>NC_090938.1:789454879-790063869 GCF_040938575.1 Ambystoma mexicanum | reverse complement strand
CCAAGAGGGCAGAACAGGATCCAAGAGTTGGGAATAGCTTGGTAGCACAGGCTACCTCGATGATGGCGAGTGGCCCTCAGGGGACACTTGTGCGTAAAAATGGATGGATGCGCCAGGGGCCACCGGTAAGGGTTGCAAGTACTCACTGACCCTCAGCGCACTCCGGAGCAAACTTCGGCAGTCGAGTCCACTTCGGTTGCGGGTTCGAATCCTGCAGTTGTGCGGTTCCGCGGCTTTCAGGGGCTGCGTTCCAGGGATGATCCCGTGGCGGGACAGTGTTGATTTCTCCACTCCTGATGAAGGGAGCAGACCAATTCCACTGCAGCAGGTCTGAGGGCACATGGGTGCACAGCAGCAAGGCACCCACAAAGCTTGTCACCACAGCTGGGCGGCACAGCGACCGCATATGCTCGGGTTCAGGCATACTCTCTTAATCCCAGACATAGGAATGCTTGGTGTACGAAACTCAGCGGGAGAGTGCCTTATACCCAGGGTTTACAGTCTCCAAATGCTCAAGTGACAACTCGAGACGGCGGCGCTTCCAGGGCAAAGGACCTGTGCAAGCTGGTCAGTTCACTGGGTGGTCCAGGAACACTTCCGAAAAGGCTCGCTTACAGGTTAAGGTGGAGGTGCCGAGAATAGTTAGTCCCACTATTCCAATGAGTTGAAGCACCTTTGCACCTTTTGTTCGATTAGAAACAGGGGGTCCAACGGGACGACAGCAGGCTCACGGTGCCAAACCTTCCAGCGGGTCACCAGCGGTTCCTCTGCTCTGCTTCTTGGTTTCAGGATACTTGACTCCTATCATAAGTTCGGTGAGAACTGAAGAGATCGACCTGGTATGGGTGTAAGGGGCCTTCTCTTATCCAGAATCTCCTTCGCGCCAAAATGAAGAGGACCCAATGAGAGATCTGCTCACATACAGCCACCCCAGATATAGATCAATCAAGGACCACGGTGGTCCCAGTCATTCCCAGCACACCAGACATCCTGGCACCCAGGGTGTGTATTGGAACTAGAATGTCCAGCCCACATCCTGGGGGCAAATACACAAGGCATGCAGAAGCCAACAAAAGCTTCGGTTTACGTGGGGATCTGCATGACCAAATAAGGGTTTCTCCAGTATGCTCAACCTGGGGAAGGCAAAAGGACAAGATGGCTAAGGGACAATACAAAGAACCTTGTGGAATGGCCATTTTGGGGCCAAGCCACTCTCCTGGGCTAAACACGGTATGGACCTCACAAACGGGTTACAAATATATAAAAAAATAACAGCTGCTACCAGCTCTGTCCAAGGCACATTTGTACTTCTACCGAAAAATCTTTTGAGGGCGTCTAGGGCCTTAAAAATGAAAGGAAGATCCCAGCGCTCTGTACTGTAAGATACTTTGTGCACTGTAAACATGTTGCTAAAAACTAGTAACAAAGTGAAAGACTAAGGGAAACAAAGTCTCCCAGTACTGACTGTCTTTAAGGGCATGTCAGTTTCCCCATAGCAAAGTGAGCAAAAAGCCAGCGGAGTTCAGCATAAGGCTGGGCTCCACTGGCAAAAGTCGGGCTAGGATGGTCAGACAACAGCACAAAGTTGGGGGGTATACAACTGGAGGGAATATTACACATAAATGGAAATCCTTTGCAGAGGAGGAGCCAAATGCCTATACCAGAAGTCCCACCCACGTTTTGCCTATATGTTGGGAACCGGAAGTCGTGACAAGTAAAACACCAGGAATGATGCAGTAATGATGCCTAATGATGTGTCTCCTGTCACATGGTCTGGATAAAAATAGAAAACGGGCAAGCTACACAGAGACTTGAAGATATGAACATGCTGACACTCCCTTCTATTCACAGGAGCATTGATACTTTGCTAGGCCGAGTTCAAAGACAATTCAATTGGCAGAAGGCATGAGTGATGATGGATGTGAGGCTAACTGGGTGAGGAGACATGGTCAAGTCCACCCACTAAAATCTGGGGTCCCAGCTTGCGTACTGCTATCAAGTGGAATATTCCAGAAGGGTACAAGCGTGCCAACCAATTATAGAGGACCACATAGCAAAGAGCCCTATAGTTTGAGAGCCAATGAAAGGTTGTATATTTGATGACAATGAAGATGACTTGCACTAGGGGTGGGCATAGTTGTCCACTTGACTGTAGAGACCCAATCACAATCCTATCCCCCATAAAAAGTATACCTTGATGTTTCCCTTAAACCAACCACAATCCCAAGTAAGCTTTCTTAGTTTGCCACGTAGTATGATGTCAATGATGACAAGTTTTTACTATAAAAGGGTATTTTTCATGTGATGCAGAGAGATTATGCTGTGCGACGTCCGTTGATGTCCGTTGTACTCACTGTTTTAGACAATTGAGAATAAAACAGATTTGATTGCCAACTTCCTGAGTCAGTCTTAATATTTGGTGTAAGAGTAAATTCTGCATCCCCATCCATCTAATAAAGCGCTATCTCACTTAAAAGGGCCATAACCGTTCACGTGGTAGCATAGATAGGATGGTTAGACCCAACGACTAGTAGGTTTCCAGTGTTTCGGACGATCGGACACCCTCTGCCATCTAGCCGGAAGATCGCAAGGTTTCCTGTGAAGAGCAGCCGATATAGAATACTTGCAAGAAAATCGAGACGGTGGGACGGATCCCTCTTTGACGAAATCCCTCCTGGCTTCCACAGGTGCTTTGCGGACGGAAGGCGAAAGTGTTCGATTGGAGGAGGGGAGACGATACTGAAAGGCATTGAGCTGTAGAGCAAACAGTGAGTAGACTGAGGGGAATGGAAAAGTAAGGGGATGGGATTGTGGTAATGTAGAAGAGTAACAGAAAGTTGTAAAGTATAACAAAGAGCATTTAAAGTATAACAAAGAGCGTTTGAAGCAAAACAAAGAGAGTTTTGAGTGCCCCTGTTCCCTACCTCAAGGCAGGTCTAGAAGAAGTCATTTCAAACCTCAATCGGGGTATAAATAGGCGGCACAGAAACAGGTTTATGATAGGTGATGACTTAAACTCCAATCTGAGTATTTTTAGGGGCTGGATGAAGAAGAGTACCATGGTTTAATGTAAAAGAGTCGACTAGTCTGTCTGTCTGTGTGTTGTGTATTGAATGGAAGAGTGTCGAAGAGCAACAAGAATAAGCTGTGAAAAGTTGAATTAGAGATAAAAAGTTATTGACTAATTCAGGTAATTGTCGGTGCCGACCGAGAAGTAGGTTGACGTTATTGAAAATAGAGGTTTTTAGCAGCAAAGGTTGGAACGTGCGCATATTTGTTGTTCTTCTGAAACGTATCTGTGTAAACACTGGTAAGTATTGACAGTTAATTGAGACTGATACCCAAGCTCAAACAGTACAGTGCGGAATGGGTAAAGGGCACAACAGATAAAATGTTTATGCCATGGCCGCAAGGGGGATCACTGTCAAAAGCGGTATTGCAACACATGACCACATACTTGCACGCTGTGTACACGGGGAAGAAATTGGAGAAGAGGTTACCTATTTTAGAGCTCTGGAAAATGTACCAGGAGGAGAGGGAGGATCCACTGCCTGAGGAACGGATGCTTAGCCAGCATAAGGATGAAGGTGTCAAGCCTTCTGCTCCTCTTACCTCATCTGAAGTAAATGGCGATACTACAGAAGATATAGGACTGTATCGATTAAATGAACTGAAAGCGTCAACAGGGTATAGAAATCCGATATATGAACTGCCTGCCTATAGCAGTTATGATAGCCCAGAAGAAACCAAGAGAAAAGAGGAGATCTTTAGGATCTTACAGGATAAGGAGGGGAAAAATGAATGATCGAATGTAGCATCAGACATAGAATGAGAGATCAAGGGATGGAAAGGAGAAAAGGATAGAGTTGATGGTATAGCACTTGTGCAAAATTAATGGATGGGAGGACAGATATTACTCAAGCTAGATGGTAAAAATATTAAGGAAGTCAGACAGAAAGAAGATCAAGACAAGCAGGATAGAAAGGATAGAAAGGGTAGGGAACGAGAGAAGAGATTGAAGGAGGATGAACCCAAATGAAAGAGCAGACAGAGACGAGAACAGATGTATCAGGAAGAGCAGCAAAAGAAGGAAGAAAGGGCAGAGGAGCAAAGAAAGTATGACAACAGACAGAGAGCAATTGAAGAACGAGATAGGCAAGAAAGGAATCAAGAAGAGGAGGAAGCACAGAGATTAAGGGATAAAAGGATGCAGAGACAAAGGGAAGAGGAAGAGCGAAGAGCAAACGACGAGAGGAAAGAAGACAAGAAGAGGACAGAGTTAGATGGGAGGCAAGAAAGAGAAAGGAGTTAGATGAAGAATTGGAGCGGAAAAGAAGAAAGCGGGAAACGTGATATTGATCGCATCCAGAAGGAGTTAATGGAACCGACTCCAGTACTACAATGGGGCAATATAGAGGAGTTTTCTCCGTTAACAGAGGCAACGCCAGGGCAACTAGGGTAGCCCTAGAAGAAAATGTTGACATTGGGAGCATCGGAGATAGGATAGATAAGGCCTATCAAGACTTAAGGGAAGGTAGCAAATTGGAAAGCCGAGGGAAGGGAGATCAATCCCTGGTCCTCCACCCACGGAGCGGAGAGAGATACCTATTTAGTCTCGAGCATAGAGCACTGTCTTTAGACAGGCTGACATTGAATAAAGGCGAAGGGGATGCGAGTCACACTAGCTGGGGGCTAAATATGTCAGACGAAGAGAGGGACTCCTACTGCGGAGAGGAGGGGGGAAGTGCACACGGTCCCGAGGGATGCCCCAGGCAGACAAGGAAGTAAGATGGTCTGATCTAGAGCAGCCTAAAGATAGGACGCCAGATCCCATGGTATATCCAGAGCACCCTAAAGGATGATCACATAGCGAGAAGGGAGAGTCACCACCATATGCGAGCAGGCTGAGGGGTTCCATGTAATAATGTTGCCACAAAAATCTCGCCATGCAAAAATATCGCCGAAAATTGGCGACATTATTGCATGGAACATGCGGGGAACACCCCTGCAACCCCCATCCGCTTGATTATATTCAAAGTATTCAGGAACGATGGACTCTTCAAATGCGGGAACCATGGGGAAAGACAGTGGCAGTAGTTTACCACATTTTATGTCAGGGACTGCCAAAGCAGGTACGGAGGCAGCTCAAGAAATTAGTGGGAATGGGCAGAAATACAGTTGACTATAGTGAATCACTGTCAGCTGTTGCAGGAGAAAAATAGGAAGATGCTAGAAAACTTTAGGAAGCTAAGTTAGTTCAGAAAAAAACTGTCAAAATACACCATAGAAGGGGCAGTATTGACAAGCAGAGAAGGACTGGGAATCCAACAAGCAGTGGCTACATCGCAGTCGAATAACCAGCGCCAGATGGATGAAGGAGGGAATGGATTCATGCCGCGTGGCAGAGTAATGGGCTATAGAGGAAGGGGTGGTTTTCAGAATAATCAAGGTAGATTTCAGAATATGCAGAATGATAATCAGAATGTGCAAGGAGGATTTAACCAAGGACGGCTACTCAGAAGGGCTCCTCCTATATGTTGGACATATGGGATGACATGGCACATTGCGCGCATGTGTGGAAGCCAAGGGTATGAACAGAATGGACAATTCTCCAGAGGGGGGACAGCTTATCCTCCAGCATATAGATCACAAGCTAGGGACGGGTTCGCGCAAGATCAGACAGTACATCAAGCACAAGCGCCGCAAATGCAACAGGCATTGCAGCCATAGCAAGTACCATTGAATCCACTGCAAGGACAGTCACAGCACGCACCCATGCAGATACAGCAAAATGCAAACACAGGGTAGTTATTGACACCTAGAATAGGAGGTGTCCCTTTGGTGGGAGGAGGTCCTTTGACAGGTACAGGGATATGCATGTATCCACAATAGGACAGCTCATAGGGCGACTTGATGTGTTCAGTACTGTCAGTGACACCAGATGCCCAAGAGGAACCAAGGGTTGATGTAACAATAGGAGGCAAATCTTTTTCTTTTTTAGGGGATACTCGCCCATGTATACGAGAGGGAAAATACCCAATGTCGGGAATTGCCATGAATGCTCAGGGATTCTCTGGACCTACGAGTTGAGTTCCTTTTACTGACAAATTACCAGTCTCTTTAGAAGAGTGTGAATTGTCTGTTCCATTATTGTATTCAAGGCAGACACCAGTTAACATTCTGGGACGAGATTTAATGACGAAACTTAACATGACAATTTCTTTTATTGATGAAGGCATAGTGTGTTCTACTCCAGGAATATATTATATGAATGTGGGGGAATTTATATTGGCATTTACGGGGCAAATGGCTCTGCGAGGAGTGCCATAGAGCCAGACATTTTTTTCTTTTCTTTATGGGATACGCATTCTGTTAACATGGCTACCCGGACTAGTGGGAAGGATTATGAGGATAACTGATGAGTTTTTATTCAGGCCACAGATACCTATGGACAAAGATGGGTGACAGACTATTCCCCTAGAATTAGATGCAGCCATAGTACGAGGGGAAATGGCCATGCTCGGAGGAACGGATGACGAGGGCAGGCCGAGGAGAACAGTGATTGCCATTGGGGAAGGGTATAGACTGACTGACATCACTGATGAAGACATGTTTAGAAATAACCTAGCAGATGATGAAGTGATATTTGAGATGAGTATGACGTATTAGATCAGAATAGAGAAAAGAGAGATCCCACAGCAAATGGAGATAATGCGGCAATGACCAGCATTTTTTGACAAAGTTTTGGAAAAAGTGCCAAGCTCTTTATGGACCACAGGCCGCTATGACGTAGGCCTATTGAATGGGGTAGGGGAGGTTAAGATAAAACAGAAGCCAGGAGAAATTTTACCTCAATCAAGACAGTTCCCATGTCTCGTGAGGTGGATGAGGGTATTTTTAAGACTATTTCAGCTCTGATGGAACAAGGTATCTTAGTGACATCAGAATCACCGTCCAATACCGCGATGTATCCTATCAAGAAATCAAAGGGGGGTTGTGGAGATTCATACAAGACATGAGACCAATTAACCAGATTGTAGAGGCAGAGTTTCCTTTATTTCCTAATCCAGCAATGATATTATGTAGCATCCCAGCGGAAGTACGATATTTTATGGTGATTGACTTGAAAAATGTGTTTTTCTCAATCCTGTTGCATAAGGACTCCCAAGACTTGACATAATTTCCGTTTCGCCAGACCAGACTGAAAAGCACTTGTTTGCCCTTAGGGTACTGTGAGTCTCCATCAATCTTTAATAGGGTCCTCCAGATTGACCTAGGCAATATTGATTTGAAAAGCGTTGTGATACTCCACGTAGAGGATATTTTGGTTTGTAGCACGACAGAAGATGATTGCAGACAAGACTCTATTCAGTTAATGACTATCCTAGCAGACAAGGGACATAAAGTAGACAAAGAGAAGTTGCAATACTGTCAAGAAGAGGTGTTGTACATAGGCCAGTTGATCTCACATGAGGGAAAGAGGGTCACACCTGAAAGTGCTGAGGCAATTGTGAAAACAGCAAAACCGCACACGGTAAAACAGATGCAACTGTTTTTGGGATTATGCAACTACGTTAGAGCATGGGTGTTTGATTATAGTTCGTACACAAGACCCCTTTTGCAGGTTCTAAAGAAAGCAGAAGTGAATAAGGAAAAAATAGAATGGACTGACGAAATGGAGGAAGGGTTTGAAGAACTAAAGAAGGCAATTTGTACAGCTCTCATTTTAGGGATTCCCAATTAAGATGAGGAGTTCTTTTTGTTTTCACACACGAATGGGACAATCATGACAGCAGTGCTTACACAGAGGACTACATTGGGGTACAAACCACTGGCATATCACAGTGGGATTCTAGATCCAATTATGAGAGGACACTTTCCTTGCGAACAGTTGCTGGCAGCAGCCGCGTTCGCAATTGAGAAGTCTACCAGTATTGTGATGGAGTGTTCGATGACACTTTTTGTGGAGCATGCTTTATTTGCCATTTTGGAAAAACCTAAGGGTACATTGACATCTCAGAGAGCTTCTGCATATGAGGTGGTTATATCAAATCCCGCAATCAAAATAGGTGTAAAATAGTGAACCATGCCACATTTGTAGTCAAGCCCGTGGAACAGGGTGAGCATGTGCATGACTGTGCGAGTTATGTAGGATTCTATGATGACATACCCTGTGTAAAGGAAAATGGGCTGTCTGGAGAGGAAATTCTCTTTATTCAAAAAATTGATCAAACAGATTGAGAAGGGCATTCTGGTGCAGCTGTAGTAAGGCATAGAGAAAATGGGGAATTTGAGGTTGTAGCAAGTGCGACTACCGTCTCAGTTTTCAGCGCAAGCAGCCAATTGGTAGCACTTATTGTCATGCTTGAAAATCATGCAGAATGGGAAGTGACGTTGACTTCCGCCTATGTGACGTCAACCGTGCACGCAGGGCTAGCACGTTGAAAATGGAGGAGCTACCTCTGAGCGGACGGCACTCCAGTGCAACACTCAGCATTATTGGACAGGCTTATTAAGGCACTACAACTACCAGTAGCCATTGCAATAGTTAAATACGCAGCACATACTAAGAGAATTGACTTTATTTCATGCAGAAACGAAGCCGCAGATGAAGAAGCCAAAAGGGTTGCATATTCCTCAGATATTTTGAGTTTTGATACTCCAGATGTTAAGGAGAAGTTAGTCACGATTACTATAGTAAATTAAGGGTTTAATCATTTATCGAGAACACAGTTGATGGAAGTTCAAGGCAGTGCACCACACGAAGAGCAGGAATTGTGGAAACGAAGGGGGTGCTCCTTGTCCCCTACAGAAGCATTATGGCGACAGGACAGCACTGGAAAGCCAGTGATGCCAGTAACATTGTTAAGGGTAGTGCTTGAACAGCTGCACTACCCCGTGCATAAAACTAGGGAAAGCCTTGCAGCAGCTATTGCGGAGGACTGGTTATTACCGAACCTGTTAGAACACGTTGCATTTTATGTAGTAAACTGCATCATATGTCAAACGTTTACAGCTGGGCATACACTGAAAATGATTAGAGGAGTGATTCCTCGACCGAATGGACCTTTTTAGCATTTACACATCGATTATGTTGACATGCTGCAAGTATGTAGTGGATACAGGTATATGATAGTAGTGGTGTGTCCCTTTTCAAGGTGGATCAAAGCAGGTCCTTGTACACACCCTGATGCCACTTGCGCAGTGACGTTTTTAGTATGAGAAGTCTTTTCAAGATGGGGAGAATGTTGGCCACCAGGGGGTGCCAAGCATCGATGCCTGATCCGACGCCTCCTAGAATCAGGCTCAATCTAACCCTTTGAGAGCATTACTTCCTACAATTTGCTGCTCCCACACAGCATTTTCTTGCTTCTAAGCACCCTGTGCTTCATTTGATTGCTGTGTTTCGTTTGCTGAACTGTTCTTTACCTGCTTACGGCCTTCGCACGCCTCCTGCCTCACAAGCAAAAATGAATAAATAAATAAATAAAACATGGCGACCTCGCCTGAATCCTCGTAATGGCTGCCCCGGCTTCTGAATTGCTCCGGCTACCTCAGCGTTGGCACCCAAGCCATCTGTCAGACACCGCCTTCTTCAGCCCCCTGTGAGGCTCTGACTTGGTTCCCGCCACCCTCGCCGCTCCAGAGGTCCCCTCCATCTGCCTGGACCTGAGGTGCTTTTCACCTGAAAAATCGCCCCTGCCGTCTCCAGTGGTTTACTTCAACCGCCGCTGCCTCCTGCGTCTGCAGCCTCCACAGACACGGCCTCCATTGCTCCCTGGTTTCATCCGTTTGTCTCCAGAGCACGGTCCTTTCACCTCGGACTACTGTGCCTGTCTGCCGCCTCTGCTGTCCCCTCCATCTGCCTGGACCGGTGGTGCTTTTCACCTGAAAAACCACCCCTGGTCGCTCCAGTGGCTTACTTCTACCGTCGCTGCCTCCTGTGTCAGCAGCCTCCATAGACACGGCCCCCACTGCTCCCTGGTCTCATCCGTTTGTCTCCGGAGCACGGTCCTTTCACCTCGGACTGCTGTGCCTGTCTGCCGCCTCTGCTGCCACGGCCCTCACTGCTTCATTGGGCTCCTCCTTCTGTAACCAGTGCACTGCTCACCACCACGGACTGTGGTACCTTGCATGCCACCTCGGCTGCCACGGCCCCCGCTGCTCCTGGGTGCTGCTTGTCTCCAGCATCCTCTTTCGGCTGCAGCCCCCACAGCTTTTGTATCTGTGGCCACAGCCCCCGCTGCTCCTGGGACTGCTCTGTCATCCTCTGTCCCAGTGCCTGCTGACTTCTGAGACCACAGCCCTCACAACCTCTATGCGTCTGTTGCCGTAGCCTGTACTGTTACTGAGGCTGCTTCTTGTGTCCACTGCATCCTCTTTCAGCTGCTGCCCTCTCGGATTTAGTGCCTCTGCGGTCGCTGCCCTTGCAGCTCCTGGTGATCGCTCTGTTATCCTGCCCCAGTGCCCGTGACCACCCTAGGACCACAGCCCCTGCAGTATCTGTGCCTCTCCTGCCGCGGCCTGCACTGTTCCTGGGGCAGATTCTTCTTCACCTCCTGTCACTGTGCCTGAGACCTATTTCGGCTGAGTCCCCCTTGGCTTCAGAGCCTCTGTCATATCGGCTCCTGCACGCACACGGAAGTACACAAAAGTACTGTTGGCTGTTGCAGGCGACTCGAAAAGGACCTCCCTGGATTCACCTATCTTGGAAATCGTGAACTTTCATCTTGCTGCCCGGCGAGTCTGCATGAACGCGGACGTCTTTGCCGTGCACATGGAGACTGCCTGATCTTCAATTTGGAACGTGTTTCCCGATTGGGTCAGCACTCCTCAGCTCGCCCTCGTTCCCACCCCCTCTTCACTTTCAAATACATCGTGAGCAGTGCACCCGCACGCGCACACGGAAGTACACAAAAGTACTGTTGGCTGTTGCAGGCGACTCGGAAAGGACCTCCCTGGATTTGCCTATCTTGGAAATCGTGAACTTTCATCTTGCTGCCCGGCGAGTCTGCATGAAAGCGGACGTCTTTGCCGTGCACACGGAGACTGCCTGACTTTCAATTTGGAAGTAAATATTGAACACTGGGAACACTGTTAAGGAGCAATTACGTTTAGCGCTGTTTTAGAGGGATTATGTTTAGCGCTATCTTGTGTAACTACGCTTAGCGTCACACACTAACATCCTTCCCTCTCACTTGCTTTCAGCGTGTTTCCCGATTGGGTCAGCACTCCTCAGCCCGCCCTCGTTTCCGCCCCCTCTTCACTTTCAAATACATCGTGCGCAGCGCACCCGCGCTCGCACACGGAAGTACACAAAAGTACTGTTGGCTGTTCGCTGCTTCGAGGATTTGGGATGTTGTGATTGAGTCCTATAACACTCTGGTATTGATCTAAGATCTAACTCCGATCTGTGCCTGGGTACGATTAATTGCAATAAGCTTCCACATAGTAATAGCAAACTCTATGGTGTGTTGCCCTTGGCTCTATTTTGCATCAGAACCCTCAAACTCTTACATTACTGGCGTACTTGTATACTCTAAGTGCGTCCCTTTTATTTACTAACTTAGGATTTCTAGCCTAAACTAGCCAGATTGTTAGCCACTTACCCTTACCAATCAACTCGACCTGTGCTACCATTTTCTGGAATTCCACGACATCTATTCATTCCAGTCATGGCGGCAGGTTTACGGAGTAAATGCAATGATTTAGGTATTATGACTCTTACATCCTCTAGCATCGACTCACTTGTTTGTCATGGCCGTACATCACACATTGAACATGTTGCTTTAGGAGCACCGACTTCAGGTACTGTTGGGGAGGTCAATGCTCGTTCAAACTTGGCCCCACATGTGGTCACGATCCATGCTAACGAAACGAGATCATCATCCACTCCTAGTCCCGTACTCTCCCATGACGATAGAATCATGAATAAATCCTCAGAGATGCCCTCCGATGAACTACATGGAAGTTGTTCTGAGGTGCCTCTATCCAATTTATTCACAAGTGATCCCCATGATGTTACTATAAAAAATATGGTTGCCCTCGATGATCAAGTGTCTCGGGCCATAGGTACATTAACTCCACTTCTCTATGGCCAAATCAAAAAAGTCCCAAAGAGCTCCTATACAAACATCTGGCGACCAAGATTTTTTAAATGAGCCGGATAGAGGGAGCTCTCAAAATAAAGACCTTGAACCACCACCATCTCGCATGTCATATTCATCCGATATTGCAGATGTCTCTATTAGGCCCTTTCAAATTGACCCTTTAGATGGCCCAATTGACTCTGGTGAGAAAGGCATGCGATCTCCACATACCTTTGCCGTAATCATTAAAATACTCGATCCATTAGACAAGGGACATGACCTGACCCACCTGGAATTGAAAGAGATAAAAGCCACCCTTCATCATCTATGC
This sequence comes from Ambystoma mexicanum, assembly GCF_040938575.1. Lineage (NCBI taxonomy): Eukaryota > Metazoa > Chordata > Amphibia > Caudata > Ambystomatidae > Ambystoma > Ambystoma mexicanum. Next base: position 790,051,449 of record NC_090938.1, on the reverse strand, counting down.
TCCAAAATGGACAAGATAGAAGGCTTTATAATTGCTGCTGACACCCTACGAGCCATAAACAGCAATCCTACTCAGGCTCCCCAGGTCCATTCCGAAAAAGCTTCTCAACTTGGCGATGAGCTTAGCACTGACCCTCCTAAACCGCCAAGCACTTCCCTTCCCTCCCTGCCATGTAATTGCACGTCCGAACTAAAAGAACTTAAAGCTCAAATTGAAGTAATGAACTCTACTATTTCTTCTCAATTGATTAAGCTGATTCCCCTTGCTGATGGTCCGGATAGCCCTTCAACATTGGTGAAGGTACTTGACGAACAACAGCTGGAGGAACGTGTATCCTCCAACTGTGAAAAGAATTTCCTGTTCATGTCTCGTCGTGCAAAAAGATTGCACCTCAGGGCAATGAAAAGGAATGCTAAGAGGAGAAAGGAATCTATAGTTAGAAAGTCTGATAAGGATGTAACTAATATCAGCATAGCCCCGAGACCCGAACCTTCCCAGATTAATGAACAAGAAATGGTCATAGTAATTTCCGATGAAGAAAGCATTGACCTTCAGCAATTAACAAAGGAAAGTCAGGAAGCATTAATATCGACTCCAATCATTAAGCTTAAATTACAATCCAAAAACAGAAGGATCGAAGCTATTCTGAAAAAACGAAAGGCTCCAGTGAAAAAAGCACCAACCAAACCTCTTCTAGCTGATGTTTCTACCAAAGGCCCACAAGCTAATTCAGTATCAATTATTAATGGATCAGAGGCCAAAGTGACCTATGAGACGCCTCTCCCACACTTGAAATCAAATTTGAACAGCTATTTCCCGATTTCAGGAAGAAGCTGTGCAACTAGAAAAGATGTTGCAATTGAACATTCTATATCCAACAACGATTCGGAAACTAACACCATTCCACAATTGGTACTGAGAAAATCCTACAGTGCGATATGCACTGAGCCCATATGCGGCTCAGGGATTCCCGTAGGGAAAAATACGACTTGTAACAACAAGTTCTCAAATATGATCAATGGTAAAGGAAAAGTCTCAGTATTGGATATAGAATCTGACCAACTCAAGGCAAAATCTGCAGGAGCCACTTCCACGGAGGATGAGTTGCTCCTACTAGACAACGAGTTGGAAATTGTACACTCTAGATCACTGAAAAGGAGCTGTACCACTGACAGAGAGGAAGCAAAAACAATCTTTGCCCCTACTCGCATTTCCATACATGGCCCAGCTTTGAGTAGAGCTGTTCCTGAGTCCAACTCTAAAGACTTCGTGAACCCTCATCAAGAATCTCTTGAAACCCTGAAAAAAGCCTTGGAGTAGGGCACATGGGGTATTGAAACACTCACCAAGATGCTTCCTGTTCTGTCGTCAACGATGACCAGGGGGGAATCATCGCCACCTCCTTGTACTGAAAAAATAAGCCCTGTGAAACCTAATCATGAAATATTAGAAATCCTGAGAAAGGCCCTATACATCAACGACTTGAATACTGAAACCCAAAGTAAGGTGATATCAACACTTGTATCGCAGACGGTGAAAGGGGAAGTCTCTCATCCCCTTCGAAGTGAGGTGAAAAAGCTTGAGAACCCGCCCGAGGTTGTCAACAATCATCATCTTGTTGGCCTTGAAGGTAATACGGACTCAACTGCAGGGAAGCGCATTAATCGATCTTTTATCCTGTCGCTCTTCTCTTGCATCCCACAACTCAGAATGGTGAAATCCAAAGTCATCCTCAGGGTGTCTATCGCCCAGACCAACAACTGTAGAGCAGTATGCTATCTGAGCTCTGAAACGATATTGAAGTTCCTTTGGTTCAATCGTGATGAGCTCAAAAACCAAGGTCTAAAACTATTCACCTTTGAATTGGAAGCAAAAGCCAATGATTTCCTTGCCTACATTGACCCTGCCATTGCCACGAAAGCAGCAAGTAGCACTGATGTTCAACACACTACCGGTAGTGTTGATGGAGACTTGCACACACTCCTAGCGCACGTAACGATAACAAAAGGTATTCCATGGCTCGAACCAATGGTCACTGGTATCCTAGGATCTAAAATGTCAACTATTTCCTCATAGCCTGCTGAACACAGCTTGCTTAAGGTTCTTTCATGGAATACCTGTGGCTACGCTAACTTCACGAGATGGCACGCATCACTATTGACCAAGAACCAACCAATGATTCTTTTACTACAGGAGACAATGAAATTGACCACATTTATCATACCAGGGTTCTCCAACTATTGCAAGCTTGCAAAAAGGCCTTCCCGACGGTCGTCCGAGTGGTGGACTTGCAATTGCTATCAATAACTCGGTCAAACTCCAGTCAAAGTGGGTATGGGAATCCGCAAACCTATTGGGTGTACTTGTACAGAATAAATCATCAAAAAGGATCCCTTCAATTGTAATTCTCTCTCTATACTGGAACCCTGCTGCATCACCGATTGTAGCAATGCTCGATGAACTGGATGAATGTTTAGAGAATATGTCCAGTAAATACCAACCCCTAGAAATTATCATTGGTGGTGACTTCAACTGCGACTGTAGGGAATTGAGTGAATGTGGTCCAGTAAAGCCCTCATATCTCTCACGGGGAAGAGGTGTGCAATTCAGAGAGTTATTAGGAAATTGGGATATGGATACAGTTGCAAGTAATGAGGTGAAGTCTCAGATCACATGGTCGCGTGGATCTAAATCATCAACAATTGACTTCATCTTTGTTACCCAAACTCTGTCTTCTCTTATCTCACCTTTGCAATGCAGTCGTATTTTAATCAGCGACCATGCACGTATAGATTGTAATCTGAAATGGGAATGTGTAACATTGGATATGGTACCAGCCCTGGCACTAGTTGAGATCGACCAACCTCAAATCTCCATTAGATGGAGTCAAGGATTGTGCCAGCAATTTGTTAACTATGTATCACAGCAAATACAATCACTCCAATCTTTCAACAATGAATCTGAAACTTCGGGGATGAATTGTTACTCTGATGTGATAAACAATGCTCTCTCCTTTTTCAGCAAAAAGTATATTTGGAGTGATCACCCCATCCGTTTGATTCCACCTGTAAGACCCTAAAACGAGAGAAAAACAAGGCTCTCAGACAACTTAAAACATCAGGTCTGGGAGTAGAACTCTACCGTTGTAGTCGGGCTCAAATTCTGAAAGAATATAAGAGGAACTTGAAACATGCTCGTATACTGAAATATAATAGAGAGAACTGTGACCTTATAAGAGCCATAACCATGCACGATACAAGAACAATATGACGCACAATTAAAAAGGATGATAAAGGAATTTCTCTAACCACATCCTTTTGTATATCTGAACGAGTATGGGGTGATTACATAACAACGAAATGCCATATTCCATTGAGATTTGAATCTGTTCCTGACGTTCAATTGTGTTATAGGAGGATCGCCCGCTTGAAATGGACATAGGAAGATCTTAAATGGGCAATATCAAAAATATCTTATTCGAAATCAGCAGGCCCTGATGGCCTTCCTCCTTGCCTTTACAAAGCTGACCCTGAGTTTTGGACAGATATTCTGCAAACCAAATTTGACTCAATTATTAATACTGGTCATATTCCCCCCTCATGGACTACAGCGAATATTGTCCCTATTTTCAAAAAGGGCGATCCTTCTCTTCCACAGAACTATAGACCTATCTCTCTGATTGATACAGATGCAAAATTGTTTGCTATTCTTCATTTACACAAGCTCGAAAAATGAATTGAAGAAAACAGCCTTTACTCGAAATACCAAACAGGTTTCAGAAAAGGAATGAGTACCTCGTTGAACGCTGCTGTCATGTCTCATCTGATCGCGGGTACAAAAGGAAAGAATTCCCAATCCGTATATATGGCCATGATAGACATGACATCAGCTTTTGATAATGTAGTACGAAACCTCCTGTGGAACAAACTGAGATCTATGGGAATTCCTACAGTATTACTTTATTGGTTCATCAAACTTCACACCAACACTTTGTATAAAATAAAAATCTCTGCAGATGGTAGAACAACTGATCCTATCAGTACGTCCATTGGTCTCAAGTAAGGCTGCAACCTAGCGGCAACCTTCTTTAACCTTTATCTTTCTGACCTTGAAAAGGAATGGGACCACAGCAATCTGTTCTCTGTCAAAATTGGATCTCTATGACTGAAATGGATTGCATTTGCAGACGACATCATAGTTTTCGACCCCACGCCTGCCGGGCCGCAAACTAAGCTATTGCTTTTCCAGGACTTTGCCGTCACCCACAATCTTACTCCAAACCCCGCAAAAACAGCTATTTTAAAGTTCGGCACCAAGCAAAACAGTAAGGGATATCAATGGGAGATCATGAATACCCAAATTCCATGTACCTCTATTATCCCAATTAAAAATGATTTATTCAAAATACTGCAAATTTTCATTAACACCTATGATAGACTCTTGACACTAAAAATTGAATCCGTTATTCTGTATTCCATTGATATGTGTCTAAGAGACGTCACTGCAATTTTGAACTCTACGCAGGGATCACTGATAAAATCTGCCATGCACCTTCCTATGTGTAGACCAAATGCAGTGATATGTCACGAGCTTGGTTTGGTTGCATTATCTACACGTTGGAAATGGCGTCAACTATCAGGTTATGTAAAGATTCATTTTGCACCCAAAAACTCTTTGTACGTTGATTTGAATAGTATGTTGAATTCTTCCACTTCTGCCTCCTTTAACGAATATCATATTAGTATGCAGCACATCTTGAACTCCTTAGGAATTACTATAGAAGATGTATATCATTGTCCCGCATTTGCAAAAAAGAAGCTTTTTGAACAGGATTGGAGGAGCACAATAGAAAGTATATCAACATACCACATGTACAAAGAGTATGGTGCTTTTCTCAAACAACGCATTCCCCGATTTGACCATGTGGTTTTATTTCCATGCAACCATACCCGACAATCTTACATTAGGTATAGATTGAATTTATAACATACTAGAGAAAGAACTGCAAACTGGACCAAAAACGGTGAACCCAAGTTAACAAAATGCCGTTTTCATTCTTGTAAAGAGCCGATTGAGTCCATGAAACATCTCATCCTTGAATGCCCATATTACAAAACAATAAGGACCAATCGGCTCTCGAAATTTGTGAACATTGATTTTGAAGATTGCATGCAATTTCTCTGGGTACGCATGATGCAAGGTACACACAAACCTTTGATATTTGAATTGGTCAATCTGTGTAAGCATATTGAAAAAGAATTGCTGAAATTTTAAGAATTAGAGGGTCTAAAGTGTTTGACACGATATCCTCTATTTTGAACCTGTCTATAGGATGACATAAAGTCATATGTTGTAAATGTAAATGTAAATATTTTAATTTGTGTATTCTGTTTTGTAAAGGTTCTACCATTTTTTTTTGTAATTGAACCAAATACAAATAAAAATAAAAAATAAAAATCGGCTCCTGCTGCTCCTGTGAGCCACTCTGTCATCTGCTCACACTGTTCCTGCGACCACCCGGGACAGCATCCTCTGTAGCCTCAGTGACTCTACTGCTGTGGTCTCCACCGCTCAAGTGGACAGCTCCCTCAGCCTCAATCAGCAGCTCCTCCACCACGGACTATCACTCCCTCCAATTCTGCAGCCTCGGCCCTCGCTGTGATCTGTCTCTTGCAGCCGTGGTCTCTCCAACTCCAGTAGCCGATTCCTCCTACCACTGACTATTGCAGCCTCCACCTTCACTCCTCACCCCTCTACGAAGCCTTCCACGACCCTCTGCTGCATCCCTTTCTGACTCCCTTCAATTCAGCCAACCAGATCCTACTACTCCTTTCTACTTGCCCCTGTTCTAAATACTGCTCCGTGTTATGCGACCCTCCTCCTTTCTGCTCTGCCCCTCTTCCCTTCCCTCCCCTCTTCCTCCTACCCTCTCCCCCATTAAAATTCTGTATCTCATTATCATGGTCATCGCCACTTTTTACCTCCCCTCCCCCCCTCACTCCTAATCATCCCGGCATCACAATCTTATCTACCCACATATCTCCAATTCTTCTGTTACCTTTAACATTGCCCTTTGAAACACCTGGTCAATCTGTAACAAAACCACTGCTGTCCTTGACCTATTCAGACGCCTCAATCTCCTATTTCTTTGTATCACCGAAACTTGGATCCCTCCCCACAACACCTCTGTTCCTGCTTCCCTTACCTCGTCCTCTTCTTCTTTTGCGCACGTCCCTCGCCCTTCTGGCTGGGGAGGTGGTTTAGGCCTTCTCTTTCGCCCCCACTTTATCTCCTCTCCCTCTCCAACATCTCTTCCCTCTCCACCCTCCTTTGAATTCATGTATAAAATCTTTAATTCTCCCCATGCTATATCTTTTCTTATCATTTATCGCCCTCCTGGCCAGCTAGGCTCATTCTATGAAGACTTTGACCATCTTCTTAACCTCATTGCACCCAGCCCCACTCCACTAATCGTTCTTGGTGATTTCAATCTCCATTTCTCTACTAACCCTTCCTCCTCTCCTCTCCTAATCAGGCTCTATCATTGACCTTATCTTTACCTCCTCCTTCTCTGCATCTCCAATCTCTTCTCTGCCTAACTATCTTTCTGAGCACTCCTGGCTCTCTTTCTCCCTCACCCCCCCTCGCCCTCCTCTCCCTACCCTTCTTCATCCACCCCCTTCCTCAGGTGTGATCTACACAACTTCAACCCTTCTCTCTTCCTTTCTTCCTGCTCCTCTTCCCTCCCCTCTCTCTCCCACTTCTCTTCTCTTTCAGCCACAGAAGCCTCATCCATCTTAACTTCTGACCTCTCCTCTACTCTTGATCATCTTTACCCTATCTCCTCATTCCGCCCTTCTCGCCGACCTGCTCAGCCCTGGCTATCAGCTCATCTTTCCTCCATGCGCCGCCTTCTTAGGCACCTTGAACGTTCCTGGATCAAACACCCTACCACCCCCAACCAAACTGCTTATTTCTATTATCACTCCCTCTATGACTCTTGTCTTAACTCTGCTAAACGCACCTACTTCTCTGACCTTCTCCACTCTCAGTCCTCTCACCCTCGCCGTATCTTCCAAACCTTAACTTGACTTCTCTTTCCACCTACCCCTGATCATTCCATTGCATCCCCCCTCTCTGCTTCTGATCTTGCCACTTTCTTTTCCAACAAAGTCATTAATCTCTGACACACTATATTCTCCTCCCCTTCTTATTCTCTTCCTCTCCCTCCCCCTCCTCCCACGCCCTCTTCCATGTCCTCATTCACCCCTATCACTCAATCTGAAGTCTCCCTCCTCCTTCCTAAAACCTACCCCACTGCCTCTCCCTCTGACCCCATACCTATCTCCCTCATCCCCAAAATCTACCCCCTCTTCATTCCCTATATCACATCCCTTTTCAACACCTCTCTTTTCACCTCCACCTTCCCCACTCCTTTTAAGCATGCGACTATCATCCCCATTCTCAAAAAACCTACTGCTAATCCCCATCTTGCATCTAACTATCGTCCCATCTCTCTACTACCTTTCCTTTCTAAACTCCTAGAACGCATTGTATACTCTCAACTCTCTACCTTCACCTCTAACCATTCTCTCCTCCCCCCTACCCAATCTGGTTTCCACCCTCTTCACTCTACTGAAACTGCTCTTACCTCTGTTCTCAACTCTCTCCTCTCTGCTCGCTACTCAAAGCACTCCTCTATTCTGGTCCTACTGGACCTCTCTGCTGCCTTTGACATTGTCGACCATCCTCTACTCCTTACCACTCTCTCCTCATTCGGCCTTAAAGACTCAGTTCTTAACTGGTTCGCCTCCTATCTCTCTAACCGCACGTTCTCAGTCTCTTGGGGTGGCTCCACCTCCCCAATCTCTCCCCTCAACCATGGCGTTCCCCAAGGTTCTGTCCTTGGCCCCTTTCTCTTTTCGCTGTATACTTCCCTCCTTTCTCCTTTAATCTCCTCCTTTGATGTCTCACATCATTTCTATGTTGATGATACCCAGATCTTCCTCTCTTTCTCCTCCATCTCTCCCGACATCCACCATAAACTCTCTTCCTGCCTCTCTGCTATTAAATCTTGGATGTCTTCTCATTTCCTTACTCTCAATGCAGATAAAACTGAACTCCTTTTCTTCCCTGCCAACACTCTTCCTCCTCCCTCCCCTCCTCCTTGCATTCTTTTTCCTCCTTCCCAACTCCCATTCTCTCCTCATGCCCGTAACCTTGGTCTGCACATTGACACCCACCTCTCTCTTTCTCATCACATTTCCCTCACTGCCAGATCTTGCCGTTTCCACCTCTACAACATCTGCAAAATTCGTCCTTTCCCAACCTTCCAAGCTACTAAACTCCTCATCTCCTCCCTCCTCTTCTCCAGACTTTTCTACTGCTCTACTCTTCTCTTTGGACTCCCCTCCTCTCATCTCTCCCCCCTCAAATCTGTCTACCACTCTGCCATTCGTTCTCTCTGCCTCCTCTCACCTCAAGACTCCATCTCCTCTTCTCTTAACTCACTAGGCTGGCTCCCATTCCACTCCCAGCTCAAATGTAACTTCCTCTGCCCAGCCCTCTATGGTCTTACCCCTCTGCACCTCTCCTCCCTTCTCTCTTTCTATACTCCTTCTTGTTCTCTCCGTTCTGCAGATCTATTCCTTCTCTCTACTCCACCTCCCCCCTGTGCCCCCTCCTGTTTCCGCTCCTTCCAACTTCTTGCTCCTTTCCACTGGAACCACCTTCCCCTTCCGTCCGCTCCATCACCTCCTATCCCTTATTTCACACTTCTCTAAAATCCTATCTCTTCCACTCTCCCCCCTAGCACCAATTGTTTCCTCTCTCACCAACTAACCCACCTCCACCCTCTCCTCCTACCTTCTGTCGCTCTATTAGTACTTAGCCTCATCATAAATGTAAATTGTTCGTTGTACTGTTTTCTGGTTTAGATTCATTGTTAATTATTGCTTGTTGTATTCACTTGCTCCTCCTGTAAAGCGCTTTGGATTAAGGCGCTATATAAATTTAAATAAATACAAATAAATACAAATACAAATGTGAGGTGCTGAGATCTGACAATGGGCCCCCTTTTGTTAATTAAGTATTTTAACAGATTAGTCTATTATTGAACATTAACCACAGGTTTTCTTCTGCTTATCACCCGCAAGCGAATGGAATATGTGAGAGACTCAACAGTCTTCTTAAAGAGAGGATCGCAAAGCTCAAATTGACACTAACGAAGGGATGGCTATATGGCCGACCACTAGCATTACGCGCATTAAGGAATCAACCTGCGTTGGACCACCACCTCACACCCCACGAGTTAGTGACAGGGAGGCGAATGAGAATACCTTTGTCTCCTCCATCGGGGAGCAGAAGTGATGCCCAGAAGACTGCAGAACTGTTAGGAAATGAGTTATGTGCGTATTTGACATGTATGACCGCTAGTATCTCTGTCATTTCAGATCAACTCAAGCGCCAGGGGGCTCGGTCTCAGAACACAGATGAAGACCATCCAGCAACCGGAACTTCGGAACTACTACCTGTACCTAGACTTTTTTCTGGTGATGCAATATTAATTCGGAACTTTATGAGAAAGTGGCACGAGCCGTGTGTTTCTGGACCTTACATCGTGGAGAATGTTACTCCATCAGCAGTGAATATCCAGGGAAAGAGAGCTTGGATACATCTTAATGATGTAACACTCTATACTGGCGAGACCGCAGCAGCCCCGACTATCGATTCAGAAGCAAGACAAGAAGAAGTTCAGCACGTGCAAACCCGATCGATGACGAGGAAGGAGGACGCTAAGGTTGCTGATTAAATAAATACAAGTGTGCATTTGGACTGTGACTCACCGTGGGCACTCTGTATAGATATTATATCAGGAGTGCAAACTCAGTTCTTGAGTCACAGGAATCTTTTGAATTGAACTTTAGAAAGTGGTGATGTAGTATAAATATGCCAAACCTAGAGTTCGAATTTGACGACTGGAAATGCCAACAGTTTCCAGACTTGTTTATCACTGAGTTTCTGTTTGGTTGAATCAATGGTCCTGACATATGACGATATGTCCATAGGCTCCTACTCGGTATTTTCATTTTTATTCTTAGAGATTATCCTGCTCTAGTTGGGCGCAGTGTTGATATACACACTTTTCTTCATGATCCTAAAAATGGCCCTGCAATAAGAAGGTTACTTGTGGCAAACAGATCCAGCAGTTATCTGATAATTTAACTGAGTTACCTGATTAAAAAATGGGGTTTCCTTCCTTAAAGCAGTATACAGGCAAAATTAGGAATGTTGAAAGTGGAACAGTTCTGGAGAAAGAGTAAGCTCAACGATATACAGAAAGTCAGTAATGGTGTGGGTAATTGTATTGGTGTATAATATTTGCATGGTCAGCATTTATTCTTGTTCTCTTGGTTCTTATGGTCCACACTCTTTACTTTGTTGGTCCAAGCAAAGCAGAAGTGCCTTTGGTTCTCCCCACTCCAGTAACTCAAGTAGAGTCGCCTGTCACTGAGAAGCTAAGACCTTTTTTGTTAGCCCTCCACAGCAGAGCTGCTTTAAAGTTATTTCCATGGGCTGCGACCATTATTCTGGGGGAGTGCAGAGGAAGGTAATAATGGGATAAACAGATATTTAGACAGTACAGCACATTTGGGTCATAACATGTGGTATCAGCACATGAAAAAGGTGGGAGAAAGAACGTCTAAGAAACGTTGCTATGTTTGTGCTCTCATTCCTTATGCTATGAATGCTGCTCAAACTTTTATTACTAGAGAAATTCCAGACCATGATGCTATATGTCTCATTCATCTTGCAGCATGTATGACAAGAGGCCAATTTCAAGGAAATTGGGCCACCTTACGATGGAGATCAGGAGGATCATTCCCATTTCAGGATGTTTATATCAAGAATACGCAAATGGAAAGGGAGCCTGCATGGAAGAGCAAGATGCTGATGTATCAGAGGGCAGGACAGGATGAAGTGGTCATAAAGGAAATGAGGAAGATGGACTGTCCTGATAAGAGGGAAAAGCCTTGGGCGCCTGGATGCTGGGAACGGTCTCAGACTTTAGTCTATGGACAAGTGAAAACCAAGAAAGGATGGGAAGAAAGGCTGATGTCCTGTGCATCTCACTTATTGAAGTCAGAATATGTGCAAGAAGTGCAAAAGTTGAACAATGAGTGCTTGAAGTCATGGGGCGAACATGCTAAACTACTGACATGGGTAGAAGATGAATCAGGTTCAATAATGGTGATCCCTTTGACAAATGCGACATTGTGCTTCCAAAGAGAAGCAAGAGTTTGTGTGGTAACTAATGGAGGTTGCAAAACTACCATAGATGTCTCCAAGATGGGAGCAGGAACAGCCATTCTGATTGCTCGATACTGGGCCTGTGGATCCAGAGCCTATATCAAGTTACCCAAGGATTGCGGAGGGACATGCTCCCTAGTGATCATTCATGTTCCAGCATTAGTGATTCCAAAGAGTGACCTGAACATTGGGGAGTTTCCAAAAGCAGATTCTCACTTAAGGAGGACAAGGTCAATCGAACAAAAAGGGAGAATTACTTTTCAGCTAAATTTATAGAAGCCTTTGATGCTATTCTGTATGTTCAGCAAGACTGCCTCAATATTCTCAATTATATTTATGCCAGGGATCCAGACGATGGCGAACGCTAAACTCCTGCAGACCATTAACACCACACTAAAAGGATTCAGCGCTATCAGGGAAGAGTTGAGAGCCATAAGATTGATGATGGTCCAGAATAGGTATATCCGGGACATGATTACAGCAATGGAAGGAGGTGTTTGCACCAAAATTGGGGCATCATGTTGACACTCATACCTTCTCACGATAACGAGAATGGGACCTTGAGAGAGGCCATAACGCTGCTGACGAACTTGCACAACAAAATGGAAGATGAAGTGGAAGATATTGCAGATGACAGCTGGTTTGCATCAATCTTCTTATGGGTTCCACAATGGATGGCGAATATCTTCAAGTTTCTTGGAGCACTATTGGTGATGATCATGTTTGGATTCTGTATGAAGACAGCAAAGAAGGCAGTAGGAATGAAGATTATGATTAATGTTGAATCAGGATTTGGACCCAAGGAATTGACAGATGAAGAAATCAGAATATATATAGAAGCAAGCATTCAAGCACCTGAGGGAACAAAGTTCCTGTATCCAAGGAACCACAAGTCGTATGTGGGACGATGGATTTACTGTAACCCGAATGGACAGTGTAGCCACATGACCTCGAGTGTTGATGACCATGTAAAATCAGCAGGATCCCTCAAAGGAGTAATGAAAATATGGACCCCAAGAAACACTTCTTCACGAGAGGATGTTTTAGAGACAATGGGCCTCATTATATGTTTGCCAGTCCGGTAACAGCGGTACCGGTAAGCTTGCCGGTAACGTTGTTACCGGACTGGCAGTTATTACCAGGCGGGCGGAAAGGCACCTGCAGGCAGACCATGTCAGATGTACCGCCACCATTCACGAATGGTGCCGGGGCATCCGACCTCCCCATTCCCATTGAGCTGTATGGGGCTCAAATGGCAATAGGGAGTAATGCATTCCGACACCTGGCGATACAGGGTCCGCCAGGGTTGTAATGGCCCTGTATTTCCCCATTGCCAGGTGCTGGAAAAATGTGCAAGTTCAGTGGCAGCCTGCCAGTTTTACCGGCAAGGCTACTGCCGAACTTGTAATGAGGCCCACGGTATCCATTGAGAAAACATTTTCATGTATCCTCAGAGAGCTGACGGTCTCTTAGAGGAAATCCCTGAAGACGTATAAAGATGAATGAAAGAGAAGATTGGTGACATCACATGAAGCAGAGACGATGCACCAAAAAGAAATGCTGAGGAAGAAAGTATATAGACCTTATAGAAGCTCATGACGAAGTAAAGAATCGAGTAACCTTTCATATGCGAAATGAAGATTGCACGTGTGAAGAGCACTGAAGAAAAATGCAAGCCGTTTTATAAATGTACAGATGCTGTAATGCAACTAGACTAAGTAATCATGATGGTTGGCTATACGTAGTGAATAGACTGCAGGTGTTGCCGCCATTATATAGAATCTGGATATTCCACATCGAATTTTAGCAAACCAGGACCTCATGAACAGAAGGGCTGAAAGTGTGGCGCAGTAGAAGAAAAACAGCTGACGATCATGGAAGAATCGAGAGGCTGTCTGGCCCAGTGTCAAGGGTAGGGGCAGCCGAGAACTGGTTGTCGATCTTCAAGAGATACAAAGGATGTGAGAAGCGAGACGAGCCAATCTAAGGTGCGAAGGAAACATGCCATGAGTGCCAATTTTATTCAATTAACACCATTAAATATGATAAAAAGGAGCTAAAACATGGTCTCCTGTCACATGGTCTGGATAAAAATAGAAAACGGGCAAGCTACACCGGGACTTGAAGATATGAACATGCTGACACTCCCTTCTATTCACAGGAGCATTGATACTTTGCTAGGCCAAGTTCAAAGACAATTCAATTGGCAGAAGGCATGAGTGATGATGGATGTGAGGCTAAGTGGATAGGGAGACATGGTCAAGTCCACCAACCAACACCTGGGGTCCCAGCTTGCGTAATGCTAGCAAGTGGAATATTCCAGAAGGGTACAAGCGTGCCAACCAATTATAGAGGACCACATAGCAAAGAGCCCTATAGTTTGAGAGCCAATGAAAGGTTGTGTATTTGATGACAATGAAGATGACTTGCACAAGGGGTGGGCATAGTTGTACACCTGACTGTAGAGACCCATTCACAATCCTATCCCCATAGAAAGTATACCGAGATGTTCCCCTTAAGCCAACCACAATCCCAAGTAAGTTTTTTCAGTTTGCCACGTAGTATGACGTCAATGATGATGAGTTTTTACTATAAAAATCTATTTTTTCATGTGGTGCTGAGAGATTATGCTGTGCGTCGTCCGTTGATGTCGGTTGTACTCCCTGTTTTAGAGAATTGAGAATAAAACAGATTTGCTTGCTAACTTCCTGATTCAGTCTTATTATTTGGTGTAAGAGTACATTCTACATCCTCATCCACCTAATAAAGCGCTATCTCACTTAAAAGGGCCATAACCGTTCACTTTCCTAACACTTTACACCCCAGTCACCTTCCATCAGCTCCCCCTAACCACCATTCCTAACTACCACCACTCCCACCTACCCCCACCATGCCTTCTTGGCCTTACTGGGGAGAACCGAGGAAAATGCCTTCTCCTTCTCTCTGAGGGCTGAGCAACACGGCTCCCACTACTTATTCAATGCCTCCTTGAATGCTGTGGCTACTCCCAGCAGGCAATGGAGGAGGTGATTGTGATCCCACCATCTTGTTGTGAAATACAGACCCCTCTCCAGAATTCTGAAGCAAGGAATAGAACATTTTATTTCTTACAACATGACATTTTGAAGCAAGAAATTGTATTTTTTGTTAAATTTTCGCAGCACAATTTAATCGAGTTGAGGGTGTGATAAAATTCAGGTGAGAGAGGCAGGGCATGGGGTGTTGGATCAGCGGGCAGATGGTGAAAATTGAGGGGGTTCCCACCTCCTGGTATTGCTCCGGGTGTGGCGTGGCAAGGAGGAGGCGGGCATTAATTCATTGTCTGGTACATACTGTTTGTAATATGTGATTGTGCATGATGACATCTTGTTTGTCGTGTTTACTTTGATTTGCTGCTGAAATTTACAATTTTGTTCAATAAATGCAGCCTTCTTTTTTCCAAGAAAGTTGTGCGTTGGTCACCTTGGTGGTTACTGCCCCCCGCGCTGCCCATCTATTAAACCATGAGTGAGGCTTTTTTTTGCCTAGATTTTACTAGGGGCACCTCATTTTGGCAGGTACGGCACAGTGCAATTAAATGATTTACCCAGGATCATACACTTTGGCTAAGTGGCAAAGCCAGAATTTGAGCATAGCCTTAAAGTTAGGTACTTGACCACACATCTTCCCTGCTCAACTTGTTACAAATATGTGTTGAAGTTTGGTTTTGCATACATTAAAAACACACAATTGTATACATATGCACAAGTCACATGAGAAATCAACCTGACAATGTATACATCCCTGTAGAAACGTGTTGATGAAAAAGAGCCAGAGGATCATTTTTTTTTTAATCCTACATTTCACGGGGGCAACTCCTGTTTGTACATGTTTGCAAAAGGGCCCCCTCTAGGCAATTTTAATAGTTTCCATCAAGCACTGGAAAAGAAAATAGTAAAACACAGGAAGCATTTCCTTTTCTCTTCACATTTCCATTACATGTCTGGAAAAGTGTAAATCCCTCCCACAATTAATGATTGTGGGGAGCCATCTACAATGGATTCCTTTGGAATCTGTTTGCTTTTACCAGGTGCAAAGGTCTGGTGATTTTCACAGGAATCCATTGGTTTTCCACTAGCATAAAAATACTTGCTGGTGGAAAACCAATTGGATTTTGCAGAGGGGCCTGTAAAATCTGCTCTACTCCCCAACTTCGCCTGCCAAATTATGCAAAATCCTGCAGCACATAAAAAGTGGTGGTACATGCTTTTAGCACCACATTTTCCACTCTGCCTGACTTGGAAAATGACCCTCTATGATTGTAGTTCATTTTTTCTACCTTGAATGGAAGCCTACAAGTTCCAGCATGCAATTTAATGAGAATTTAACAAAAAAATAACAGAGACAGAAAGTGAAATGAAAAACACGACAAAGGTCATTGTTTCACACAGCTTGTTCTGTACCCCACAATTTCTAATTACCCAACAATCACAGTTAAATAGCTTTTTAAAACCTTACATAATTTTCAGAGAAATGTACCACAGAAATGGTCATTGCCAGTTACCTTTTTCCATCTCTAATAACTTCCAGTTTTAAATAATCTGCTGCTGAGACACATTAAACGATAAGCCCTCACTGGGGGGCCTGTGCAGCCCTGGCTGTTTGTCTTTCAGGGGGAGAGAGGCAGAGCAGGGGTGCCATATGGGCATTTGTCCCTTGTCTGACTGTTAAATCTACCTCTGATTGAACAGTATCGTGTAAATACCACTTTTTAGGTTTAAAGATATTCCCCTTTTATACTTTGCCAGCAGCATGGTAGGAAACGCTCCTCTCTTGTGCTATTTTTCAGGTATTCATGATTCATCTTCTGAGAGGCTCTTCAGGGTGTCATGCTTATGGGGGTCCAGAGGAGGATTCCAGGGACCCTCTCTTCAGTCCCTCCTCTGGTCGACTTGTCGACCACTCCACCAAACCTATTCACTGTAGCTTTTGGTAGCCATTTCTTCATTATTCTTCCAAGATGCCCATAGTAATTTGCATGGCCATCGAAACTCCATGTCATGTAAATGCAATCTCCTTCTGGGTCACACCATGTTAGGCAGAAACCTGTGCAGTTCCCTCTGGGACCACTGCAAAAAGCTTAAGTCTACAGGAGTTAGCAGTAAACCCAATTGGTAGCCAGGGCCGGACTGGGAACCAAAAGAGGCCCTGGAAAATGTTGTCAAAGTGGCCCAATATTTTGCTGAACGAGCGAGCATAGCGCGTGAGCCCAACACACTGTGCATTAGACAGGCCACGAGACACCCGGTCCCGCACCAAAAGGGTGTTAGGAAACCTGCTATTATTAAGAGTAGGAGATTGAAATTAACAGGAAGAAGGAACACCTGCCCTCCCCTGCTTCCAAGATGGTGCCAACTGAAGGGTATTTCTAGGCACTTTAAAAGGGCTAGGGTCAATCCCCAGGCCATGAATGAGTCCGGTGTTTGTCTTCCCCCGGACCTTCCTCTGGTTCTGTGTTAACTGACTCGTAGCTTGGGTCCTTTGTTGGGCCAAATACAGGTAGGCAAATACGAGCTGAGGCTGTTAGGGAAAATGGGCACCGTGAAATCAATGCCAACTGCTAAGTGCTTCTGGTGCCCCTGACCATGGCATGGTTGTCCCCCATTCCCTCTCCAAGCCTAGCCCTGGGCTCTGGCAGATGTAGGCCCCCAGGGTGTGTGGTAGTCACTAGTCACATTCTGTGAAGATTTTCATTGGATCTGCTATTTGCGCTCACTCTAACTGGCTTTGTGAGGGAAGATGAAAACTCTGTACACTTGTCCCTGCACATGCTTTCTGTGCCCCAATGTGTGCAAACAGATAGGAACTATGTGAACATGATTCTGAGGGTCCTCTCAATGGGTTAACGTGTGCAGGGGAGAGGAGCTATGTGTAAAGGCTTCTGAGAGTGCTATCAATAGCACAGGGTGTGCACAGAGGTAGAGGCTGTGTGTACAGGCCCCTGAGAGCACTCATACAACAGTACCATGTGTACAGGGTGATGGGGCTATGTGTAGGCGTCTGAGAGCACTCTCAATAGCCCTGGGTTAGTAGGGAGGTAAGCGCTATGTGTGCTCCCCTGAGAACGCTCTCAATGGCCGTGTGTCTTTATAGAGGTAGGTGCTATGTTCACAGGCATGAGAGAGAGCTCTCAAGTGATCTGTATGAATGTAGGAGCTATGCACACATGTAAGTGCTCTTGTGGGTGAAGGGAGGTAGTAGACATGCATAGAGGTGTGGGACTGCTTGCATGGGGTCTGGGTATGAAGGGATGTAAACAGAGTCCTGGGGTGGTTTCCTAGTGACCCTGTGTGTTCACGCTTGCAGGAGTCATGTGCACAGGCCACTAATAACTCTGTGTTGTGGGGTATGCATGGCAGTAGGTGCTATGTACACAGCAGGACAGCTGCTTGAACACATTGTACCCTAGAGGCAGGCAGGCCAAGGGCCAGTGCCACGCCTGTTTGCCCACAATCCTCAGTGCACAACGTGGAGGAAACTGGTATGAAACACACATGACGTGATTTAGGCTTGGTGCCCCAGCCAGCTCCTGAGGGTGTTTGGGGGGAGCTTCTGTGCTATTAATTCCCACCAGGCTTTGTGGATGTGCTGCAGAGGCAGGGCACTGGGCATGTGCATTAGACAGGTCCCTGGATTTGAAACACAGCAGGCAAAGTTTGTGTGACAGGGCAATGTGCAAAGAACAGGCAGACAATGTGCACAAAGGCCTGCCTCAGGGCACGCAATGCAAAGTGCATGGGAGGGAAACTAAAGTGCAATTATGCAATCCTCACTGTGCAAGGATTGGTCAAAGAGATCACACTGTGGAAAGAAAGATGTAGGGACACTGAGTAGGTCATTGGTACAGGAGACGTAACCAAATGTGTAAAGTGCATCCACTGCATACATACTATGTTCAAGGGCCAAGAAGAATTTGAGCCTGTACCCATTAAAAAACGTTTTGTGATGAATCATTCCCATTGCGTAATAAACAGACTTTGGGACACTGTGTAATGCTAATGCCCACCCATTACTTAGTTATGTGATGCCAACGCATGAATTGCAAAATATACACGCAGGGGGCGCGCCTCCCGTGATTTGCACCATGCACACAGTGGAAATACACTCCTCCCATATAATTTGCAAAATGTGCATTTCGGAAACACACTTAGTAAGTGCATATGATATGACTGGTGATATACACGGACTTCAGGAATACACGGACACCACACCCTCATGTCCAGTTGCACCCACGTGCCCTAGTTTCACTGGACCAAGTTGGTACATTTTACTGTTGGCTCTAGAAAATAGACTGTGGGGGCATGGGAAGGATCCAGAAGAGAGGAGGGCAGGTAAGCCAGGAGAGGAGAGGAAAGAAGGAGGTAAAAGTACCAGAGAAGAACTAGCAAGTGATGGTCACTCAGCAGTGTTACCCAAAATATTCATCCTAGTCTATCTGTCGTCCCCACTGCGACCTTGGCATGAACAAGCGTGTGCTCCTTCAAGGAGCTGACTTTGACACTCCCTTCTGACAGCAGTGGCTCTCCTCTGCCCCATTTCAAAATGTGCTCTGCGAAACCTCTTTCAATAACTCTAACAACTCAAGGACACCACTACAACACGTGGCTGTGTGGATTGCAAGTTAGAGCCACGGAAATTGTCTACCAAACCCCGACTAACAATATAACATTATGTCAAAAAACGAAAGTCAGGAAAACACAGCCAAAATGTGCACATCAGTGAAAACCACAAACAAGTAAAAATGAACCTACAAGTACGTTTTAACTATTATTTTACATTGGATAACATGGCAATGCCCCCATTCATTTAACAAAGAATGTATGCGAGGATCAATCTAACCTGGTGTGATACCTCAGTCAAGCAAATGGTGGCCTGATTCGAATCGGTGTCAGTGAATTGGCCATTGTGGATACAGGTGGTGTATCCACAATGATGCTGAAGCAAGATAAGCAGATATTATGCATATTTCAAGCTCGTTAACATGTCTCCACGAATAACAGCAGCTGTACACTTATGTTTCCCATGTGCTTAGGTTTGTGTTAAGTGTAAATGGTCTGGGTATTTCATGTACTTGTGTTGTAGGTTCTTTTGTGAAGGGTGTGGTTGATTACTTTTCTCCATGTGGAAAGTAGGTCTTGTTTAAAGTGTTCTTAATGTGACACCAGCCTTGTTTCAATCAGTGACATCGTCGGGGGGCTTCATTGAACTCTCAACCTTAATTACACTCGTCCAGAGTTCGAAAATGTAACGTCCAGTCACTTATGTGAAGTATTGACTCGGATTAGTGTTTTTTAGATTTCAGTTTTTTTTTCTTCCCTTTTTTAGCCAGTGCTTCAGTGAAACGTGCCATTCAGTAAGTTACACTACATCCATATCCATAGCGTTAAGCCTGCGGGCAGTGGCATTACATTGCCCCTTGTGCGCAACTACACTCAGCAGAAGATACAATGGGAGAGTGGGGCACTCAGCACGCAAAAAATAATTCTTACCTTTCAGTCGGCAGTCTGGCTGCTGCCCTCAGCCACAGCCTCCCTCGAGTCGCCTCCTGCTTCTGCTATCTGCTGATGGTTTAGGGTGACCAGATTTCCAAAACGAAAAAATGGGACGACCAACAACATAAAAGATGGAGTAACACGTTGCAGCCCACCAATTACCGCCCCTCCCCAACCAGTGGTGTAACACATGGTCTGGGGGCCCCCCTGCAAGCCATGCTGAGGGCCCCCCCCCGACTCGGCAACAAATCACGGATCGTGCCACACGCTGGGCCGGCCTAGATTACCACGCTTGCGCAATACGCACAAACGTGTTGATGAAGGGATATACCACACACTGCACTAGAAGAAAGATATAAATATGTGTTTTAATGCTATATACAGCACACTTTCTGAGAAAAATTGGCTAAAAAGCCACAGGGTTTGGTATTGTTGTGTAGGGTAACAGCAATCCAATACATGCAAGTCACCAACAGTGTACATGAACATTAATGCTTTGCTATTAAAAATGCCATGCCACAATGAAAACATGTCCAACTGGTTGCACAATGTAGACCAGTGTAGACACATAATAACATTACAGTAAAGCATGCCAGGCCACATTAAGACATGCCTAGACTGGTTGCACCAAAATGCCAGTCGAAGCAATAAGACTCATAAAGAAGAGAGCACACATTCAAGCCTGCGTCTCTGCGGCCTCTAACAACACAGCCAAACTCTTTAAAATCTGCAAGGAACTGGCCAATCCTGTTGCGGTTTCTACCTCTCCTGTTCCCTCAACAGGTCCTCTGTACAGCTTTGGCCTCTCGCTTCTCCGCTAAAACTCAGAACATCCTGTCCACTATCTTCTCTTCCTCTCCCTCTTCCTTTTCTCACGGCCCCCTTTGGCCATCTCTCCCTCTCCTCCTCCTTTCTCCTCTTTCTCTCTAACACCTGACCTAGTTTCTAGACAAGTCCCACCTATGGAAGTGTCGGCGAAACAGGTGCTCGCCTGCTCCTCCAGAACCATTAAGGACCACATTGACACCCTTGATCCATTTCTGTAATCATACTTTTGCCACCGGAACTTTCCCCTCTCCCAAACTCTTGGAAAAGCTGGCCAACTGCCAGCTTACACTCCAAACTGAATCTGTTGGTTGTCTCCATGACCATCAGTCTGGCTTAAGAGCTGCCAGAGAACTGCTGCTGCTCTCCTGAACACCTGTGAAGATCTGATCTCTAACCTTGATTCAGGCATTCCTTCTGTCCTCATTATCCTGGAACTTTCCTCTGCTTTCGACACGGTCAACCATGCCATCCTGATCAATTAACTCTGTGAGAACCTGGGCATCATGGATCAGACCCTGGAGTGGCTGACCTCCTTCCTCTTGGACAGCCCCTCCCAGGTCCAACTTGGTCCCTTTCACTCCGTCACCTCTCTCTTCTCCAGGGCTTTATCCTCTCACCCTGGTTTTTCAACCTCTACTTGGCCCCTTTGACCCACCTAATCACTACCTTGTCCTCTAATTTACAGTGTTATGCGGATGATACTCAGCTTTCCTTCAGGCTCCCCTCAGCCTCTCCTCTCTCGCTCATTCCTGGTGTCATCTTCAACTCCACTCTCTCTCTCCTCACATCTCGGACGTAGCCATGAAATCCCACTACCAGCTGCACCTCCTCAACGGGACTCTTACATTTTTCACTTTCCCCCAGAAGCTCACTGTCTCCAGAGCTCTGGTTCTCTCTAGGGTGGACTACTGCAACAGCCACTTTCTCAATCTGCCTTCCTCTACTCTCCGCCCTCTGCAACTAATCCAGAACAGGACTGCGAGACTTATCTTTGGCCTCAAGCCCAGGGACTGTATCTCTCCAGCCATGAAATCTCTCCACTGGCTCTCGGTGGCTGCAAGGATCAAGTTCAAGACCCTTTTCATTGTCCACAAGGCTTTCTGGGGCTGGGATACGCACTACATCCAACGCTATCTGCCAAAATACCTTCCTTCTCGAGCCCTAAGGGTTAGATGCTTCTCCAGGCAGAGAGTGGGGGGGGGTAGATCCTTCTCCCCTGCAGGTGCCTCCCTCTGAAATGGCCTCCCTGACCCTCCCAAACTTGAGCCGGACCACCTGACGCTCTGGAAGCATCTCAAAACGTTCCTCTTCTCCTCTGCTTTCTCTCTCTGCCTCCCCTGCTGACCTACCTGTCCGCTGTACCAACTGGTTGCTTGGCTACCCTCTGTCTCACTGAGTCCAGGCTCTTTCTTGATCAGTCACCCTTGCACTGCCTCCAGGCCTACCACGCATTTAGGGGCTGTAACTGTAACCCTACAGTCCCTTGTTCTCCTTGCACTACCCAGAGCCACGCTGCCCTGGCGGCACTTACTCAGAGCATTGCTGCCGTGTTTTCCCCTCCCCTCTCCCTTGCACTTCCCCTCTCCCTTTCCCCTTGCACTTCTCGTTCTCACACTTGCACGATCTGAATGACACAAGGCTTAGTAAGATCATTTGTCTTGTCCTCCCTCAGTTTTCCTTCCCTTGTCTTGTTGTGCCTAAAAACACTTGTGTACAGGTGTGTTATATATGACTTATCATATCATAACATATCATTTTATCACAGATGCCCAGAAAAATATACAGTGCCGCAGTAAGAAACGGCTAGACTGGCAGAACCCAAATGTCAGTCTAGCCAGGAATTACACTTAGCAGGACTGCTCTATCAGAAATGCCCAGTTAAAAAAAGTCATACCAAACTGAGGAATGACTTGACTGGCTGCACCAAAATGCCTCTCTAGCCACTAATGCCACATATCATGCCTGCATAGCATGGACATGGGCGACCATTATGATTTATTGCACAACTTCACGCCCCACACAGCCCTTCTCCCTCCCATCCCCTACCCCAACCTTCAAAATCAGCTCATTGGCCCAGAATTACCTGCATGTCCCTCTTCCTTGTCCCGGTGCTTACGTATGAGGCTCCTTGCCTCACTGGTAAGTACTGGGATGGGGCAGAGTGGGACTAGGAGTAATGAAGATTACAGGTAGCTAAGTCAGGCATTACCTTCATGTACCTCTACCTTATCCCAGTACTTGTGCATGAGGCATAGTGCCTCATACACAAGTACTGGAATGAGGAAGAATAGGCATAGGTGAAAGATGATTACCAATAATGAATTAATTAATCAAGGCATTAAACACAAGTAGTGGTGCAACACCATTGAGCTGACTGGGTTTCAGCACTCCCTCCCCCCACTGAAATTGTGGGCTATGTTGACTTGACCTGGCTGACCTACAGAGCAGTTGCCGGACAGAAAAGGACACAGATGTTAAACGGCACCTGGGTTTTGCCGTTAACAAGGGCCCGGCCCAGCAATTACCAATGTACAGCATTTCACTGTTAGTACCTGCATTCAAATACCAAATTTTTTAAGCAATTGAAATTGCGATGTGGGTTTAGTACTTGCTTGCCAGAGGAGTGATTGGAAGGGTAGAGAGGAAACAGGAGACCAGTCATTCTCACAGCAGCCCATAAGTGGGTGCTTTCAGACCTAAAGGAGAGATTTAACTGCTTGTAACATTGAAGCTGCACTAGAATAGTCTCATTAAAATGCATAAAGAAGTTAGATGCCGCCACATAAATACGTTTTCTCCTCCCCACCACACGTGAAGTTAGCGCCTCTCCCAACATTTGAAGGGTTAGCCTCCCTGAAATGTAGGTTTTGTTGTGCCCCTGAACACAAACACGCACACCATTCACCATATATACACACACACACCCAGCCATCCATATATTTAAGAGTGCACTCTTTCAACATACAAGCACACCGAGCAGCCACCCGTACATTTAAGTGTTCTCCCTTTCACCACACAGCCACACACACCCAGCCAACTGCCCATACATTTAAGTGTGCATCCTTTCACCATACATGCACACCCAGCCACCCATTCATTTGTGTGCACCCTTTCACCATACACTCACACAGGCAGCTACCTATACATTTAAGTGTGCACCCTTTCAGCATACCCTCACACAGGGCCTCATTACGACCCAGGCGGTAAGTTACCGCCTGGGCCGTGACTTTACCACCATGGCATAAACTACGTTTACGCCATGGTGGTTGGCGGATTTACCGCCCCATTCCGAGTTTGGCGGGGCGGTAAGTCCCCAATCCCCATTTACTCTTCCCCATTCCCATTTTTGCCCCATAGGGCATAATGGGAGTGGGGAAGGCGTTAATTACGCCACGGTAAATTACGGTGGCGTAATTAACTCCATGGTCCCTTAGCGCCATGGATTTTAACACCTGCTAAAAGCAGGTGTTAAATCCGCCATGGTGCTAAGGGACCTCGTACTCAGGCGGTAAGGGTCGGCGCTGTTTACGGCGCCGTAAACCCCTTACCGCCTGAGTTGTAATGAGGCCCACAGTCAACTATACATTTAAGTGTGGACACTTTCACCATACAGGCACACCCAGGCAGCCACCCATACATTTAAGTGTACATACTTTCACTGTACACACACACACACACACACGCATAACCAGCCACCCATACATTTGTGTGCACTCTTTCACCATACACTCACACATGCACACGTCATGGGTTGAGGGGAGCCATAATGCTTCAAAAATTCATTTGGCCTCATTAGGACCCTGGCGGTGACGGTATGAACGGTGGCGGTAGGGCACCGGCACCGTTCATACTGTCCCGCCGCATTATGAGTTCTGCTCGCAGGTTCCCGACCTGTGTGGCACCAGCGAGCATAACTCGTAATTGCGCCATCACCGTTAACAACGGTGCCGACACAACCATGCTCCCCACCCCCATTCTGCCCTATAGGGGGATCGTGAGCCCGGCAATACCGCCACCCGCGAATGGGAAATTACCGGCCCATTCAGCTTGTAATGGGCCGG
The DNA here is from genome assembly GCF_040938575.1 of Ambystoma mexicanum. NCBI lineage: Eukaryota > Metazoa > Chordata > Amphibia > Caudata > Ambystomatidae > Ambystoma > Ambystoma mexicanum. The sequence continues at coordinate 790,026,719 of NC_090938.1, read as the reverse complement.
TTATTGCCTATTCGCAGGAGGTGGTGCCATGCTCGTAATGAGGCCGATTGTTTCTTTTTGAAGTCACTCTGACTTCATAAAGAAATTATTTCTGTTAAGGACTAAACCATAATGGAAATAATTTCTTTATGAAGGCAGAGTGACTTCAAAAATAAACTATTTATTTTTGAAGTCATAGGCTTCCCCCACCCCATGACATGGAGGCCTCCAGCCTAGGGTCTTCATGTCATGGGGTGGGGGTAGCCACCTGAATTTTTTTATTCACTCTGCCCTTCATGCAGAGTGAATTAAAAAGAAAATGTAAAAAAAAAAAGGTACACTTTTTTTTTTTTTTTTTACATAAGTGGGGCCCCCTTCCAGAACATGTGGTCACGGGGCCCGCCGCACCGCGGGGGGTGCTGGGGCCCCTGTTACGCCAGTGTCCACCCACCACCCAATCATATTTCCAGCACTTCTCGTTTTTATAAACTGTATATGATCTAATTTGTGCCGTTTTGTCTGTGAATCTTGGCATGTTAATTCAAAACAAGCGTTTGCTCTCATTGATATTATATGGCTTTCTGTACAGCCATTTCCAAGGCAGTCTCTGTGGCACAGTCAATAAGTGCTGTGACTTGTAGCGGGAAGTTTGGGGGTTCGAGCCAATCCTCCAGCTCCAACATTCTGAAGTGGTAACTACAATTCTAATTACCATTGTCACGGCGCCGCACCAAAGAGGCCCTGCATACAGAGGCCTACCGGGGGATGCGCTTCCGCACCAAAGAGGCCCTGCAGACAGAGGCCTACCGGGGGATGTCCCGGTGTCCTGGTAGCTGTGGCTGAGCAGCCAGACTCCTCTCAAGATGAGTCAGGCAGTATTTAGAGTATACAAAATAGGGCAATTTACACAGAAGAACAAGCAGACACTGATCAGAGCTTGGGTGTAAAGATATATAATTATTTATTTAAAAAAAACACATCTATGAAAAACACACTGGCACCAATATGGCAAACAACTTCAATCACAGTTACTATAAGTATATATCAATCCCATAACAATATTTCGACAAGTCTCGGTTCAACGGCACCACTTATTTGCAGACAGAGGTGAATGCTTTAACCTAGATGGCACCCTAATATTCGTTAGAACGGGAGAGAAAAGGCAGGGTATGAAACCAACTCGGTACCAACACTTTTACAAAGCAAATGCAAGGCAAGCAAGGCAGGGTCTACTGTAGATCACAAAGTTCAGAGGCCAGGCCCACTCGGAGAGAGGCAAGGCGATATGTCCCAAAAAGTATCACAGTTGAAATGCACTTCGAGTCTTTGTAGCAAAATGTCACAGCAAGGTTGGACCAGTTTTAGAACAAAAGTTAAGAAGGTCTGGAGGCAACCCAGTGGAAAGGTAAGGATTTAAGACACCTCACGCTAACCGTCACAAGGGAAGCCAGGCGGACACAGTACCTTGTAAGTGCAGAGACAGCTCCGGCGGGGGCAGTTGTTCCTGGTGGTGGATGCAAGTCGGGACTTTGCCAGAAGAAGAGATGATCTCGTCGTAGAGGAAAGCGAAGATCGTTGCACCACCAGGGAAGAGACCAGCCGTGGAGTGCTCCGTCACAAGGCACCACCTTTTGGTCGCGGTACAGTGGTTAGTGGCTATCCGGTTGCCGGGGTGCTCAGCACGGGCAATTCGACCACTAGACGCCCTGGAAGCGAAGAAAAAGCAAGGGACTGGTTGTTCCCACCAGTCAAGGTAAGAAGACTCTCCAGCAGGGAGATCTCCTCTGTCGTTGGGAAGTGGTGAGCCGGTTCAGCAGGGCTCCACCGGAAGTGTTGTCATTGCAGGTCGGCTCAGCTTTACCCTCGTCGTATTCTTAGGTCCTGTGGCGACTTCTGCAGTCCCAGTACCAAAAGCCCTGCTATTATGCAGAAAACCCCCATTCATTCATCCGAGCTGTCAATCAAACATGCTAAGTGGTGAGCGGGGCGGCTCACCACTTGGGCCAATTACACCAGAGTGTGACTTGAGTTGGCAAGGCAACTTAGTCCAGGGTGCCTAAACCCCCTCCCACACCCCCTGTGGTACCCAGACAGAATGGCACCACTCTGGAGGGCTTCTGTGCAGAAGCCCGCCAAAAGTGGAACAAAGGGCTCAACCTTTGGGTTGGAGTTACAGAGGCGAACACATACGCCATTTTAAAAACCGAGTTCTGGCAGAAAATACCAACCAGTGAATTTATTTTAAGTCAATAAACCGGCGGTATGTTCGAGGCTACATAGAAAAAGTATTAGGCTCGAACAATGGGAAAATCCCATAGGATTATATATTCGCGGTCGAATATAAAAAGTAGTATCCACTGCAACCAGCCAAAACTCGATGAGGGGGGACGGGACAGTGCCTCCTCGAACAACAGACCCAGGGGTAATCGAATTACCCCTACCAGTACGTCCACAATAGGATGGTTTATATGATATGACATGATATGGCATTTGTAACGCGCCTATACACAAGTGTTTCAAGGTACGACGAGGCAGGGAGGGGGGAACAAGGGGAAGACAGACAACGATCCTACTAGGCCATGTGTCATTCAGACCGCGCAAGTGCAGGGGTAGGGGGAAGGGAAAAAGTGCAAGGGGAAGGGGAGGGGGAAGTGCAGTACAAAGTAAGTAGAGTAAAAAATAAATAAATAAGGCCAGCTGGTGGCAAGTGCAAGGTAAGTGCAGATAAGTGCTGGGACGGGGGGGGCTGTAGGGATACAGAGACAGTGCCGCAGTGCAGGGGTTGCCAGGGAGGCAGTGCAAGTGGAGAGTGGCTAGGCCCAGGACCGAGGTCGGTGAGAGTGGCCCAGTAGCAGATTCAGTGCAGTTTCAGTGAAGAATTTAGCAGGGGAGAGGGAGAGAGAAAGCAGAAGCAAAGAGGAAGGTTTTGAGGTGCTTCCGGAACCGGAGATGGTTCTCCTCAAGTTTCAGGGAGGCGGGAAGGCTGTTCTAGAGGGAGGCCCCTGCCGCAGAGAGAGATCTACCCCCAGCTCGTTGCTTCGAGAAGGGGCTGACCCTGAGGGAGTTGGAGACGGATGAGCGAAGGGCTCGGGAAGGAAGATATTTAGGAAGAGAGATTTGAAGGTATTTAGGCCCTAGGCCCCAGAAGGCCTTGTGGACAATGCAGAGGGTTTTGAACTTAATCCTCGCAGCCACTGGGAGCCAGTGTAGAGATTTCAGTCCTGGAGAGATACGGTCCCTGGGCTTGAGGCCAAGGACAAGTCTCGCAGTTCTGTTCTGGATGAGTTGCAGAGGGCGGAGAGTGGAGGCAGGCAGATTAAGATCGAGGCTGTTGCAGTAGTCCAGCTTCGAGAGAACCAGGGCTCGGGAGACAGTGAGCTTCTGGGGGAAGGAGAGGAAGGGAAGAATACCTCTGAGGAGGTGCAGCTGGTAGTGTGACTTCTTAGAGACGTCAGATATATGAGGAGAGAAGGAGAGTGTGGAGTCGAAGATGACCCCAAGGTTTTTTGCCTTGCAGGTAGGAGCAGGAAGAGAGCCAAGAGAGGCTGGCCAGAGAGCTGCAGGGAAGGAGGGAGTGGGTGTGCCGATGAGTAGAATCTCAGTCTTACTGGCATTGAGGCAGAGGTCATTGGCGGCACACCATTCCTGGATAGCAGACAGACAGTCAGAGATGAGGGAAGGAGAGGAGGAGGCCGAGGGTAGCCTGAAAATGAGCTGGGTATCGTCCGCATAGCACTGAAAGTTGGGGCAGAGGGCGGCGATGCGGTGGGCAAGGAGTGCCAGATACTGGTTGAACAGCCAGGGAGAGAGATTAGATCCCTGGGGAACACCACAGGTGGAGAAAAAGATGTCAGAGAGGAAGGACCCAAGTTGGACCTGGGAGGGTCGATTGGAAAGGAAAGAGGTCAGCCACGCCAGAGCCTGACCAGTGATACCCAAGTTATCACGGAGACGGTTGAGCAGGATGGCATGGTTGACAGTGTCAAAGGCAGAAGAGAGATCGAGCAGAATGAGAACACACGGAGTGTTGGAGCCGAGGTTCAAGAGCAGGTCATCAGGGATGTTCAGGAGAGCAGTTTCTGTGCTTCTGGCCGCTCTGAAGCCAGATTGATGGTCATGAAGACTACCAACAGATTCAGCGTGGAGGTTAAGCTGGAGGATGGCCAGTTTCTCCAGGAGCTTGCCCAGGAAGGTAGTGATGGAATTTGGGAGATAGTTAGCCGGGCAGGAGGGGTCGGAAGAGGGTTTCTTAAGAAGAGGGTGCACAAGGGAGTGCTTGAGGGGGGATGGGAAGACTCCAGTGGCGAAGGAGTGGTTGCAAAAGTCAGCCAGGGCAGGAGCCAGGGAGTCAATGTGGTCCTTGATAGTTTTGGAGGAACAGGGGTTAACTTGTTTAGACGAGACTTTCGTAGTTCGGACTTGTCTGGAAACCTTGTCAGCAGAAAAAAGGGGAAAGGCAGAGACGGAGGGAGGAGGGGTGGCTGCAGAAGGGCCAGAGGAAAAGCCGGGAAGAGAGGGAGGGAGGTGATAGGAGGAGAGTGAGGACAGGATGTCCTGAGTTTTAGAGATGAAGTGAGAGGCCAGTGCAGTGCAGAGGGCCTGGGAGGGGACAGGAGAGGTAGAGACTGCAGCAGGGTTGGCAAGCTCCTTGCAGATTTTAAAGAGTTCAGCCGAGTTGTTAGATGCCGCAGAGATGCGGGCTTGGATAAGGGCTCTCTTCTTGGTGATAACGGAGAGATGGTATTGCCTTTGGAGCAGGCGGCAGGCCAGTTTGTCAGAGGATGAACATGAAGCACACCATTTCCTCTCTGCCACTCTGCACTTGCGTTTTAGGGTGACGAGATCCAAGTCATACCAGGAGTTACATTTGGCTTTGGGCTTCAGGCGGATTCTCATGACAGGGGCAAGGATATCAAGAGTATCAGATATAGCAGAGTGGAGAATGGAGAGGGCTGTGTCAGGGTGGGAGTCAGCCGAAGGGGGAGGGGGGGCGAGAAGGTGGCAGCGAAATCCTCAACTGACACGCGCTTCATGGGTCGGATGACCGAGAAGGTGGGTGGCAATGATGAGGGTGGCTTTGCCTGCGGGGTAGAGAGGGTGAGGTGGGAGGATAGGAGAAAGTGATCACTCCAGGAGAGAGGAGTGGAGAGAGGGACGGAGAGGGGAAGGTCAGAAGAGATCAGAGCATCAAGAGTGTGCCCTGCAGAATGAGTAGGCCCAGACGGGAGAATAGAGAGTGAGAGAGAGTCGCAGAGGTCACAAAAGAGTCCAGTGGGGGGACAGGAGGCATCCAGGTGGATGTTGAAGTCACCAAGAAAGAGGAGTTGAGTAGTGGAGGACAAGAGTGAGGAGGAGAGGTCAGCCCACTCAGAGAGGAAGGAGGAAATTTGTCCAGGTGGCCGATAGATAGTAGCCACGGTAAGGGAATGGCTAGGAGAGAGAGAGAGTCAGCAGACAAGACATTCAAAAGAGGAGTAGGTCTGCATAGGAGTGACAGTGGCAGGAATCCACTCAGGGAAGATAAGGGCAACACCCCCCCTGCACGGTTGGGCCTGGGCACGGAGAGGATCATGTAACCGTCAGGAGGGGGTGTGTCAAAGCTGGTGACAGAGCTGGCTGTGAACCATGGGCCTCATTACACGGACGGCGGTAAGGGTTAACGGTCACCGTTAATGGCAACGGTGACCGTTAACCCTTACCGCCGTACTACGAGGTCCCTTTGCGGGTTGGAGGAATTAACGCCTGCTTCTTGCAGGCGTTAAAAACCAACCCGCTAAGGGACCTCTGAGCTAATTACGGCACCGCAAAATTGTGGTGCCGTAATTAGCGCCTTCCCCATTCCCATAGAGCCCTATGGGGCAGAAATGGGAATGGGGAAGGGCAGTGGGGGAAGGGGGATTTACCGCCCCTCCAACCTTGGAATGGGGCGGTAAATCCCCTTTCCGCCAAGGCGGTGCCGGTAATTTACCGGCATGGTCCAGGGTGCTAATAGCACCCTGGATTACCGCCTTCCGTGTAATGAGGCCCCATGTCTCAGTGAGACCGAGGACGTCAAGGTCCAATTCCTCAAGAAGGCGACAGATATCAGAGGAATGCTTGATGGCAGAGCGAGAGTTAAGAGTGTACTGGTTGTACTGGTTCTGTTAGTAAATTTAGGTCTAGTAAAGCCAATGGTGACTTTACATGCCCTGGGAGACAGTAGTCAGTCCCAGGGTATGGAGTGTATGGTGGGGATCACCTAGGACACCCCAGTGTTACGGCACGGAGGGTGCCGTGTAACACACATAGCAAAACACATGAGACCCTATGGAGTAAAAGACCCCATAGCCCATAGAACACATTAACATTCAAAGAAATACCACAAATCATGTCCAAGAGTGGGAGGAAAAGAGTCTCACTCTTGGCAGGATGAAAAAAACAAACTCCAGAAATCCAGCAAAGCTGCTGGGGGACTCACTAGGTTAGGAAATTCAGCCTAAACAGAGAATTCTCCCTAACACACCATACCCATTTCAACCAGTACCTCTTGTCCACGGGATCATCTGTTATTATCTGGAAGAGGGAAGGTCAGAATATGCCTCCCGTCCTGAAAGACCCTCCAACCGGAAGAAGCACCAAAGACAATATGGCCATTGATCATATGAACTCGCATCAATTCCCACTACTCCCACGATGGGCAACTACCACGAAAGATACCCTCTCAGCAGACCCTACAACCCACAGCAGTACGGACATTGTCCAAAGTATAGCAAAACGACCAAGAAGGAGCGGGAAACAGCAACATGGACAGAATCGACAAAAGCACAGAGAAGCCTTGCCTCAAGTCATTAGAGACACCAGAATGACATAGCAGCGTTAGACAGAAAGCACACGTGCCATCCACACATTCGGTACACTCGGACACCCAACTACACGAAGAACACATGCGTACAGTTCTATGAGCGAGAAGACAGTACCATGCACATACTGTCTGCACGTTTATTATTTTTGCCATTAACTTGCTGCAGAAAGGCAGGAACGCAAGAAGCAAGAAGAGCATGTGTAAATACTTGCAGATGCTGACATGCAAATAACCCTATGGAATGACAGGGGCACTCGAGGGACCTGACTAGCCATAACACACTACCTATGGATACTATGGGACAACGCATACAGTAGAAGCCAGACCATGGCTTAGGAAATCTAGCAGGCCATGCTCATCTTGGAAAAAGCTGAAGCCAAAGAGTGCTGTCCAGGCAGAACTACTGAGGCGGGAACAAAGTCACTGCCAAAGTCGCAATGTTGCAAATGACATTCTGCACCCTGTACCAAAGTAACACCAGCTGCAGCAGAGGCCATTCCCTGCAAAATCATTCCTACCATTCATTCACAATTTTATAAAAATTGTACATCACATCTAGCTCGTTAACCACTTGGTCAACAATTTTTTGTATTTCTATATGAGAATGTCCTCCACTTCAGTGGTAGATGGTACTTCCTGTGTTTCAACAATTACACAGTGCAAAAATATTCTACATATGTTTCGGTTGACTAGTTGGACATCGCAAATTCGTCCTCTTGATGAAGCAACCTTCTTCAGGACTGTATTAGGGAATTTTAGTCCTTCCCCTATAACCAAGTAGGAGGATTTTTACCACCTACAAAACAATACAACACATTAGTGATCTGCACAATCTCACCATTCCCTCGTTACTTTCTTTTTTACTACTAATGTAAACAATTTGACTATAAAAAGTAGTCATTTGGTCTTCATCTCTGCAGTAATCTCTACTGTACAGCAGAGAGGAAGGTATTCGGAATGAATCCTAATCACAACCTAATGTAGAAAATCATAAATCTCATTCCCCCATAAGGATGCAAAAAACTTGTTTTCATTAACCACTTAGAACATAAAACTCTGTGATAAGAATACTTACTGGAAACCAGAGGCATATCTGCTTTCTTTGTCTTGTTAATTTCAGAGATATCATATCATTAATCAGGTAAAGAGGGTTTCTTCCTGGCCTGTTTGGCACTCCAAACAAGGAAATCAAGTCGTGGCACATCTATTTAAAGCCCTACAAAGATAATGGTATATTATAAAATCTCTCTTTGAATAGTCTCACTTAGACAGAAAAAGCACAGCTTGTCTGACTCACCGATACTTACATGTAGAATGTTATTCAGCAAAAGCTGTTTCTTGCTATTGTGGATATGATTCAAAACACCATAGCATCTATATGCAGGGTGCCCCCTCCGTGTTAGTTAATCAGCGTGTTAATCTCCGGACACCGGAGTCCTGTGATAACATACAAAACAAGTATCTGATTCAAATCATAGCGATAAATTATTAGTTAATAAATATCATATTGTACACTTGATTTAAAGGCAAAAGGTTTTCACCCCTCCCCTATCTACTCTCTTTGCTTTATTAGAATGCCATGCTTCTGAGACAACTTCCTCAGAATGAGCTATGTTGTCAGAGTCTCGGAGCACTCACCATGTTTGGGAAAGGACCTACTCGATAGTATCTCCGAACACTGCGGATCGAGCAAATTTAATGGCTTCTAACGGCTATCCATTCGCTGATATTATAAATGTCTAAACAGTCTCCTCCAGTGACAAACTCACCTCTAGTGCTGCTCTCTCTCCTTTCCGTCTGTGTCGTCTTTCATCCGACTCTATTAAATACGACCGCCGTCACACAAAGATTTCCGACGGCACCTCTTGTGATGATTGCTTTATGTGGCAAATCATCGAGATAGGAAGAGGACTCACAACTCTTCTACAGCTCGTTTTTGAAAAACTGATGATTTAGCTAAAATTAATCAGAAACTGAAGAAATTGACACGCACGGATCTTCATTGTAAGTTCATGCTTGAGTACCTGAAGGGGGGTATTATCCCAGATGGGTTGCAGGTTAAAAATATCCTGAGAATATTTGTGGACAACCCCCAATTTCAGAAAAAATTCAGTGGGGTTGCCAACAAATGTTCTCGGATTGGATCATTCTGATTGTGGAAACAGCAGAGGAGGAAGCACAAAAACAAGGAGACGAGCTAGCAGAGCTAGAGAAACTCTTCCTAGATAACAAAACCATTAAAGATGCAAAGAAACAATTATAAAGATTTGGAAATTGAAATAAAAAAAATGTAAACAACTTAACTTGGACAGAAAAATGTCTAAACTCCAAAAAGATATCTCTAACTATAAAGTGGAAAGAACATATCCTTACCTGAGAGAGGGTTTCTTCACGGCGCTGTACATGGAGTATGGTGTGTAAGGTGCAGAGCCACTGAGGCTCGTAGTAAACAAAAGTGACAAATCTTGCATTGTAACATTTCTCCATTGACAGCGGAGTATCAAAATTCTCGACTAGAGGTCAGGTAAAAACAAAATAAATTTATGATGTATTCGTACGGTGGGACTGGGGTTTTGTACAGTGGGGCGGTGACACGCATACAACACCTTCGTAAAACCCTGTCCCGGTATAAAGATAAAGGGGGTAATTCATAGAATTCAAAATCCATTTCCGCACACAGCGTACTCATGGATTTTAACACCCAAAACCAGCCGTGGCGCAGAGTGGCGCAGCAACCCTGCAGCAGTGCCAGTGATGCCACCAACCCCTCCCCGTGCGCCATGAACAGCGCACAAATCCCGTACATGACGCACAGGCCAGTGGACCAGCATACAGCCCCCCAACCACGAAAAAGTCTGTAAAAATCCCTGTGCACCCCTCCGAATACACGTACCGCGCTGCGTGGGAAGTCTTACACGCGATTGGCCCTCTGCGAGCGGGGTACGTGTATTTTGGGGGTGCGCGGGAAGTTTCACACGCGCTTGGCCCTCTGCGAGCGGGGTACGTGTATATCGTGGGTGCGCGGGAAGTTTCACACGCGAATGGCCCTCTGCGAGCGGGGTACGTGTATTTTGGGGGTGCACGGGAAGTTTTATACACAATTGGCCCTGTGCGAGCGGGTTACGTGTATTTCGGGGGTGCGCGGGAAGTTTCACATGCGATTGGCCCTCTGCGAGCGGGGTATGTGTATTTTGGGGGTGCGTGGGAAGTTTCACACGCGATTGGCCCTCTGCGAGCGGGGTACGTGTATTTCTGGGGTGCGTGGGAAGTTTCACACGCGATTGGCCCTCTGCGAGCGGGATACATGTATTTCAGGGGTGCGCGGGAAGTTTCACACGCGATTTGCCCTCTGCGAGCGGGGTACGTGTATTTTGGGGGTGCGTGGGAAGTTTCATACGCGATTGGCCCTCTGCGAGCGGGGTACGTGTATTTCGGGGGTGCGCGGGAAGTGTCACACGCGATTGGCCCTCTGCGAGCGGGGTACGTGTATTTTGGGGGTGCGCGGGAAGTTTCACACGCGATTGGCCCTCTGCGAGCGGGGTACATGTATTTCGGGGGTGCGTGGGAAGTTTCACACGCGATTGGCCCTCTGCAAGCGGGGTACGTGTATTTCGGGGGTGCGCGGGAAGTTTCACACGTGATTGGCCCTCTGCGAGCGTGGTATGTGTATTTTGGGGGTGCGTGGGAAGTTTCACATGCAATTGGCCCTGTGCTAGCGGGGTACGTGTGTTTCGGGGGTGCGTGGGAAGTTTCACACATGATTGGCCCTGTCCGAGTGGGGTATGTGTAATTTTGGGGGTGTGTGGGAAGTTTCACACGCAATTGTCCCTGTGCGAGCGGGGTACGTGTATTACTGGGGTTTGCTGGGAGTTTCACATGTGATTGGCCCTGTGCGAGCGGGGTACGTGTATTTCGGGTGTGCGTGGGAAGTTCCACACGCGATTGGCCCTGTGCGAACGGGGTACGTGTATTACTGGGGTTTGCGGGGAGTTTACCACGCAATTTCGCTGTCAGAGCAGGGTAAGTGTATCCAGTGGGGTGCGCGTGGCGTCCCACATGTGCATTGGCAGTGTGGGTCCTCCCAAGTGTGCCTTCTACCCCCTCCACGGCCCCTGCAGGCAGCCCACACCACAGGTGACTACCCAGCACCCCTGGTCATGTCCCGCTGGTAGCCCATCCACCATGGGCATGCCCCCCAGCCAGCCCACATGTCACCTTGCACTAGTGATCACCAACTCATGTCCACCTGCACCCCCACCCCCAAGCAGTGAGGGGCACCTGCCAGCAGGCCCCGACTCAGGTCCCCCAGCACCCCCACCCACCCAGCATTGATGGGCACCTGCCAGCAGGCCCCGACTCATGTCCCCCAGCACCCCCACCCACCCAGCATTGACGGGCACCTGCCAGCAGGCCTGGACTCATGTCCCCCCAGCACCCCCACCCACCCAGCATTGACGGGCACCTGCCAGCAGGCCCCGACTCAGGTCCCCCAGCACCCCCACCCACCCAGCATTGACAGGCACCTGCCAGCAGGCCCCGACTCATGTCCCCCAGTACCCCACCCCCCAGCAGTGAGGGGCACCTGCCAGCAGGCCCGACCCATGTCCCCCAACACCGCCACCCACCCAGCATTGACGGGCACCTGCCAGCAGGCCCCGACTCATGTCTCCCAGCACCCCCACCCACCCAGCAGTGAGGGGCACCTGCCAGCAGGCCCCGACTCATGTCTCCCAGCACCCCCACCCACTCAGCATTGATGGACATCTGCCAGCAGGCCCCAACTCATGTCCCCCAGCACCCCCACCCACCCAGCATTGACGGGCACCTGCCAGCAGGCCCCGACTCATCTCCCCCAGCACCCCCACCCACCCAGCATTGATGGGCACCTGCCAGCAGGCCCCGACCCATGCCCCCCCTACTTGACATAAAGATGCACAATCATGGCCCACATCTCAACCAAAATACCACAGCACGCCACCCCAGTCTTGAGACGCAATGATTTCCCAATCCACCCCACACTGACATGCCTATCTCAAGACACAAACCAAATGTCAACTATGTACATCAACACATGTCCGTCACACACACACACACACACACACACTGGTTGGCATTGATTGTGTAAACCCACATTTTCACATGCATGAACTCAATGAGCGAATTACACACATGGAAGTAAAATATCAAAATGTATTATGGACAAAAATAAAGCAATAAAATGAAAGCATAAAAAAATTGCAAACATGAAATGAAAAGCATGTCCAAAAGATGGGTACATGAAAAGTATAACCAATCCAAAGAAATCCAAAAGAAAAATATTCCAAACTCTCCCTCCACCAAAGCAAATGCAAAGGAAACGTAAAAAGTAAAATCCATTAATCCATGGTGAAATCCAAAGACAATGTTCCAATAAATCCATTGTCCAACTATGTACAATCAATTGTCAAGGGTCCATGAGCCCAACGAAAGAACAGAAACCTATGAAAAAATCTACCTAATAAAAAAACGATATACAAATGTGTGGGGCAAAGTCCAAACACCCCAAAATAAAGGAAAACGAAAATTAAACCTAACACTAAAAACTATATACAATGGCGGCGGGCTAGTCCGACGGCTCACTTTCCGATTTCCCGGGCCAGGGCATCATCAAACTCCTGATCAATGTCCTGGAGGCAGTCCTCTTCCATGGCCCCGAGGGTTTGCAGGGACGATGCCATGTTGACCTCCAACTCCCTGCGAATTGCCTTGAGGCACTCAGCCCGGCTCTGTGCCCTCCACATGGAGTTCTCTGCCCTGACCATTGTGAGCCGTGCCTCTTCCGCCCGCTGCCGCTCTGCATCTATAGCATGGCCCAACCGCTGCCACACGGAAGACACTTCCAATCCTGGGTCCTCCTGCCCTCTGGCCGATGCCTGCCCCTCGGATGTTGAAGGCCCTGAGCCATCATGGCTCCCACCTTGTTGCTGCTGCTGCTGTGCCTGTTCCTGTGCACTGCCTCTTGCTGCCTGCACATCCTCCTCCGGCTGGGGTGCAGTTGTTGAGGTGGCCACCGCTGCTGGACGTCTGACTCCCGACTGTGGCAGGGATGTGTCCTCCACCAGCCTGGCCGCAGGGTCAGAGGCAGCTCCACAGGGTACCCAGGTGATAAATGGGTGGGAAGATGGCATGGAGGGCGACTGGCGCATAGGGGGTTCAGGTGAGGAGGGGGTCGGAATAAGGTCCAGCATACGGAGGAATCCAGCCCTGGTGACCCGTCCCAGTAGGTCAACGCGGTCAACAAGGCATCCGAGATGACATGCAGTGTCTTCACGAAAACACTGCAGGTCACCTTGCATGCCCCGTTGATGCAACGCCATCCCAGACAGGACAGGCTCAACCCGGTCCCGGATTGCCACGTCCGCATGGAGAGGAAGACCAGTTGTTGTGCGCTCATCCCCTCCCTGAAAACGGGTCTGGACGTAGGCATCCCTGCTGGTGCAGGATGATGCAGTCACAGGATCGGGGACAGGATTACACACAGGCACCTCCGCTGCGGCCTGTGCTGCCTCCTGTCTCTGCCCCTGCACTGCACCACTAGCACCAGTGGAATCCCCACCTCCAGACCCTGTGTGTGTCCCTTCCATGGCCTCCTCCTCCACCAAACCCCCCACCAACCGGGAAGACTCCATGCCATCTTCCTCCGTCGGTCCCTGTGTGGTCTCAGCTGCCCCTTCTGCTGCCGAGGAGTCCACCTCTGACCTCTGCCTCTTGGACATACCCTCGGCAGTTGCGGCCTGGGACGCGGCACCAGACTCCTCACTCCCCGACGAAATGACAACCTGGGAGGGGAGCCGGGTCTTGCGTCTCCGGCTGGTGGTGCGATCCCTGCCGCTTTGCTTCACAGCACCCTCTCCGCCCTCTTCATCAGTTGACGCTGCGGACAGGGAGAGATAGAACACAGGCATCAGGGCACTGTACAATGGACTGATACACACATGACAGTTGCACATGAGTGGCAGTGTAAAACTACAGACATGGCATCACACTACCCAACACACATGTCATTTCAACTCAGACACATGAGCAAATCAACAGGAATCTTGCACCAGGAAGCACCGTCCATACACAAACAACAGCACGACCAGCCGAAGGTGAGCCTGACGTCACATGAAACACAGGGAGTGCACAACACATGCACACATACCACCAGACTGACATGCATCTGTACATCTCCACCACTGCAGTGATAATGTCACCATCCATGTCACATCTGGCAATCAGCCTCCTACATGTCAGTGTCACATGCATCCATGTTGCATCACAGTTGCACACTTGTCACATACACACACATTCACATGTACACAGTGCAGATACATGAAGCAGGAACCCCCGTCCATGTGTGACACCACAACCATGCCACAGTACATACACATAATTTTCACATGTGCGCACCCACACATGCATTTGGCCAGCATGCTTGCCAACACATTCACCATCGATGTGTCTCACACATGAGAGTTATCACATGTGGCTGGTTCGCGTCCCTGTACATACGCATCCATACATGGCCCTACAAAGACATATGTTGAACCTGCACACTCTTGGCACACCACAACACGCACAGCGTCCAATCAGTAGGCATGTACACTTACTGCTCGACTCCTGAGGGGTCTGCCTCTCAAGGACCTGGACGTGGAGCACTGGGCGCATGCGTTCCAGGACCCTCATTTGGTGGTCAGACAGGTGGCCCCGGTACCCCTTGGCATCCGCTGCCTTCAAGAGGCGCCAGGCCTTGTCGAGGGTCCTGGACCTGAAGTCCTCCCAGCGCTTCCAGACATATTTGATGTCGCGGACTGCCACCCCCTCCTCGTTGATGGCAGTCACGATGTCCATCCAGATCCTCGTCCGTCCTTCATTGTCGGCACGCAAACTTCCAAAGAGGGCATCATACTGTCCCAGGACTTGCTCCACCAGGACACCAACTTCCCTGGCACTGAAGCTTGTGGCCCTCTGCCTCTCTGGCTGGGGGTTGCCAGTGGTGCCAGATGGTTTTGTGCCTGACATGGCAAACCCAGAGGCAGGTGTGGGTGGGCAACTGGGTCCTGGGGCTGGGCTGTGGAGCATTGGTATCCCAGTCGGGAGTCTTCTGTTCCAGCAGGGTTGGTCACAGCAACTGCACCCCTGGCTGACGTGCAGGAGGCAAATAGCAGGGCACATGGGCAGCAGGCAGGCAGCAGCAGATGGCAGGTGGGAGCGTGCTCGGGGCTCTTGGGGGCAGTAATTCGGACTTCTGGGTAGGAGCGTGGTCTTCCGTGTATTGTTGTGTGGCCAGCTTGATACGGAGTGATTTGGCACGTGAAAAAATTGCACGTCAGCGTGAAATCCGAGGAAAGGTCCTTAGCGCGTAAGCGCGTGAGTGACGTTACGTGTGCGGGCGTTCCCCACTACACGGGTGCATAGTGAATCAGCACGTGAGAAAACTGCATGTCACCGTGCTATTGGAGGAAAGGGCCTTAGCGTGTAAGCGCATAAGTGACGTTGCACGTGTGGGCTGGCTTAAAAGGTACGAGTATCACGCTATTTTCTTGTACGTTGTTTTTTGTGGAGAGCGAGCAGTGATTCTTGTACTTCTTTTCTTCTTTTGGTGGGGGTGTTGCCAATGCGCACACGCACGTCTTTTTCACATTCTTTTTCAAGGCAGACGGTGAGTCGTGCACGTATTTTCCAACTGTGGTTGCCCCCGTGTGTCGCGTTCCCCTTCAGAGGTCATTGTAGGCTGCGTGTAACACGCGTACGCTTATTTTTGTGTTTCTGGGTGCCATATCGTAGTGCAGGTTCATTTTTCCACGCACGTGGTCTACCAGGGGTTGCGTGCATGTGTACATTTGTTTTTGGGGTGCCTGTGCGTTGTGTGACCCGTCATCTTCCCCCAGGGGTCCCAGTCAGCCTTGCTAGAGCACTAGGGTACAGATTCCATCTAGTACCCTACCCCTTTCACCCCAATTGCCCAGGACAATTGTTTACTGCAACTCCCATACCCACAACAACATCAGTGCCATGGTTGGGAGGTGTCCAAGCAGTAAGGGAGGCAAAGGTGGCCGATCTCAAAGAGGTGGGTGTGGTGGGCATGGTAGGGGACTTGGCCAGGATTTGCAGGGTGCCCCTAGAGCCCTATGTGTGGAGGACCAATCGGGGCCACCTATGCCCCCCCCAATGGTTGTGGGAAACGTAGCTGACACCATCACAGCTCAGCCCTTGTTGGACGGGCCCATTTTGTCAACTGAACCTGCACAGGATGACTCCCAGGCTGACTTCCAGGTCACCAAGTCTAAGCCGTGTGTGGCGGTGAAAGTTGCTGTCACCATGCCACGTGGATCTGGGGCAGCAATGTCATCTGCTGCCCCAAGTAACCAGGGTGGGGAGGCTGCAGGGGCAGCTGCAGCTCAATCCACCCCAGCTCCGAGTCTCCCAGCCGGGACAGTGTCGGTTCAGGTCCATCACACCGATGTTGGCCCTGCCAACATCACCCTGCAGCCAATGCCTGCACCAAGACCTTTGGTCATTGTGTCTTTACAGGCTTCAAGTACCCAGTCCACCTCCGCTTCTGCCCCTACTGTCCAGAGCAGCGTAAGCCACTCAGGATCCGCACCACCTTCCAAGAAGAAGAAGAAGGGTGCTCTAGCACTACAGGCTGAGACCCCAGGCAAGGCTACACACTCCGGCATGTCAAGGAAGCCTAGCTTTAATGACACCATACTTGATGCACTTGTGGCCTATGTGTCGGCACATAGCCGCGAAATGGTGGTGACTGCAGGGTGCAAGACTACGCCTGGTCAATGTAGGGCCCACTGGCAGACCATCGTGGACCACATTAGTGCCCTTGGATTTGTGAGGCGCACAGCTGATGATTGTTACAAGCAGTGGAATGACCTGGAACGCAGAGCAAAGAACAAGCTGGCTTCAAATCATTCCTCTACTCTGGTGACTGGTGGTGGGTCTCCACCAGAGGACGACCAACTCACTGAACATGAGTCTGTTGCTGGAACCTTCATCACAGAGGAACAGATCCAAGGCGTGGGAGACCTACCAGATTACGAAGTATTGTCCGGTGAGTGCCCCTGCATGTGTGTGTAATCCATGTGTATGTTGCTTGGGTGACGTGTTCTAATTGAGTGCCAGGTGAGGGTGTGTAGTCCTGAGTGGTATGGGTCACCCATGTGCTTCCTCCAAACCATTCACCGCCCTTGGATTTGGTATGACAGTATCCCTTCTGACCCCAGTAGCCAATTAGCACCACATTACTGCAGTTGCCCTTGAACTGTCATCTTGCAACAACATTGTTCAGAATTTTCAGTGTTCATTCAGCCTGATTGTTTCAATCCTCCCATTTTTGCAACACATTTTTCTGCCCTAATGTCACAATTGTGACATGCTTCTGTCATATATTACACCCCACAATGGGCGACATTTATTACCTTGTTATGGGAATGATTTGGTCATTCAGGCTGATTGAGTAAGGGCCTGCTCACATTGATTTTTGGGGCCTGTTTGAATGTGGAACATGATTGTTGTTTCCTGTCATGTTGAAGTGACCAGCCATTGATGTATCCATCTGCCTGCCATCACTGTATAATTGTACACTGGATGTGTTGCAGTGTGTGGCACATGCATATTTTGTCACACAATTTTGCTTTTTGCATCTCATCATGTCCATCTCACATGGCTGGGTGACAGTACTCATTCAGTAACATATGGCTGTACTTGTCAAATGTACCATGGCTATGCTACGTGCCATCTGTGTGCTGGCATGAATGTGGATTACCCATGCCACTCACAGGCTAATGTGTGCTGCCAGTGCTATCCAGCATGCAGCACATGTGTTGCTTTTCCATCTTGGAGTCCTCAGCTCTATTTTTTGCCTCCCCTTCCGACTCATTGACAGTGCATGCATGCCAGGGTTATAGTCATGTGGGACATGTGTAATTCATGTACTGGATCTCTGGCTTGTCAGGCCTATGTGTGTGCTATGGTGCTCATGCCTGTTTCCATTTGTTGTCTTTCATGTTTTTGCAGGTGATGACGCACTTGATGCTGTTGAGGTGGAGGAGATGGTGCAGACCCAGGAGGAATCTCAGCCACGACCGGGCACCAGTGGAGGACGTGGTGTGGTGGTGGGTGAAAACCCAATCTTACTGCAGACCATACTGTCCAGGGGTGTCTCTGGGTGCACCTCTCCCCTCCCCAGACCTCTATGATTCAGGTGCTGAATCGGACGATGAAACTTATGTGCTGTTGCAGGTGAGTGTTTCTGGCAGGGATGCTGTTCTGTCCAACCCACCTGCACCGGGGGTAGACCCCTCTATGAGGATGTCAGTGTTGGTAACTCCGCCTTTGGCAGTTACGGATGCAGTGTCACACTCCACAACATCTGATCCTGTTCCTGGGCCAGCAGATCAGAGGGGGAATGCAGTCCTGCAGCCTCAGGCAGTGCCAGCACAGCAAGGTGCAGATCGCCTTGCCCCAAACAGGTCCGGTGCCCGCCGACGCGGTGGCCGTGCGTCACCAGGCAATACTGTATGGGAAAACTCCATGTACAGTATTGCAGCACAACAGGGAGCATCGGTTGAAATGATGGCTCAGGCAATGGATAGGGTGGCCACTTCCATTCTCCCCCCTGAAAGGCAGATGGAGCTCCAACAGCAGGCAACAGACTCCATTTGCCAATCACATAGGGAGGACATGTTGGCGTCCAACAGGGAACGAGGGGCGGCACTGGAGACTCTGCGCGAAGCCATGCTGTAGAGTCCCAGGGCCAAAGGGAAGCCGTGAGGTTAGAACTCCATTTCCTCAGGGAGAATCTGGTTGAACTTGAGGCTTCCCGAAATTTTAGGGCAGAACAGCAGCTGGAGCAGCTCACACGTTCGCTCTCAGCTGAGCTCCAGGCAACACGTGAGGAGATCCGGGCATCACGCGAGGCCATGCATGCAGAAATGCAGGCAACCCGTGAGGTGCTGCATGGGGATCTCCGTACTATCATCCTCCAGAACCAGACCTTCAACACCCGCATGCTTGCTGCCATGGAGGACTATACCAGGGCTTTGCGTGGGCTGCCTCCCATAGCACCGGCACCTCCTGATGTAGCAGCAGAGGGTGAAGAGAGCGACAGCAGTTCTCCCACATTAGCGTAGCTGTGCAGGCCATGAGCCCATGGAGGTATTTTTTTTCGCAACATCCACACAGGTGGGTGTTGGGGTGCACCCTGTCCTCAAACCTCCTGGGTGCCCCCCCTAGTCCACACATGGCCATTTTTGATTTTTGTATTTTTTTTTAACAGTGTGTTGCCTTGTGTGGCTTCCGTGGGCATCCACTGTGTATTCCAGCTGGGCACATGCAGGCTTGTCCTGTCTTTGGGTTAGATGCTTGGGTTCCTGACACACACACCCCTCCTGCTTCCCCTTTCCATGGGCTTGCAAACGGTGTGACCAAGTGACAGTAACTTACACAGTGACATTGGGCTCCCATGAGCTGTGTGGGCAGTCTGTAGTCAAAACTGTGTGTACATCCTTAGTGGGCATTGTTGTTGGATTGAACACTGCATGGTGTATTGATATGCGCTTGTGCATCCATGTCTTTCTCCTTATTCACATGTACCTTCTTCATGTCTATACAAGGCCGTCTCCTTTGCAGATGCAGTTCATGTTGTATGCAGTACACTGACACATTTGCCGGACAGCAACACTCTGCAGTTGGAAGGAGTCGATGTGCTTGCTTAGTCAGGTTGTGAGACTTGCACTACTTTGATTTTGTACTGTCGTATTTTGACAGTACAAAATCAAACACAGTTTCATCCTGTGTTGCTGTTCTGTGTTGCTGGTAAGTATTTGTTCATGTGTGCTGTTTCTTATTGATTACTGGGAGCATATTGTCTTTGGCCTGTTTACATTTGGAACAGTGCACTTTGCGACACTTGTGTCATGTGTTGTGCATTCATTTTGTAGCTTTCACATTGCATGACATGCCATGGTGTTTTGGGTTGCTGAGATGGGGAGGGGTTGGGTTACATGGCACTATTTTCATGGTGTATTTTTCAAGGGGGTAGTAATTCATGCAGCATGAATGTGTGTCTTTTTTTCTCATGGCATTGGTTGTATTTAAGTAGGTAGGGATGCACACAATGTAACACTGCCAGGTGACCAATCTCAGGCTGGTATGGTTGTGACAGTTGACTGTCCCTTATGTCATCATCATTGATTGTCACCTGGTATGTGCCAGGGCTGTGTGCACTCCACAGGGGTAGTATTTTAGGTGAAGTAATTAGCCACCAGCTGTGTACGGGCTGCCTCACCACGTGCCCTTTCACCGGGCCGTGCATGTGGTTGGGGATGTGGGGGCACCACCATGTCCACCCGCAGGCCCCGGCGGGTTGCAACGTTGTGCAGGACACATGCTGCCACTATGATCCTGCACGCTACTGGGGGCGCGTATAGCAGCTGCCCACCAGAACGGTCAAGGGAGCGAAAGCGTGACTTGAGCACTCCGACTGTGTGCTCCACTGTGCCCCGGGTTGCAATATGGGCTGTGTTGTATCTTACCTCGGGTGGCGTGGTGGGGTTCCGAATTGGCGTCATCATGTGGGTGCTGTCCACTGGGGAGGTGGTGATGGGTATCATTAGTGGGGTTGTGACATTACTCAGTGTCTGACATGCATGCATGTGCAGAGCCATTTATACTCACCAAGCAGCCATGTATCGCCATGCCGCACAGCTTCTAGGTCCCGGTTTAGGGGTGACATTTTGAAAATGAAACTATCATGGGTGGAGCCTGGATAGTTGGCATATACTGAGGTGATGATTCCCTTGGCATCACATACTACCTGCATGTTGATGGAATGCCAGTGCTTGCGGTTTCTATAGATGTGCTCAGTTGCCCTGGGTGGACGTAGAGCCACATGGGTGCAATCAATGGCACCTAGCACTTTGGGGAAGTGTGCCACCCCGTAAAAGTCCTGGATGGCAGCCTGCCTTTCTGCAGGTGTTCTGAGCATGTATATGTGCCTGTGGACTGAGGGGCGTGCAGTCATGATGGCCAACACCTGGTGTAGGCAGCGTGACTGCGTGGACTGTGAGATCCCCCCCCACTATGGCACTTGTCCGCTGAAATTAACCAGTGGCCAAGAAGTGCAGTACATTGAGCACCTTTTCCAAGGGGCTCAGTGCTTGGGAGCACAGGGTGGGTGATGTGAGGTCATCCTCCCACTCACTCACCAGGTCGCGTAGCGCACAGCGTTTGAGGACATGTGCGCCCATGTGCGCCACGCACGATTTTAGCGCACATCCCAGGATTTACACGTGCACGGACTTCCATGAATGGATGTGCACGCTTTCGCACGCTTGCGCTGCGCTTCTCGGCGCACATTAATTCCATGAATCGGCCTGAAAATAGTTAAGTATAGTATACAGTGTCAAAAGGCACGGAAGGGAAAATAGCACGCCCATGGCCGCCTAACGGCAGTTTCTCCAAAGACGTGCTTCAATCACTATTGACCCACTTACAGAGCACCTATAAGGGAAAGAAACTGACTAACCGTATGAAAATATTTGAACTATGGCGTATGTTCCAGGAGGACAGGCCATGGATGATGGTAAGGAGGAGGGATCGGAGGAGGGATCGGATCCATCCGCTCCACCTCCAGCACTGCCTAGTGTAATATCCGATGACGCAGAGGACAAGCAGGACATATACCCATTAAGAGAACTAAAAGCAGCAGCAGGATTCTCAAATCCTACATATAAACCACTGCCATATGCCAAAAATGAACAACAGCGAGGCACAGGGCAAGCGGCCAGCAGCCCCGAAACGATGAGGAGGGCCTGCGTCACACAAAAACAGAGTTTCCAGGAATAGGACCAGAAGAATGGATAGCCGCACAGATACTACTGAAATTAAAGGGGGTGACAACGGGGGCCACAGAAGGTGCAACAAAGGAAATAGAAGGCTTGGAGCTGGGACAACGGTGTCGTGGAAGGGCAGCACAGGTAGAGGAGGATGAGGAAGCCAGACTAGAGTGGGAGGACAAGGAATGGAAGAGAGAATTAGCAAAGGAACTGGAGCTATGGGAGCAGGGACGGAGGGAGCACTTGGCAATGCTAGAAACAGACAGAAGGGACATAGTGGATAGGGACATGAGGGAGGAAAGACAAAGAGAAAAGATGGAGAAGAAGAGGCAGGAAATAGAGAAGCTAGGAGAAGAGGAAAAGGAGATGAAAATGGCATTATGGAGGAAGAAAATACTATTGCAGGCAACGCGTAAGTATGAGGAGAAAAAGGCTGAAGGCGTTAAGGTTGGTAAGATGGGCAAGGGAACGGTATAGGGAGGATGAGGACGCACGGGCATTGGAGCGGTTAAATGACGCGATAGAGGGAGAATTAGAAAGGAAAAAGGCGAGACGAAGAGCAACAGAAGGCAACGGTACAATACAAGCATTCCTTAGGAAGGCCCCATAGGCAGTACAAATACACATAAGGTAAGCACAACAAGAAATGGCACCACACACCTGGGAGTACAGGAAGAGGAGAAAAAGTGTAAATTGCCTGACATCGATCTTAATATCGAGCTCAGCTCCACTCAAATATTGCGGAAATGAAATTTCTCAGGTGAGTTCTGTAGCAACATGGGCGATGTGTATGACAACGACGATGGCCAAAGTGACGAAGAGCAGGGGGGACCCAGCAAAACCTATCTCACAAGGACAGGTGAAGGGACATCTTGGGAGTGCAGAGTGCAGGGGCAAGAGGGAGGACAACATGATACAGACAAACCAACACAAGACACAGCTGGCAGGGTAACTCCACAAAACACATACATAAACAGATTACAGGACCTCCCAGGGCATAAGAGGGTTGGGTTTACTCTTGTACAATCCACAGGGCATTCCTGTTCCCGGGACGACTGTCAGGGATACAGGACACACCACAAAAGACACACGCTTTCAACTGACACACTTTCAAAGGCCATTCTAAGGCACTGTTTGACCCTGTTAGCCGCTGGACGGTGCGGAGCGATTTAATCATCTGGACTTTAACATATGAATATGTATCTGTTGCAAATACCTATCTTATGTAAGTACTACCTGCCTCCGTTATACACGTGACCAATATTAACTGTACCTTGCCTCAAGTTAGACACACCTGCCTTGCTGTATTTCCGTGACCATATCTCCATGCTCTGGATCCTGCCTCTAATTGCCCACGCCATTTGTTAAGCCGTGCCAAATCACCCATTTGCTGCACAAATGCCACTCGCCTGCCTGAACATCACCTGATTCCAGCACTTGCATGCCCTCAGTAGAGTACTATGATCTTTATTAATTACTACTACTGATTGCTTACTCTGCTTCCATTGTTCCTGCCGAATAGCATTAATGCCCATTTATGTACCGTTGCACACCCGCATCAGTGCCCGCGCACTGCGACCTGCTCATGCGTATCCTCGCACACCCTGTTGCCAGCAAACCCACTCATGCTTTCAAGACCGATTACTCTAACTGCAATACCCAACTGTGTTACTGTATGTACTCTGAATACCAGCCACAGCTCCACTATTACTGTTTGACCCTTCTGTGTCCTTAAAATTGCCTACTGCCGATTGCCAGATTTTTTGTGCCCCTCCGACACAGACTACTGTTAGCTATTGCGTGCCCCTGAAATTGCCTATTGCTAGCTACTGTGTGCCCACTTGAAGTAGCCCACTGCTAGAGTTTTGTGCCCTTCTGAAATAGCCTACTGTTAGCTATTTCATGCCCCTTTGAAATAGCCCATTGCCCATTGCCAGATATTGTGCGCCCTCCTGAAACAGCCTACTGCCAGCCACTGAGTTGCTCTCATACCTCAGTCTACATGGGAGCAGCCTACCCTCACTTATATGCCCCTTGCCTATGCTGAGCTAAACTGCTTTGCTCACCACTCCCACCCACCTACTACGATGTGCCTTAACAAGACTCAGGCGGCCTCTCAGTTGTGCCTTACCATACCAATAATTGCTTTAATTATATCCTCCTCTAAATACGCACCTTGTTTTGCCCCACCTTTATGAGCCTATATGTTATAGCAACAAGGCCTTGAATCCCCAACATAAACCTACCTCACGGTACCCTAAGCCATGTCCCAACCCAACTATACCTTGCAACAATACAACTCAGCCTAAACTCATTCCAATAAAAACCCAGAACACACCCAACGTAACCATATTATCTGGAGCCTTGATCAATGGCAGGTCCTTAGTGGCCCACGCCACTAATAGCGGGCACCTTATCCTCCGACAACCTTGACCTCCTGACAGTCAACGAATCATGGCTGCACGAAGCAGCAGGTCCAGCACTCTCTCTAGCTAGTCCTAAAAACTATCAATTAATCAGAATGGACAGACATAACAGCAGAGGAGGCAGTTTGGTCGTTATAGCAAAAAACCAACCTCGCTCTAAGACTACTAGCCCAACCTCCCCTCAAATCATGCAAACTCCTCATGGCCAAATTGCCTATCTCTAACTGCCACACCTTAACCATCTACCTAATATATAGGCCACCTGGCCCCATTGGGTGCTTCGAGGAGGATCTATCCAGCCTCTTAGCCAACAACACAAAAGATTCCTAACGAATCCTATTACTAGGCTACTTGAATTTAGGATTCAATGACCCTGATGACAAACCAGTCCAATCTATAGCCACTATGCTGCTGAACATGGCCTAACCCAAAAAGTTCTCACCCCAACACACGAAAAAGGAAGGACTCTGGACTGGTGCGCTACCTTGAACTGTGATACTACCATCACCAAAATTACCCCTCAACATTGGACAGACCACTACCTTATCGACTTTACATTAACTCTTAATAAAAAAATTACCAAAGAGAAAATTATGGCACCACCCCTACCCACTAGAGCCAAAAGAAAACATAACTCCAGACAATCTCCTGCCATTGCTAATACCTACCATCAATGCTCTTCCTGATAACCTGCATCCAGAGCGCCTGGTAGAAAGCTGCAATAATGCTATGAAAAAAGCACTAGATACTATTGCTCCTCTAAAACTTAAAAAAAGTAAACAACAGGCACACCTAAATGCCTGGTTCACCCCCCACTTAAAAGAATTAAGAATGCAAAAAAGAAACTAGAATCTAAATGGCGCCACATCCCATCTGAAGAAAATAAACTGAAACTTAAACTCTTTACTAATAATCGCAAAAAATGAAATCCTACTCACAAAAATTATCTCTTTAATGAAAGAATCTGCAATGCAAGTTCCAACACCAGGGAATTATTTGCTATCCTAAGGGCGCTAGAATCCCCCGTGCCCCCACCTGACAACATAGCCAAAGACAAACAATGGTGCATTAGCATGCAGAATGCTCTAACAAATAAAATTAAAACACTCCAAACCAAAATCTCCTTGAAAAAAGACTAACTCCCAATGAGAAACCACTCATTACCAGCCGTACGACAACTAACTCACCAGGCCTTGACCCATTCAAATTTGCAAAAATCTCCATTCTGGAAACTGAAAGGATTATCGCATCCCTTAAACCTTCCAAATGTAAAGATGACAGCTGCCCAGCCCAGCTAATTAAGGATGCTGCCAGGGACTTAGCCCCCTTCATAACCAAACTGATTAACGCATCCTTCTCCTCTAACACCATCCCAAGCAACCTTAAAGAGTCTTGGGTCGTACCTCTCCTCAAGAAGCAAACTCTAGACCCCGCTATTCCCACTAACTACAGGCCTATCACCACGGTACCATTCCTTCTCAAGATAATAGACAGAGTAGTATACCTACAAATCCAGCGCTAACCAACTCCTAGGCACCCGCCAATCAGGATTTACACTGCAGCACGGCACAGAGACAGCCTTAATTGATCTCAAAGTACAGATTGACGAGCTCAATGACAAGGGAAACACCGCCATGCTACTCCTCCTTGATCTGTCGGTGACCTTTGATCTGGCGGATCACACAGTCCTGTGCGAACACCTGGCATCGGCAGCCCACTTTTCAAGCGAGGCCATAGCCTGGATCCAATCATTCTTGGACAACCGCACAATGAGAGTCTTCTCCACATTGGTATCAGCAAACCCTATCAAAATAGTTTGCGGTGTACCTCAAGGTTCTTGCGTGTCGCCAACTCTCTACAATATCTTTACCAAGCCCCTATTTGACAAATTGGACTGACTGGGTGTATCACCTACACAAATTACGCAGATGACACTCAGATCCTCATTCCCCTTTCGGGCAATTTCAGCCCCAACTACTCTGCCTTTAATATTGATGGCAATATAATCACAGTTGCCAAAGCAGTGAAAACACTAGGTTTTCACCTTGACTCGGCCTTAACACTAAAGAAACAAGTCAACTCCTTAGCATCCTCTACGGCCTACACGTGCAAGCTCATTAGGGCAAGTAGAGCTTTCCTCACCCAAGCCAGCTGCATCATCATTGCCAACGCCCTAATACTCTCCAAACTTGACTAGTGCAATGTCTTGTATTTGGGAGCCAACAAATACATAATTGACAAAATTCAAACATTGCAAAACAATGGCCTTAGAACTGCCCTCAACTTACCTTCTAAAGAACACATTTCTAACAAAAGAAGAGAACACAAATGGCTCTAAATCTGAGACAGAATCTCACTTAAACCAGCATCCCTCACCTTTAAATGTCTTAACAACGCAGCCCACCCCTACCTGGCAGCAAGAATAGTGAGAAAAATATTGACTCGCCCTACCAGAACTCACAATGCCTACTGCCTACAGATACCTAAATTTAGACTGAAAAAAACAGGCGGCAGCAGCTTCCCAGTTAAGGCAGCCTGGAATGCTCTCCCACTTCAAAATAGAACAGACCAATAATACTATAGCTTTAGACGGAATATTCTCACATGGCTACACTCTAATGACCCCCAAGATTAACCATGTATCAATTAACACCTATCAATCTGACTGTATATATGTATATTCTTTAACTGATTTATCGAGATGTAATGCTTCATATGTATATTGTGCCTTACCTTGTAACTAAGTTTTGAAGTAATCATGTTTTTCTGCTCTCTGTTGCGCCCAGTTACCTTTGGGTTTGGCACACCATACAAAATCAATAAACAAACAAACAAGCAAACAAACAAATGCAACAGAGCCAATAGACATATGTCCAGATATTGAGGACGAGAGAGGGAACATCCAGTTCAGGTAGTACAGACACACACCGGAGCAAAGAGATGCATATTCACAGATGCCGTTATTGGAAAGGGGAGGCACAAGACCACAGTGCATGCCCTGGAAACACAAAGATAAGGAAAATATTCAGTGCAGATTGCCCTCCTTAAGTGGAGGAGCTGGGAAATGGATTTATGAAATGGAGAAACTAACTGTGGGACACTGACTGGCAGTGGGTGACATCAAGGGCTTGCTGGTTTCAATATTGGGTGACAGAGCTGATGGCATCTGGAAGAGGGTGGGGTTCCCAGGGGTGGCCACCCAAAACACAGCACAATATGGGTCACCATTTGCAAATTGCAGGGCCGCAATATGGCAGGCACTGCAGACATAATACCCCGACACATCAGATATAGGAGCAACTACGTCACGCAAGATGTGTGACGACGAGGATCCTGTTAATTACATCAAGAGATTCAAGAGCTTTGGTGCCTTGAAACTAGAGAGCCGTGGGATAAAACAATAGAAATCTTTTACCATAGCTTGATGCAAGGACTACCAGAGCCAGTACAGAAACATCTGAAAATATTGGTGGGGATGGAAGCAATGGCTTGGCCGGAAATACATCTCACCATCGTGCACCACTGCAAGCTGTGGCAAGAAAAGGTAAAACAAAAGGCAGAAGAGGGAAAGGCATACGAGGCAAAATTGTGCACTGGAAGGAGCGTTAAGAACGAGCCCCAACCCGCCGACACAGGTAGCAACTTCTCAGCCGCAGTCTCAGTACCAACCCATGCAACCATAGATACCACCCATGGGTGGGGGATACATGGTAACAGGTGGATACCAACAAAATTACAGAGGGTGGGAGGTTTCCAAAGGGGGAGGGGTTTGGACCACAATCACACCAACCCACAGGGGGATTCCGGGGATACACACAACAAATGTCACAGGGACCAGGAGAGGGAGGCGGAGGATTCCCATGACAGGTGAGGGAACCACCCAATGCTGGACCTACGGGCAGCTAGCACACATTTCCCGTGCTTGCAGCAACAGGGGGGTGCAACAAGGGTGGGGGGAACAGGGCTACCAAGGAGGGCAGAATGACTACTACACTCGAGACGTGCAGCAACAAGGACAGGCGCAGAACACACAGCAACAGACACCACTGCCCCCATAGAAACAGACCCAATATGCACCACCCACGACAGCGCCACCCCAAACAACAGTACCACAAATGGCAGCGCCACTACTCCAATACTTGCCAGCAGCACAACAGCTAACACAGATACAGGACCATTCCCCATAACCCATGGACACGGTGACAACAGTACCAGTAAGAAGGATGGGAGGAGTTACAATAATGGGGAGTAACCCTTACACAGGGAACAGGCTGTCCATTATACCCACAATGGGAAAGCCCACAGATGAACTTGCAGTGTCCCATCCTGTCGGTGATACCAAATCCTGCGGAGGAACCTCGCATAAGGGTGATGATAGGTGACAAAACTTTTTCCTTTCTTGTTGACACTGGGTCGACTAGGTCATGTATCCGGGAAGGGACATTTGCATTGTCAGGCAATGCCATGAATACTCAAGGATTCTCTGGGGCTCGAGAAGTGGTTCCCTTTACTGATAATATCTCCTTTTCTATAGGAGATCACGACTTATCTCTACCTTTACTTTACTCCTAACAAGCACCTGTAAACATATTGGGACGTGACATAAAGAGCAGACTATACATGACCATCTCATTCACAGACAAGGGCATAGTATGCTCCACACCAGGAATACACATGTTCACTGTAAGACAAATTGTTCAGGCATATTGTGGAAACACAGTACAGAGGGGGGAGCCAACTGACCCTGAGATGTTCCAATACTGGACAGACATGGCCTTGCATGGTTGCCACGAATAGCAGGAAAGGTATGGAGGGGACCATGTGAGTGCCTATTCGGACCAGAGACACCATCGGATGAGACAGAAGGAACAGTTGTATCTATAGACATCAAGGGAGTTGTTGCAAGAGAGGATTCGGTTGCAGTACATGCAACTGATGACCAGGGGAAGGCGTGGAGAGCAATTGGATGTAGGCTGACACAGGTAACAGATGAGGAGCTGTTTATAGAAGAAAGAAGGGAGGCAGAGATGATGTTGGAAATGAGTGTGCGCTTCTGGTTGCACATCACATACAGGGAGGTTGCACAGAAAATGGTACTGGTACTAGAGGCACCACCACCATTCTAGGAGAAGGATCTGGCCAAGGTTCCTGACCACTCATGGACCACAAGTCCCTATGAAGTGGGGTGCATAAAAAGCATATGGGGAGTGTAGATCAAATTGGAACCTGGAGTGACCCTGCCACGAATTAAGCAATACCCCCTGACAAAAGAGCCAGATGAGGGCATTTATGAAACAATCAACAACCTCATTGAAAGAGGAATTTTTCTACTATCAGAATCTCCATGCAGCACTGCAGTGTACGCTGTGCGCAAGGCGAACTGGGGGTCATGGTGTTTCATTCAGGATTTACGTCCCCTTAACCACATTGTAGAAGCAGAGTATCCTGTTGCAGCAAACCCCACAATGATCATATGTGGCATCCCAGTAGAAGCTACCTGTTTCACTGTTATTGACCTCAAAAAGACTTTTTTTCTCAGTACCATTACACCCAGATTCACAAGATTTGACCAGATTTATGTACCGCAACAAGAAATGGAAACACACCACATTACAACAAGGGTACTGTGAATCACCATCCATCTTTAACGGAGTAATTCAGATGGATCTAGGGAACATCCAGACAGAAAGCACAGTTTTGCAATATGTAGATGATATACTCAACTGCAGTAAAACAAAGGAAGAATGCAGAACAGACTCAGTACATATGCTCACAGTACTAGTAGAAAGGGGGTACAAGGTAGACAAGGCCAAACTCCAGTACTGTCAAAAGGAAATTCTGTACATTGGGCAGTTAATATCCAAAGACGGTAAGCATATCGCCCCAAAAAGAGCTCAGACAATAAAGAACACACCACAACCTAAAACTGAGGGAACTGCAGTAGTTCCTCTGATTATGCAACCATTGCAGACAATGGTTTTTTTGATTACAGCACCTCCACTTGCCCAATTCTAACCGCCCTCAAGGAAGCAGAGAGAGGAGCAAAGCCACTGGGGTGGACGAGAGAAATGACTGAAGCAGTCAACAAGCTGAAAGAAGCGATATGCACAGCTCCATTGTTAGGGACCCCAGACTACAAAAAGGAATTCTTCCTGTTTTTGTATGTTGACTGTGTGGTTATGAAAGCAGTTCTGACCCAAAAGACAAGCATGGGCCATAAGCCAATTGCTTATTATAGCGGACACCTTGACCCGATAATGAGAGGACATTATCCGTGCGAACAATCATTGGCCACTGCAGTCTTCGCAGTAGAAAGGGCTTCAACAATAACAATGGGGTGCATAACCAACCTTTATGTGGAACACGCCCTCTTTGCGATACTGCATAAGCCAAAGAGCACACTCACAACACAAAGAGCATCAGAGTACGAGATCATACTATCAAAATCAAAATTGAAGATAGTAATATCTAAAAATTTAAACCCAGAACTATTCATGGCAGATGTCTACCAACAAGGAGAATGGGCTCATGACTGTACCAAAAACATAGAGTTTTTCACTGAGACACGCAAAGTAGAGGAAGACCACTTGAGGGGGAGTGGTACTGTACATTGATGGGTCTTCAACTATTGATCAAAGTGATGGGATCAGGAGAAGTGGAGCTGTTGTAGTGAGATTGAAGGAAGATAAGACAAGCGAGGTAGTAGTGAGTGTTCGATTACCACCTCATTACTCAGCACAAGCAGCAGAACTAGTGGCACTAATATTGCCACTACAAAAATGTGAAGGGAAGAAGGTGACAGTTTACTCAGACAGTGCCTATGTCACCTCAACAGTGTATTCTGGATTGGCAAGATGGCTCAGAAGCAGATTCAGTAGGGCTGATGTGACTCCAGTATAGCATGCACTGTTGTCAGAACAGCTGATTGAGGTAATAACGTACCCAGAGGAGCTTGCATTGGTGAAGTGCCAAGCACACACCAGAGGGGAAGACACCATCTTAAGGGGGAATGAAGCAGCTGACTATGAGGCGAAATGTGCACCATATTTTGGGTAGATGTGGGACTTGAAGGAGAAGCAAAAGGAAAGAGGGGAGGTGAAACAGATGTTGTTAAAAGATGGATACAATTACCTACCCGAAACTCAGATAATGGAATTGCAGGGAGCTGCACCAAAGAGTGATAAGGAGCTCTGGGTAAAGTAAAGAGAGGTTGCTCATGTCCCCTACAGACGCCCTATGGCGATAAAACAACACAGGAAAGGTGGTCATGGCACTTGCATTACTCAAAACAGCATTAAAACAGCTACACCACCCAACGCACACTTGAAAAGAGGTAATTGCAGCACGCATTGAAGAATTGTGGTTCTGTCCCGATTTAAATGCACATGTGGCATATGATATTAGTAACTGTTTGACGTGCCAGCAGTTCACACACTGAGAGTTGTGAGAGGAACCATACCTAGACCCGAAGGTCTATTTCTGCACCTCAATGTTGACTATGTGGACATGATCCAAGTATGTCAAGGTTACTGCTACATGATTGTGGTAGTTTGCCCCTTTTCGAGATGGATAGAGGCTGGACCATGTTCCCATGCCAACGCCCTCCGAGCTGCAAAATATCTGGTCTGGGAAGTATTCCCAATATGGGTTGTTGGTGAGGTTCTGTGGTCTGAAAATGTCTCTGACTTTGCAAATTAAATGTTCCAGCGCATTACTACCCTGCTAGGAATAAAACACAAATTTGTATGTGAATACCACCTGCAAGCAAACGGGATGTGTGAATGCCTCAATGGCTTCTTAAAAGAATGTACAGCCAAAACTCAGCAAAGCACCAAAAAGAACTGGCTCCACTGCTTGCAACTAGCACTGTTCGAGTTGCGTAACAAGCCAGGATCTGACCACCATTTAACGCCCCACGAGGTGGTGACAGGACGTTGCATGCACCTCCCGCTGGCTCCCACCATTAGGGCCCTGAAGGACTGTGAGAATGTGGCTAAAGTGTGGGGTCAAGAAATGTACAAACAAGTAACTTTGCTTGTTTCTAGCGCTTCTTTTATTGCTCAGCAGATACAGCAAACGCAGGGGAGGTCAGAAGACAACATACACCAAGATTCCACCAACCAGGAACAGGAAGTACATAAAGACCCACCTGTGTAAATTGAGGACCTTGTCCTCCTGAAAAACTTCATTAGGCGCTGGAATGTGCCTCGGTTCACTGGCCCCCATCTAGTTCAGTCGGTCACAGAAAGGGCAGTAAAGCTGCAAGGCAAGAACATCTGGAACCACCTGCAGGGCGTCAAGCCCTACAAAGCATTGGCCTCACCCCAACACCCAACTTCAGAAACCGATAAGGCCAGCGCTGCAAAAACCGACAATCCTCAAGAAAGCACAAGTGTCCCAAACATCCCTGAGCTAGAGACTGTCCCAACCACCCCTGAACTAGAGACTATTGGCTACCCTATGGTCAGGCACTCCAAAGTTCCTGAAATTCCCACAGCACCGTTGGTGCTATTTGACCAGTGAGGAACACTGTCCCTGTCCCTAAGACATTAGTAATGGAACTCTTACTTTGCCAAACTCATTCCCATGAACTGGAACAATTCTGATACAAATGAACATTGCAACAGTAACACGATTTAACCTGTCCTTCTAGCAGACGCAGGTCGGGCAACCATCTACAGCTGTAACACTGTCTTAATATCCTTCTTTTCTCGCACATGCAGGGTTATGCAACTGTTGATATAAGCGTCTAGGAAAAGTTGCTTGATGTTGCCTCTTATTGATCACCCTGAAGCATATTCCAATCAGTTTGTCCATGCTATAAGGAGACCCAGACATTTTAGAGCACGATCACGAGAGATATACTTCTTAGTATTTATAGAATACTTGACCTAAGCCAACCCACAACTTGAGCAAAATGCATACCCTTTCCTGCCCATGTTCTGAAACTCATTCATAGAGAAGGTTTGGGAAGAGATATTTGCATGGGCACTTAGTGATTATTTAGTTCGCGGAGCTTGGACGCACTCACAAGTACTAAAATAATAACGCTTTTCTTGCGATTTTTCTGGCGGCAACTTTATCATCTCATCAGCTGCTCAAAAGCAGCGCAAGTAACTATGGTACTGTTAATACAAATTGTTATAACTACTGTGTGGTTACTACTATCCACTGGGCTCTTAGCCACTGCCCTCTGGCAGCTATATCTTGCTTTGCATGTATCCACTGTATCCCACACTAACACTTCCCCCTACCCAAGCTGCAAGGACTACTGTGTCAGGTGGTACAGAAGACACTGCTGACAAGGTAAGAAGAGGTAAGCGCAGTATTACACAGACATGAAGGGAGTTGACATGTATCTCACGGACACAGCACATGTAACAAACAACACATGGTACAAACACATGTCCAAACTGGGTAGGGACCCTACGTGGGGGGGGGGGTGGCTATGTCTGCTCGCTGATCCCCTATGCCATGAATGTTTCCCGGACCTTTGTAGCAACAGAAATACCTGCAACAAGAGCACAACTCGAGGAAGATTTCAGGGGAAAGCAGCGACTTTAAGGTGGATGTCCAAGGCGACCTTCCCATACGAAGATAATTACATAAAAACATTACCAATGATGGACAATTATTGGCAGCACAATGAGATGCTACAATACATAACTGAAGGTCCAGAAAAAGGAGAAACAAAGACTGTCAAACTGGAATACTTGCCATGCAAATGGAAAGCAAAGGAGATAGGTGGAAAACCTGGCTGCTGGGAAAGCCCACAATTACTAATATATGGAAGAGTATACACAATGACAGATGGAAGGATGGAGTGGTGGGAAGCAAAGCACTAACTTTAGCAAAATCTCGAGTGAATAAGGTACAAGAAGAAAATGACAACTGCCTCAAGGAGTGGGACAGAAGTGCAAGTTTAGTGACATAGCTAGGTAAGGAAGATGGACCACTCAATATGATACTCAATATAATTCCTCTGACAACCCCAGCCCTGTGTTATCAACACGACGGCGATGAAGAAGTAGGAGAAAACAAGGGATGCCGCAGGTTAGAGAAAATACCAGAAATGGGAGCAGGAACTGCAGTGCTGATGGACCATTATTGGGCTTGTGGATCAAAAGCATATGACAAACTGCTGTCAAACTGGGGAGGAATATGCTCCCTAGTACACATCAACATACCATCAATGGTGGTACCGAAGAAAGACGTTAAGCTTGATAACTTTCCAAAAATGAATGAAAACAACAAAAGGAGGAAGAGGTCAGTGCAACAGGCACTGGTTGATCAGACGGACAACACTAATTTGGAAAACTGACTCAGCAGGGTGAGGAGAGAAGGGAATTATTTGTGGGGGAGATCGAAACTGGCACTAGATGAAGTACCAGAATCCCACTGATTGTTTAGCAGGGCGCAGATGTTCTTTGCGTAACTCATGATGCGCGCAGTACAGGCATATGCAAACGCCAAAGGGCTACAGATTACAAGGAGGGAGTTGATGGTAACAATAAACTCAACTGTGTACGGGTTCAATGCAATAAAAGAAGAACTCAGAGCAATAAGGTTGGTGGCGCTCCAGAATAGATTTGTTCTGGATCTCCTCACAGCTATGGAAGGAGGAGTTTGTGCAAAAACAGGGAGTTCCTTTTGCAGATTCATACCTGCCAACAACAAAGATAACGGAACACTCTCAGACGCAGTTGCCCAGTTGGCCCACATGCACGCAAAAATGGAAGAAGAAGCAAGGGGAACTGGAAAGGACAAGAGCTGGTTGACCTATCTTTGGTCATGGATGCCCTCCTGGCTGGCTGATGGCCTAAAGGTAATACCTGGAGCACTAGCACTGGGAGCAGCATCCCTGTGTGGAATAAAAATATGTTTTGCAGGTAACAAGATAACTACAGAGGAGGTAGTAGGGATGCAACTACTGATGGAACTATAACATGTAAAAGCAATGGATAGCATTGTGAAAGAAAGAGAGAGACTAAGACGGAAGATAGCATAATCTGACATATTCCCGCCAGTGATGAAGGTAGAAAATCCATGAAACCCAAAGAAGTATGTAGGGAAGTGGGTGTACTGTAAATCCGAAGGTGGATGTATCTACATGTACCGGTCGTTCGAGGATCATGTCAACTGCTACAGACACTTGGCAGGAATAACAAAGGTATTGCGCCTGGTGGATAATGGAAGAAATAATTGTGGTGTGGTCGACAATTCGGCCAGAGGGGGGGACTGAAGAGGGAAGGTCAGAATACGCCTCCGTCCCGAAAGACCCTCCACCCGGAAGAAGCACCAAAGGCTATATGGCCGCCAATCGTATGAACTCACATCAATGCCCACTGCTCCCACGACAGACAACTACCACAAAAGATACCCTCTCAGAAGACCCTACAACCCTGCAGCAGTACGGACATTGCCCAAAGTAGATGAAAACGACGAAGAAGGAGCTGGAGACAACTACATGGACAGAATCAACTGAAGCACAGAGAAGCCATGCCTCAAGTCATTAAAGGCACCATGACAACATAGCAGCATTAGACAGGAAGCGCACGTGCCATCCGCACATTCGGGATACTCACACACCCAACTACACGAAGAACACATGCATACAGTTCTATGAGCGAGAGGACGGTAACATGCACATACTGTCTGCATGTTTATTATTTTTGCCATTAGCTTGCTGCAGGAACGCAAGAAGCAAGAAGAGCACATGTAAATGCTTGCAGATGCTTACATGCAAATAACCCTATGGAATGACAGGAGCACTCGAGGGACCTGAGTAGCCATAACACACTACCTATGGATACTATGGGACAACACATACAGTAGAAGCCAGACCATGGCTTAGGAAATCTATTAGGCCATGATCATCTTGGAAAAAGCTGAAGCCACAGAATGCTGTGCAGACAGCACTACTGAGGTGGGAACAAAGCCACTGCCAAGGTTGCAATGTTGCAAATGACATTCTGCACCCTGTACCAAAGTAACACCAGCTGCATCAGAGGCCATTCCCTGTAAAATACAGACTAATTCGGAGCTTTTGAGCTCACAAATGTGGTCTCCAAGCACGTGACTCACCCGAGCTGATACTGGGCAAGACTTGGAAGCTGGGAAGAGCGGTTGTCTCACGAGACAAGATGATTATCCCAACAAAATTGTTACACTCCAGCTACAGTTGTGTGCTGGGAATGGAACATGCTCATGGCATTAATGGCTCACACACGATTGTAACGCTGACACATAGTTGCACCTTACAGACACATAATGGCACATACACCATGAACAGGTGTCTTGCGGGCTGGCAACTGAGTTTTCTCCAGGCGTGGGGGCCCGCGGCATAACCAATCAGAGATCATGGCCCTAGGGGTGGGTAGCTGGGGTCACTGACCAATCACAAGGTGCACATACTGTAACAAATAGTATCAGTTTTCAAGGATGGTCTAAGCCTAACACCTGATGCAGCCTTATCCAATAACATACCTTCTATATGGGCTCCTATATGGGAACTAACACTCAGTAACCTATCTGGAGTGGAGTTAGGGTTTTTGGAGAACGTCCCGGAATATGACGCAAATTGTGAAGCCACTTGTCACCAAAAAGGGCCTGCGAGCCTGAATGCAGCAAGATGTGCCTGGACATACGTGCATGTAATCCCTGTGGTTTGATGGCTGTAATAAACCTCAGTTTCACCTTGCTACTTGTGGGTACCTTGTGTTTTTTGGGCAGTGGAAGGGGTTAGGCCTTCCGTGAGTTCGGCATCCGTGGACTCCTAGCAAGGCCCTGCCTGGGGGTTCACCCTAACAATCTCGTTCGGGAACAATGGGCACTCCTTTATCTGTGTCCTTAGTTTGTTTCTTTCCTCTACTATCTTATCTTCTTCACCATTTGTATTTATATCTACTATTACTTTCATCCCTATTGTTTTCTCTGTCATCTTGTGGCATTGCGTGATGCAGAACCTAATCACACATAGTCCTACTATTACCAATATCAGTGCTCCTAGTAATACATTTAGTCTGTCTTCCATCCATGTTGGCATCCACGAGAATATATACGAGAGCCTGCTTTTATCTTTTCCTGTTCCTTTGGCTTCCTCCTCCATTTTGGCGTGCATTTTCGATAATCTTGTCACTGCTTCTGTCAGTGTGCCATTTGCTTCATCGTTTGCACACACAATTGTACAGCAAGAAGACCTAACCTTGGCACAAACCCCTCCTTCCATTTCTGTGAGAAGGTCTAGAAAATATTTGTTCTGGAGAGCCATCAACCTTACTGCTCAGAGCTCTTCTTTTATCGTGTTGAAGCCATTTACAGTTGAGTTTATCATCTGCATCAGCTCCCAGCTCGTAATCTGGAGCCATTTTACGTTTGTGTATGTCTTTACAACTAGAACTCCTGACGCAAAGAACATCTCTGTCCTAATGAACAATCGACGTTCAGGTGGCACTTCCTCCAGTGATGCTTCTGATGCTGATGAGAAGTAGTTCTCCCTTTTTACTCTATTCATTTCTACTGTCCTATTCTTTCTTCTCATATTGTCCATTTTAGGGGAGTCTTCTGTTTTGATGTCCTTTTGTGGTACAACTAGTGCTGCTGTATTGATGTGTACCATTGGCCATACTCCTACCCAGTTGGGTGGCAACTTCTCATATGCCTTGGATCTGCACGCCCAATAATGACCCATTAATACTGCCATCCCAACCTTAATTGCTGAATGTTTTTCTGTTTACTTGCACTGTTTGTTTTCTCCAACCTTTACTGCACCATCATTCTGGAAACACAATGCCGCTTTCCTCAGTGGCATTATGGGCATTGGTCCAGCTTCATTGTCCACCCAGGTCAGTAACTTTGTACTTGCATCCCATTCTTTCAGGCATTTATCATTTTCTGATTGTTCTGTGTTTACTGCAGCTTGTAGGAGCATGCATGCTTTTCTTCCTACTACCTCCTTCTTCCATCCTTCAGCTGTGTATACTTGGCTATACACAAGCATCATTGGTCGTTCCCAACATCCTGGTTCTCCTCCTACTTCCTTGAGGTCCTTCTTAGGGCATGGCAATTCTTTCAGTGTTATCGTTTTTGTCTCTCCTTTATGTGGTCCATCAGTGATGTATTGTATAGCCTGGTCCTTTTTCCAGTACTGGGCCATCATGTCAAGTGACTTTATATAACTATCTTCATAGGGGAATGTTGCCTTGGACATCCATCTCAATGTTTCTGTTCTCCCTTGGAATCTTCCTCGGGTTGTAAACATGGACAGGTACATAAGGCATTGTGCTCCTGCTGCTGGTATTTCAGTTGCTACAACTGTTCTGGAGGCACTCATGGCACAGGGGATTAGTGAGCAGGCATAGCAGCTCTCCTCTGGTTTGTTTACCTACTTTAATCAGATGCTTGTACCAAATGTTATTAGATACTCGAGCAGTATCAGTGAGAAAGAGATCCAATGCCATGTCTACATCAGCACTGCGTCTACCTGTCTTTACTGTACTTACAGTGATTACCTTTCCACCTGACATGGTCGTTCCAACTGCTAGAGTTGGGGTTGTGTTAGTAGAGGTCACAGCAGTATTACTAGCAACATATTACATTCGCCAAAAAATTAGGGCGAAAATACTACATGAGAATAAGACACAGGACACAATAAGCATTCTTTTAAAAATGCCCTCCATCACTTGCACCTCTTTGAACTCCTGTGTAGTCATGAAGATGTTTATTGCCCTGCTGAAATGCGTTAAAAGAGGCATTATTGTGTTAGTAATTTATTAATTCAAACACAGCGAACTTGGTGTTGGGTCATTGCAAGGAGAAATAAGGTTTCCCATGCAACTCTTATTCTAGGGTCACAGAGTACTGGAAGTACAGATGGGTTTCCTATCTCTAAGTGTGGGTAGACTCGGGCCAAATAAGCTATTAAAACACGGAAAAGCACATTCAGATGGTGCCTTCTTGTGCTCTCTGATCTCCTGACAAATTGGAGAAATTGGCCTTGGAAAGTTTCGGGATGAGGATCAAGGGGAAGCATGAAACAATGCAATGCTACTAATGCAATAACAACAGTCGCACTTTCACAATGAATGCTGTCAGTGTGCGGAAAGAAAAATAATAAACAGACAGTGTGCCCTCACTGTTGCTCTGGAGCGAGTAATCCTAGGTTGTCCTCTGCTGGGTTTGATGCTTCCAGGCAATTGTTTTCTTCTTCTTCTGCTGGTGGATCATTGGCCCCTTCGTTGTTGGTGCTAGGAGAGGCCACCACTTTGAGGAGTTGATGTCCCCCAGACAGTGCCAAGTTTTTTTCCCTTCTAATTTGACTGCTTGATCAGTGACCTGCTCCATGGTGTAAGGTCCTGTAAAGCGGTGCTTAAACCACCACCTTGTAAAATACCTCATCAATACTTTATCCACTGGATACAATTGTGGCGGCGTCAAAAGGTCTTTATTAGCTTCTGGATTGTTGTTCTCTCCTCTTGCTTCAGGCCTCTCCCGTTGACCCTGCAGTTGACGATAAATAAAAGAAGCACTAGCCATCAAGGAAGCAGTGTATTCGTACATTTCCTGAACAATTCATCCCAAATAAATCTGCATCTTTCAGTGCCCTTAGTGGGAGGAGCTTGGGGAAGCCGCATGCGCCATCCTGTCACCACCTCATGTGGGGTTAAATGGTGGTTGGACCCTGGTTTATTGAGCAACATAAATAAGGCTAATGGAAGACAGTGCAGCCAACTCGTATTGAGGGTCTTTTTAATTTTGGCAGTGCCTTCTTTGAGCAGCCATTGAGGCACTCACACATTCCGTTTATTTGCAGGTGATAGGCACAAGAGAATTTGTGTTGTATTCCTAACAAGGTTGTGATGTGTTGGAACATCTCAATGGCGAAGTGAGGACTATTGTCAGACTGCAGGACCTCACACATGCCCCATCGTGGGAAGATTTCTTGAACCAGGAATTTTGACGCTCTAAGGGCATCAGGATGGGAACAAGGACCGACTTCAATCCATTGGGAAAATGGGCACTCAACCACTATGATGTAGCGGTAGCCCTGGCATACTTGGAGCATGTCAACATAGTCGATGTGCAGGTGCTGGAATGGACCCATTGGACGAGGTAGGGCTCCTCTCACTACCCTTAATGTATGGCCTGCTGTAAATTGTTTACACACTAGACAATTAGTCATGAATTCAACCATGTGTTCTGCCAAATTGGGACAGAACCAATCCTCTCCAATATGAGCAGCAAGCACCTCCTTCCCTACATGGGTAGGATGATGTAATTGTGTCAGTGCAGTGTGCAATAATGAGAATGACATTACTACTTTTCCTGTGTTATTTTGCCACCATAAGATGTCTGCCGGAGACACTGTACATCCCCTCTTAATCCATAACTCTTTTTCTTCCCTGGGTGCTGCTCCCTGCAATTCCATAATCTGTGTCACTGCTAATGTGTTATATCCTTCCTTAAGTATCATTGTTTGTGCATAATTGCGCGCTGTGGATGAAGCATCCATTTCTAAAATGTCCCCAAAATATGCGCTGCATTTTTGCTTCAGCTTCTGCTGCCTCATTACCCCTAGAGAAGGGGTGTGATGCTGGAAATGCTTCAGAGGGACAATGCCTCCGTATCCTTGTCCTTTACTGCTTTTTATCATGTGTTCTGTTGTGTTTACAGCGCAGGAGTTCATGTGGGACTCCTGGCGGACCAGCTCTCTCTTTTGGTTTGGTGTACAGACCCATGGGATACCCTTATGGCACCCATGGGTGGGGGTGCAACCCTGTGCCCCTAGTGTATGTTTTTGGGCAACTGTGGGTGGCCCACAGAGCAGGGTACGGGGCTGGTGGCAGCTCCGTGTTGAATTGACAGGTGCCCTGAGCATCCTCCATTTTGGGGTGCCCAGGCCCTGTCATTGGAATCGGTAGATTCCTGATAGAGATAAGATGGCCCCGGTGACCTCTTGCCTTCCATCGCCTGTTACCTTGGTTTTCCTGAAGTCCCGGGAAGCCCTGTCTCTGTCCCTTCCCACTGACTGGCTGTTGGGTGGAAGTTCCATATATGGTAGTGTGGGGAAGTGCCGACCAGACTGGCTGGAGCCTTCCCAGTGACCGTATGTTGTGGGTACACCTGTGGGTGGGACAACGGTGAATGGAGTGTGTGGCGAATATACACTTCTTCTTGTGGATGTCTGGTATCTAGTGTTTGACACAATGACTGAGACAGCCCTGCCCGAAACTGGTATGAATGCAGTGTGTAGTGTTGAATGGCGTGGTACTTGTCCGAATCCACATTCTGTGTTGTGAGTGTCTGACTGACTGCTGAATGCCCTTCTGAGTGATTGGTTGCGTGGGTGTGACCCAGCAGAATGAATGAGAGATCAATTAGTATATCTGGGGGCCTCTCACTACTAAAAATCATTCAGAAGCTGAAGTTGAAAATGAATCTTAACCTTGAAACCCTGCTGGAAGAGAAGTAGTACTGCTGCTCTACTTCGTGGATCTGAAAGCTGCTGTGTCTCCAAGGACTGACCCAGATAGGACCTGGTTAGGCACCCTCTTCCTGTGCTCCGAGGGACCATCGAGCACTGCTAACATTTGCCAAAGCTCCCTTGAAGTCAAACCCTCGACAAGCTGCCGACCGGAGATGATGACCGGCGAGGTGCACGAAGATAAGCACCGGAAATTCCATCCACTGTCGTCGACCAGGGTTCGCAGTTTTGCTATAACCGGTGGAGGCCCGTCGAGGTTAGTTGCCCAGAAAGGGGGACTGCTTGACGCTGTTCCGTCGATGACTGGAGCCGCAACGCTCCTTTTGCCTAAGACATTTTGATTCACGGATGCACTTGTCCGCTCCGTGGACCGTTTATCCCGCCGGAAAAGCCAGGCGGTCGACGCGCCGAGTAGCATCAGCCGGTGGGTTTCCCGCCACCCAAAGACCGTAGAGACACCAGACGACTCAACGCTCTTGCTGGATCACAGTTCTTCACAAACTCTTTGCGATCCTGAATTAGTGACATTGGGGTGCCCCGCACGCCTCTTCCTTGCAGGACGTCTTTGACTCGTCATCGCTGAGCACCGCCAGGACCAGAGCTGCTACCTCACTGCATTTGTTCACCTTTTTCTTCGAGGGATCTCGATGATCCGTGGATCCTGCTTTAAAGGGAGCCGCACAAGAAGGATCTGTTGATGTCCCGTCGTCGAACTCTGCTATTCCAGGTACATTGGGGTGGTAGAAACATTGTAGAAGGAAATAGGACTCTTTGGGCCTCATTAAAAGTAGGGCGGTAAGGGTTAACGGTTATCGGTAACGAGACCGGTGTCGTTAAACCCTTACCGCCCTACTACGAGTTCCCTTTGCGGGTCCTTCCTTAACGCCTGCTTGTAGCAGGCGTTAAGGACGGGACCCGCAAAGGGACTTTAGACCTAATAATGGTGCCATAATTTACGGTACTGTTATTAGCACCTTTCCCATTCCCATTGAGCCCTATGGGGGCTCAAATGGGAATGGGGAAGGGCCCTGGTGAATGGGGAATTACGGGTCTGCCAACCTTGGAATGGACAGGTAATTGCTCCATTCACCAGGGCGGAATCGGAACAAGTTTGGAGGCAGCCATGCCGCAAATAGCGGCGTGGTTACCTCCAAACCTCGGAATGAGGCCCATTGAACAATATATGGACTGGGCTTGTACGATATATCTTTATTTACAGGTTGCCTAGGTGGGGGGATATCCACACAGAACTGTGTCTAGTGGTAGGGGCCAGTATTCTGCCAATTGTTCTAACCAACTGCTTTCCTCCTATGTCTATTGTTGGTTGCATTTATTAGTTTTATCTGTGTGACATTTGACCAGAGCATAGTTGATGCACTTTAATGAGATCGAATGATTATTGTGGTACCACTTAGAACTGTATATATTTGCCATTGTAGATTAACTGAGCACAAAGTGAGTTATTGTGATTGTGTATATAACCTTGAACCTTAATTATATAAAGGCTGTGTTTTAACTAATGCAGTGTGCGGACATTCCTTTGTGGGTGCTTGGGGCCTACACTGTACTTAAGAACCAGCCCACATCACCACCTGAGAAGCTAGGGCTTGATTGCTCGACCAGTGCTACCCTATAGAGAATCTTGGCTGGGGTCCTCTGTGTCTCT
Source organism: Ambystoma mexicanum (assembly GCF_040938575.1). Classification (NCBI taxonomy): domain Eukaryota; kingdom Metazoa; phylum Chordata; class Amphibia; order Caudata; family Ambystomatidae; genus Ambystoma; species Ambystoma mexicanum. The sequence continues at coordinate 789,983,452 of NC_090938.1, read as the reverse complement.
CCTCTGCCTTATAGAGAGCAGGAGTACAGACACCCCCCTCCAGTCTTTACAAGGGGTCCTCCCCCCTCGTGTGTGCTTGGCACTTTGCCACTTCTTTGCGCAGTGAGCACTGGAGTGCCTCTATCAGTCTGCCCAATAGGAGTGTGTGCTGCACCGTTGACCCATCAGCACATCTGAAGCCCCTCCTCAGGCAACGTGACAGCCCAGAATGCACTGTGGATGTAACGTAGGCTGAATCTGAATACACTGTTACTTCCTTTCCTTTGCTGTGTTCTAGTACTAATATAAAAGCTACAAATTCTGCTGCTTGTGCTGATAAATGTGACGGTAGACATGCGCTTGACACCGCCTAGCTCGTCCCGTCCTCTCTGAATTTCACTACTTCTGTCCCAGTATGTCTTTCCCCAGTCTTTTGGTCAATTGTTGATGACCTATCGATATAAAGCAGGTTTCCCCTCTCAAGTGCGTTCTCCTGTACTTTTCTAGTGTCACGGAATTCTTCTATGTTGGCTGTGCATTTGTGCACATAGTCGCTGTCCTTTACGGGGTCGTCAAAGAAAGTCACCTGGTTGACAAGCCTGCATCTCACTATCTTGAGAGCTGGGTTCGACAGTAACACCTCGTACCCAGAAGCTCTCGGTGTTGTCAATGTACTTTTGGATATTTCCAGTATTGCGAAGAGAACATGCTCCATATAAAGAGTGGTGCTGCATCCCATGGATATACTTGCTGATTTGTCTACTGCGAATGCAGTGGTGGTTAATGCCTCTTCGCATGCATGGTGTCCTCTCATTACTGGGTATCATTTCCCACTGTAATATGCTAGAGGTTTCTGCCCCATGCTTGTCTTTTGTGTCAGTACTGCAGTCATAACCACTCCATTGGAGTGCGAGAATAAGAAATTTCAGTTTTTATTATGGGATCCCTAACACTGGAGCTGTGCATATTGCTTCTTTCAGTTCATCAAATGCTTCAGTCATTTTTTTGTCCATTGTAATGTACCCTCCCCTTTTTGTGCTTCCTTTAGTGCACTCAATAAGGGCCTAGTTTAAGTGCTGTCGTTAAATACCCATGCTCCGCAGTAATTACTTAGTCCTAGAAACTGCTGCATTCGTCTCATGGTTGTGGCCTTTGCTGTCTTGCATATTGCTTCTGCTCTTTCTGGTGTCACTTTTCGCCTGTCTTTGGATATCAGTTGTCCAATGTATAACAGCTCTGCCTGGCAATATTGTAATTTGGCCTTGTCTACCTTGTACCCTTTGTCTGCTAGTACTGTCAACACGTGCACAGAGTCATCTCTACACTGTGTCTCTGCCTGGCTGCAAATCAATGGGCCTCATTACGAGGTAGGAGGTAGCCATGGTGCTACTAGCACCATGGCTACCCCCTTACCGCATTCCGGGTCCCGGTTCCCGAAATAGGGACTTACCGGGTCATTCTAACCTTGGAGGACCTGGTAACTCCCCATTCTGGGAACCATTCCCCATTCCCATTCAAGCTCCCATAGGGCTCAATGGGAATGGGGATGGAGCTAATAACGGTACCGCAATTTGAGGTACCGTTATTAGCTCTGAAGTCCCTTCACGGGTCCCATCCATAATCCCTTACCACCTACCCCGTAATGAGGCCCAATATGTTGTTTACGCATTGTATACCCGTGCTCTCTAATTTTACATTTCCTAAGTCCATTTGAATTACTCTGTTGAATATAGAGGGTGATTCGCAGTACCCTTGAAGAAGTCTTGTATGTTTCCTCTTATTATTTCTATATAGAAACAAAGTAAAGTCTTGTGAGTCTGGGTGTAATGGCATAGAGAAGAAAGCATTCTTCAAATCTATGACCGTGAAGTGGGAAGCTTTTGTGGGAATGCTACACACAATTGTCACTGGATTCGGAACTTATGGAAATTCTGCTTCTACAATATGGTTCAGAGGGGGCAAGTCCTGAATAAAATGCCATGAACCCTTTTTGACAGGGTACACCGCTGTGTTGCACAGTGATTCTGATGGTATTAGGATGCCCTGCTTCACTAGTGATGTGATTGTCTCATAAAAAACCCTCTTCTGCCTCCCTAGACAGGGGATATTGCCTAGCTCATGGTAAAATAGCTCCTGGCTTCTGTTTTATTTTCACTCCTCCTATCTCTTTTAGAAGCCCCACATCATATGGACTTGTGATCCATAGGATGCTGGGGACTTTTGCCAAGTCTTCCTCAAGAAATGTTGGCAGTGTTTTTAGCATCATCGCCATTCTCTGTAGTACTTCTCTGTAATGTATTCTCACCCAGTATGCGATGCTAATTTCAGACACCACCTTGTGGTCTGATCAGTTGTCTTTGAAGAGTTCTTCATCTGTAACAATAGTCAACCTGTACCCTTCTGTCACAGCAACTACTGATAGCCATGTTCACCCTGTGTCATCTGTCCCAAGTACTGCTGTCCAGCCATCCCCCACTATCACTGCCTCTAATTCTAGGAGCACTATCGTCCCTTCATTATCATCTAATGGTATTTCTGGTCTGAACAAGTACTCATTTGGAATGTGCAACATTTGTCCAAGAATTCCTGGGAGCCATGGTATTATTATTTCAGTCCCATATCAAAATAGCTCCTCATCTGCTGGCATCCCCCTCTATACATTGCGCCTACAATAAGTTTGACTAATTTCCCTCATGCTTAGAAGGTGTATCCCAGGTGTGGAACACACTATCCCCTTGTCAGTAAACAAGATGTTCATGTTAGGTTAGCTCATGATGTCTCTCCCCATTATGTTAACTGGTGTCTGTCAAGAATATACTAAGGGTAGAGCTAGGCTGTGCTCTCCTATAGAAAGTGCAATATCATCTGTAAATGGAACCAATTCCGTCACCCCAGAGAATCCTTGAGCATTCATGGCATCGCCTGACATTCTATACTTCCCTTCCCGGATGCAGGATCTAGTCACCCCTGTGTCTACAAGAAAGGAGAACATGTTGTCACCTATCGTCGCCCCTATGTGTGGTTCCTCCGCTGTATTGGGTATAATTGATAGGATGGAACACATCAGGTCTTTCTGTGGGCTGTCCTATTGAGGGTATATTGACATTCTATTGCCTACGAATGGGTTGCCCCACACTACAGTAACCCACCTAGTTTCCTAATGGGAGTTGTTGCCATGGAGTCTGTGCATGCCAGTGTCTCGTCGTTTGGCTGTGCTGTGTATGATGGCTGCGTGTTTTTCAGCATCTGCATTATCTGTGGTGTCTGTGAATACTGTTGTGCTGGCATCTGTATTTGTGGTGTCTGTGTCATGGGCTGGTGTGTCTGTGAGTCCATTCTGTTCCCCTGGATATGCTTGCTGGTATTGCATCCCCCATCTATGGCATCCTCCCTCTGTTTCTACACAACCTAGAGATATGTGCTAACTGTCCGCTCACCAAGAACTGGTGTGGTTCTCTTATTTGCCTTTGATACCCTCCAGAAAACCCTTCTGGACCCTGCTGCATTTGTTGTCCATATCCTCGATAACCTCCCGAAAATCCCCCTTGGCGTTGTCGCATTTGGTGCCCATTCCCGCATCTTCTTGGTGGCCCCCGTCTTCTGTGAAACCCATCCTGTGCATCCATCACCACATGAACCCGCCTCCTGAGGGTGGCGGTGCGTACTGTGTCTGTGGTGTGTTCTGTCCTCCCACCCTTTTTAACACTGCCCCTTCCATGGCGTGTTTAGACAGTTTCTTCTGCACTAACTTCGCCTCCCCCCGTTTTCTTTCCTCACGCTTTTTTCTCGTGCTTTCTTGCATTAGCCTGCAATAATGTACTATTTTAAGTTGTATTCATGACTGTGGTTTTGCGTCCATCCCCACCAACTTCTTTAGTTTCCTTTGCACCTGCTCTGGTAACGCATGGCATTGTATATGGTAGAATAATGCCACTGTTTTGTCCCACGGTGCTTGCATTTCAAGGTACCATAACTCTTGAATAACCTGAATATATTGTAGGGGGTCTTCGTCTTCCCCCATCATACGTGCCACAATCACACTAATATCTGACGTGTCTGGGTACTGCCTCCGTAGAGCTTGCGATACGGCCGCTCGGCAGTTAGAAAATAGCGAACCATTGTGCGCTGTGTTCTGGGTTGTTACCCCTGGGTACCCCGCCCTTTTCCATACGTCATCGGCAGCCTCTCTGAGGTTTGCCACTAGTAAACCTTTTATGTCCCCCACTGATAATTTTTCTCCTGCTGTCATCCTCTCCATTTCGTATATCCATTTCCCTGCACCCACGATCAATGAAGGTAGCCTACACCTGAAATTATCCTTGTCAATATGTTTCCAGGGTATGTATTGAGGTTGTCCCCCTCCCTTTTCCAGCAAGGGGAACTGTGTCTGCCCAGCCTCCCAATCCGGTCTCCCACTGTCTCTGGTGGATGTGAATGCCCTTGCCATTTCTCCCCTCTTCGTGCTGGAAGGTCTCGGATCCTTTGCACATATGGGGTTACGTCATCCATGCCATGCGAGGTAGCCCTGGCCCAATGTGATCTCTCATCATTGTCACCCCACACCCCCCCTGTGTCTCTGTCTGCTCCCCATGTTCAGCTTCGATCGGTGTGTTTCCCTGTTGATCAACAATCAAGTTGCCTTAATCCCTCGTCCTCACTACCTACCAAGTCATCTTCTGACTCGGTGTCTTCCAAGTCACTGCTGAAATCGTCATGGAAGCTCAGTCTTCTCAGTACCTTTGCTCCCTGTGGTTCCCCTTCTAGGTCAATCAAGTTCTTGTAGTGCCCCCTCACCGAGGACCATGTGTTGGTTTGGCCTGGCAGAATAGCTGCCCTATCATATTTCTTGCTGCGCTCTTGCTCCGCTTTTCTATCCCTTCCTTCGCTGTTGTCAAAAGTGGTTGCTCCTAATCTTAGTCTTATGTCTCTCACTACACATGCCACCTCCTCCTTGCGTTTGTGCTCTCTTCCAAGCCGCTCTATTTGCCACTTCCTCCTTTCCCTGTTTATTAAAACTTGCCTTTCTTCCTCGTCTTCCTCCCTTCTCTTCTCTATCTCTTCAAGCTCTCTCTTTCTCCTCATCTCTCGCTGCTCCCGCTCTTTCTCTTCTGCCTTTAGCTTTTCCCTTCACACTTTCTCACGTTCCTCCTGTTCCTCTTTTTCTTTTCTCTCTACCTCTTCCCTTATCTCTGTCCACTCTCGTGCTTCCCTGCTCTCTTTGCACCCAACTACTTACCCCTCCTGTTTTTCCAGCTGTCTTCCCATCTAATTTCAGGAGTATCTGTCCTCCTACCCACTTGTTTGATGCTATGTTCTCCAGCCCTGCCCTTGTGCTTGTCTGTGTCTTGCTGTGTACCCCTATCATGATCCTTGGCAGGGTCCCCAAGATACAGGCACGCAGTGTAGGCCATGCCTGGTCCCTGAGGGTTGCTGGTTGGCACAGAAACAGGCTCCAGCCTGATTATATGGCAAACTGTCACTTCCAAGATGGCCCCCAAAGCAGGATACCTCCTAGAAACAAAGATGGCCCCCGGAAATCCTGCTCTACAGCAACCTTAGTGGTCTAGTGGTGCTGGGTACAGCCCAGGGCTATATAAGCCTCACCCTGGGCCACACCCAGTGCTTAAAATTTTCTCCAGCTGCAAGTAACAGGCAGCATAAGGCTTTCCTTCCTGTCAGTGTTTCCACATGCACCTGCCCATTATTCAACCCAGCAACCTAGCATACCTGAAGTCAGCGATCCCCTGACACATCCCTCCTGGAACTCCTGAACAAAGATACTCACCACTGGATTGTCAGAGGCTCTCGCTTCCATCCAGTGCCTGCAGGAAAGAAAAGACACACAACGGAAGGCGCCACATCGTTCATTTGAAACGCTAGTTACCTGATTACTTGATCATCCGTCATCACACAGGCCCGTATTGCAGCGATTATAAGCACAAAACACAATAACGACTGCAACGCGCAGAAGAAGATTTTCTCGCAACGCATAGAGGACATTAAGACACTCACCTTCAGGCATCAGGTCTGGGCCATCAAACAAACCCAGTGCAGTAACTGGAGACCAGAGCCTGTTCAGCTTCAGCACTCCATGTTGGTAATAAGGTGAGCAGAGTCCAGCATTGCCAGTCAGTTCATCCTACCCTGGGGAACAACACGGAAGGTTGGGGGAGAGCAGGTGCACAGCCACTTACCTGCTTCATTATTGTCCTTAGGTCACCCAGAGGGTAAACGTCACAGCAAGATCTGGGGAATCGTATCCAATCACCCTCAGCTACACTGTCTGATGGGTGAATAGCCTTTCAGGGTGACAGTGAGGGGAGAGTGGTCGGAGCCAGCAGCATAAAGTCAGGCAACACACGACGACAGTCCGGACCAGACACTCCTGCAGGGCACCAGAGGTAAGCGTTACAACCCCTTTTCCACTTGCTGCTAGTGCAACCCCTTTCTGCCCCTCCTCCTTGGTGTATGGCTGAGGTGCAAATGTTGGATTTGTGTACCTCTCTGCTGCATTCTATTTTCGTATAGGGTACAGTCCCTCTGCTCCTGCTGCAGCCCCTTCGTTCCCATGTTCAGGAGGAGGTGGGGAAGCGGTGGCAGAGGGCGTTTCGCCCGGCATCTCCTGTTGGCTCAGCATCCATTGATGCCTCGCCACCCCCCCTGTCATCCTGAAACATTTTAAATAGCTCAATAATTGCCATAGGATTGCTCAACCTTTTCCCTTGTCAATGTGTGTGTAACAGTTCTGCACATATTTGGAGAAGCTCCCACCCTTTGGCCATGGCTTAGTCAATTTACCTTCTGTGCTTTTCGTCCATTCCGCGATATATTTACAAATCTTGTCCTTATATCACAGATGGTCCTTACATAGGTGCTGTATGGGTGTGTCCCCCACACTTTTACCACAATACATTGCTTTTTAATACTTACTTGAGCTTGAATCGAGGTTTTCGCCAACTCTGCAGTTATTTTACAAAATATACCTTATCATACACAAAGCCACATTTTCACATAACAATTGTTTTTGTAATATCACAAGCCTCTCTTGCTGCTAACAAACTTCTCAGGTGTGCTCTGCGCACCGCCCTTCTGCAACTCTTTGCCTCCTTAGGCACACCCACCAATCTTGCGCATGCGCCTTCCACGCACCACCACAGAACAGCTTACTCAGTCAATTTCTTTTTGCCAAAACCGAATTCTGCAGCTCCTCGTGCTCTCCTAGTCCTATGCTCAGACCCCCCTGGTGACGTCATCTCTTTACTAAGTAAGGGAATTATAGAAATCATTAACAGAGCTCACAACGATATTGGGCCTCATTACAACCTTGGTGCTAAGTGCACCAACTTTACCACCATGGTTTAAACTCCGTTTACACCATGGTGGATGGCGGATTTACCGCCCCATTCCAAGGTGAGTGGGGCGGTAAATCCCCATTTCCCATTTTCCCTTCCCCAGTCCCATTTTTGCCCTATAGGGCATAATGGGAGTGGGGAAGGCGCTAATTACGCCGCCGTAAATTACGGCGGCGTAATTAGCACCATGGCAGGTTAGCGCCATGGATTTTAACGCCTGCTAAAAGCAGGCGTTAAAATCAGAATCAGGCGTTAAGGGTTAACGGTGGCGTTAACCCTTAACGCCTGAGTTGTAATGAGGCCCATTGTCTCATTACACAGATATTTCTTTTTAAAAAACATATATCCACGGCCGTCGTCCTGCTTCCTAACAGGGGATACCAATATTTCTCGTGCTCAATCTGTACCTACAGCGTTGCCATGTAAATAAAACCCCTCCACGAGACTTAACCAGAAAAACACCTTTGCAAATCAAGCCAGCTCCATTTGCTAAGCCCTGTATACGGGGATACCATCATCCATGACCCGAGCTACAACGCCCAATCCATGGGAAACCCAATATTTACATAACTTCTGTCATCTGTACCCTTAAGTCAATAGTCTAGGGTAACCGTCTGAAACTTTTATCTCAAAGATCGAATGTTCCCTAACCACAAACAAATTACATCTACCTTCACTCCTTTCTATGCTATACTTCACAATACTCAAAAATACTACACCAATACTCAACAATAATCATCACCACCCCACACCCAACATCTTTGTACCATCCCCCTCAATTGGCATGTTGCTGAGTTAATACTTACACTCCATGATCCAAGGACGCTGCTCAGCCACCGACTCCCCCAAAACTGCCCCACCGCCCTTCTGGTCTGCTGGGCTCGTCACGGACCACGGGCAGGATATTTCCAAGACGGCTTCCCGTGTCATCTGGCACTCTCCGGGGCACCTCACAGCCCTCCAGGCACTGCGACGGAAGAGGCGGCTCTATGCCAAACGGGCGTAGTGAACCATCCCTCTGCTACCAATTGTTGTATTAGGTATACCAGAGAGGACTGGGGTTCACACTACGCATTCACCATTCAGAGCACCCAGGGCCCAACAAACCCTCCCCCAGTATACAGACAGAGGACTCAGCCAAGGGCAAGTTAGAATTGTCCTTTATTTTCCGTAACACACAGGGATCATATAGGAATATCAGAATTCTCCAGCAATCACAGCTCCTGAGCCTGTGTCAGGGACCTTTCTCGAGCGCTGACGTCACAAATCAGGGCTCTTCCTCAAAAACCTAAGAGCATTCATGAATGGGTGGTTGGGGTGGTATTACCTATTACCGGCAGCTATAGATATTAGCTAAATGGCCCTCTCATGTCAGGTGGCTTGCCTGACCCTTCCCCAAAAACGATTACATTGCTGCAGGGTCGCAGGATTACCATTGGCCCTTGCCCTTTGCCATCCACCCCTGGATTTGTGTTCCCTGATTGTCTGGAGAAGGCTTCACTAGGCCTGGGACCCAGCTCTGTTCTCAGCGCTCCGTGCACCTTCTCAAAGTGATGAGAAAGACTATGTGTCCCCATTGTTGCCATCAGTATAACCACTTTGCCTTTGAGAGAGCCTGCAGGTTGTAACGTTGTAAAACAACACATGTATCACTTTGTGTCTGCGTCGCTGGGAACTGCTCCTATTCCCACCACGAGTAAATGGCCATTGTTCGGCTCGGCTGCACCACGTGGGTGAGGACTGCAAAATTGAGCTACTAGAAGGTGTGGGGGTGGCATACAAGCCATAGTGTTGGACTTACTGATAGCCTTACTTATTACGTAACGAAATTATATGATATGGCATTTATGATGTGCCTATACAGAAGTGTTTCAAGGCGCTTATCAGTTCAAACGCATGAATCTATTAGTCTTAGTGCAAAACAGATGCGGCCTAAAGGAAGGCCAAAAAAGGTGTGTTAAATATAATATAATTAATCAGCAGTCCAAATATTGACTCAAATATAAATATTCAAATATAAAAACAAAATGATATCAACATAGGGAGTATCGTGTTACGTTGAGTCCCTATTATTAGAATAATCAATTACAATTCATTAATTTGTTTAATTGATTATTCTAATAATAGGGACTCAACGTAACACGATACTCCCTATGTTGTATTTTTCCTCCAGTGGATTAGAAAACAAATGATCTCACTCCAAGTGTGGGAAACTCGGTACACTCCATTTTGTCGCTGCCAGTTCGGCGCGGGCCGATTTGGCGTAGCCAGTTCGGCGACGGGATGTTTTGGCGTGGGAGTTGAGGCTACTGTTGGTTAATGGGGTGTAGGGTGGGGGGTGAGGGCATACCTGGCACGGGCATGCTGGGAGGGTTATTTTCCACGTAAAAATGCAGGGCCACAATTTTGCGACAACTATTCTAAATGACTAAAGAACGGGCTACCTTTATTTAAATGTAGAATTTCTACCTCGAGTTACTTTACACGTGGCAGAATAGTAAACCTGTTGTACTGCTAATCGAATTTATCCTTTGGCTAAGCCTGTGTATAAAATCTGCTGCCACCGTAACGTCCACGCCATCCATCTGTCGCCACCATGTGTGAAGTTGCGCCCCTCTCTAGTAATTAGTGGCACACTTTAGGGCTTGCTTGCCCTGCTAAACAGAAAAAAACTAGGAGGGACAAAAAGAAAGATAGAAATACAACTAAAAGGAGTCGAGAAGGAATGAAAGATATGAAAGCGGGCGGAAGGGCAAAGTGTTTGCCCTTCGTCGCCTCTGTGGCATCCAACTGTGAATTCGTTAATTTCGGTGTGGCCAGTTCAGCGCGGGCCGCTGCGCTGAACCGGCTCCTGCGTTGAACCGGCTGTGCCAAATCGGCCTGCACCGAACCGGCCGCGCCGAAATAACCCGTGCATCCGTCCATTTTGGACCCATTACTTAGCAATACTCACACCCCTTTTTTCCCCCCAGAAAAGTGTTACATGAGCCTTGCTTGGTTTTTGGCATAAAAAGGCCGCAGATTTATTCTCCACAGATCATAAAACACACTGCACACATTAATGGAGATACTTTGGAAGATGCAGCGACTGCTCCGTGTCCGAAACCTGCTTCCCCCTTGCTTTCCAAAAGTCCCTCATAGGCCCAACTCTCCCAGCCCTTTGTGCCTGAGCCTCGCCTGCCCCTGCAGGTAACCTTGGGCAGGGAGAGTGCCGTTTCTTTGGGGGAAGCTGAGCCCTTGTTGTTCCCCCCCAGACGCCCCTGCCGTGTTAGGCTCCCAAGGGGCGCTGGGTCTGGAAAGGGCGAAGACCCTTCCCGCTTTCTCCTGGCTCTTCCGGAGTCTGTCTCTTGTGTTTGGTTGCCCAAACACCGCCACACCGCCTGTCGTCCTGCGACGTCGACGGCCAGGCCTCCTGCTTGTCCCTGTTTGTAGGGTGGGTGGGTGGAAAATGAATTCCTCGGTGGCAGGCAGGTCCCACTGCCAGGGGTGAATGATTTCTGCAGTGGGGACCCGCCTGCTTTAAAGGGGGTAACTCCTCCCTTTTCCATTGTCCCGCTTTCGCGGGCTTTCTCTTCCTTTTGCCGCGCTCCTCCCTTCGCGGGCTTTTCTTGATTTTGCCGCGCTCTGCCTCCCTTCCTCTGAGGAGGGGGGGCACTTTCAGAGGAGGACACCGCCCGGGTTATCGGGGGTGCCTCCTCCATTTTGGGTTTCCTCGTCGACACCTGGCATAACCCGTGCATCCGTCCATTTTGGACCCATTACTTAGCAATACTCACACCACTTTTTTCCCCCCAGAAAAGTGTTACATGAGCCTTGCTTGGTTTTTGGCATAAAAAGGCCGCAGATTTATTCTCCACAGATCATAAAACACACTGCACACATTAATGGAGATACTTTGGAAGATGCGGCGACTGCTCCGTGTCCGAAACCTGCTTCCCCCTTGCTTTCCAAAAGTCCCTCATAGGCCCAACTCTCACAGCCCTTTGTGCCTGAGCCTCGCCTGCCCCTGCAGGTAACCTTGGGCGGGGAGAGTGCCGTTTCTTTGGGGGAATCTGAGCCCTTGTTGTTCCCCCCAAGACGCCCCTGCCGTGTTAGGCTCCCAAAGGGCGCTGGGTCTGGAAAGGGCGAAGATCCTTCCCGCTTTCTCCTGGCTCTTCCCGAGTCTGTCTCTTGTGTTTGCTTGCCCAAACACCGCCACGCCACCAGTGGGTTACCGCTCACTGTGGCTCCCCCCTGCCTCCTTGCTTACAAGTCTGATAAATGAGAGCAAATGTACCAGAAAAACAAATCCAACCCCAGTGGGGACAAATGCACCCCGTCCTTCAGGAAATACTCGGGAGATTTTAAATTGATTAAGCCGTGCCTGATCTGGCCAAAGCCCCTGCCCCTGCAGAACCTGGCCATAGCGCCGTTCAACTTTCTTCTGGACCTCTCAACGGCTGCATGATTATCCGCCCCCCGCCATACCTGCCTCGGGATTATCTCGGACCAGATGATTTCCGTGTCCCCCAGTTGACCTGCCAGCTCCTGTAAGGAGGCCATCATCGCCCGCATCAGTGCCCCTCTCCCTATGTTCGTCAGATCGTTCCCCCCCAGGTGTATGATCAACAAATCCGGTCTCTGCTGCTTCGCCAGCAGCCTGTGCACCTGCCCCTGAAGCTGAGCCCACCTCATGCCTGGTACCCCATGCCACTCCACTCGAAACCTGCCGTCCGTCATTTCCTCTTGTTCAGCCGACCAGCACGCCCCTGCCCTTGACACAAATGAGTGCCCTATCACCCAGGTCGTCTGTTTCTCTTTCGGGGCTGCCGCTGGGAGGGAGAGAAGGTGGCATGTTAAGTTATATTTTTTCGGGCCTGATATATCTCTTAAAACACCCTGACTTCCATCTGCCAATCTGTTTGATCTTCCCTTCACCCATACCCATCACTGCGGCAGAAGTGGCCGCCCCAATCCTAAATGAGTGTGTTCAGAAGACACCCTTGGTCTCCCCGATCCCTTCCAGAGCCATTTCCATTACCCGTCTGACTTGAAAGCGGCTTAATGCCAACCCCTCGTGATGGATGAGCAGAGGCGCCTCTTCTCTTGAGGGAGGCCTCACTTTTAGGAACTCTGCCACCGCCCTGACTGGGCAAATAGGGTTGCCCGCAATGGCTTGGAGGGTTACTGTGCACCCTCTGCCTCCTTGGTCTGTTTTAGACCGTCTCACCCACACTGCCAGCTGCGTCCCCGCGACCTGGACATCCTTTACCCTCAAAAACCCGTCCCCTTTTGCCTCCTTGTTTTCGGGCACTAATTCACTAATTCTGAAGGCCCCAAAAAACGCCAGTGTGAATGCTGCTTTAAAAAGGGCCACCTCGAACCCTCCCCGGCACACCTCCTGCAAATGTGCCATGATTCTTTGGAGTTTGACCACGTCTATGGGCCTCCTATCATCACCCTTATATACTCCTTGTTTAGCCCACCCCTTCATGGCCGTCACTATGTAGTGTTCCTTGGTGGGATCCATTTCCCCCTCGAGTTTGTAGTGGTGAGCGATGGCTGCCAAGTGGTACGCCATCCATGCCCTGGACTTCCCCTCGCGCCAACCCCACCCCAAAAAGGCCCTTACCGGTTGCTCCCCCTTGTTGCCCGCCAATACCTCCTGCTTGAATTGCAAATAGCGCTCCCAGCATGCCTTGTATCTGCTCGTGGTACCCGGGGCAAGCGCCGTTTGGATCAGTGCGCTCAGATTGCCCCAATCATGCCCCACCACTGTGCCTTGAACGTGGCCATCGTCTTGTCTGCTCCCGGGCAATTCCTTCAAGATTTTTCCAACTGCAAACGAGAGAGAGCATCAGCCGCTGTGTTCTGCACCCCTGGAATGTGCCTAGCTCGCACCTCAATGTTGAGTTGCAGCATGCATTTGTTGAGCACCCTTAACATCCGTAGTACCCTGGAGTTGCTAGCGGAACCCTGATTAATGACCTGGACTACAGCCAAGTTGTCAGACCATAGCATGATTTTGCTGTCTTTCAGTTGTTCCCCCCATAATCTGAATGCAACTACAATGGGAAAGAGTTCTAACAGCGTGATGTCTTTGGTGACCCCTGCCCGGTGCCATTCCTCTGGCCAGGCCCTGCCGCACCATTTGGTGCCCAGGATTGCCCCGAATCCCAGAGCCCCGGATGAATCTGTGAATAGCCTGAACCTGCCATCCCTGTCCCTCTCCCGTCTCCACATTCGTACCCCGTTAAAATGGTCCAAAAACTTGTCCCACATGTCAAGGTCTTCCTGAACCTCCAACCCCAACCTTACGTGTTGATTTGCATGTTGTAACCCCACTGTTTTCAGCTCAACCTTCCTTGCAAACACTCTGCCTACTGGGATGACCTTTCCTGCAAAGTTGAGGTTGCCGGCCAAAACCTGGAGTTCCTTCAAAGTAGCCTTCTTCTTCCCTTTTAGCCCTTGGATGATTTCCTTCAGTTTATGCACCTTTTCCCGAGGGAGCCTGCACTCCCCCTTTAAAGTATCGATTTCGATTCCCAGGAATGATAGACAAGTCACCGGCCCCACTGTCTTGTCCCCTGCTAATGGGACCCCCATCACCTTCGTCAATCTCTGGAATGTGCCCATGAGAGCCCCACACTCATCCGACCCCTTTTTCCCCACAAAAAGGAAATCATCCAGATAATGTACCACTGCCCCCTTCCTGCACTCGTGCTTGACTGCAAACTCTAGAAAGCTGCTAAATGCCTCAAAATAGGCACAGGAAATGGCACAACCCATTGGTAGACATTTATCAAAATAGTACTTGTCTTGAACTTTGAACCCAAATAAACGTTGGCTGTCTTTGTGGATTGGTAGTAACCGGAATGCAGACTCAATATCTGCCTTCCCCAAGACGGCTCCTTTCCCTGCCTTTCTTATTACTTCCACTGCATCTTCAAAGGAGGAATACTGTACTTTGCACAGCTCCTCATCTATCCCATCATTGACTGAGTCTCCCTCAGGAAAAGAGAGGTGGTGAATCAGCCGGTACTGTCCTTCCTCCTTTTTAGGCACCAGCCCTAAAGGGGATACTACCAGGTCCTCCAGCGGGGGTTTAAGGAAAGGGCCTGCCACCCTCCCCAACCTGATTTCCTTGGCGATTTTGGCTGCCACCACCTCTGGCATTGCTAATGCTGACCTGAGGTTTACCGCCTCCGCTCCTTTCTTTACTCCTGCACATGGTATCTTAAACCCCCATCTGAATCCTTCCCATAAAAGTCTGGCATCCTCGCTGTTATGATACATATTCAACCATGGAGTCATAGCTTGCAGTTTGACCGGAGTCGGCAGTCCTTCTTTAATGGTATTATTACACAAATGCAGTTTTGGCCTAGACATACCGTTAACCCCCTCAATCCCTCTTGACTTTCTACTTTGGTTTGGGGCTGCTTTTACGCTTCCCCTCGCTGGTTGAGGAGTTGTGTTCCCTGGCCCTCCCCCCTCGGGGGTGTTTGAATCTGCATGTCTTCCCAAAGGGGCAGCCTTCCTCAGAATTGACCCTCCAGCATTCCGCTTGCTCCCCCTGGTAGCTGGTTCTACTGGTCCAGGAGGAGTGCCCGCGAAAGGACGCCCTCCCCCGTTTGGCGTATCCACCCCTACCCTTCCAAACTTGAGGTTTCTCCCCCGGGGATTTCTCTCCTTCGCCCCAGGCTGGATCATCTTATCTAAAAAACCGGCCACATCCATTTCATCCCAAGACAAAGCTGGCCACACTTGCATTTTTAGACGAAACGCTCGGTCATATTGCAACCATCCATCCCCCCCATGCTTCAAATGCAGGTCATGGATATACTGTTCATATGCCAACATTGATGACGCATCTTGTGGATACTTTTCAATCATAATTGATGTGTACACCTTAAAAGATTTCAGCCAATTGTGAATGGACGCCTCTGTTTTTGGTTGCTCCTTATCCCTCTTCTCGTTCTCCTTCTCTGATAGTTCTTTCAACCCGTTACCCAGAGGTTCCATCCCTACAAAATCCAGAATATCAATAGATTCCTTTCTCCACACCCTCTCTTTCACCGTCAATGGAATATGCCATGACAAAGAGTTCACTGCCACCCTTACTGGACCAAACCCTGGCATTGTCCTCCCATACTGTGTCATCATGGGCCCCCACATCCCCTCTAGACCTCCATTGCCACTAGGCCCCGGGATTGTGCCTGCCCCGGCCACCCCTTGGACCCAACAGGCCGGCGCCTGACTGGCTCCTGCCACGGGCCCTCCCCCCTGAGGTATTCCCACCACCGTAAGGCCTTGCCCCCACCAAGCTGGTGCTTGTGCCACCCCTGTCATTGGCCCTTCCCCTTGGGCTGCATCTAGGCTGTGCCCCCCCAAGGGGTTAGGACTGCTCCCAGCCGTAGCGTGTGGACCCTGAGGCCCCCGCCCCTGGCCATTCTGACCTAAAGCATTCCCATTGTGCATAGTAGTAGGCCCGTGCCCCTGCTGTGCCACCCCACTTGCAACCGGGGAGTTCAACCAGGCCCCGGACTACTGGTTTGCCCCCACTGGTTCCCCACTACCTAGGCTTGCCCCCCCTGGCAACCCATTGACACTCTGAATCCCTGCCTGGAATCCCCTTGCCCCCAGGCCCCCTGGTCCCCAAGCCCCCCTTGGCTGTTGACCCATTGCTGTGCCGGCGCTCACTTGATTAAATGCATTCACATTCCCGCTTAGTACCTGCCCCGCACCCCCGCTACCCCATGCCTGCATACATTGTATTAGCATACCTTTAACTGCCTCCAGGAATGCTGGCCCCTCTTCCCTTGCAGCCACCGGTACGGTCACAAGCGTGCTGGGTGGACCTGTTTCCCCTGGTGGCGCCACAGGTGCAGGTGCCGGACTGGCTACAACCTCCTGTGCCCGTCCCTTGTTCTTTGCCCCCACGGTCCTGGGCTTCCTTGTCGCCTGTTCCTTGCTCGCCTTAGCTCGCTGTGTTTGAATCCTCCTCCTCTTTCCGGCCGGCTCTTCTTCTTCCTCAACCTGTTCCTCTTCCCCCAGCTCCTGCACCTCATCATTGTCTGGAAAAAGCACCGGGGAGCTAGGCCTCTGGCTTGTGCTTGCTCGTCCTTCCCCTTCCTGTTGGTCCGCCAAGACCTTTATCCAATTGGGCCCATGTTTCGCGGAAGCCTGTTTGGCCATGTTCAAGAATGCAGCAAGGTCCATTCTCGTTGCTCTGGTTCCCCCTTCTTTGTTGGCCGCCTGCAGCCTTGATTGCTTTTCCCCCTGGATTGAGCTGCCCTGCCCAGCCCATCGAGTTGTGGCCTGCCGATTGTCCCTTGCTTTTGGCCAAGCGGGGTGAGCCGTTGCATCGCAGCCTGACGAGTGTCCCTTGCCTTGCCGTGGGCGGGGCCCGCTCGTTCGCCGAGCCGTGGCTTCTCCATGGAGAGCTCTGACCTGTTTACCCTTGTGCCGGCCCGCTTTGAGCTGGCGTGCGCTCCTCTTGTGAGCGGCCGCGGCCTACTTCGCTGTTCCCCTGCCGATCACTTGCTTGGCTCTTCCTTCCGCCGGGCCCGCTCGTTCGCTGAGCCGTGGCTTCTCCGTGGAGAGCTCCGACCTGTTTACCCTTGTTGCCGGCCCGCTTTGAGCCGGCGTGCGCTCCCTTGTGAGCGGCCGCGGCCTCCTTCGTTGCTCCCCCACCGATCGCTTGCCTGGCTCTTCCTTCCGCCGTTCTTCTTCCGTAGCTGGGTTCTCCCTCTGCGTCGCCGCCGCTGGCTTCCTCTTCCCGGCTTTCTCCCCGTAACGCCTTGCTCGGCGAGGGCTGCTTCCGCTGCTGGGCTCCACGGATATCTTCACGCACGCCGACGTCCTTTGGCAGTCACAACGAATTCCTACAAAACAAAAAAACGAATTCCTCGGTGGCAGGCGGGTCCCACTGCCAGGGGTGAATGATTTCTGCAGTGGGGACCCGCCTGCTTTAAAGGGGGTAACTCCTCCCTTTTCCATTGTCCCGCTTTCGCGGGCTTTCTCTTCCTTTTGCCGCGCTCCTCCCTTCGTGGGCTTTTCTTGATTTTGCCACGCTCTGCCTCCCTTCCTCTGAGGAGGGGGGGAGGGCGCTTTCGGAGGAGGACACCGCCCGGGTTATCGGGGGTGCCTCCTCCATTTTGGGTTTCCTCGTCGACACCTGGCATGTCCTGCTCCGGTGAAACTGATGCTGTGATTCTAAACTTGGCAGATAGTGACATCTACTGGCACAAAGCAGTAGTGTCACTTGGCTTTTCATTGAATGTTAACGCAGGGCACATTTTGCACATAGCTTGGCTTGAGTCCTGGCCAGCACCAGTCCGCTTAAAGCCCTTGAGGAATGCCCAATTCCAAGAACTGACATAGCTCCAGGGTGCAGGGCCCATCGGGCACCGAGGCACACGGATACTCAAGAGCGCAGGGGTCTAAGCATGGCTTAGCAGCCAAACAGCTGCGCAATCCATAGCACTCGCACTAGTAGAACTCTTGGGTTGCGGCTTTCCGGTGACTATAGAGGATTAGGGCTGGCGCGTGTCGCAATAGATGGCTAATGAGAAGCAATGCATCAGGGTTCATTGACACATGCCTTCACCGAAGAAAAGAATCCACGCGAGACGCAAGAGCTGCGCGGGGTAATGAGTCAGGAATAATGATGGGCTCGATTTAGGCGAGCCGCGATTAAAAGATGTGCAAATCATGGCGCAGGCGGACATAAGGGCGGCTGCTGCAATCACCCTCTGATGTGTCCCGAGGATGCACTTACCGACTGGTTCCCGCTGGCTTAGACTGAAAAGGGCAGTGATGCCATGGGAGCGGCTCCCACATGTGGGTGTGTGCTCTTCCGTGTGCTCTCGCGAGGTGGGTGCCACTCACTGTGACTCTCAGTCTCTCGATCTCTCCCTCGACATCTGCCAGTAGACAGCCTGGCTACCTCGGCGCTCTGTCTCCCACCCCCATCCCGCTCCTCACATCCCTCCCCCCAGCCTCCATGTACCAGACCCCCTCTTCCTCCTTCTTCCTAATCCCTTCAATCTCTTCTCCCTGCCTCCCCTCATCCTCCGCCTTCCCTCCCTGCTGTCTCTCCCTCCCTCTGTCCATTTCAATCTCGTCTCCCTCCCTCCCCTCATCCTCCGCCTTCCCTCTCTGCTGTCTCTTTCTCCCTCCCTCTGTCCATTTCAATCTCTTCTTCCTCTCTCCCTCCCCTCATCCTCCGCCTCTCCCTCCCTGCTAGCCCCCCCCTCTGTCCATTTCAATCTCTTCTCCCTCCCTCCCTCCCCTCATCCTCCGCCTCTCCCTCCCTGCTAGCCCCCCCCTCTGTCCATTTCAATCTCTTCTCCCTCCCTCCCTCCCTCCCCTCATCCTCCGCCTTCCCTCCCTGCTGGCTCTTTCTCCCTCCCTCTGTCCATTTCAATCTCTTCTTCCTCTCTCCCTCCCCTCATCCTCGGCCTCTCCCTCCCTGCTGTCTCTTTCTCCCTCCCTCTGTCCATTTCAATCTCTTCTTCCTCTCTCCCCTCATCCTCCGCCGCTCCCTCCCTGCTAGCTCTTTCTCCCTCCCTCTGTCCATTTCAATCTCTTCTCCCTCCCTCCCCTCATCCTCCGCCTCTCCCTCCCTGCTAGCTCTTTCTCCCTCCCTCCATTTCAATCTCTTCTCCTTCCCTCCCTCCCTTCCTTCCTCCCTCCCACACTCTCTCCCTCCATCCCTTCATCCTCCCACTCTCCCTCCCTGATAGCACTTTCTCCCTCCCTCTGTCCATGTCCCTCACCTCGCCACTCCCTCTCCCGTCCCTTCCTCCATCCCCTCTCTCTCTCTGCGGCTGCCCCTCGCTCTCTACTACCCACTGATGGTAAGGCTGTCGCCATTGCACAGAGACCCTTAGAGAACGATGTGTATATAGGGAGGGGGGGGTCAGGGATGTCATTAAGGGGTCGCCAGAGGTCGCAACTGCGACCTCTGAGGTCTCCCTTGCGACCTCTGTGGTCTCCCTTGAGACCTCTAAAAAAGAAAGCAAAATAAATACAAGAATAAAAAAATAAAAACCTTTTCTTTTTTTTTAATGTAAGCTCCTGGGCTGTGGCCAGCACCATGTGGCTTTTTACTTCTGGAGTGGCTGGCTTTCTTGTTCAGGCCCTTTTAAAAAAAAGAGAAGAAAAATAAGAACAGTCTAACACTTTCAGCACTGACCCGAAATAAGAAAAAATAGGAATACCAAATAATGTGTCATTCTGGAAATCTATACAATAATTTCTAGACTCATTAAAGGTTTATTTCAGGCACACTTCAGGGGGCGAGTCACTGATTTAGTCTGTTCTTAAACGCCTCAACTCAGCCTTTCATCCTTCTGAGGTCGATAAATAAGTACCAGCACAGGTTGGGTGATAATGGGTGTATATTTTTTCTATATGAAGCGCTTAAGCCTAAGTGCTATATAATAACACATCATTATCATTTGGTCGTGGACGTCTGCTTGCATTCACAGTAATTTGGTCATATGGGCCTATACACACTGATCTTAACGATACATGTGGCGATCCATTCTTGTATGAAATGTACATCACATTATAGTGATATGATAACGATATTTTTCGTAGTGTTCAATGCTATGTGATGCCACTTACTGTTTTGTCAAAGGGTGAAAGGTTGTGTTCCATCGCTACCCGCGATATTACTTCGGTGTGGGGTCATATGACATCACTTCCTGTGATGTCATCAGGGGGTCAAGGTTCGTGTGATGTCACTTCCGCTACCCCTGGCATTTTGGTGAAATGACGTCTCTGGGGGGGGGGCGCTTGGCCCCGGGAACAGCAGATCACTCTCCCTTACACAAGAAAAGCAGAAGAGTGCTGAGTGTCCAAAGAGATGTCCACACAAAGAAAAGGCGCACACATTCCTCTCCCGCGTGCCACCATTACACATGCATGGGTCGCATTCATTTCCCTGAGCAAGGCTCTTCTGCAGGGCACCCACCACGTGCCCTGGTCTGGGTAGCATAGCAATGGGACGCTACATGCAAGATTGCAAAATGTAAGTGTGTAAAAAGCAATGCACCTTGCTTTTAATTTGCACTCTGTCTGCTCAGTGGAAAATGACCCTAAACAAAGAAAGAGTTATGCATTATCAGTCTTATTTTAAATGGGGTGAAGCAGTAACTCGGGACGTGACAACGCCCTGATTTGCCTCTCATCCCCATTTTGATGCAGTGGCGAGGTACAGTAGCAGCAGAGATAAGAACCCCACTGCACATTTCTCTGCCATCTTGTCTGTGCGTTTCGTTTCACGCCTGCATGACGTTTCCAGCATGAAATTAAGGGATTCCTACTTGTCCGTGCGTTTCGTTTCACGCCTGCATGACGTTTCCAGCATGAAATTAAGGGATTCCTACTTGTCCGTGCATTTCGTTTCACGCCTGCATGACGTTTCCATCATGAAATTAAGGGATTCCTACTTGTCCGTGCGTTTCGTTTCACGCCTGCATGACGTTTCCAGCATGAAATTAAGGGATTCCTACTTGTCCGTGCGTTTCGTTTCACGCCTGCATGACGTTTCCAGCATGAAATTAAGGGATTCCTACTTGTCCGTGCATTTCGTTTCACGCCTGCATGACGTTTCCAGCATGAAATTAAGGGATTCCTACTTGTCCGTGCATTTCGTTTCACGCCTGCATGACGTTTCCAGCGTGAAATGAAGGGACTCCTACTTGTCCGTGCATTTCGTTTCACGCCTGCATGACGTTTCCAGCATGAAATTAAGGGATTCCTACTTGTCCGTGCGTTTCGTTTCACGCCTGCATGACGTTTCCAGCATGAAATTAAGGGATTCCTACTGGTCCGTGCATTTCGTTTCACGCCTGCATGATGTTTCCAGCGTGAAATGAAGGGACTCCTGTCCGTGCGTTTTGTTTCACGCCTGCATGACTTTCCAGCGTGAAATGAAGGGACTCCTACTTGTCCGTGCGTTTCGTTTTACGGCTGCATGACGTTTGCAGGCAGTGTTTACTTTAACATATGCAGTCAGGTACTGTTCGCCCCCAACCCGGCAAGGTATGTACAATCCCTCTGCAGCCTACCTTGGCTAAATACCTTCACACCATAATTTTACACCAAAAGTGACTGACTGATTCATCTGGTGCACCTCCAGAGCCCCACAGGTCCCAGGCACCCCTGCCAGTCTTTGCACTTGCCTCTGGGCCTCTGCACTATGCTCAGTATGACTGCACTTTCAGTATACATTCCATGAGTGGGGTACCTCTCTGCACTTAACCCTGAGGGGTAACCCAGAGGGGTAACCTCTCTGCACTTAAACCAGGATGCTGCTGACTGGGCACACCCGTTCACCCTCCCCCTTGCTCGCACTCCCATCTGCACACTTGCATGACCTGTATGTACTAAGCCTAGTAAGTTCACTTGTCTGTCCCCCTTGTCTCCCCTCCCTAGCTTGGTTATGCCTGTTACGCTTCATGCACTTGCACTAGGAGAACTGGTGTCAGGCCTAGTATGCTAGTTATTTTTCTGTTAGATCATTCGGAAAATTCAAGGCCTAAGAATGACTACTGTATTCCCTTGCTCCCTTCCCGCCTTGAAGCACTTTGAAGCACTTCACTTGTGTATAACCGTTGTACAAATAAACAATTACAATTACACATACAAAACATTAATATCTTTAATAACCACAGACGATGGGCTGCACCTTTTTGTTTGTTCTTCTTCCTCATCCGCACCCCCTTTTTCTTTGTATCTCTTTATTTACAGGCAGCTCTCTTTCTTGCCTTATCCATTCTTTTTCCAGCATACTTAAGTCTCGCTCCCCGAAACTCCCTGGGCCTCCCGCTCTGGGTGAAACACATTGGCAGCCCTGCTGATGGGCTCCAGGGAGCGAAAAATATATACATCCATCATTGGCGCGTTCTACATACTTTCGGCCCGAGTGTACTTTCTGTAGGCCCCCAATCTCCATTGCCCTATCGCCTTAATCCCAAGTATGCTTGCCCCTGCTGCTGTGGTGGCTGCTCCTATCCTGAATGAGTGGGTGCCATACTGCTTTGGGCCCCTACTGTAAGGAGCTCATGGTGGCAACAGTAAAGACAGACACAAGTGATCACAGTTCAAGGGTGTTAACTAAACTGTAAATGCAGGGTGGAAAAACGCGACCATTAAATGAAAATAAGGCAGTACTCATGGTGTTGTGTCAAAATAAAAAGGCCTACACTAAGAAAACCTATTGCCAATTCTTTACAACTAATTACACAAAGAGTGTAGGATAAGGGTCCAATAAAGAAAGAGGCTTTGACAAATAATAAGGCAGGATCTGATTGCCAGGGGTCTTCCTTCCCCATGTTTTGAGCACGGGACAAGGCGGGTCTCCTGAGCACAGCACACACTCAAGCTTTCCCAGCAAGAGTTGACAGTTCCGTACCAGCTATCGGGTTCTTCGAAGGTTAAGTCTCTTTCCATGAAAAGTCTCTTGCTTTCGAGGGCCTGATGCTTTCAACAATCAAACACAAAGTTCTGCTCACATATATTTTGGCTGACAGCTTCACCCTTGGGTCCCTTTTCCAATCAGATTCAACAAAACAACTAAACAGTTCCTTTCTTTCAATGAACTTTGGGTGTCAACTTTTCAACTCTGGATCTCCCTCAGCCGGGCTCGGACCCAACTAACAAGGGGGACAATTTACTTCCCCTGGTCTTCAAATCCTTCTTGCTTTCAAGAGTCTTCATTTCTTTTTAAACAGTTCTTTGAGCTTTGCCCCTGGTTGTCAGCTTCCCTCTGCCAGGTTCACTCTCGACAACTTTTACGATACACAGTTCATTATGGGACTTTAGACTTCGCCCCTTCTCGTTGGCATCCCTCCGCCGGGTTCACTCTGGCCAACCTTTACAATATACAATTCCTGTGCGAGTTTCACTACACAGGACTCATCTCTCTTTCTTTCTTAATAATTTCTCGGTCAAAGACTTTCGACGGTACAGAGGATTTTACAAGACCCCTGTATAACCACTTTGACCTCTCCTCGCCTCTTCCCAAGTCCTTCTGGTTACAGTAGTCTTTCTCTCATCAGGTAATCGCCCAGAGTTTTCTGCCTAAGCACCGAGGTGGTGCTGGCCTACTCTGTTACTGGTTTTCCCCCTCTTTAGCTTCTCAAAGTAAAAATTAGCAGTTGGCTACTTTTCGTTCGACACAGTGCGGTTTCTTATCGATTCTCCCCTCAACTCACCGGCTGTGATGAACCGCTTGCCTTTCTTTATCCTTGGAGTCAAGGTTGGTACCACCGAGACCAACTTCCTTCCCCGGCTTGGTTATCAGCGGATGAGGGTCTTGCGTACCATGGACATCTGCTGCAACACACGTTGGCCTTTATCTGCGGTCTTCTTTCCCCACATGGGCCGCAGTCCTCTGTGTCACCGTTACTTGGACAACGCTAACTGTAGCAGGGTGGTACAAAGTTTCTCCTGCTGCAGGGGGAGTGAGCGTTTAAAGAGACTGCCCCCCCTCTGCAGGCCCTACATATAGAGGCCCCAATGGGGCTTCTGATGTCACACTCAAAGGTGCAAAGAACCCTTTGCCCGCCTATTCAGGTGCTGCATGATAAAGGGGCATTCCTCCCCTTCCTGCCCATCAATCGTTTATTGCCCTACTTCCCCTTCCTGGTGGGTTACCATTCTGGTGTCCCCCTACTTCCTTTGTCTTGTCACTGCAGACGAAGCAAGGGGTGGGAGGGGATCAGCCCCTCCACCATCTTAAGCTTTGGCACCCTCAGCCCCTTTGGGGCTGCGCCATAGGCTTCCACGAGATGGAGAGAAAAATGGAAGAGTTTGTTTGCCTCACTTTTACTTTTTACTTCTCCCCTCTGCCGCCTCATAAAGGGGGAACCCACTGCAGGTCAGTGCTAACGTTGGTGGTTCCCTGCATGCAATTCATACAATGACCATGACTGTTTACTTAAAACAATTATGCAAAAAAAAAAATGAACATTTATTATTTAATACTTTTTTTTTTACAATAGATTGCAGGAAAATAAAACCCCTCCTGCCTGGAGCAGAATGGCCTAGAGTATGTGAAACAAACCGGGGGGCAGGACATGCTCCCTCATAGAGAATGGATACCATCACAATGTGATTTAAAATAAACTACATCCATTTGGACGGCATCCCCATTTAAATATTTTTTTAGAAAAAAAACTCATAAAATAATACATTTAGTTATTTTTACTTTCTTCTTTTCAGGTTTCTTTATTGGTACAACTTACATGACTTCCAATGTAAACCTTTTTACCACTTTGTTTTACATCTTCATTTTAGTCTGTGTTATTCCAGGGATCATATTACAGTGAGCCAATTAACCAGGCGTACGTCAAATATGTTATCTATGGCAGTGTGGATCTCTCGGTGTGCTGAAAGGGGGCTTAACTGCATTATCTGGACATGCAGGAGTAGAACAGTGGACAAGGTGGGCGAGCCAAGTGGAAGACCTAGAGAACCCTAATTTGGCCAATTACAAGGACCTTGCAGTAAATTAATGTTTAATGCTTTAAAAGAATAATGCTTAATTCAAATTCCTGAATCT
The DNA here is from genome assembly GCF_040938575.1 of Ambystoma mexicanum. Lineage (NCBI taxonomy): Eukaryota > Metazoa > Chordata > Amphibia > Caudata > Ambystomatidae > Ambystoma > Ambystoma mexicanum. The sequence continues at coordinate 789,958,564 of NC_090938.1, read as the reverse complement.
CACTACATGCAGAGGAGATCTGGGACCCTAGGCAGTTGACACCACTCAGATGGGCAAACAAGAGCACAGCATATACACCATAGGCTATTGGCTCAGTTGACATAGTGGTTAGGTCTAACATAGCAGGGTTGCTTACACATATTTACTCAAATCTGTGAGGATGCCGCCATTTGTCTATACGTTTGCTTGTTACAATAGGCTCTTGGGGGAATCCCAAATACAAAAGGGTGTCGGGAGGGAGTCTTGCCTTAGCAAACATCCTAACCTATCATCAAGACTCCAAGTTCAAGGCGATCACTGAATGAGACACAAAAGCTTCAAGCACGAAAGATGTAATCTTTCAAGTGCATGGGAGCTTGTTATTTATCGTTCTGAGGGATTTGCTTTTTGACCAGCTATAAGCTTGGGGTGAAGTGACGCTTGAGGCCAGAGTGACTGATACTTCATGGGCTTCAATTGTTTTCTCAAGATGTGACCAGAGGCAATGTGTGTTGAATTGATAGTCGTTAAGATTAGAGTGTTCCGAAGACGCCAGCAAGTCAGGGTGGGTGAGAGAGTTATCGCCAGTTCAAAGGGAACTTGTGTATTCTTGCACTCCTCACATTGTTTGAAGTATTCATGCAAACCATGTGCAATTACATTTAGGGTTAGGAGGTCTCAGGCGAGCTGGGACTTGTAATAAATTATGTTTGTATATGAATGTGTAACTATGTGATGATGTCACGACCTACCACAGACACATCCTAAAAGAGGGTGTGTTTTTCACATGAACTGAAGATTGTAGTTAAGATAAAATGTGACCAATGAGAATAGGGGAATTGGAGAAAGATTGGATTTCTTTTGTATAGGTCTTGACCAATCACATGTGGAGGGTGGATGGTAATAAAATATATGGGATTATTCTAACTGTTGCAAACATTTATATAATATACCAAATTGTATGGTTCAGAAAGATTCAGGTTAGTTTGACTCTATAGAATCATCTAGCCTCTCCTGGTATATTGTACAATAAACTTGCTTTACGTACAAATGTGCGCTCGCTTCTTAAGTGGTGGGCTTGCTTTGGGTTAAGGTGATTAAAGGCCCGTTCGCACATTTGGTGTCCCTGGGTGGTCCACAGACTTTACGAAATGTTCGGTGTCTCCTGTTCGCACAACTTGGCTGCAGCACCTCTCTGCAGGGACCAGTCTTCTGTGCACGGTGAAAGAGAGAGGTTTACGGATGCCATATTGGTTAAAGGCCTGTCTGTTCCCTGGAAGCGTGGTGCCGTGTCCCGACTGTGGAGGGTGAATGGAAGGAGCACCACCTCGGAGCGCTTCGGGTTCATGTGAGGGCACTTTTAGGGATAAAGCTAGATGGGAAATAGAGGAAAAAGAGGGTTGTTTTTTGATTTAAGAGGTTTGGTAAGGGTAGAATCAGAGTGCGTGCATGGAGTTAGCTGAGGTTACGGGGATTGAAAGGGTGAATGCTTTGAAGGAGTGAGTGAACTGTTTTGTGTTGTAAGTCCTTTGTATATATTTTTACATAGTTTGTTATTTTAGAGGTCTTAGGTGGTATCCCCACCAGCACGTCTATTGTGAGGTTTGTCCTGCTTCCCTTCAGTTTGCTTGTCTGGTTGGCTGGATCCCTCCCCTAGGGGTGAGGTGGCATTTTATGGTAAGTCCACCCATAGATACCTTCCTGAAATATACCCTTGGTACCCTGTATTGACTGTTCTGATGGAACCCTCGCCTTGCTTTTCTTGGTTAGTCGAAGTAGTGAAGGGAATCTTCTTGTATCAGGAAAAGATGGTGTAGTTGTACTATAAAGAGAGCGAGAGCAGCGGTGTTGTAGTGGAAAACATTCTATGCTCGAGTGAAGGAGCTATCTCAGTGATATTGGCCGGCATGTTTTTTTTTAATAAAGATGCTGTCTTTTATGTAAGAGTGAGAAGTGCAATTAAAGTAAATAGCTAAGAAGGTGATTGCAGTGAAGGAAGTAATGTGAGTGACTGTGGGGGAAGATTAAGAAACCAGGAAGGAAAAAAAGGAGGGGTCCTTTGAGTGGAAATATTGTCCCACAGGTTTGGCTTCTGTGTTATTTCTTGTGAAATTATTTTCAGTAAATTGGGTTGGAGTATGGAGACTCTGTTCAATCATTTGTGTCCAGTCAGGTACTTCCTGGCCATAAGGTGAAGATTTAAAAGTAATAGCGGGAATGCCTGCGGGAAACCAAGGTAAAATGCCCAATTCTTGGCATATTGAGGGGACCTACGATAAGGGGATATTGGAAAACCTGCATATTGTTTTATCTGTAAGGCACAGGGGTTAAAATTTAGAGAAGCAGCTAAACAACTTAGATGTACATTACTTGAGAGCAACGTTTGGTCATTGGGGGTCATTACAGTTTTACCGGTCTGGAAAAATTGGCAGTAATTCCGGCACCAGCAATTTTACCGGACAGGCAAAACACAAGTTTGCTGGTGGGGGCACCGATTTACCTCCAGTCCTTCAGGCCCTACCAGCAAATACATACTGAAATTACCGACACCAGTGTTACAGGTGCCGGTAATTCCAGCAATCCCCTCCATGGAGTCCTATGGGACTACATTGAATGGGAATTTACTGCCATTGTCTGGACCTAGAATATCCTGCTAATATCGGGATATAAGGCATCATTAACGGTATGGGCAGTTTGCTGGTATCCCGCCAGAATTACCGACGTGATACCGGCAAACTTGTAATAAGGGCCATGGTGTTTTTAGACTCTCGAAATGGCTTTTTCATCAACACAGATACCTGCTGTTTTGACACCAACATCCTGCAGTTGATCGAAAAGTGAAAAGCCCTGTCTATCATTCCACCGCTACGTGTTTCTGAGTGAGTCAGCGGTGGCCCGGGCTAAAAATAGGTTCCTATCCCGCAAATCACTCTCCGTTGCCAGGTCATTGGTGGATCAGATGTTAAAAGGCAGCAGGAGCACTCAGTTAGCTTTTTGGAACATCGACAATGGGAAGAAAGTAGTTAATAATTTTGCAGTAGCTTGTTGAAAAGCAAGGTATTTGTAACACGTGTTCATGTTCCCGACAGCATTATACAATGTAAGTGTCATTGCTCAATTGAGCCTTGGGGCAATGGATGGAGATCCCCCGGTGAGTGGCATTGCCTCAATCCCAAGTTTAAAAGAGCAAAACATAGGGTTCCGAGATCCTCCGGGCACGCTCCTTCTCTCTCTCGCCCAGGTCATTGCTGGGGTTAAGAACACAACTCACCAACCAAAGACATGCTGTATGTGAGGCTAACCAGCAACCAGAACCAGAAATTGATAAAAAGACAGGAAGTCCACCATGAGCACTGTGCCCACAATCCAACTTTGAGGGTCTACCACACCCCTCCCCATTTCTGGAAAGAGGAAACAACAGTAATCTCCAGGCAACACTTCACCCTTACCCTTCACTAGAGGACCACTCTCTACCCACATTCCCATCCTCGCAGAGAGACCGGGGGAAATACTAAGGCTTTGTGTTGCAACGAAGAACATTACAGCACTTAAGACAACTCTTTGTTAATCTGTTTTTTTTCACTAAAAAGCAGACAAAAATAAAAATACAAAATAAATGATGTTATTAGGGAACATGTCATAGTGTAAGATTTAAATGAAAGAAATATAGTCTGGTTTTATGTAACAATAAACATGAGCAATTGTCCAATATTTGCAAGTTGAATAGAGTGAGATACATTTGTCGGTAGGATTTCAGCTTAACTTTCAACTTGAGTCATTGGGAACACAGGTATGTCGGGCTCAGACCTTGTTGCTGTCTTCACACTCTGACTACAGGCTGCAGTGTGGTCCATAGCACTACGGGTGGACGCTCTACCCAGGCTGTCTGATACTCTAGTGTTTATGCTTATTACCTTGATTAGATATACATGGGTGTCTTTACTTTGCACAAAGCAGGTTTGGATGTGTGCTCTTGTGTATTAAGACATAGCAGATGTTATAGATGTGTGGTCCCTACGATGTTTGAATTGTGTAAGGCGGGAGGGGGGGGGGTTACCTTGGCCAACTTGGGAAGTGGGCCCATGGCTTGAATTCTGGAGGTGTGGGGCGGGCTGGGTGCACAGAGTTTATCTATTGCAGTCCAGGGCCTGAATGTCCTGATTTTGGATGCTTGTTTTGAGGCCTGCTCTGTGGGATTGGGCTGGGATCTGCAAGGCGAGTGTGTTGCAAGCTGGGTCACTTGGGGTTGGGGTCAAGATTTGGGGGATAGATTTTAGGAATGATTAAGTGAGAAGTTGGTATGGATTTGGGGTGGGGGGGCTATTGGAGTGGTCCTTCATCTACAATAGGGCGGTTGCTGGAATGCTCAGTTATAACACAGCGTTGGAGTTTTGTGTTTAGGTTCCTCTTTTTTGTATGTTTTTTTTGTTTGGTTTCTTTCGTACTATTTGGGAGGGTTCCCTTTTCCATGTTCCCCAGGTGTGTAAGGGCACCTTCGGAAGGGAAGGGAATAGGAGTCATGACGGTTCCTTCCTCTTCGGTCAGGGATTCCTTAAACGTTGTGTCCTGGAATGTGAATGGTGTTAATGGCCCTATTAAGAATAAACAGGGGTGTGGTCAGATTTGTGCCACTTGAAGGAAAACTTTGCTCTCCTACAGGAGACACAGCTTGCCGAGGCTGTGAGAAACCAAAAGGTGTCTAACCTACCAGTCCCCAGAGACTTTGGCACAGAAGGCCATGATGCTGAGGTTTTGAACTGCATCCTTGTGCTAAAGGAGCCAGAGTGTGCTAAGCTCGAGTGTGTCGCCTTGTCCCGTGCTGAAAACATGGGGAAGGGGAGCCAACACCTCAGATATCCTGACATATCATGTATTGAACACTTTTCTTTTGCATAACATTGTTTCCCACACTATTTGTATTTAGAGGTAAGGATTGGCAATAGGTTTATTAGTATAGGCCCTTTATATTTTGACAAGACTCTACTAGGACTGCGTTATTATTTGATGGGCGTAGCTTGCTCCCATCTTTAGATTTAGGATTAGATAGGCATTTTTCAAACCCAATCGAAGTTCAATAAACACCCTTGAACTGTGATTACTGTTTGATACCATGCCTTCCTTACATATGGTGTCAGCTGTGGGATATGATTCAACTGACACAAATTGAGAATCCATGCTGATAATCATTGTACCACCAGAAAGGGAAAATAGAATCCCTTGACTCTGACCGTGTATCCACTCTTAAAGAGGTTTTGCTCTCCCAGCTGCATGTCACAACTGGTCAACAAGAATTGTTTTTTTAAAACCCAACTGTTATTAGATACCCTTCTACTGTCCCACTATAACATCCCCCAGTGGAATTGAATAATCTTAAAAATTCGACCAGCACACACCTTCATTAGACCTAGTGCTCTGAATCTCCTTTGTCCCCAACCTTTTTTTTTGGTGACAAATTAGTTTCGGGTCCTGGTCCATCAGGTTTAGAAACCAACCTATCTAGATCCTCCCCTCCGGTGGAATCAGACTTCGGAGGAGTCGGATGACTTTGATACTCTATCAGAGGGAGTCAAGACCTGTTTCTTTTCTGACTCAGAAAAAACTACGGAAGGAACCCTTACCCTGCCGGAAGACATGGCAGACCTGGCATCCATCATGACCCAGCTCGCCACGCATCAGATTCAGGCCTAAGTTAGGCTTCAAGAGAATTTAACAAAATGGGTTGAGTTAAAGGCAAGACCCCTGCTACCTCAAGGGATACTACAGCAATACCAAGAGGGTGACGATCTAGGGAATGCCTTTCTGAATTTCGAGCGATTACCCGATGGGAAGAACATCTAAAAAATGTTTATCTTGGACCTCTGCTGAAGGGTGAGCTACAGACCACCTACCAGTTACTTAATCTTGCCCAGGGAGCTACGTTTATATCCATAAAAGAGGGCCTTCTAAAAAGGGTAGGCCAAACCTGTAACTTGTATGGGCAAAAATGAAGGGCCATTAGACTAAACCCTGGGGAAACCCCCCTTGAATTGGGAGAACAGATTAAAAACACAATTGTTCTTTGGATTAACAACAAAACAATGAAAGAATTGGCGGACATGATTACTCTAGAGCAATTGACCAATTATTTACCACCCTTACCACCCTTTTAGCAAAAGGCAGTACTGCAGCTAAATCGACCGACCCTACCCCTGGCTATTGAGACAGCCCAAAACCACTCGGATGCAGCCAAACACTTCCACTCGGTACACCAAAGTGAGGAGCGGAAAGACCACAAACGTGCTCATCGCTCCCAACCCCAGGTATTAGATAGATGAGGAGAATACTATAAATCCAAGGAACGGATACTGAAAGAAAGTATGGAAGTTAAAAGACCTGACCCCATGAGTAGAGATGAAAGCAAAAGAGAAGAACCTAAGGGAAGCAAACCATCTCCTCCTATCTGCTTCTCATGTAGAGAAACTGGCATTGGGCCAGAATCCGTCCGAAAAATCTAAAGGAAGAACCCATGGAAATAGACCGTCTGAAATGGGAAGAGTGGGAAAAACCCGAAGAGGATATGGAAACCTTTAGCATATGTTTATGTCAGTCCTCTGCTGACTTTAGATATGAAAAGGTCTTGATAAATGGGGAACAAGTAAAGGCAACAATTGACTCAGGTAGCAAACAAACCGCCATAAGGGCCGATTTGGTTACAGCAACAGACCTCGAGAATGCCACCGTAGTTAGAATTACATGTGTACCCAGGGATAACGAAATATACCCCAAGATACCCATGTACATTAACATCAGGGGGAGTTATATCTGGTATCATCTGCCATCATTCCTGGGCTCTCCGAAAAAGTCATTATGGGAAGGGACTTCCCTGCATTCTCCACCCTTTTACAGGAATGTCCAACTCTCCATAGGGAATTTATACCTCAAGTCTACTGGCACTCTAACTGTTACTCCCAAACCTCTCCAATGTGGGAGTGGACAGAGACAAAACCTCATGAGCCTACCATTTACCAAGAATCTTCCACGAGACACAGGCACATAATTCCAGGGTCACCCCCTCGATGCCAGTTTATGGGATGCATTCGGGAGACAAATAGAAACACCTTGCCTCTGCCAGCACAGAGGAAAAGAAACCTTTGGAATATGTGACAGTCCTTGGATATATCTCGTTCTTGTTCTATCCAAGGTCTTCAAATCAAAGACCTTATACAAAGACCAAGTATATCCACCTTGCATAGGGGAAGGCCATGTGAGAAACCAAAAGATGTCTCACCCACTAGTCCCCGGGGATCTGTCATACAGGTGGCCAGGACACGGCCATCACTTTTGGATCCAGTTCCTGGAGGTGGACCAGTGCGGGAGGATCACCTGGGTGAGGGCTCTTCGGGGAGTGGGACACCGGATGGTGAGACGCGGTATCCCCTTCCCGTAACACCTGTCCCCATCCTACTAGGTAGGATACCCAGGAATTCTACCCCCTCACCCCCTTTTACAACACAAACACTTTCACACAGACAGCTCGCTATGGGAGAAAACAGACTAACAACCGAGCAGTATACCTGACGTGTCCCAATACAATGGTCAGGCGAGGTCAGGCAATTACTGACCATCACACGCACCTGACTCCCATTAAGCCTCCGCACACAGATAAAAGGCGGAGCACAAGAGCACACTCTGAGCAAGGTACAGCACACGAGGAAGCAGCAGTTTCGAGGCAGCAACTCAACGGGAGACAAACATGGCAAAACAGGAGGGGATCTCGTTGAGGGAATTTCCCTTGACCTTTCCAAGCGTAAGACCATGAAACCAGACTGAAGAATCCTGCATTGTGTGTCAGAGATACCCGGGGCCCTCCCACGTCCATAATCAAGATGGGGAGAAACAACAGCAGCACCATGGTACCGCCCTTGGCTCCAAGAGCAAAGACGCGTCAGTGAAATGAACACAGTTGGGGAGTCCGATATATGACCAGTCTGTGTTGAAACCAAGGTTGCAAGCAGCAACATTGTATGGCGAGTGCTAGAAGGAACATTGTTAAAGAAACACACGTGCTAAAAGACGCAAGTAAAGTTGAACTGCTGATGAGTGATTGAACTTTGAAACCACGATACAATACCTTTGATATAGTGGTGCGGCAGAGCGTGTGTGTTCATTCGAAGGTCTCTGTGAGGTATCCAGATGAGAAGCGCCAAAAGGTGAAAGTTAAAAGAGTTGTAAAGAATTGTGAATCAAAGTGGTCCTGCAGCAGGTCAAGCAAAATCCAGGGCACAGTCGAAAGTCTTTAATGTTGATACAGTAAAGAAAGTGTGTGTTAAAGTAGATAAATTGGTCCAAGCCCGATGGAGGGAGACTAATTGAAGGTGTTATGTTAAGGTGGGTCAGAGCCCGGCAGAGGGGGGCCCAGTGTGAACAGTGAACCACCCGAGAAATTGGATGCATGAAAATCCTGAGGGCATTGTGTTGAAGTGGGTCTGAGCCGCGGCGGAGGGGGACCCAAGCTGAATAGTGAATCACCTGAGAAATTGTGTACGTGTGAAATCCTAAGGAGGAGGGAACTTTAATGTTTGTTTGTCGCATCAGGCCCCCTGAAATAAGAAACTTTGAATGGCAAAGAGACTTTGGCACAGAAAGCCCTGATGCTTAGGTTTTGAACTGCATCCTCATGTTAAAGAAGCCAGAGACTGTGCTAAGCTCGAGCGAGCCACCTTGTCCTGTGCTGAAAATGTGGAGAAGGGGGGCCAACGGCTCAGATATCCTAACATATTAGTTCTTTAACACTTTTCTTTTGCAAAACATTGTTTCCCACATCTTTTCTATTTAGAGGTAAGGATTGGCAATACGTTTATTAGTATAGGACCCTTTATTTTGACAACACTCTACTAGGACAGCGTTATTATTTGATGGTCGTAGCTTGCGCCCATCTTTAGATTTAGGATTAGATGAGCGTTTTTCAAACCCAATTGAAATTCAATAAAGACCCTTGAACTGTAATAATTTGTGTCTGTCTTCCTGTTTGATACCATGCCTTCCTTACAAGGCTGAGGCAGAAAAAATGTGCATGGGTTGGGTAGGAGAGGTGTTCCATTCGTCTGACTCTTTGAATTCCAGGGGGTGTAATGATTTTGATTTAAAAACAATGTCTGGGGGTGTCATGAATCGGCGATATCGCCCCTTCTGGTCAGCCTGGTCTCTCAGTCAATAACCATTTACTCTGATCCCTTCCAACATGGCTGACGCCAAGGAATGGTGTGGTCTAGTCTTTCTGTATTCATACTCATGCTTCCTTGAAAACTGACATTCCCCCGCGCTTTGGCGCGTCTAAACGCTCCGCTTGCCTGCACCCTTCGTCCCGGCAAGTTGTGTTCTAATCTTCCTAGCCCTGTTCCATTTGTGATTCCTGGTGCCCACCCTCATTATCCTTCCTGGTCTCTCCGTCCGCTCTCTTCCGCAACCTCCGTATTCAGAGCCTCGCTTACCTTATTCCTTTCCAGTCCCTGTTCTGTCCCGGATCCTTCCAGGAACATTGAACGCCTCCAAAGTCCTGGAGCTGCCGCAGCTGGGAGTCAGGAACCAGTGTGCTCGTCGCCTCCCAGCAGACTGGATTCAGAGGATTCTAGACCTTACCTCTACAAGGCTCGCTCGTCCAGGAAAAAGAAACTAGTGAACTCCAAGAAGAGAACCACAAGTAATAAACAGGTGAGTCACAAGTCCTAAGACTCAAATTCCGACAGGGGGTGATCTTGGCCTCCAATAGCGACAAAGAAGGATGGCTGGTTTCAGTGACCATGAGGACTCAGGATTTTGTTGTATTGGTGTGCATTATTTATGCCCCGGTTGTGAATGGTGGTGCATTTTTTGGTGATGTAGGGTGCCATCTACAAAGAATAAGGGAACAAAATATATTGTTGGGAGTGAATTTTAACGTGGAATTTTAACCACGATACAATACCTTTGACAGAGTGGCCTGGCACAGCGTGTGTGTTCATTTGAAGGTCTCTGTAAGGTATCCGCTGAGAAGGCCAAAAGGTGAAAGTTAAAAGAGTTGGAAAGAATTGTGAATCGAAGTGGTCCTGCAGCGGGTCAAGCAAAATCCAGGGCACAGTTGAAAGTCTTTAATGTTGATACAGTAAAGAAAGTGTGTGTTAAAGTAGATAAATTGTTCCAAGCCCGATGCAGGGAGAATAATTGAAGGTGTTAGGTTAAGGTGAGTCAGAGCTCGGTAGAGGGGGACGCAAGCTGAATAGTGAATCACCTGAGAAATTGTGTACGTGTGAAACCCTAAGGAGGAGGGAACTTTAATGTTTGTTTGTCGCATCAGGCCCCCTGAAATAAGAAACTTTGAATGGCAAAGAGACTTTGGCACAGAAGACCCTGATGCTTAGGTTTTGAACTGCATCCTCATGCTAAAGAAGCCAGAGACTGTGCTAAGCTCGAGCGAGACACCTTGTCCTGTGCTGAAAATTTGGAGAAGAGGGGCCAAAGGCTCAGATATCCTAACATATTAATTCTTTAACACTTTTCTTTTGCATAACATTGTTTCCCACATCATTTGTATTTAGAGGTAAGGATTGGCAATACGTTTATTAGTAAAGGACCCTTTATTTTGACAACACTCTACCAGGACTGCGTTATTATTTGATGGTCGTAGCTTGCGCTCATCTTTAGATTTAGGATTAGATGAGCGTTTTTCAAACCCAATTGAAGTTCAATAAAGACCCTTGAACTGTAATCATTTGTGTCTGTCTTCCTGTTTGATACCATGCCTTCCTTACAAGGGTGAGGCAGAAAAAAGTAATAAACAGGTGATTCACAAGTCCAAAACTCAGATTCCGACAGGGGGTGATCTTGGCCTCCAATAGCGACAAAGAAGGATGGCTGGTCTCAGTGACCATGTGGACTCAGGATTTTGTTAAATTGGTGTGCATTATTTATGCCCCGGTTGTGAATGGTGGTGCATTTTTTGGCGATGTAGCGTGCCATCTACAAAGAATAGGGGAACATAATATCTTGTTGGGAGTGAATTTTAATGTGGTTGTGGATCCGTTCTTAGATAGAAGTAGTCAGAGGTACCGGAACCAGAGAAAGAAAGATAGAGTGGCGCTGGGCCTGCTAATGTATGACTTCAGATTGCTGGATATATGGAGATTGTAACATCTGTCAGGTAGAGAATATACTTTTCATTCAGGAGAACATGATGTTTATTCGAGAATAGACAAAATGTTGACCTCTGGTCTGGTATCACAGCACTTCAGAGGGTGTGAGATTGAGAATATCGTGGTCTCTGATCATGGCCCGATAACGATGGATTTGTTTTTGGATTACTCATCCAAGAGATCACACACATGGAGGTTGAACACATCTGTGTTGGAAGTTGAGGCATTGAGGGAGATGTTGGTACGCGAGGCAGAGGAGTTCATTGAGTTGAGTATGAATGGTGAGATGGATGTGGACACAGTGTGGGAAACCTTTAAGTGTCTCATGCAGGGTTTTGATGAGACTCTCCGGGGCAAACGTAGGGAAAAGAATACTGACCTGGCTGCACTGAGTGCCTCTGTTAAAGACCTGGAGAAGGAGGTGATGAGGCTTCCAGATGAGGGGGAAAAAGAGGAGGCTTTTTAAATTGAAATATGAGTTGAATAGGAACCTGTGTGAGATTGTAGAGTGATTGTTTAGAACAAGGTACTTTTACTACAATGGACGTGAGAAGTTACCAGGCTACTGGCGTGCCGTCTGAGAGTGGTTGCTGGGAGCAAGGCAATTTGTGTGATTGAAAAGAGTGAAGGGTTGATTACATATGACACAGTGGAGATCAACAGGGAGTTTAGAGACTTTTATGCAAGACTTTACCAGGAGGCTTCGTTGGCTGATTCTGAGTCGATTGATGAGTTTGTGAGTAATCAGTCCACGGAAGGTTTGTCGGAGGATGACAGGAACACATTGGAGGGGGAATTGACCCTGGATGAGATCAAAAGGGCTGTGTATGCACAGAATCTGGGCAAGTGCTCAGGACCAGAAGGGATGCCAGCAGAATTTTATAGGACAATGCCTGAGGGGGTCTTCGCTTTGTTTGGTAGCTATAGACCAATCAGCTTAATAAATTCATACTGTAATATTCTCTCTAAAGTCCTGGCGAGGAAACCGGAGGGAGTCTTGCCGAGGCAGGTACATCCTAATCAGGTTGGCTGTGTCAAGTGGAGAATCTCTGTGGAAAATATGAGTAAACTATTACTGATGTTATCTGAGTCCAGCAAGTTGAAGGTGGGGCTGTGGCACTGTCTTTGGATGCACGGAAATCCTTTGACAGAGAACTTTGGCGATTCTGTTTCGGACACTGGAAGTGTTGAATTTTGGTCCAGAATACACGAGTTGGGTGAGGATGTTATACAAGGGGCCTGACGGCTGAAGTGTTGACCAGTGGTACTCTTTCCTCAAAGTTTGACTTGCACTGAGGGACTCGTCAGGGCTGTCCTCTCTCGCCATTTCTTTTGGTCCTGTCATTGGAGCCTCTGGCTTCTGCCATTAGATCGGAGGAGAGGATAGCTGGGGTCAACTTCTATGGAGTGATACAGAGACTGTGGCTATATGTGGATGATCTCTTTCTGGTATTACAGGACTTTCCAGCATCCGTCCCAGCTTTAATGGACCACATTGAGAGGTTTGGCAGGGTTTTGAACTACAAAAACAACTTGCTCAAATCGGAGGCTCTGCCATGTTTTCAATTTTGCAATAGTACATGCCTAATTGGCCTTGGCTTCAAGTGGTGTCCAACGAAAATGAAGCATCTTGGAATCTGGCTGACTAGTGAAGTGGGACTCATGATGGACATTAATCTGAGGTTGGCGATGGAGAAATTGTTCAGTGATTTCTGTGGGAGCATGAACAGCCTGGGCTTAAACTTTAGAAACTTCAGCTCCTTCGTGATAAACGGGGTCTGAGTGTTCCTAACCTTGCTAGGTACCACCTGGCATTTATGTCTAGACATTACCTTCTGTTCTTGAGGGAACATTATGATGATTGGTCAATTGCTGAGTCAAGCACGCAGGGTCTGCTGGAACCCCCACCTCCACTGTTCACTGCAAGCGAAAGGAGGGTTGAGAGGTCTGCTCTGTCTGAATATCTGCGGTCCTGCTGGAAAGATATAGTAACATTTCTAAATGTGGATCCTTTTCAGATGGGTTCTGCATCAATTTGGATAAATCCTTCGATAAGGCTCAACAATAAAGTGCTGTTTTGGCTGAATTTGTATTTGGGTGGAGTAAGGAAAATTGGAGTCTTGGCTCTCCTTTTGAAGAATTAATTGTCAAGTACGGTCGTGTGGGTTGCACATATGGAGAATAAAGGTCCCTTAAATCAGCTGCGCCGGTAATGGTCCACTTCAAATCTGACTTGATAGATTCCATAGTCTGTTTGGGGGGGTCAGGATCACATGGCCTTGGCGGTGTACAAAATCCTACGTGGGGGTTCCTGGGGAAATGTCAAACTCCTGGATTCCTGGTCGGTGCGCCTTCCAGATGAGAAGATGGAAGGCAATTTGTAGGAATATTCCCAAGATGTCAATTAACATTGGAGAGAGGGCTTGTCAGATGAAGTTGTTGAATAGGGTTTTTTGGGCCCCTGAATTGATGTGCAAGCAAGGTTTGAGCCTGTCGGACACCTGCTGGGGGTGTGGCCAGTCAGTAGGGACTCTGGAGCATATGCTATGAGATTGCTATAGAGTCAAACTGTTCTACAGCGGTGTGACAAAGGTGATGATGATTGTCCTTGGTGTGGCCAGAGAATATCACTTTGAAACTTTGATATTGGGTGAGGACATGAATTTGGAGGAGCTGACATGCCATACGATTTTTAAGGGCTTTGATGGTTGCCAAGAGAATCTTAATATGGAATTGCCAATCTGCAGTCTTCCCAACAAAAGACATGTGGCTACAGGAAATGCCCACTATTTTCAATTTTAAGAGGATTGTCTTGTGATAGCAAAGGAAAGGAAAGCCTTTAGATGGCATTTGGGGTGGATTTCCTGATTCAGATTTGGAGTTCTTTGCTGTCTGGAGGAACACTAGTGGAACCTGGAAGATAAGTTACTTCTTGATGTTTATAGGGGGAGGGTCGTTGAGGTGTGGAGGGGTTCTTCTTTCTCTTTCTCTCAGTTTGACTATTTCTTCTATTTCATTGTCTGTTGCTATGTTTGATTATTGGCATTGTTTACAGGGTAGTTCGATGTACTTGTTTATGCTTAGACCAAAAATTGTTAGTAAAAATAAGATAGATTAAGGAGTGTGGAGAGTGTGTTGCTGTGTTGGGCAGAACTTGCTGCATCTCCCAGGACCGTGAGTCTTTCCTCGCTGCCCATCCAGGAGCCCCGGCCCAGCCCTACACCTCTCCCCTCCGTCGCAGAGCACTTGGAGTGTGGAGAGTGTGTTGCCGTCTTGGGCGTTTTGGGGGGTTAGCGGGTTATGGCCCGCGACTCTTCGACTCGCCATGCATTCAACACATCTGCATGAATCCTGAATCCATCTGTCTCTGCATCAATCTCTGCCTGGATGCTGCAGCATTCACAATCTACTTCAAGTAAGATACCTATCCTGATCTGAATTGCTTCTTTGCTATATGCCCCTACTCCTTGGTGTTCGCTGCACTGTTGTGGGCCCTTACTCCTCCCCTCCCCACACTTTCATCTTGGTTTTGGCTTCTTCCTTTATCCGCTGCACCATCGTGTAGTCACTTAGCAAGGCGCACTTGGCGCCAGTACGCAATGCCATGGCCCGCTCCCGCGTGCTTGGCTCTACATTGCCGCAATATCCATCTGGGCCTGACATCCATTGCGGCCCGCACTTCACCCGGCCTCTTGTTTGCTCCTTGACACCACATGCTGCACCTGCGTGCCTGGCCCTACATTGCCACAATTTCAATCTGGGCTTGGCCTCCATTGCGGCCCGCATCTCACCTGGGCCTCTTGTTGGCCCCTCGACACCATGGCCCACACCTGCATTCTTGTCCCTAGAATGCTGAAATGTCCACCTGGGACTGGCCTCTGTTGTGGCCTGCATTTTACCTGGGCCTCTTGTTGGCCCCTCAACACCATGGCCTGCACCCGCGTGCTTGGCTCTACATTGCCACAATTTCCATCTGGGCCTGGCCTCCATTGGGGCCCGCATTTCATCTGGGCCTCTTATTGGCCCCATGACACCTCGGCACGCATCCGGGTGCTTGGCCCTACATAGCCGCAATTTCCATCTGGGCCTGGCCTCCACTACGGCCCGCTTTTCACCTGTGCCTCTTGTTGGCCCCTCGACACCACGGCCGCACCCGCATGCTTGGTGCTACATTGCCCCAATTCCTGCCTGGGCCACTATTGATGCCCGTACTTCACCTGGACTTTTTGTTGGCCTTGCTGGGCCCTGTCACAACCTGGCGTTGGGCCTTGTTGTAGTTCTGCTGGCACCTTCCGCACATCTTATGGAGACCTTCCTCGCCTGATGCAGTACCTACTTTCTTCCTAATTCTGCTGGTTCCTCACCAACCTCATCATCACCAGTTCGTTTCAGTACTCTGAATTGTCTTTCTTCAATTGTGACTTTGGTCCCATCAATAACGGTACTGTGGCCACAGTGAAGTGACTTGACTTGTTTTGTGACTTTAGACCCTGTCCCTCTGGGCTGCCTTTCTGCTGCTTCATTATTCCTTAGCTTCCAGGTGGTGCAATTCTACTGTCTGATTTTATTGCTTGGCCCTCCCTACCTTTATTTAAATGCCAAATCCGGGCCTGCTGCTCTACTCAACTGCCTGTTTCTTGAGTGTACTTTGGAATCTCAAACCTAGATGCTTTAAATCACTGGTTCTATACCAAATGTTTCATTGTGAACCAGCATTTGAAAATCTAACCTTGTTAACTGCGCTACTATGCTAGGTTTCTCTACCTATCTGTGAATGTCATATCCAAGTACTACTTAAAACACTGCATGGCATGACTAGGCCTTTCTTTACCTGACTATCATTCTTGGTTGCTCTTTTACAAGCTGCGCTTCCATACCACTCGCTGCCTGTTGTAACCTAAGGCTTTCCCCACTTACCGTGTGTTTTTACTGTTTTCATTTTCTGCATTGACTCATCTTACCTGATTGCTGCTAGGCCACCTGGTGAGTTTGACATGTATCATGCAATCCCGTTGTCTGCTCTCCAGCCCGCTCAGCTATGGTGCTCTCCATCTCCCCTATCCACTTTAATAGCTATTCCATCAACTTGTCTACCCCTCTCTCATGGTCTGGAAGGAAAACATTTAAAAAAACACTCCTGGTCTCCAACCCAGTATTGCCCATTGCTGACACCTATGTCAATGCTTCCTCCAGGCAGACTATAACTGACATTCTCTTTGTTGTCCTCTCTCCCGACCTTTGGACTCCCCATAGGGTCTCTATCCTCTCCCCTTTTTCCACTTCACCCAGTAATGGTGGTACCAGATGGAAAGTGCTCTTGGCACACTTCTCATCTTCCAATTGCATCATTAATGTATATAAGAATGGCACTATCATAGCTCACGGCTCTCAGCCCAACCTCCTCCTTCTTGACAGGTGGCTTCCCTCTCTCATTAACTTTCTCCCTCCTCCTGCCACTCCTCTTTCTGCAACCCCAGGCCTCTTTGCCCCCACTGACGGAAGTACATCATCCCTGTACTCCACCTTGGAAGACCTATAAAGCTGGCAACCTGCTTCACTGTGCTACCCACAATTCTAGCTCTGCTGTCAAACCTTCATCTGACATCTGTCACCTCCTTGAAGATCTTTAAATTCACGTCCTCGCTCTCACTGAAATGTGGTTCAATGCCAGCTCTGTCACTGCTTTTGGTACTCTCCTTACTGAGGGCTACAAGATCCTCTCCAAGCCCAGGTCTAACCGGTCTGGAGGAGCAGTGGCTCTTGTCTTCCCTGAATGTATCCTTGCTTCTGTCATACCCATTCAATGCTTTGAATGGCTTGTTTGCAAGCTTTGTGTGTCCCCTTTCCTCTTGCTCACTCTCGCTACCATCTACAGAACCCCAGTGCCGATCTCCCTCTTCCTCTTGGAGTGGGCGACGTCACCTCTTCTGACCTCTACCTGTAAGCTTCTCCTCCAGGGAGACTTCAATATTCACCAAGACTCTTCTGATGCAGCCACTCTACCCTTCCGCAACCTTTGCAATTCTCTCTCCCACACCATTCTTCCCAGTGGTTCAACCCAAAAACCCTGTATGTGCTCATCATAGCTGATATCTCCCTCTCTAACCCTTTTACTATGCATCTCTCCTGTTCTGTCCATGCTCTCATCTCCTCCCATCTGGAGCTCCCTGGCTAGGCATGTGCCTTCACTGCCAGTCTCCTTGTCTGTCATTGGACCAATGAAGCAAGTGTCAGTAACTGCTTTTGCCGCCTCCTTCATTCCTCCCCCCACTCCTGCTATCGACTCCCACACTGGCTTTTCCCTTGCTAACCTTCACCTCTCCATCACCAGCACTCTTGATATCCTTGCCCCTACCGTGTGGATCTGCATGAAGCCTGCCTCCAAGTGCAATAGTTGGTATGATTCTGACGTAGCCTCTTTTAAACGAAAGTGCAAAGTCACTGAATGAAAATCACATCCTCTGACAAACTGGCCTATCGCCTCCTCCAAAGGCAATATGTACTCTCCATCCGCTCCAAGAAATAACCCACATCAAGCCCGCCTCTCAGGGGCCACAAACAACGTGGCTGAACTTTTTTAAATCAGCAAGTAACTTGCCATTCCTACTTCTCTTTCTACTTCTCCTCTTCCTTCCCAGTCCCTCTGCACGGCCTTGGCCACCCATTTCACTTCCAAAACTCAGGACCTCCTGTCCTCTCTCTCTTCTAGCCCTCCACTCCGGCCTTTGTACACAGGAATTCATTGGCTCCCCTCTCTCCTTCCCCCCCTACTCTGCTCCTTCTCACCCGTAGCACCCGACGAGGAGACAGTCTGATCAATGAAAGTCTTGTCCAACCAGGTGCACCCCTGCTCCTCTAGAATTATCAAGGACAACATTGCCTCTCTCGCTACCTCCTTGGCTAAGTACTGCAACCATTGCGTTGCCACTGGCTTCTTTCCATCACCCCCCAAGCACTCCCTTGAGCACCCCCTCCTAAAAAAGCTGTCTGCAGATCCTTCCTGCCCCGCTAACTACCACCATATCTCCATTACTCCCTTCTTGAGCAAACTCTTGGAGAAGTTGGTCATCTCCCAACGTATTCATCACACTGAATCTGTTGACTGTCTCCACAACCACCAGTCTGGCTTCAGAGCAGCCAGAGGCACAGAAACTGCTCTCCTGAACACCTGTGACAACCTGCTCTCAAACCTTGATTCCAACTCTCCTTCTTTTCTCATCCTTATTGATCTGTCCTCCACCTTTGACACAATCAATCATTCCACCCTCATAAATCAGCTACGTGATACCCTAGGCATCAATGACTGGGCACTGGATTGGCTGACCTCCTTCCTCTGGAATAGGCCCTCCCAAGTCCAACTGGGCCCGTTTCTCTCCTCTATCACACTCTCCCCCTATGGTGCCCCTCAGGGATCTGTCCTCTTGCAGTGGCTCTTCAACATTTACCACGCCCCTCTGAATCACTTGATCTCCACCTTCTCTCCTCATTTTCAATGCTATGCTGATGACACACAGCTCCCCTTTAAGCTTCCCTACTCTGCCTCCTCTCCTTCCTCTTTCATTCCTGACTGTCTGACTGCTATTTAGGCATGGTGTGCTACTAACAATCTCTACCTTAATGTGAGTAAGGCTGAGATCCTTCTCATTGGGACTCCTGGCTGCTCCTTCCCTCCTACTCCCTGGCTGCCCTCCGCAGCCCCCCTACCCTCACCCTTGTGAGGCAAAAAACCTGGGTGTCATCTTTGACTTCTCTCTTTCCTTCTCACGTCACATCGCTGCCCTTGTCAAGAAATCTCACTTTCAGCTTTATCCTTGGTCTCAAGCCCAGAGACAGCATCTCGCCAGCCCTACAATCTCTCCACTGGCTCCCTGTGGCTCCAAGGATCAAATTCAAGACGCTCTGCATCATCCACAAGGCGTTCTGGGGCTTGGGATCTCACTACATCCAGCTCTCTCTCCATAAATACCTCCCTGCCAGAGTTTTTCGGTCTTCTAGCTGCAACTCTCTGCAGATCAGATGCTTCTCCAAGCAGAGAATGGGGGGTAGATCTCTTTCTTTGGCAGGAGCCTCCCTCTTGAACGGCATCCCTGGTCCTCTCTGTCTTGAGCGGGAGCTCCTTAATTTCCAGAAGCTTCTGAAGACCTTCATGTTCTCCTCCTTCCCCCTCCGTCTCCCCTGCTAGCTCCAATTGCCTCTATGTCTGGTTGCCTGCATCCCTCATGAGCCTTACTGGGGCCATGCTCTACTTTGATCAGTCTGCCCCTCACACCTTTACTAGCACTGGCCCTCAGCCACCCATCCCCAACTAGCCTACCGAGTATGGTCCATCCCCCTCCCTCGCACTAGTTGACTGCATCCCTTGTTTCCTTGAGCACCTGCCCTCCTGGACTTCCATTGGCACTTGCCCAGCCCTTTGGGCTCCTTGCCCCTGCACTTAGCCCTCCTCCCCTCTCCCTGCACTTGTGTTATTGCACTTGCACAATCCGAATGTCACAAGGCCTAGTCGGACAGTTACTGTTATTTTCCCCTCTCCCCCAACCCCCTTGTCTTGTGGCACCTGGAAACACTTTGTATCAGTGCCAAAAGTAAAATAAAATAAATACATAAATACTAACAAAGAAGTGTTAGGTACTAATGCAGAAGAGTCAATTAGCAAAACATGGGCAGGTGTGTCAACCAAACCAATACACCTTTGACACTTAGGACGATGCTGAAATCTAGGCACCAATTACCCAGAAATTTCAGCTTAGTCAGTTCACATAAAAATAGAGAACATTGGAAAGCAGTTCACAATCTCACAAACCAGAAAATAGGCCGATGTGTCATATGTTCCCGTCCCGAATCCAAAACAGAGGGATGTGTATCAAAGGCCAAACGGAGAGACAGCTGTTAAGGGACGGAATATCTAAAGTTGGTGGAGTTCATATCATACTGCTTCCCATACCACAATACAGACGAACTGAGGAGGAGTCAGGTGATGATTCTGGCAGCTTGATTAGGAGGCCCTGGGGATTTCAATATTGATTCTGTTTTTTTATTTTGGAAAAAATACAATAAAATTAGTAGTAAAAAAAATAAAAGCCTTTCTTCTCAGTTTTATTTTTCAGTGCCAGTCATTCCTAAATCCAGAGAAATATTTCAACCTTTTGATGATAATGTGGTAAATTGAATAATGTTTGGCTAATTTAAGGGAGCAGTTCTGTAGATGTGGGTCAGCTTATTACTGTATTGGTCCCCAACAGTGATCTGGAGATGTTCACAAGTATCAACAAATACTTTCTGTTTCAATAATCTTTTGGAAATGCATTTTGGTCTGAGTATAATTTCTAAAAGTCCAATTCTCGGGAGGATAGTTGAGGGGCAACGTGCTTGCCTTGGAAGCAAGACGACATGGTGCACCACAGGTTCGATCCCCGGGTCCATGCTTAGAAACCTCTGGGTACTAAGCATGTTATAAATAACCAATCATATCATATCAAGTAAGATTTCCATATAGAATACATACAGACTGAAGAATCACATATTTTAATTGATGAAATAACATACAATGTTCACATTTACATGACTCCTTTATCAACGGCATACATTTGAATCAATATTAACATTTGTACAAAACAGAATCCATTACATATTCACTTTAAAAATACTTCTGTGTAAGGTTTTTAAAAGAAATACATGTTTTCCCAAAAAGAAAACTAGAAAAAATAAATTAACAAATATTTAAATCATTTGTTTGCTGGCACTCATTTTAAAACAATGTTAAGCAGAAGTCTTTTACTTCCTGACAGTAGAAAAAAAACATTTCCTAAAAAAATACATAATGCCCATTCGTCCTGGTAGGACGTATTTTGAACCTATTTAGTTGCCGAAATCATGTTACAAAAGCACCCCATCAGAACACAACAGTTCTTGAAAGGCCCAAAATGACTGACCTAACCCGAGTCCCTGTGTAACTGCCTCCCATGATGCTTTCCTGCTGACACCTTTAACTTCTATAGAGAATCTGCTACATGAAGCCATCTTAATTTTTCTGTGTAGCCATGACCACAAAGACCCACATGAAGAGCTAACAACTGTTCCTTCAACAATCTGAGGTTGGAAAAGGTGCTTTTCCTGACAGAACTATGGAACTAGAAGAGACAAATGATATATGCAGGTAAGACATGAGACAATGGGATGGACATACCCCTCTAAACTAACTACTTTGCTGTGGGATTGCAGTTTCGCCAAAATGTCTTATATCAAATTCAGACAGTTCAGTAATCAAACCTTTTCAAGATGCAATTTTAGTTCCACGTGGGTTATTTCTTTCTTTTATGTCAATTACGCAATGGTTGGTTAAATGATAGCATGTATAGCTCTACCATTCGTTTCACGCTCTCTGTTTGGCTCCTGGACTGTGGGTGATATCAAAAGCAAAGGTTCTGATCAAACACCAAAGGCTGCACATGCAGACTCACTGAAAACCAAGATCAAGATATGTTTCACTGCAACCAAATAATTAGAAAAATATAAACAAAAAGAATATAAGTCCATTCATGTGCTATGGGTGTCTAGGAGTGGGCCCCTATTCACCTTAACTCAAAGCGGGCCCAAACCATAAGAACCAAGTGCACGTTTTGTATTTAAAGCAAGTTTATTGACCAATCGACCAGAGAACAGCTAGATAACACTGTAGAGTCAAACTAACCTGAGTCTCTCTGAACCACATAAGCTGACACATTATATACATTTTTGCAACAGTTGAAACAATCCCATTTATTTTATTACAATCCACCCACCTCATGTGATTGGACAAGACCTATACAAAAGAATTCCAACCTTTCTCCAATTCTCCCATTCTTATTAGTCACAGTTAGCTTAACTGCTATCTTCAGATCATATTCATGCCACACCCCTTTTTAGGATTTGTCCGTGGTAGGTGATGACATCATCATACCATACAGTTTCACATTCACATACAAACATAATTCATTAAAAGTCACAGCTGGCCTGAGACCTTCTAACCCTAACGCAATTGCACATGGTTTTTACAGGAACTTCAAACAACATAAGGAAGAGCAGAACAAACAGGTTCCCTTTGAACTGTCGATGACCATCTCACCCACACCGACTTTACTGGCGCCCCAGAACATTCTAATCTATATTACTACCATTTCAGCATGCATGGCACATCCTGAAACACAGGGAGTATCAGTCACTGTGGCTTTGAGCGTCACTACACCCCACGTTTATTGTTGGTCAAAACAAATGGCTACATCCCTCTGCAAGCTCTCACACAGTTAAAAGAGATTATATCTGCCTTCTGTGAAACTACCATGCCATAATCACCATGTCTGGTTTGTTGGCTGACCATTTGCCCAGTTAATCATTACTTATCCTTCGGCCTCCAATCCTGCATCAGACTAGTTGATCCCAGATGCTCAGAATTCACCTCATGAACTCCTGGCAGCAAAGTTTAACCAGTTTATAAAGACTGCACAGTACATGTACATTTGTAACATTCCCTATGTATGTATATAAGTGTGCATGCATGTTTGATAACTATTGTCTCTTCTTTAAAGTGGGTTCCCCATGACAAGTCCCCTTCCTCGCATGTGCATTATGAAACCCCTCGCCGTTCAGCTTCTAGGCACTTCATAGAACACCATATCTGGATCGTATTTATATTTCATTTAATGGTTTGGGCATTTATCTTTCTACGTGCGTGAAGATCTAATATGTATCAACTTGAACACAAAGTAACACTTGAAGTAACACATCCCATTCACATTGAACTACACTAGATATATATGAAATTGCAACATCATGCCCATTTCGCTGCACCCCAAGCCACAAATATGGCGCCTGCAACATGAACCCCTCTTCATCATTGGGACCTTTCCTGACCACTCCAACAGGTGCTTTCGAAGGTGTAAAATGCACCAACTTAGAGAATGAGTCATTTTTACCAATCTATAGATCTAAGCTCAATAAATACTTTATAAAAGTAATAAAAACATTCTTGTAAATTTACTCCAGGCCTCTTATATTTGCCTTATTTTCATCAGAACAGCTCATGCAATGTACCAACAGTTTTATATCAATGTGTACAATTCTAACCTTTGAACAAAACTGATTCTTTAAATTGGAATCAGCATTTGACAAACACTAACATTAGCTCTTCAGCTTTGGGTAGGTTATATAAAATAATGAGCTATTATAAAATAGTTGTCTGAAAACACCATGGAACCAATGTGTCACTGATTGTTCAGCTCTCTGCTCCTGCTCTGGAAGATCTCGACTGGTCCTCAGGGACAGCCCTTACACAGTAATTGGGTTCCAGGCCACAAGTGAAAGATGAAAGGAACAGAATAACCAGACTTGTGCAAAGTGCCCAGCACATGAGTAGTACTAAGGTATCACAATTGGCTCATTGAGACTGCTTGGCCCCCTCCACACTATGTCTCTGCCACAGCTAACCAATAATCAATCTAAGTCTTGTCCTTCTTTGGTAACCGCACATCATCCGCCTTGTTTCTACAAACGGCATGATCATTATCAACAGATTAATGGTTATAGCAGCAGTGCAAGAATTGGGTCTATGTGAAGGCTGAACACAAATAAGACTGATTGATTTCAGCCTATTTGGTGTAGATTTCAAAATGACGAAATATCACAACCCCCACCATCTCCCTCTCCCGCACTGGTGGGATTTCTTGTAAATCGGGGGATTTCTCCCCCGAACATTTCCAAACTCACCCACCACCCACTTTCCCACCACAAACATTCCTCCTCCTTGCCCCCACACAGACACTCCCTCACTCCCAAACACACCCACACACAAAATAACCAAAATGTATTCTGTCTTTCTAAATCGATCATAACTGTCGGTGTAAAAAATAAATCGGTTTCTTCACTTTGTACTCAAGAATTGACTTGAATTGTTTTGGTTTAGAATTAATTGCAACTTAACTTAATTTCTGATCAAGGTTTGAAGTATATCTCAAAATGTTGGTGTGGCTGTATGTTGAACTTGGGGTGTTGACTGGGCCTTTTGGTTTGGATAGCGCCCAAAAACCAGTGGCCATACACAGTGTGAACGAGATGGAATGACACACAGTCCAACTGGAAATTTTTACTGTCTTCAGGAGATTGCTTAGAGTAATTCGGTGCATTTTGCTATTCGACTTTTGCACCATTTCAATGTCTATACGGGCTACACTGGCAGGTTCCCCTAAAAGGGTTTGCATTACATCTTGGCCACCAAGAAGATTTTGAGTGAACTGAATATGGTCTGAAAGATTGTAGTATAGAGTACGGACAATTCTGAGAGCACAATGAAAGCATACACTGATGGGTGTCCGAGTGTGCTCCTTGTGGTTTGTTGGAGACAAGTTTTAGTTATTGGCATCATTTGTAGCTGCTACTTCCCAACATGTCCCTTTCATTTGTTGGTAGAGCGGACCATTAATCCTTTGGCTATTTTTTTACGCTTACCCAACACATGGGAGCTCAATCTGCGTATTCATTTTTCCCAAGTTAAACCTGATGCTGGGGTTTATTTTGGTTGTATATTATCTTTTTTAGTGGATCACAATGAGAAATTTGAGTTATGTCAGATTTGTAATCCCCAGATTTCTCGTGGAATGCTGAAGTTTTGGTTTACTGGAAAGGATATCCTGGTAGGACAAAGGTGGTGGGTTAGTGTCAAACAGAACTAGCAGTATAAGCAGCCTTAACGGAAGGACAGCCAGTGAGCAACCGAGTCGCCAGAGAGATAGAGGCAAGCAGACAAGATGCTGTGCAGACCACACAACAGCAAACCAAGTAACTACGCAACCCGCACAAGCGTAGACCGGGGAGTGCCCCAGTCTGATCCAAACGCCAAGGGACATTGTACTCACCCGTGAGGTGGCACTCGCCAAGCCGGCATCTCGAACCCAGCCAGAAAGCCCTCACACGAACTGGGACATTGGACACTGCGGGCCACAATTGCTGGTGACCGGCGGACCCACGTATGGAAAAAGGGGCGGGTCTTAAGACCCCTTTTGTATATTTCCTTGCTGTGATGAGTACTGTGAAGTCATCACTGATCCCCAGCCTAAAGTCTCCTCCTATGTGGGCAGGTGATGGCAGCCACTACCTGATCCTGACCCTGGTGATGGTATTATGAGGGAGGATCACATGGGAGGAGATGGCTGTCGGGGAGAAGTGGTGACCCCATCAGGGGAGACCCAGGATTCTTCCCTCCCAGATGAAGAAGACCCTATCATTCCTAGATGCCTGATGACTTGTTGTCACCTTAACATTCCCTTTCATTGTAAGACCCAAGACAATCTGAGCAGAATACCATTCATGCCTCATGTGCATATAGTAATCACTCAACATCTCACGTCTCTGATGGTTTTGATGTAAACTAGAATTGAAAACAATCTAACTTTAAAAAGTCTAAAACGTATATGGACTCCAAATCCCATAGAGCCTCACCTACTGAGACAATGAAGAGGAAGAAGGAGTTAATGTGGATTGAAGGAAACACCAAGTTGAATGTGCAGACTAGTTGTTACAATAGAAATCAGCTGCACAGGACATTTAAGCAAGCTGAACACCTTCAATGGAGGAGTGCAGGTGGAGAAGAGAAAGGAAGAGCGGACATAGCGCTAAGCGGAAGTGAAGGCAGAAGAGGACACAGAGAGACGAAGAGAGGCAGGTGCTTCCAAGCCACTGTGTGTAAGCACACCTTACTGGAGAGACCTGAGACCGGGAGAGGTGCAGTGGGTGCCTTGGAGGAGCCGCTGGGGAATCTGCAGTAGCAGCGAGGCTGTTGGAGACGCAGTGCTGATAAGTAGCAGCAGTTCTACCGGTAGAGGAATGCAGAGCCAACGGGAGAATCCAATGTGGGTCTGCAAAGCAGGGGAAGCCTTCCCAGAGTCAAAACCTTGCTGCATTAATGTGCCACAATTCGGAAATGCCATCAAACACTGGTGCGTCTGTCCATAGGTATTGGGAGCCCCGGGGCATTTCGAAAGGCGGATGAACAATTGAACACTTGTATTGAACACCGACCAAGTAAATTAGAAAGATGGAATTTACACAAGTCCTCATATGAGAGAAGTCAATACAGGGAAAGTTGAAGTAAATATTATCACCAGCAGATGGACATTAATGAAGAAGTTGAAAGTCAACATTTCTACAAGTCTCCATTTTAGACATGTCAATTTGGGGAAAATTGGAACAAGCATTGCAACAAGCAAATGAGTATCAATGAAGAAGTTAAAAGGCAAAATCTGCTGTGACACGGCCAGCAGCATGGCCCTGTCAAATTGGGTAAGGAGCCCATCCCAACTCCCCACCCGTGCCTGGAAGTCGACAGACCTCCCTCCCCACCCCTCCTTACCGGCATGATGGCAGCTTCTGAGCCACAGAGGAACTGGGACACTGCGGGGCAGCCCAGCAGCAGAGGACGCCGGATACGCAAGGAGCAATCCCTGCCTTGGGGTGCTGCGAGTGGCACAACACCGTCAGAGGATACAGGAGAGGATGCACAGCGCCAAAAGGGTGCAGCCAATCACACCCCTTCGAGGCAGGTAAGTGATTCGACAGGGTAGGTGGACAGGGGACGGCCGTCCCTACCTGATCCTGACCCTTGCGTTGGTATTAAGAAGGAGGATCACATGGGAGGAGATGGCTGAGAGGGGGTGGGGTATTTAAGGAGGTGTGTATGAGTGTGAAAGAGTGGGTTAGTTGGGTGAGGACAGGAGACAGTGTAGGACATCTGAGAGACTAGTGGAGGCGAGAGTGTTTGGAGTGCAGAGGCTATTGGTCCGCAGGGGGGCTGTGGAGTGTTTGCGTGAGAGAGGTGAGTGTGCGCATTAGGGGTTGAGGAGGAGAAGTGGCAGAGCGGGATAGTAGGAGCAGAGGGAGCAGTAGTAGTTGTTGGGAGTAAAGGAGGTAGGTGGCGGGAGTAGTGAGAGAAGAATATAGATGGTAGAGTGGCGTTTGGTACAGGGGTGAGCAGGGCACCATATCCCTGGGAGTGCAGGGCACCATATCTCTGGGTCAGCAGGGCACCATATCCCTGGATACTGTAGTCGCAAGCAGGGTGTACAATGCACCGTATCCCTGAGGGTCCAACAGGGGCTAGTTGAGGGTGAGCGGGGCACCATGTCCCTGGGTTCCGTAACAGTGAGAGCGGTGTGTAGTGCACCATATCTCTGAGTGCCTTGGAGCAATAAGGGTAGTAGAGAGGTAGTGGAAGTAGCAGAATAGGAACAGTAGTGGAAGGAGAGGGGAAAGAGTGACAGTGAGTGAGAGAACAGGAGTAACTATTGGCATTGCGTGAGACAGAAATGATAACGAGAGGAATAACCAGAGGCGGGAGAGTAGAGTGAGAGGAAGGAGGGAAAGGAAACAACCGAGTAAGAGGGATAGTTGGAAGTACAAGCGGTAGTAAAGAATAGGAGTGGGAAAGGAAGTAAGATCGAAGGGTGGAGGTGAAAAGGTGGAGTGAGAGATTAGAGGGACAGTGACGTAGTGAGAGGAGAACAGTTGTTGCGATCAGTAAAGCAAAGGATCAGGTGTGCGAGGTTGTAAAAGGAGTGTGTGATGCAGGGCAAAATAAGGCACTATCCCCTATTCCCGGAGACTAACGAACGGTAGGAGAGGGAAAGCTAGACGTTCCCTGGAGAGTCGGGAAGCCATCAACTTAGGATAAATACCTGTAGCGGTAGTCAGAAGAACAGATAGGGGTTACCGATCTGTAGTTTACTAACAACCTGGTAAGGACGTCTAGGGCTGGGAGGTGGGACCCAGGCCCCGGGGAAGTTGAGAAAGGAAAGGGCCTGCCCTATACACCAATAACACCAATATTCCCATCCTATTAGTCCCAGAAGTACCAGAAGAGAAAAACAGCTATTCTAACAATTATGTTCAATAAACACCCTTGGACTTTTCTAAAGAGTCAGCGTGGTTAGTTGTGCCGGGCCCCGGCACACTGTACAAATCTCCATGTTTGAGATGTCAATTTGGGGAAAGTAGTGCCTAGAGTAAGGAGTGCAACTGTGTTACACTGAAAGAGAACATTGTAGGAAGTGCTGGTGAGAGAAACGCATCAGGCAGTGCGCCTTTGGGAGAAGATACCTGGCAGGCAAGTATACCTCGGGAATCTACAGAACCCAGAAAGGGATTCCTGGTAGGGAAGAATACCAGGTAACCCAGTTAAAATATGAGAAAGAGAACAGTGTGAGAAGTCCTGGTGAAAGAAGTACATCAGGCAGTGAACCTTTGGGAGGTAAAGATACCTGGCAGAGAAGCATACCAGGGGATCTGCAAAACTCAGAGGGATTCCTGGCAAGGGAGTATACAGGATACCAGTGATGAGAAAGCGTTGTATGAAAAAGACATTTCTAATATTCCCAAGGAATCATTGTTTGGACAAGATAATGTTTGCTATCCTCAAACATGTGTTGTGTGAAAGAGACATTTCTACTATCCTTGAAGAATCACTGTTTGAAAAGACACTTCTGCCATCCTTAAAAAGCTATTGTATTTTATTTATTTAATTTGTACATTTATCAAGAAGCGCGCAAAGCCCATGGGCATCTAGG
The DNA here is from genome assembly GCF_040938575.1 of Ambystoma mexicanum. Lineage (NCBI taxonomy): Eukaryota > Metazoa > Chordata > Amphibia > Caudata > Ambystomatidae > Ambystoma > Ambystoma mexicanum. The sequence goes on along the minus strand of NC_090938.1, from coordinate 789,929,850 downwards.
CGCTGGCTCCAAAGGCGTAGAAACAGTATTGGAAGAAATGAGACAAAGCGAAAGGCAGAGGAGGGGATTTGTCATTTGAAGAGATGGGTTTGAGATGCTTTCTGAAGGAGTTGTAGGATGGTTTGACTCGCATGTGGGGTGGGTGGTCATTCCAGAGGCGCAGCCTGGGAAGCTGGTACTCCCCCCCCCCATCTTTTCTGGTGGAATATGGGTGCGATGAGGTGATGTTTATTTGCTGATCTTACTTGCCGTGCCGCAAAATGTTTCTTGATTTTATGGGCAAGGCATGGAGGGGCGTTGTTAGAAAAGCATCAGTGGGTGATGGACAAGATCTTGAACTTGATTCCGTCCTTGACCGGGAGCCAGTGGGAAGAATTCCTAGGCTGCGAGATGTGATCATGCTTGCCAGTGCCTAATTCCACCCGGAGGGCATTGTTTTGTATTATTTGTAATTCAAGCATGTTTCTTTTCAGAGGTGCCCCATAGTAGTGAGTTACAGTAATGAGGTTTAGATCCTATGAGGGCATGGGTAACTTCTAGCAGATTATTGGCGGTCAGGACGGATTTGCCGACACTGATGAGGTAGGTGGTGTAGTCCGATGACAGGGCAACATGGTTGACCTGGTGGGTCATGCTTTGTGAGGAGTCAAGGTACAAACCCATAGTTTTGACTGAGGTAGCAACATAATTGTTGTGCTCATCAATGCTGAAGGCTTTGTAGGCCTGGTTTAAATTTGCCAGGAAGGCGGGAGGGCCAATGAGGAGAAGCTTTGTTTTTTAGTCGTTGAGACAGAAGCTGTGTGCGGCCATCCAGGATTGGATAGCTTCATAGATTGAGTTTATTCTGAGAGTGTCCTTGGAATGGTCGCTATTAAGGGGGATGAGAATTTGTGTATCATCGGCATAGATCGTTTATAGAATGTTGAGAGAGTCAAGATGGTCCCAAAGTGGTTTTGTGTACACATTATAGAGTGTGGTGGAGACACGGGAGCCTTGGTGTACACCGCAAGACGTAGGCATGGTTTTGGCAACAGCATCCCTAGCAAAGACTCAAGAGCATCTATCAGCCAGGAAAGAGGCAACCCATTTGGTAGCGTCAGGAGAAAAATGGGCTGAGGAGGTGGCAAAGGATCTTGTGATCCATGTGGTTTCGATCGCCACTGAGAGGTCAAGCAACAGGAGAAGTGAGAGGTTTCTGAGTTCATTTGCGTCATCGAGCTGGTCCTGCAGGTCGAGAAGATGTATTTCCATTCTCTATTGCAGGCGGATTCCTGTTTGCCGAGGCCTCAGTATTTGCTGTGGGCGGATCACTGTTTGCCGAGTTCCCAGAATTTGCTGCGGGCGGATCCCTGTTTGTCCAGTCCTCCGAATATGTTTCGGGCTGATCGCTGGTTGGATAGTCTTCAGAATTTGATGCAGGCAGAGTGCTGATTGCCGGGCCTTCAAAATCTGCTGCATTTCCAGGAATGTCTGCAGAAAAGAGATACTTTTGTTATTCTTTAAAAGGAAACTTTTTGGCCATCCTTAAGAAAGTGTTTTGGGAAAAAGACATTTCTGCCACTTTTGAAGAATCATTATTTGAAAAGGACCCTTTTGCCATCCTACCTAAAACAATGCAGGGGAAGGGACCCACCTTCTGGATTCAAGGACTGTTTGTCGAATGTTCATATTTTGATTTTATACACTTTTTGCTAAATCAAAAGAGAGACACTTACTCTACACCTTTTGACTGTTCATTTTTAGTGTGAGGGTTTGAAATGTTTTTAGACACAAGGACAGTTTGCATCATGTTTTACCACGAGACACAGACTGATCTTTAGTTTTTGTTTCCAAGGTAAGGCAACTCTCTTTAGGATAGGCACAGAAAGGCATTTATCCAACCCCTTTATTTTCAATAAAGATGGCTAACGTTGAAAACATTACAGCTTTGTGTCTGACTCTCATTTCTGACCACTCACATTGCTTGTACCACCCATCTGGAGTGAAGGAGATTAAGCAGTTGGTCCAGGGAATGAGCAGAGAGAGAGAGCCAATGGAGGGGCAAGCGGGAGGATAAAAGTGAGGTCAAGGGAGGAAAAGAAGGACCATGAGTTCAGGCAGAGGAGGGACAGAGCAGAGGAGTGTGTAGAGCTGCTAAAGGAGTGTGCATGATGAGGTATTGGTTGGTGGGAGAGAGTGGTACTTGTATTTGAGTGTGCATGTAAGGTGAGGGAGGGTTATATTGGGAGAGTAGACAGTGATTGAACAAGTTACTTGGGGAATTGAAAGGCAAGTAATTGTGAGAGAAGGTGCGGGTGGAGTGTGAGTAGTAGCAGAGTTGAGAGGTGACAGTAGAAGTGGAGAGGGGACAGTAGTATGGAGGAGAGGGGGGAGTAGCAGTAGTGTGGAGAGGGGCGAGAGTGGCAGGGATTAAGATGGAAGGATGGAGGTAAACAGAAGAGAGAGCAACATTGGAGGGATAGAGGAGGAAGTGTCTGGGAGAGCGAGGAGGGGTGGTAGGTGGAGTAGGAGTGTACAGGAGGAGGAAGGAAGGTTAGAGTGACAGAGAGATATAAGGACAGGAACATTAGAGCGTGGAAGGCCTGAGTGCATGGAAGGCACACACCCTTAGGTGACATGGCAATGGGGAGCCCAGAGCAGGAACCACATAGATTGCTCCCAGAGGGAGCTCTAGATAGATATGGTGTTGCCGTTAAGCCATATTCCTTAGTTAGGCAGTTTTGCAGATAGTAGAGGTTACCGATCTCTAGTGAAAATCCCAAATTTGAGGGACGCCTATGTTAGGGAGGGAACGACCTCACTAGATGAGATAGGGAGGGAAGCCACTTAGGGAGCCCCTTTACTTTTCTCAAAAATAAAAAACTGTTGAACTGTCTCTGAGAGTTGGTGTTTTCCAGAGGGCGTCTGACAAACAACACATACCTTCTTTGGTGCAATGTGAAGAGTGTATTTGTTGTGAACAGTGACAATTCCCAAAATGGTTGGTGGAGCAAACAAAAACTGAAAGATTTCCGTAAAATCAAACTTGTTACTATTTCTGTGTCACGGGTAAACGGAGGATTAAAAGTGCTCTGCAAATGCAAGTGTAAGTTCTTACCCGGAGTTTTCTGATAGAAAAGAAAACATGCTGATTAGGGTTGCTAAATGATGCAGGGAAGCTGGCCTGTTTTCTCTGGCAAGAAAAGGAACGGAAACAAGAAACCCTGCTGGGCACTGACATTTGAACAACATCCCTCTGTGCACGCTGGAAAGAAATGCCCTGCTATAGCTGGAAACAAATGAAGGATAAGCTGCGGTGATCAAGGAAAGGTGGCCCTGGTGCTGTGTCTGATCACAATAAGCAGTCTATTTATTTATTTATTTGTTCATTTGTGAAGCGCACCTAACCCTGGGGTATTTAGGCACACATTGTGTACATAAGGCTACAACCCCTAAATATTCAATTTTTAGGACAGGCAAAAATATACCACCATATTGTGATGCAGGGAGTATAGCCTCCTTTCCAACAGGGGAATCAACACCAGGGAAAGAGAAAATCCCTGTTCCACAACTGTGCTGCCAGTGGTGTCATGTAGGGTGGATAGTCCGCATTCCAATACGGAAAACAAAAGTCAAAGAAGGACTAAATCCCGAAACGGAAAACATCTAAAAAATGTGTCTATGCTGCGGTACTCGTATATTATCAACAGCAAGAAAGGACATCATTTTGTCACAGCCCCTGTCTCATAATGCTAAAAGATTGCAGTCCAATGTACTGCATTTGTTCTATGATTCAAACCATTTGCAAATAAAAGTGTTTAAAAAACTGATATAGCTTTGTATTTCAGAATCTTATTCAAGACAGCCCATTGGAGTAACCATGCACAGGGCTCGCAAAATCTACTCGCTTACTCGTATACGCAAGAAGATTTTATGAAGGGCGAGTAGTATTTACATAATACTCAACCTGCTGGCCAGTATGGGGATGTTTGAAATTTGTATTTGGCATTCACTGCAAACAAACCTTGTTTACAGTAAATGGCAAATACGTTTCACTGTGCATGGCTGGTCTTTGGGTGGCAGTATTGCTCCAAATATGAAGTGCGTTTATGGTAATCTGCACTATTTTACAGAAAGCATTGATAAATATCTTGTTCCCCATTACCATAAGGCGAGTGCATGTAAACTAAGGAACTCGCCCTGCAGGCCTAGTGGGATTTTTAAGGATTTGCAAGGCCTGATAGCCATATGAATAGGACACTTTCTCGCCCCTCAGCCACTGCTACATTTTTCAGATATCCCATGAGTTCAGGTCCCTGGATCTCATTGCAATTGAACTTTCCCCTGAGCCGGTGCAGTATGTTTATTGACAGTTTCCTGACAAGCCTGGGTCATGAGGGCAAAAGGTATGCCATCAAGTGCCGCCTGCAGTATTTGGGCATGGGGTCTTCCTGGCGTGACATTCAGCAGGTTTATGGGCGAGATCTGACCCAGCACCAAGGATGCAGTGTCCCAGGGCTCAGGCGGCCATCCTCAGTGGTGGCTCGGGTCTGGTTCCTGGTGGCTGCAGGCTGGTTTATCTTTCCATCTTCCCCTTGATATGATAGTGCTTCCTTTCTGGCAAGATGTCTGGGAGGATTCTCACGCCACAGTGGCTGATGGGGAAGTCCTTGATTTCAGGAGCATGCAGAGCAATTCACCTGGGTTACTGACAGTAATCAAGTTGCTTGGAAACACTTTGCTTTCTTTGCCTTCGTGGTTGTTGTATGGTTATTTGCTAGCTGTGTGTTGTAAAAGCCCCAAAGCTGTCTGTGTTTAGTTCAGAGGCGGCTCAATGACAGAACGGATGGCACATCCATCCCTAAGCTCTGAGAGGGAAAGACAAGTCTGCTCCCTTCCCGGCTGTGAGGGGCTCCTTTCTAGAACTAGGGGCACATTTCTTGGACATTGAATAAAGGGGCGTTTTATTTCAGCTTGGCCCAATCCTGGGCACATGCAGTAGGTTCTCAGGGTGAACTTGACAGCACCACGAAGATACTTTAATACTTTATTCAAACAAAGGAAACACTTCACTACAAGTACATTTTGAACCAAAAGGGATATTTATAAGGTGAGAAAACGTAAAGATTTAACAAATACCCAATACCACCATAGAGCTCCCCCCCACGGCCCCCACCCAAAAAAAAAACAGTGCAATCTGGTACAAACCTGACTTGGCGCCTTGAGCGTCCTGAGCGTCTTCTGGATTCTTCACGTCTTTGCAAATTTCCTCTGCATGTTCCCAGAAGTTATGCTTCTTGGCAAGCGCTTCAGTGAGCTTCTCCTTGGTCTCCTCTTTGGTCTCATCCAGGAGGAGGTCCATCAGCATGCCCTCATTGCGCTTCTGGGCCGTAGCTATGTAGTTGCTCTTCCAGTCTTCCTCCCAGCAGCTGCACTCCTTACCCCACTTGTAGCTGAACTTGAGTAGGACGGCGGCGAGCACCAGGATCACCACCAGCCATAGGCCGATCAACTAAGCAGAAGGGAGCAAAGACAGTGTCAGAAACCCGCTCAAGCACAGCGGCTCTCGCTGCGGCCAATGTTCAGTGTTTAGTCTACTTTGCTTTCAGGCCCCCCTGTGATACTTCCTTCCTCGGGATGCCAACTAAGCAGTAGACTTCAGTGGCGCAAAGCAGCAACTTCTTAAACAAACTGGTTTATCTGTGCACAAGTTAAATGCAGAACTATTCCATAGGGTTAAAAATAAAATAATCTCAAAGAAGAAAAGAATGTGAAGAAGCCTGAATTTTAGCAGAGTGCACCTGTGAAACTCAGAGCGACCTGAGCAGGAATGAGAATAGAATAGAATAGAGAAACAAAGGATGAGGGTGGAACAGCTACATCCTACAAGCAGTTCTGAGCAGCCAAGGCCCAACAGTTTCTTCTCTTCTCATAGTTCATTTATAGTGCATTTACCTTCCCCAATGGTGTGTTGCAACAATTGTGATCACTTTCAATGTATGTTAACATGTCATTTACTTCAAAAACGAATTACATTCACCCACCACAAGTTGCATGCTGTTTTTACCGCCTTACCTGCTACCCCACTTTAACAACCAACACCCCCTCTGTCCAACACCATCTCATTTTTACCATAATTATTTCTAGAGTGAAGCCGTCTGTTCATGTCCATTTGCCCCAAAACGCTTCTTTCATTAATATTATAATATCCTGCATTAAAAACATGCATGGACCACAGATTGGGAAGACCACCTAAACATTTCTAATTTACTTATAAAACTTGCTCCAATTCCTAAAATGTGTGTTTTGAATACGGATATTCCTTGTTTCTTAAAAAAAAAAACAGATGTTTGAGTCTTGTAACTACACCTAAACTCTTCAGCCTAAAAATGTCATAAATAATTATAAAAACAGTTTCATTTAGATGTCTTTTTGTGAGTTTCAGAGATAAACCAAAAAAGTATATGTCACTGAAAAGGCTCCACAGTTATTCCATTCACACCATATTTCTCAAAATGAGTCATTAACACAAACCTTCCCTGTAAACTTTATATGTGTTGTTCAGCAACGGGGTTAAAACATAATGGAGTATTTTCCTCTTTAAAGAAATAGTGCACCTCCTGGGGTCGAGCACTCAGATCACTGAGACGCAGTCTGAGAAGTAAAAAAGCTTGCACTCCAGAAGATATCGCTGTCTGACTCATAATACCCCACCGCCCACCATTCATCCTGGAACCTTTTCGCACTGCACTTTATTGGCCAATGCTGGAGCCGGCTGCATCTCTGAATATACGCCCCCACACACCATCCACAGACTATCGTACCAAGGCTCCTCTGTATGTAACAGGCTTTATAAAGCATGGATCTTGCTCAGAAACTATAGCACAGCAAAGGGATACAATGAAGATTCGTATTGAGACTTGCTCTGCTAGACATGCAGAAAGAACCTACGTTGGATATCCCTACCACAAATGTCTCACCCTGGAGAAGCCCTTCAAAACCTGCTCTTCTTGACAAGTGGAAATAATCTATTGTGACTATCACTTCAACAAATGCTTCAACTTGAAGATTCTCACAGAAACCTGCTTTGCTAGACATTTAAAAAGAACCTACAGTGGATATCCCTTCAAGAAATGTCTCAACCTGAAGAAGCCCACCAAAACCTTTCTTTTAGACAGGCATATGGTGGCTATTCATTCCTCAAATATCTAAACCCGAAGATTCCCACTGAAACCTGGTCTGCTAGACATACAGAAAATATTTTACAATGATTTGAGGGAAGCTTCTCTTCTAAACTTCATAGGAGCAGAGGCATTACAGATTTTTCACACAAGGAAGCAGAAAAAGAATGAATCTGTGGGCAGCTATGTTGCAGCTTTGAGAGGTCTGATAGCTACTTGCAAAATGTATGTGGCAGAGTACAGATCATCAGTGGTAGGATGGGAAGAGCAAGCAGCCCTACAGATCAAAATACACCCTGGTGAGGAAAAACCTATGCTGTGTGTCATAACTCACGATTTCTCGTCCAAGGAGGGTTTAGTGAAGATGTTTCCCATTGTGTGTAATAGGATGGGCATGCTTAAAGGATTCAAGCCTCGAATAGTGTTGAAGAGAGGAGCAAAGCTAGTGACACATAAAGGTCAGGAACATACCTATCAGCACTGGGGATGCCTTGGAAAAGGATTTAAGCAAATTTTGTGAGCATGACATAATTAAGCCCATTGAGCCATCCGAGCGCTAGCTCCCATAGTGATCATGTGAAACAGTGACGATTCCATAAGGATACGTGTTGACCTCGGAGACCTAAATTCTAACCTCTAGGTTGATAGGTACCCACTGCTCAACATCAATGAGATGCTGACTACTATGAAGCCCGCAAAGTACTTCACAACCTTGGACCTATCCTCAGCCTACCACCAGGTTGTCCTCGATGAAGATTCGAGACACCTGACTTTGACTTTTTAACATAGCTATTCACTCTATGTTACATCCAGGCATTACTGTTACTGTCTTATGACTGTGATATATATTGCCTGCTGTAACGTTTACTGTATGCATCCAACCTGATATGTATACCTCATGTAACTAAGCTCTTTACAAGTAACAGCGCCTCGATGCCCAAGGGCTGTTTGTGCACTATATAAATATAAATAAATACATTTGTTCATCACACCATTAGGAGCTTTTAGATACAAACACATGCCCTTTGGATTAGCCTCTTGAGCCGCAGTCTTTCAGAGACTTATGCAACAACATTTCAGTGATCTGACATGGGTTTGTTATTTTCAAGATGATATCCTTATAGAGTGCATGACGGAAAAAGACCACGATGCAAAACTCCAGGGTATTTTACAAATCATACAAGAAAAAGGACTCATATTGAAGATTGACAAGTGCAGGTTTAAAGTAAATAAGTAACATATTTGGGGCATGTGATCAATTGTGAAGGGATTAAACCCCAAAAGGAACTAGTTGAGACAATATCGAATATGCTAGTTCCCGTCAGCAAAGATCAGTTGGGCTCCTTTTTGGGGATGGTGGAGTACTATTCCAAATGTGTTCCACAATTCACTGACAAGACACAACACAAGAGAGGATTGATGAAGAAATGTCCAAAGTTCAATTGGTTCAAACAGTGTCAGGGTGAATTAGAAGATATCAAGAGAGCTGTCAATGAGGAACCCACTCTTAGTATGTTCAGTGCCACTGCCAACAGTGTCATCACAGTGGACGGCAGCAATGTAGTCCGGGTCGGGGTACTGCAACAAGTTCAAGAAGGCGCAGTAGTAACGATTGTATTCGCCTCTCGAGTGTTGAAAGATGCAGAGTTGAATTACTCGACCATTGAAAAGGAGGCTTTAGGGGTAAAATGAATTTTAAAACATTTCAGGACACTTATCTCGGGCCAGCCTGTACCAATATAGACTGATCATAAGCCCCTAATACACATTATGAATTCCAAACTTTCACATTTTGCATCCCCGAATTCTGCAGTCTGCTGGCTCAAGCAGCGGGCATTGCAACGTCATAACTGAAGCGTAATAGCTGATTGCGGAGCGGTAGTGATGTCGTTTTCTTATTACAGGTCAGTCATGATGTGTGAGGCCACAACTAGCCTGAAATAAGATCATTATTTACAGGCTTTAATGCCGGTATCTCAGGCTGCTGTGTATTATTGGAACATGACACTTTGCTGAGCAAAGCACAATACTAAAGGCTAGAACAGACATATCAATTAATGTCTCATAGAAGCACATCACTGCAGGATGGACAGCATGTTCACTCCTTGAAAAAAGGGATGGGAGCAAACCACATGAGAGAGGGTTTCTGTGACAAGGTCCTTCCTTTAAAAGATGTAATTCACAAATGGAAGAAGGGCCAGTTAGAGGCAGAGGGTGCACGAGGGCTCATTTCATTTTGTTCTCCCCCCTCTATAAGGATATTAGGAAGCAGCTCCTAGTCAGAAGATTGAGGACTGGTGGTTTGCAAGAATTTAGACCTATTTCTTTCGTATGACTTAATAGGTTTTGCATGCATTGGCAGGATGTTGTGATCAGGGCATGGGCCAGAAGAGTCCCAGTGATGACAGGGCACGAGCTGCTGCTGCTGAGTAATGAATGATCAGAGAGGCTGGGCTATCAGTTACTGCAGTCATGGAACTGAGGGGCGTGGGGGCGGCTCTTCTGCAACAATGATAACAGAGCTCGGTGCTTATTGCAATATTAAGAGAGTGTGACTAAGGTGCCTTTTCACCTTTGTACTCAGTACGGTCATAAATATGTATTGATGGTACTTTCGTGTGTTTTATGTTGTAAACATTTGTGTGGATATATATTATGCTAGTGGATATGATTTTATATGTACTTGTATGTATGAGCGTTTGGGGGACATAGAAATGATCCCGGATCTTTGTACTTGTCAGATATGCCTGTGATACAAGGATTGCATGCTTGGGCGCATAATAATGCACAGTGGGCTGGCTACTGCTTCCACAACACTCACCCTCGCATGAGCATGTGTGTACCATGGAACTGGATGTACTGATGGAAACAGCACTTGGACGCGAGGATGACTGGCTGCAACATCAGTCAGCCACTGCAGTCCAAGGGACGTCCAGAGATAGGCAGAAGTTTAGCCGGATCTCATGTGCATGTGGTCAGTTCCAAATGCAAAGACATTTTAAGAGAATTGTTTGTATAGGATTAGAGAGAGCGCAGTAGCACAGGCATTGGACGTGATTGCCAGAGCCTCATTGTTAGTACAGTTGTGCTGCTGTGTCCGGCCATGCTTAATTCCAGAGCTTGATTTCAAAGTCTATCAGAATGGGGAGTCTTGCTAAGAAAGTCCTGGGGACGACAAGGTCATCTGTGACATATGCCACTGACTTTGGGGATGTGGCAAATAGCGATACTTACACTCCCTAGGTTTCCAATGAGGGGCACAGAAAACATGATGTCCAACTCTGAAACCACTCAATGCTGCCTGTGCCTGTACTTCCAGCCAGACCTAGATCAAAATCTACTAGCACCTAGATACCAAAGCGTTCAGTGCGATGCAACAGATGCACAAATGAATAAATACATATTGGCCCCAAATCTCAAGTCATTTTGATCAAGTATATTGGTTTGCGGTAGAATCATTATTCAAAACCCACAAGCCTCAAAATGAACTGCAAACAGGAAGCCTGAGAGCTCGATGGTGAGAACTGAATCAATGCAAACACATGACCCGTTTGCAAAAGCATCTATAAAGCAGTCCTAGACATCATGTCGCCCGATCCCGCCAATGGGCCTCATTAGGAGTTGGGTGGAGCTGTAAAATGTGCCACTAACGCTATTACTGCCATCCCCATTGGGCCCAATGGAAAATGGAGATTCACTGCCTTGGCACTACCCGTGATCCGGCACAAATTGCAGTAACGCTATCCCAATTTTCGCCGGGATACCGCCCAACTTGTGATGAGGCCCAATGTCTTTGCAGTTCATAAGTCTCATGTTATGTTATGTTATATGAACCTAGTAAAGCGCACGTACACCCAAAGGCATCTTAGCGCTGGCTACTGAGTGGGAATCAGTGTCAGAAACCGACAGCAGAAAGAAGAAGAGCAGCCTAAAAAAGAGTGGTTTTCAGAAGCCTACGGAAAGTGAGGTGATCTTCAGTAGCACGGAGAGCAGTGGGCAGCTCATTCCATGCTCTGGCAGCAGCCACAGAAAAGGCACGACCTCCCTTGCGCGACAGGCGATAGCGGGGAACTACGACAAGAAACGCAGACTGAGATCACAGCAGACGGGGAGGGATGTAATGAATAAACTTAGCTTGAAGATACTCGGCGCCCATGCCTTAGAAGGCACGGTGCACCAGACACAGAGATTTAAACAGAATCCGGCTGGCCACAGGAAGCCAATGCAGTTTCTTAAGCAGAGGGGAAAGGTGAGATCCAAAAGGAGGGCAAAGTATGGAACGGGCGGCAGCATTTTGGAGCAGTTGAAGCCTTTGGATCAGATAACGAGGCTGGGCCAAATAAAGAGAGTTATAATAATCAAGAGTGCTGAGAACCAGGGCTGCCACTACCGGAGCCTGGCATTCAGCAGGAATAAAAGGTAGGACTTCCCGCAAAATGCAGAGTTTGTAGTGCCCAGCACTACATACACTAGCCACCTGATTATCAAGGGACAAAGAGGCAGAGATTTTAACACCCAAGTTTCGGACCGATTGTACCGGAAGAGGAAGAGGGCCAAGACTCGATGGCCAAAATTGAGAGGTCCAAAAAAGTTGGGGAGATGAAGTGCCCACTACCAGGACCTCAGTGTTACTGCCATTAAGTTTTTGCCAGTTAGTCATCATCCAGTGCCCCAGATCCTCCAGGCAGCTCCTGAGCCGTGCTAAAGTCTCGGCTTGAGTAAAATCAAGGCGGACGAGGATCTGTGTGTCCTCCGCATAAGAATAGTAACGGAAACCATGCGACTGAATGAGAAGCAAAAGAGATCTAATATAAATATTGAAAAGAAAAGGGGACAGTGCAGAACCCCGAGGAACACCACAAAGGAGGGTAACCAAATCGGACCGGAATGGGGGAAGAGAAATAGACTCGGAGCGAAAATAAAGTGAACCAGTCAAGGACCCAGCCGGAGAGACCAGCGTCGGAGAGGCGAGAGAGCAGGATGGAATGATCGACAGTGTTGAAAGCAGCTGACAGACCCAAAAGCAGGACTACTCCGACACCACCCTTGTCCACCAGACATACCAGATCATTGAGTACCGAGTTCAGGACAGATTCAGTGCCCCTCCCAGGACGGAAACCAGACTGCAGGCAGGCAGTCACAATTCTGCAGAGACAAATGGCTTCATGTACCATGCACACGTTAACTAAAATCTGAATAATATTAAGTAGCTAATTTATCACAAAGGTGACATGCACAAAATAGAAGATCAAGGCTTAGACGGACTCCACCAACAGATGATGTAGTGTTTTATGGCGTTCTGATCATGAGAGCAGCCGGAAGTTATGTCATTCCACTGCCATCCACTGATTTTTGGGTCTCTTTGCAGAAGCAAGTGACCAAGTTCTTCGTGCTTCACCTAACGCACAGTGCCTAACCTCACATCTGTTATGTTCATTGACCCTCTGGAGAGTTATGTAGATTAAAAGTAGTGACTGGTCACGCTAGCAGACCCATCCCACAATCAAAGCTTAATTGCCAGATATGTGATGCGATGTACTCTTTCATGTACTGGGTGTTTTTCTTAACCATAACGTCCCTTTAACAATGTTTTTTTATTGGATTTCATGGCTTTTTATTAGTGCAACTTAACCATATCGTCCCTTTAGGAAAGTGTTTTCAGTTAATTTAGTAGGTTTTTACCAGTGCCCCCTAATTTCCTACAACTTACTAATATCATACTTACCAAAATATAGCAAAATATTTCTCCAATTTAGAAAGTTTCACCTTAAATCTCTGCCATTCCCCACATTCTAGCATAATTTTTAACACTTATGTACACTTTTTGCAACTTTTTCCACTGTTTTTGTGTTCGTCGATGTTCGCGAACATCTGACGTCATCACAGACTTTTCAGACAGAATCACGTGACTACGCAAACATGTGTGACATGATGAAGTGTTTGCGAACGCGTCTGCACTTCGCGAACGGGTCCGTGCTTAGCAAACCATTCCGAACTGCATTTTTCAGCTCAACTAGGAACTTTGAAGCTCAAAATGTCCCCTTGCACAGCTCCTACACCTATTCTTACTCATTATCCATTAACAATCTAGAACACAGCACATACTTGGAAGAATATTCAGAAAATTGCAATAGTGGCAATAACTAACTCGCCGGCAGGCCATTACCTCCTATGGTGACTAACCATATAAAGAATATCCGGTTCACGGAAAACCTTAAACAATTGAGAATCCTAAAGAGAAAATCTTTTTATAAATGGAAGAATACCAAAACAGGGGAGGACAAACTCACCTATGCAGATGCTGCTCACATTTTTAAAAGAGCTGTTATCAATACAAAAAAGTCATCATACGAAGTCTGAATTCTCGAGGCCCAATATGATACAAAGGACATTTTTACTATCTTGCGAGAACTGGAAAAACCAGAGTCCACTCACCAAGTTAAAATAGATAAAAACCAAGGCTGGTGTACTACAATCCAACAGGCCATGATAGATAAGACCACAAAAATAAAAGAGGGTATTTAAAAAACAAAAAAGAGTCAGACATTGCAAATGTTACAGATGGGTCTCGAACTATAAATGAGAAACAAATCATTCCGGAATTTAATTTCAAGAATATATCGGAGGACGATCTTAGGATCGTGCTTGCCAAACTGAAGCCATCAACGTGTAAAGGTGATCAATGCCCAGCAGTATCTTAGAAGGCCTGCTTTGAGTTACTTATTGGCTCCCTTACAAAAATCATAAACTCCTCATTTAGCGAGGGCATAGTTCCTATTAGGCTTAAAGGGTCATGGATCACTTCACTGAGCTGACCTGGACCCGGGAGAGGCAATGAATTACCGGCCCATCACCAACTCCCCTTTTATCTTAAAGATCATGGATAGAGTGGCCTACGATCAATTGGCAGCGTTTACCAATGAACACACCATACTCAACAACAGACAGTCAGGCTTTCGCCCAGGTAATAGTACTGAGTCAGCCCTTCTGGAACTCAAATCTAACATGATGACAAAAATCAACAAAGGTTCCACAATGCTCCTGATGTCCTTAGACCTCCCAGCGGCATTCGATTTGGTGGATACCAACTTCTTTTGGATATATTGAAGGAAAGAGCCAACTTCAGCACTAATGCCAGGAACTGGATGATGTCTTTCCTAGGCTCAAGAACCATCCGAGTTTGCAGTAAAGAAGCGCAGGCAGACCCAGTTACCATGAATTATGGAATACCTCAGGGGGCAGCCCTATCACCAATTATATATAATCTATTTACAGTCCCGTTCTTTGATGATTTGGAAAATAAGGACATATGCTTTTCAAATGATGCTGATGATTTGCAGTGTCTTATCACTTTGTCTGGAAACTATGATCAGGATTCAGCGACCGTAGCAGAAATATATGATTTCATCCGCAAATGGATGGACGCGAACGGCATGGCCCTGAACCCAGAGAAAACAGAGCTGATGTTGATCCGTTCTAAACAGAGGTTGGATACATTGACATTAGATTATCAAACTTTTAGTATTGATAATCACGCCATCCAAGTTAAGGATAAAATAAAAATTCTTGGAGTCACCTTTGAGCAATCGCTAAGTATGTCAGCCCATGTAAACAACCTAGTTTCTTCATCGGCATACTACATTCGACTCCTGGCACACATAAAACCATTCCTGTCTCCAGCAGTATGTGAAACCATTGCAAGAGCATCATATCTGCAAAACTAGCCTATTGTAGCTCTTTACTCATTGGCATAAACAAAGCTGAACTAAACAAACTCCAGGTAGTCCAGAATAGCTCTATAAGAGCACTCATGGGTCTAAGAAAATATGCCCATGTTTCAGAGGTAAGAAGGAAGTTGCAGTGGCTGCCCATAGAGCATAGGGAGACTATTAGACTCCTAACTATCCCGTTTAAGGCTCTGTCCAGTGATGCACCTTCTTGCATAGCTAATAGGCTAAAACCTAAGCAGATAAAACGGTCACTCCGTTCAAATGGAGATCGAAACATGGAGGTTCCTAAAACCTCTTTGTAACTTGTGAGAAAGGGTGCGTTCTGGGCTAGTGCCCCTATTATATGAAATGCCTTACCATCCAATATTAAAAACTGTGGATCAATTGGAGAATTTAAAAATAAACTCAAAACTCATCTCTTTAGATAATTAGCCTTCATAAGATGTCTGCTTGAAGTGACCTGCTCTAAACGATCTGCGCCGTATGCCTCCGGGCCATTTTGGTTGCGCATACCAAATAATAATAATATGGTAATGCCCCCAGGGCCTCAAGTTACAGGCCTGAGCGTAGTGAGGGCTTTAACGGTGGCCCCAGGGGCATTGCCATAAGGCGGTAATGGCCCGCCCGAGAGGCGGTTATTGCCATTAGTATTCTGGAGTCTGCAGGCTTGGGATACTGGTTTTTCCGAGTTTGCAGCCCTGGAATCCTATTTGTTTACGAAACCTTTTCAAGCGTCATTTGTTTGCTGTTTGAAAAGGTTTCGTTACAGTACGCCCTGGTTCTAGGAAAACTAGAATGGAGCAACATGGCACCATTGGAAAGACTCGTTGTAACGTGCTAATGAATGGGAAATATGCTTTGACTCATGCAACCTGCAAGTGTTTCATAATACGTGAAGTGTTGTAATCGACACTTTATGTACTGTGTTACATGTGAAGAATGCATGAGTAAAAGCATTTATATGTTGAGAAATAAGTAGTCATCTACAGTTCTGTTATTTTTTTGTACAATATATAGCCATAGTTTTGGACGACAAAAGAGAAGACAAATGAGCTTTACTGTAGTTGTATTTATTTTAAATACATTATGAAGCAAAGTGCATAAGGAGGCATTTGTAATAACAAGCAAAAAAGGATACAAAATGTTGGTGACATTTGAAAGTCACAATGGAGATTTTTATTATTTAGGGCTTTAAACGTATAAATTATAGGTGCAAGTAAATTGGAGCAACAGAGCACATGCAAACGTGCCACTAACACATTCTGGCTAGAGAACTATTATAGTAAAGGAGTGGTGCATACATATCATTCACTGTTGAAGTGCACATTTCTGTGAAAAGTGAATGTGCAATTTGAAAACTAGGGGTTGGTTTTATTTGATGAGATCTTGGACATTACAGTGTTAATGGAAGTGGAGGAGGTGGGAGGAGGTGGACTCTTTGGTGCATTTTGTACTGCAAGGTTATGAGGGAAAGTGGTGTGGAAATGTTTTGTGCTTCAAGCTTGGTGCAGTATAGATGACCAAGCATTAGGTTGCTTGGCTTGTGGTTGCCAGTAGTTAGAAAGTGACGAAGCATTTATGTGTCCAGTTACTGACATCATTTCTTTACAGTCTAGACCGGCGTTTGAAAGAAGTTGAACTGCACTTGCTCGGATGCAGTGGTTGGTATAAATTGTACTTAGATGTGCGTGTTCGCTAATGCGTTGCATGAATGATCCAAGAGTGTTCTTGCCAAGAAGGCGGTTTGTGTACCAAATTTCTTCTTCTTTACTTTGGTTGTGGAGAAAGCGTTGTGGCATTACAATAAAAACATGAGGCGTCGACAGGTAATTTTGTCATGTACAGAAGCAGGGATTTAACAGGGCAATTGGAATCAGTGGGAATGGCGTTTTCATCTGTCACAATGTGGAATGGGTTGCGTGGTAGTAATCAAAGACCCTCACATCCATGTCATGCAAAATTAATTTGTATGTCAAACCATAATTTGTATTGTAAAGTTTGAGGATGGTGTACATTAAAAATGCTGCATGACCCTAGCTTTGAAAGATCAGTAGAGATGTGTTGTGCTTGATCCTTTCCATTTCGTCAGAGTTTTTTTATCTGTGGCAATGAACACATTATTTGCTGCAGTAAATTCAGGGGAATGCATAATGTTTATTTTGAGGCTGATGGGTGGATGGTTAAGGTTGAGATTAATACCAGATCGTAATGATGTTAAACTTTGCGGCTGGTATTCAGTTCCCTGGACTGTGCGAAGGTTTGATGCAATAGTTTGCAGTGATTCCACGTCAAAGGAAATAGAATAACCTTTCTGAGAAAGCCAACCTTAGAAAGTGTCAAGTGCCCATTTTGTAGCGCTTTGAGTATTTTGCTCACATCTATTCAATTCCAGTATATCTAGTTCATGCTCTGGTACTGAGAAATGGCGCTTGGTTAAAGCCGTAGAAGCATTGCTGTTCATATTATTGTGTTTACTGGATGCTGAAGATGGCCCTACTTTCATTTCTATTTCTTTGTCATCAAGCCACTCCTCAATCGTTTTGTCTCCTGTGATGGAAAAGGATATGTTTGTATTCAGGGACGACACTGCGGGACAGCGTGAGGGAGACTTGCTCTTTAAGATTGTTTCCTGGCAGCGTTTAAAACGGTATGAAGGAGGTTGCCTTCCTGTCACATCGCGTTGGCTCTGGAGCTGTGATTTCCTGTGCTGGGAAGGGAAAATGGCGACGAATCTCGGTAACTTAAACATTTTACCCAGCACACGAACGACCTTCGTGCGTCCACGGGCTTACACTGTGGTATGGCTTGGAAACGAGCCAATCCACATGTAGTGTTTCCCATGGACGTGGCGTGCCGGGTAGTAATTAGCTTAAAAATGGCATCATCTATTACCATCCCTCATTCCCAACAGCCACCATCACCACCAACTGGAGTACCTACACATTGAAAGAAGCGCACTACTTCAAAAGACAATCAGGAAGACCAGGAAGATGAGGTAGAAGAAGTGGCTACCTCTAACACCCAGAGGGAATCATGGGGGTGGCAGTTCTTTACCACTGTTGGAAATGTCCCAAAGGCTAAAGATACCAAAGTGAAATTCACTGAGTGCAGCATTGTACTCAGTCGTGGACAACCTGGGCAGTACTCCTACAGGACCACCTCCATGCGTCGCCACACTAAATCCAACCACCGCAATGCTCTCAGAAAGGCTGTTCCTTTCTTAGGAAGTAGTAGGCTATCCACTACCTCATCTTCGTCAACCACTGCTGTAAACACTCAGCCTACTGCTGTGGGACACAAAATCCCACTAGCTACCTTGCAAGCAATAAAAGAGGCTGTTGATCCATATTTTTCGAGAACAACAGTACTCTGTAAATACTGCAACACACCACTCTGCAGAGGGGAGCAATTTCGAAGTGCTTTTAAAGCTGTAATCAAGGATCATGAGAAACACTGTCCTCTACCTTAGATTTAACACACGCAGAACATCTTTCCCTGTCCACCTGCCCCTCCATATCTGTGGTTGGTGCCCCTTCCCTCATTTCCCTCCCCACCTTTCTATCTGGCCTCTCCTGCAAATAAAATAATAAAAAACATTTTAAAAGTTCCTTTAGGAACCACCTTTCACAGTTAAAAAACAAAACTAATAAAAATAAGCTTATAGACTCCATCTACTTTACATTTTTCAGTAAAGTAGGGAGATTCAATAAGATTCTCCAACATTCCCATTAGCATTTTCTACTATGCTAATGGAAATAACGGACAATTGTATACTAGAGAAAAAAAAAAGCACAGGAACAGATTTCTGTCTGAAATTCTTCTCTCTAGCATACAATAAACACCATAATCCATCGCCGTTTATAAGTATCCACGGTCTCTGCATTCACCTAGCTCATGCCTTATTAGAAAAACCGGAAAGCACAGCATCCCACACAACAGCCCTTCTACTCTTTTTACTGTTATGTTCATAACACCATTCACACATGTATCCACTAATCACTTAAAAAACTCAACATATGGCCTATCAACATATTGAACTTCCACCCACCAACTGCCACTTAATGTTATACAAATCTTTTGCATCTACATTTCCCATGCTTATACCACGAAATGGAACATAGTGCTCCTATAAATGCACATATGCATTGTGCAGTGACAGAAGAGCATAAATAAAATAGCAGCACGGATGGCCAAGTGTTCATGGGAGCCCAGGAGGGAAGTGTCAAAGGATCCCAAGGTGGGAGGCCACTAGCTACCTGCTGGGGCAGAGGAGTCCCAAGGGTGGGATACATCTTAACCGTAACGCCCCTTTAACAATGTTTTTTCTCTCAATTGAATACGTTTCCATAAGTGAAAATGTTTCATAATGTTACATCACTGTATAGAAGTTATTAATAATTCTGCTTCTAACATATGAAACAACTAAAAACCTCCTTTAACAAACATATGTTTTGCAACGCATACTTATGTGAGTCATTATCAGCAGCGCATACCCCAATAGGCAAATCAGAGTAGACATTTGTCCTTGCTGAAGGCCAGGCCCTCTGCCCACGGTAGAAAAGTTATATCACCATTTTTTGTACTTACGTTTCGACAATTTCAAAAAAGTCAAACAGTACAGATTTCCAAAAGCATCCTTGCAGGTCCTTGCTGATGCTCCTTGCACAACTGTGCTGCAATCCTGTCCAGCACTCTGGGCTGCAGCCGCAACAGATTTGTTTTCCCATTCAAACCTACAGCTTCAGCAATGCCACCTGCCCCAATAAGTAAATAAGTAAGCGTTCGTCCTTGTAGAGGGCCAGGCCCATTGTCCATGCACCAAACTTTTATAACTATGTTTTGGCCAATGCCCACGGCAGAAAAGTTATATCAGTATTTTTTGTACTTGAGTTTCCACACTTTTCAAAAACTAAAACACAGGCCAGATTTGCAAAAGCATCCTTTCAGGTGCTTGCTGTTGCTAATCGTGCAAGTTTACTGCAATCCCGTCCAGCACTACGGACTACAGCCAAAATCAGATTGTTTTTCCCCCATTTAAACCTAGAGCTTCGGCCATGAAGCATTCCCCAATAAGTAACTTAGAGTAGGCATTTTTCCTTGCCGTGGGCCAGGCACATTGTCCATGCACCAAACTGTTATCACTATTTTGTGTGCTGACATTTGGACACTTTGGAAAAATAAAACACAAAACAGATTTGCAAAACCATGCTTTCAGGTCCTTGCTGATGCTCCTCGCGCAGGCTTGTTGTAATTCAGTACAGCACTTCAGGCTCTAGCCTCAAGCAAAATATTTCTTCCCATTCAAACCTAGGGTTAGGCCATTCCGCATGCCCCAATCATCAAATCAGAGTACAGGATTATCAAGTAATTGCAGGGCAGTAGAATGGGTAGATCACTGCGCATCATCTAGCACTTTATTACCCTGCTGCTGGTGATGGGGTTCTTTTGAGAAGGTGCCCTTCCTTCTTCAAGTGTTAAGCTTTGAATAGGAGAGTGAGCCCTGTTCACCTCAGCAGTGGGTTATTCAATAAGTAACCCTAGTCGTAATAAAGCAGTTTTTAAAACCATTCTTGATGCTATATTTATTGTTAGAACTCAGCCGGAACATAATTGGACTCTCTAGAGTCTTTCTCAAGGCATGTGGGTTGTGGGCCACTCATTGCTTTGAGGTTGTGGAAATGAGTCCAGCATCCAATCCCAATATCCTGTCCCACTATGGTCGCAGATAAGGGTGGGTAATGATTTCAAGGGGTGGCCTAGTGACCACATGGGCACCTGGTTCAGGGTGCTTGGTAATTATCTGCTGATTAGCATTTTCTCTGAGTCTATACAGCGATAGTCACAGCAATATATTAATGTAATCTTGTGCAGCACTGCGGGCTGTAGCCACAGACAGAATTTTAGAAACAGACAGAATTTATTTTCCCATTCAAACCTATCCCGATTTTGAAAAACTTCACCACATAGCCAGTTTCTGGTGGCCAAGCCAACTTTAACCCCATTACCAGGCCTTTGCCCATGACTCGGACAATCTGGCCACTGGCCATGGGCAAAGGCTATGACTCGGACAATCTGGCCACTGCCCATGGCCACCGGCTATACCTCAGTCACCAATGGTATATCACTATTTTTTGTACCTACATTATGACACTTCAAAAAATAAAACATGGACACATTTGCAAAAACGGGCTTTCAAGTCCTTGCCAATGCTCCTTGAACAACTTTCCTGCAAATCCACCCATGTTTATTTTTTTAAAGTGTCAAAATGAACATACATAAAATAGTCTTATTACTTAGTTCCCAGTTGACAAAATCCATTCAGACTTTGCCTAAAAATGCAAGGTTCGCTCTATAATCTTTCTAAAATCGTTTGTGCACATTCGTCAAATGGCATCAAACTTATAACCCATCTAACAATGTTGAAAACCACCCTCTAATTTTGCCCCCTCTTCTTAAAATCCCAACAATCATTGCAAAACCATTCAGATCTGCATCTTAAATCTTTTTGCAAACCTTTGTGCAGGTTCGTGAAACTGCACCCAATTTACAAGGATTTCAAATATTTTGGGACACCCCCTCTAATTTTGTTTCCTCCTGGCAAAACAGCACCAAACTTTCTAGAACCATTCACGGTCATGTCTAGAATAATATCACAAACTTCTTCTACTTTCATTGAGTGGTGCCAAAGTTATACGCCATCCAAAAACTGCTTTTCACTAACCCTGTGATGCAAAAATATGTATGATGCCCACGAACATCTGAGATGTTCGCGAACATCACAGGGCTGTCCCGAACTGTTCGCAGTCATCAGATATGAAAAACAGCCCATTTTTTGGCTTTTGATGGCCATATCCCATCCCATCCTCATCACCCCTCACGGCCGCAGAGATTGTTTCATTAGTTTGACAAGTGGAATGTTGTGTTTTTAAATATGTTTTTACTACGATGTTCGCGGACAACGAAGCCCTGTCCGCGAATCCAACATGGCGGTGTTGGCTTAGGTATATCAGAGGGAGTATTCTGCTTTAATGAAAAGATTATGCTTCCCAGAATGCCTGGCCCATCTGCAGGACAAGGTTAGGTGGAGGATAAGCAGCACCTGTGGCGGGCAGGTGCAGCAAGCAGCACACCTGGGGTGTGTGCTCGTTAGCCAGCTTCAAAATCCTCAGTTTGCTTCATTCCAATGCTGGTAATTGATGCAGTGTTCCTGTTTGTAACCAATTCCTTGTTCCTGGTTTTTAGCTTAGTGTCTAGTTCCTAGTTTCTATTTTCTTTTTGCCTTTCCCCTGGATTTCGAATTTAGTGTGCTTATTAGTAATTTCTGCTTCCTGGATTCCCTTTCTGTCTTCCTCTGTTTTGCAGTCAGCACTTCCCAGTGCTTTCCTTTTTCTACGCAGCCCAGTTTGTCTGTGTTCTTTATTCCTTTGAGTTTGCCCTATTTTGCATTGAAACCTTGATCAGTTATTCACTCCTTGTTTATAGATTTAGTATTTTGTCCCAGTCTGCCTTTCCTTCCCTGGGTGGGTAGGGAGGAGGTTTTGCCATTGTAATTCTGCTTCTGTTCCTTTACTTTCTCTTGGGGTCTGTTCTAGGTTTTCCCTTGCACTTCTCCCTTTGTTCCTTATTGATTGTTAGGCGTGGTGTGCTGTTGTAGCCGGCTCCTGTGGGAATGCTTATGTTTCCCTCACTCTTCTGTTATCCCTTTTCCTCCTTGTCCCTTGTCAGGAGTCTTATGTATTAAGTTATCCTCCCATTGCTGTTATAGCCTTTCTGGGTCCCTGTTTGATCAACAGGGTTCGTGGGCTTTGCTGACATTTCAGGTGGTATTTCTTGTTGTTGTGAGTATTGTCTTTAAGTTACTTTATACAATACCATCAAGGGTGTTATCTCACAGATCCTGTTGTTGCTTGCCCTGTGTGTGGGCTTAGCGCTAACAGCTCCTGTAATAGCAATTGTGGGTGAGGAGCTTGCTGACTTTCTTTGTAATCATAAGGAGCTTCTAACTTCTTACCCCACATCCCTTTTCATATATTTGTAATCTTATCACGCTCTACTTGCAGATCCGGGGTTTTAGTGAAAATGTGTCTTGGTTCCTGAGTGCAGGTTGTTTGACTCAAAACTATTCATTGTGATCTTGTGCATATTTCCCTTGCGTATTCACTGAATGTGTTCCCTCATGACACTATGGGATGGAAGGCCTAGCAAGATGCCTGCATGCAGCCAAGACTCACTTTTCTTGGCTCTGTTGGGGTGGCCAGGAAAGGTACCCATGATTACGAGGGGTTCATGTTGTGTGCACTGTTTTGATAACTGGACGTAATGGGAAACGGGGCACGATATTGCAATTTTCATATATATCAAAGTGTAGTTGATTATGGATGGTATATGTTACTTTAGTGTTATTGTTGTCTAGAATTGATACATATAAGCTTGCACATGCATAGAAAGATAGAATGTTAAACCCACCAAAATGTAAATACATACATACACATTAATACAAATCATGGGGAATTCATAAATCTCAAAATAGTTGACTTTTCCAAATGAATCAAACCCACAGTAGTTGGGATTGTCGGCAAGGTGACTGTTAAGTAACTGATTCTGTGAGGTTTTAGATGCCAGAGGAGTGGTTACTAAGTAACTCCACAAACTTCACGCTCAGCAAAGCTGCAGGAACTGGCCATGAGTTTTATGGTGTGATCAATATCACAGACGGCAGAAGGTGATCTCTGGATGAATGGAAGTGTGATAGAAGGGGTTTTCATTAGTTGTTTGTTTTTAGCGAGTAGTCACAAACAGGGTGAGCCAACGCCTAAGGATAAACTAATAAGAAACCAGGAGTTGCAATTGTATTGTCAGATGTGCTACTTGCGATAAAGGGGCAGGGTATTTAGATTCGAATTTTCCACCTAGACTAATGACCTGGGGAATGAGATAGCATCCTTAACTCAAAGAGAAATCGTTCACCCAGCGTTTCTCATATCGCTGTGAATATTCATGTGAGCCATGTGCAAATCAAGAGTTAGGGTTTAAACGGCTTAGGCCAGTTATTGCTAGAAATGAATTATGTTTCAATAACAATTTTTAATCATGTGCTGATGTCATGACCCACCATGAATAAATCCTGAGAAGAGGTGTTATGAATATGATCTGAAGATTACTATTAAGTAAAACTGGCCAATGATACCATAGGAATTGGGAAAAGATGTGATTTCTTTGAAGAGGTTTTTGTCCAATCCTGTTTGGGGGGTGGATTGCAATAAAGTATCCGAGAGTGTTTTAACTGTTGCAAAAATTTGTAAAAGATGCCAACTGATGTAGTTTGTTGAGACTTGGGTTAGTTTGGTCCTGCAACTCCATCTAACTGCTCCCCGGATAATTGTACAATAAACTTGCTTCATGTACAACCATGTACTCACTTCTTCAGTGGTGGGCCTGCTTGTGTTAAGGTGATTAAAGGCCCATCTGCACAGCTCCAGAAAGCCCATGCATGGGCAAAGACGTACACCTTGAAACAACAAACACTTCTACCTTGCACCTCTTGACAAAGTTAATCTCTTATGGTCCCTCTACAAATCTATATATTTAATGGAATCGCTTATCCTTGTCCATCACTACAACAAGCCCTCTGCTGTATCGATCAGAGGCACTCATTTTGTTTCTATTATAACTGACACAAAGCCAGATACGGCACCAAATTCTACTGCAGAGTCCAATATATTCGGCAAGTTGCAATCAGTGTCTTTTAACAGAAGTGTATTGTTGTCTGCATAAAAGATTAGTTGGCTGAATTTCATATACATGCATATGTATTTTCTCTCTGGAAAGGTTCTATTCTGATGGCTAGAGCCTGCTTGTTATGTTGAGGGGAAACCGTGCTATCACTAAATTGTGTCACTGTCCTCACATGTTCCAAATTCACTGGCAGGTGATACAGTCCTTGCCACTGTTTTGTAACTGTAGGTTTAATATTCAGTCAGTCAAAAACTCTATTCATATGTAATGCCATAAAAGTGCACCCTAATGCATATAAATAAAAACTAAACAAAGGAATTAACATTACATTCTTGTATACATTGTGAACTACACCAGGATTGACCCATATGCCCCCAATTGACCAACAGACCCATATCTCAGTTACAGTCTTTCAAGACCCCCTGGGGTACAAACCCCATAGGTAAATTACGGTATATCCAAAGCCCTTTTCTCTAGTGACACTAAATTAGCGCCAGAGAGAACAGAGTGGTGTAAGCTAGTTTCAAGGTACTTATCGTGATTTTACTAGGCGTAAGGACTAATTTCAATCATACTGAATTAACTATGTCTCATGTCCATACCCATTAGGTCATTTGCCACTCTCCAATCCCCAAATTCAATCTGCAGAAAATCATAAATGCTCCCCCTTGGTAATGGAGTCTGTTGCTGTTTGAAGTGTCCTCCCGAATTATGGATAAGCATCCACCCACTGCACAAAACCAATGTGTGGATTTATTAATAAGTGCTCCCTTGCTCTCTAAGCAATAGGGGGCCAGTTTAGGAACCTTATGCAAATAAATAATCCTCCCTGTGCGTCCCCCTCTCATCACATCAGTTTTCATGCCCTGCCCCAACTCTAATGTGCAGGCCCCAGGGAAAACACCATTGGAAGCTGGATTGGGAGTGGAGAGCCAACCCTACTGGCTAGCTTATGGTCCGAGCGAATACCACTAGGCGCATTGTCTGTCATCCGGGCAACAATCTGGGGTGGAGATTGAAGTGCACGGTTCGTTACTATTTGGGTTGGACCAGTGGGGGCCTAAGCTCCTAGGGACCTGAAGCTCTTTGGGATACAGGGCAGAGTTGTTAACAAGGCATTCCCTATTTGTTAGGGCTAGCCTCTGTCCAACCAGGCTGGTACAGTTCAGGTTGGAGTGTACAACAAGGTGAAAATGATCTGGCTGCTCCAATGGTTCCAGAGTCCCCTGAGCAGCCTCCCGTCTGGTTGATGTTACTCCTATGGCTTCCCCTCTGCCGTATACTTCAAGGCGGGCCAAGAGAAGCCTCCTTAGATCTGTTATCTCAGACAGAACTAGGATGCATTTGCTTCCATTAGTCATGTGTTTCCCCTTGGATGGAGGATCAAGATTGTGAGAGACGGATACATCAAGTGGAGTGGGTGAACAGCTGTAGCTGGTGCTTGGTAGATGGCCAGTCTCAGGACTCATGGCCGGTCCTTCCTTATTTGTGTCTGTATGAAGGAGAGCAGGTCTGACATCATTGACAGCCTGCCGGTGGTCTCCAACGTCTTCATTATCCATATATTCCATGGGCATGATGGTGCTATTGGAGCCCAGGGCTGATGCAAGTATTGTGATATCAGTTTGGGGGTTCTGTGCAATTGCTTCATCATCTTTAAAGTCCCTCATCATGCTTATCCTGGGTGACGTCCCCTCGCCCCCATGTGATCAGTTCGATGGTGCACATGGTATTTGATCCTGTCGCATATGGACCATGAAAGGCACTAAATTGTCTCCCCCCATGGCAGATCTTGACAGGTTGCTGTCAGAGTTGTCAAAGCTAGTTGCCAGGGCCGTGCTGGCATTCAGGGGCTCCGGGGAAGTAATTGTTGGCGTACCCCGGCATGGGCCCTTAGGTGTTGGAATGTTTGCTATGCCATTCTCTGTAAGATTGCCAATGACACTGCGTCCAGGAGTTAGCCTATTGCTATGACTATGGATGTTCGCTCCACTACTGAAACTGAACTGTAGGTTGCTGCTTTTGGTATCACTGTTGCCTAGGGGATTACCCCCCAAAGTGTCCTCATTTGTGCCAGGAAACCGATTAATTATATTGATTGTTTAATTGATCAAAAGATTTTCATCACCGGGAGAGTTATGGGGGTATGGGATCGGTTCTTGCCTGCTTCTGAGCTAGCCAAAGGGAGTTCTGATTTCCTCTTTAATCTCAGTAGTTTCTGCATGGGTACTGCATGGTCTTTCATGGTGGCATGGTCTTTCATGGTGGTGTGTGTTAAACATGAAGCAGGGGGATTGCTTTGACTTTCTTGGCCATTGGGGCGGTGGCCAGGGAAGAAGACATGTAGTATGCAGATTATTTGAACTTTCCCCCCTGTTCCAGCTCGACCCTGGCTGGTCTCAATCTCAGTCTCTCGCCCCCACAGCTCCTCTCCTGATCAAACACTGATCCTTTGCTTTTCCCATGTTGTCCTGGGATTCAAGTCCTACTCCTTGTGTAATATAGCAGTCAAGCCGATACTTGCAGGATTCAGGTTGATTTCAGGCCTCCACGGCAAGTCAACATCCAGGTCAATGTTTCTCCAGTGCAGCTCCTGCAGGGCAGCAAACACCCTGCAAGGACCCAACACCCGCACCCTTTCCCCCTGCTGGTTTCATACTCGTGGGGAGGGCTGGTGGGGGCAGGATCCCTTTGTAAAAAAAAAAGAATTGCAGCAAAGCTGATGGGCGGGGCTTTGGGATGGCCGCGGCTTGCTGTGGGCTGCACCAGTGACCCGGAACAACCATTGACCGTGACTTTCCCCAGGAATAATTTATCAATAATACCTCATTCTGAGGGCACTCCCAGGTGATAACAGCTCTTAGCCAAGTCACAAGAGCCTTTAACAAGGGTCAAGTTACTTTCCCATTTGCTAAAGGCATGAGGAGAAGGCATTATTGCAATTGGAACGTTTTATCCAATGAGGGTATAATGTTTTGCTTAAAACTAAGAAAGACAAAGGAAAAATATTGGAATGTGTGACAAATCTCAGGGTATTGTCACTATTTCTATGGTGGAAGCCCCTTCCCATGAGGCCAAGGAGAAAAGGCTGCTACCCGATAATCCCCCTGGGGGTGTTAATCAGCAGGTGGATCTCATGGGGAGGGAAACCCTCCATGGGACCAGTGACAATCAGCTTGGGAGAACACAGTGTTCCCCTCCCTCATTTATGAGCCCTCCTTCCTTTCACCCCACTCAGGACCCTGTGATCCCCCACACCTCTATCCATGTATGTAGAGTTGAGGAAAGCAAGTCCCCTGAGAACACTGAGACTAGGAAAAGTGTCACTGAACTCTGTGATGATCAGCAGTTCTCTACTGTGACCATGAGGAAGGCTCGAGCAATGAAGAATAACTATGGAAACTAACATATGCAGTCTAGTTCCTGGAGACTGCCTATTGGTCTCCCAAAGTACAAATTAGAAGACAGACTTTGCCATTGGTCAAGCCTGCCCCTGAGGATCAGAGAGCGAAGTTTGAATGCTGCTGGCAGAGAGATACAGGAAGAAGCTGAAGACCGGGATGATAAGAACTGGCAGGCCACGAGAAACTGAAGAGAAACCAAGGACGTAGACGACTTGGGATGCCTCCTGAAGGGAAGGTGCACAGTTCAACTTGCTGAAGCTGAAGTAGGGATGCGGGCAACAGCAGGAGCAGAGATAGAAAGATTGGAAGCTCGCCCAGAGAGATGGAGAAGCACGAGCAGGACCCCACACAGCAGAACCTGAAAATAAGATCCAGGTGCCGCCTGGGTCCATAAGAGGGGTTGGGGACCGAATGAGGGGAGCCTAAGGAGGGTCGGGACCTGATACGAACTAAAGCTGATAATAAACATATGTAAAGACACAGACATATGCCGCATCAGTAGACACTTAGCAAAAGAGTAAACCAAGTGTCCCAGAAGGCCAATACAAAGGGGTCTGGGACCCAAGCAAAGAGGCAGATAATACACGGGTCAAGGACCCTAAGAAAAATATAAAGACAGAAACATATGCTGCATCAGTAGACACTTGGCAGGAGAGTAAACCAAGTGTCCTGGAAAGCCAATACAAAGGGGTCTAGAACCCAAGTGAACCACAGAGGCAAAGCCAAAGTAAATGTGCAGGGACCCAAAAGATATACAAAGGCAAAGCCAAGATAAGAGGGTCTGGGACCCTGAGAAAATCAAGAAGAGGGAGATTGAAACTAACTGTATTCATTATCCGATATGGAACAGTACCTGGCAGGAGAGTACACCAGGTCTGTTCAGTACCACAAAGAGTCATGGCCATGGTACAATAATTAAACAGTAGCCATGCGGTGTGGGAGCCATAGTAAGGGTGTTATAGAAACAGTCTCTAATGCCTACCTATAAAATAGATCCTCACAGCATTGCAAAGAACACCGTGGCATACTGAGAGGGAGGAGGGTGGGATGGAGTCAGCTTGCCTTCCAGTGGCTCGTTTAAGAGCCAGACCTGGACATTTTTCAGCTGGACACCTCTCCTGTTTGGCACTGAATAGGAAAGGTGTCTCTCTGGCAGGACAATGTTCAAGATTATGACAGGTTAGTCCAACGATCTGCAGACCCCCTCAGCGGGCAGCACAAGTCCTGCTTTTGCTTCGGGCTGCCTGTGAGGGGGGGTTCTGTAGGACACAGGAGCCACCCTGTCGTTTTAACCTTTCCATTGCTCACACTTTTGTGTGTAGGTTCGAGCTCTGGGTAGCAGAGCGACTCTCGCAGGGACCAGACATGTTGCTCTCTATCATCAGAGCATTACAATGGGACCCATTAGGCATTGAGGGGAGTGAGGGGGGACTATTAGCGGGGAGTTTTGTCCCTTGTGAAATGTGAATGGGGGTGATCAGAAGTGAGAAGGGTGCATATTGCTGCATGCTTTATGAAATAATGACTATGGGCCTCATTACACAGACGGCGGTGGACCAAGGTGCTATTAGCACCTTGGTCCATGCCGGTAAAATACCGGCACCACCTTGGTGGAAAGGGGAATTACTGCCCTATTCCAAGGTTGGTGGGGCGGTAATTCCCCTTTCCCCCATTGCCCTTCCCCATTCCCATTTTTGCCCCATAGGGCATAATGGGAATGGGGAAAGTGCTAATTACGGCACCGCAAATTGTGGTACCGTAATTAGCTCCCTGGTCCCTTTGCGGGTTGGTTTTTAACGCCTGCAAAAAGCAGGTGTTAAATTCTCCAACCCGCAAAGGGACCTCGTAGTAAGGCGGTAAGGGTTTACCGGTACCGGTAAAATACCGGTACCGGTAAACCCTTACCGCCTACCGTGTAATGAGGCCCTATGGCTTTAAACCCCAAGGGGGATTTGTTAGGCTCACTTTAATCTGCATGATGCTATTGTGGATTTGCATGCAGGATGCGGAGAATAAAACTAAAGCCATACTCTTATTACGATGTATATAGAGTAAAGTTAGTTTGCTATGAAAGGCTATTTTATTATGTTATGTGCTTTGCTTCCGAGTATTGCAATAAATAAAGTATTATTTAGGCACATGAAATGCAAAGCAACACCTTATTAAGTACACATCCCGGTTTCACCATTTAACCAAAGTGTGAGATCCTGGGCAAATCATTTAATCGCTCTGTGTCTTATCTGCAGCTCTGTGAGTGATTCTCTTCATAGCCTATGTTAACATATCATGCTGTTATTAAAAAAAAGCCTAATGACTATAGAGTTTAATAGTGCAATTTAGGTATTTTGCACCACAACGTTATCTGCACTTGGCTTACTTATGGCAACTTGTTCTAACGTCACTTCCATGGTGCCTCCAAGTATCAAACACTGAGGATGCTCCTTGCAATGTCCTTTTCTGTGAAGACACTTCTGTTGGTGCAATCCAGATGCAAATTAGGAGGTTTGAATGTATTTTCCCTAGAGCGCCAGCACAGAACTCTAATAGATGTGTTTCCTGTATCTGCAATGATCCGGCAGTTTTTTTGTTATGTGTATGTGTTCAAATGCCATCTGCCACTAATGTTACCAAAACAGTTGATGGGAGTGAGGGGGTGTGGAGGGGGTTTTCCGAGAGATACCGTATGAAATCGCCTGCACTGCATTTGGGGGGGGAAGTAGCAGGACTTTTTCCATTGCTCGCTACTCCACCCCCCCAGACCAGCCTGGTGCCCTGGGTCCAGGCCACCCACCATCCAGGATGCTTGGCTCCCAGGCCGAGTCTCCATGGCCTCACTGGGTCCTACCCTGCAATACATGTAAGTCCGGGTGACCCTGGCAATCCTAACGTGGTGCTGGGCCCCAGCACCTGTGAGGCCAGCTGCGTGACCGCCACCAGCCCCACCATAATTAGTATTATCAGAATAATTAGGGCGGTTTGCCCTATTAGAAGGATATTGCCATTTTAGTGTTAACGGGTGTGGATTCACTGAAATTTCACAGCTGCATTTCAGTGAATCCACACGCATTATAGATTTAAAGAAAGGTCCAGCAGGCGCAGCCGCTTCATGAGGCTGAACATGCAAGATGTAGTGTGGAGGTTTATACTGTAAAATACATTTCAACACAGAATATGGTCACATCTGGCTCTCTATAGCCCTACATGGTAACGCGGCGAGAAGGTGGCCATCAGAGAGGCCCCCTCCACCACACCCACCATTCCATGATTCAATGGAAACAGTTTGCCCTGTATGCCTGCATTAAAGGGACACACGTGATGTGGTAGGTACCTAAGAGAGCAGTCTTTATACAGTGTCCTCTGTCTGGCGTTACCGTGACAGGCATAATGAGGCCCTAAGTGCATAATTGCAGCTAATGGCCCTGAATCATTTCAAAGACTGTCATTAACACTAAGCCCTCTGCCTGTTAAGTATGTTAGAGCCCATTGTGATCATATTTCCTGCACTGAGCTGGGCACGGAGCCTACAAGTCTGCTCCGCCACCTACCCCTCCTCTGTGCAGGAAATACTCTTAGTTATGCTGCTGGCCCAGAGGCTTCAGTCCCTATGGATTCTGCTTGCATTTTACACTTGTAGAAAGCAGGTAGAGTGCACATGGATTCACACTAAGGGAAGCTGTTGTTGAAATGTTTCCTGTTGGGTGTGCACAAAATCCGAGGAGGGCACACAAAAAATTCACAATCAGATGGAGAGGTAGTGGACACACAAGTGTGCTCTAGCACCTTCAATCATCTGTGTGCTAGAGGGAATTACCAATAAAATATCTCAGACCAAATAACCAGACAGACTCAAAGGACATGGTAAAATACTGCTTTAATCTCAAAGAAGCAAAGCAGGGCGGATAAACACTCATCAAATCGATTCATGCAGGACCACAATGTCTTTTCGATTATACTCAGTTTGTATAATGCTAGATGTGTCATCTATGACGTCATCCTATGTGGCAAACTGTAAAACCTATCGAGGTGTGGGATTAGATTTGGGGAAGATATCTGCATATAGAAAATACACGTGTAAATCCCTCATTGCCAGTCCCTTGTCTGCGAGCCACATCCTGAGCTACTTCTATACACGTGGTGCAATATACTCCTTAAAGCAGAGAATGTTGAAGCGGAATAATACTTTGCAACATTATATGAAAAAGTGCATGGCAGGCTTTTCTAATTGGTTGGCAACCCAAATCCAACCTTGGACATTTGGCTTGCTAGCAGCACGTGCATAGAAACTAAACCAAGGTGCTTGGAGATATGTCAGCTCTCCCCTTGTTTTCCCCAATTAGTCTACCCTCTCTCATCGGTAGGCCTCATGGCAGTGTCTTCTGTCTGAAGGCTGACCATGCCAGTCTAAACTGTTTTGGGACATTTGAAGGAGTGTAGGCACACCATTATCTCAGCTTCAGACTTAATGAATAGCCCTTGTTTGTGAGCTCTTCATCACATGCTACAAGATTATGGATTTGTTCATATCGGCAGTGCATTTAACACCATTTGATTCAAATATACTGGGTGCAGTTGCTGTTCTTGACCTTTAGAGGCTTGCTCACTCCATCCCATATAAACTTTATGGCCTTTACATTGTCCAATACTTGGCATCCGTAAATGTTCCTGTTCCTCCTAATCTTTGGGAAATATGTCCCTGCACATGGTCTGCTCAAAGACTCCCTATGTGCTTTTCCTTCATCTCTCAAAATAGCATCCTTGGTTCCAAACCAATGTACTCCTCTATTTTGCAAGGCGAAACAACTTCTTCATCATCTGTTCACTTTAAGATCCTGGGCTTGTATTTTGAGGTAGCTGGGTTGATTGACATAAGCTGTCGTCCATCTTCTTCTAATGGTCGGCATGAATGTTGAATATATACCTCTCATAAGCAAGCTTCTAAGTATTCTTTCTACCTTGCGTTTCAGCATATTTACAGTTATTGACCAGTGAGTCACTTCATTCTTTTCTGTGTTTGTGAGTACTGCATCAAGGAGTACATGTTTCTCTGAGTGCTTCAGCTACATCGTCATTCTTAAGTATTTTCATATTGGTTCAGCATATGTTCTTATATATTCTTTATGACATTCTTTCATCGTCGACAGACTTTGTTTTAACGCACATCCATTTTATTCATAGCTGAATCTCGTCAGCTCAGCAAAGTACATCCTTCTCAGTAACTTTCCTCCAGTATGTCAGCTTGCGGGCACACTCTAAAGGGTTGCCTGAGTGCATATGGTCTCTCATAGACTCGAAGTGGTACAGAATTATTACAAGGATTCAAGCATAGTTTCCTCATCATGGCTCTTCATCTGTCATCCCAATATGATGGTGGCAAGGGGGCAAGGTCTAAGGAGAATACGGGTACCTCCTCCTCGACACAAGTGTTAGTGGCTGCAAACCTTTCTGTGTAAGGTAATCTTCATTTTAAATGTCCATGCTGTTTGTATGGCTATATTAAACCACTGCCACAAAGACACTTATGAAATAACTATTTAAAAAAATTAAAGTCCAACAATTACACTGTTTGAGCACAGTCAATTATTCATTCATGGACACTACTCTGGAAAGCGACAGCAGCACCTACCTGCCAAAGAATTACTTAGGTTAGCGCAAGAGACAATACTTCCCTCTGCCCCATAATATTGTACACCTCAGGCTCCTGTATCAGTCAAGTGTTTGTGCACATCTGCTTCTGTGGGCTTCCTTCTTTGGTGACCTTTCTCTGGCCCTGATCATTGACCCTCCTTGTAGTTCCTCCCCTCTGCTGCCCAACACTGCCCTCGTAAACTATACCCCACAGTACCCCATCTGCACTCTGGTGCTGTGTTCATGCTTCACATATTCCTTTCTCTACCGCACCCGAGAGGGTCCCGGGTATGATCTCTTGTCACAACTGGGTGACAGCACCGGGAGAAAGACTGTGGCATCACTCTAGTAACCACAAAGTAAGTCTTCCATCTTTCCAGGAACCCCTTCATAAACCTGTGAGCCTAAGGGAAGGGAATGACGTAATCCCTAGAAACCAAGACCAGACTGTGCCATCATCATTCAAGGGATCACAAAGTCAGAACTCAAGGTCAGGTTTGCTAATCGCAGACATGGGGCCTCATTATTACGAGTTTGGAGGCAGCCATGGTGATATTAGCACCATGGCTGCCTCCAAACCGGGCCCAATAACCTGTTTCTTTCAATGAGGAATAACCGGGTCATTACAACATTGGAGGACCCGGTAATTCCTCCTTGAAGGAACCATTCCCCATTCCCATTGAGCCCCCATAGGGCTCAATGGGAATGGGGAGGGAGGTAATAACGGGCACATTACAAATGGCCCGTATTTACCTCCCTCTTCCCCTCGCAGGACCCAGAAAAGACGTCTGGTTTTACCAGACGTCTGGTCCAGGTCCCGCAAAGGGAACCTCGTAATCGGCACTCACGTAATGAAGGGTGCCGGTCCCGTACCGGCACCCTTCATTACGTGAGCGCCAGGGTCGTAATGAGGCCCATGGAGTTATCACTTTTCCATCAGGGCCTGTTTCACTTCCCATGCCTGGACATTCTCGCATTGTGCATGCAAGCTGAGGCCCTTGTACAGGCCCTCCCTGTAATCATACTTTCTTCCAGTTTTTCATTTCCAAAGACACTTTACCCCCTTCTCTGCCAAAAGCTGGCCTGCCTTACGGTATACTGCCCAAATGCCAGCGCAGAGGACCTTATAGATCACTGAGAGAATGGCTCCCAATGTCATCGGCGGCCTTCACCCACTGTGTGTCGTAGCGTCTTCAAATAAGACATTGCCGAAAAGGCACAATTCAACAATTGACAACATTACCTAAAACACAGCGAAAACTGGCAAGCCAAAAAAGAAATAAAAATCTCAAAGAGAGTAACCAAGATGCTTTCAGGAGTTTGCTCTCAATCTAATTCTGAGTGGGATCAAGGATGTGCTTGACTGGCGGCTGCCACTCAAATAAGACCCTGGGCTGTCCCTATCTAGAAAGGTGCCTTAAACCAATGAAGTCTCTACACCTAGGCCATCATGTCACCCCCGCACCACCTGAGTCCCTAGACGCCGCCTGCCCCTCTCCTGTACAGCTGTACCCCTCCTCTGTGTCCTACTCCCGCTGCATAGCTGTCGTGTTATATAACTCTGTAAAGCGCTCTGTTGTGTATCTGTATTGTTGTATACCTCTGTAAAGTGTTCTGTTGCTTCTCAAAGCTAGGTCCAGCGCTCAATAAATACAATAATAATAATAATAATACAGCTTCTAGACTCGCAGGGCGATCCACCTCCAGGCCTCGAGGGCCGGATCCATGTCGGGGCTTCAGGATACCCCTCATTAATATTCATGATATGAAGTGGCATACACTGATTCTACATCTATGCACATTTCCCCCCATGAATATTAATGAGGGATATCCTAAAAATCTGTCAGGATCCCAACCCTCGAGGCCTGGAGTTCTTCTCTTCTGCAACAACTCCAGGACAGCGGGATCCGTAGTAATGCACCATCCAGGGCTCGCCCTGGGCATGCTTGGGAGAGAAGGTACGTTGGAAGGAAGAGGTAGGAGGGGAGGGAGTACTACAGCATTAATCAGTTTGACTGTTCCATCACAGATGGCCAACCAACCACTCGCAAATCAGTTTTGGGCCAGCCCATAAGGCACCAGTTTACCCTGAACTGCTAGACCATGTTCACTCTGCATGGGAAAGCCAGCCACAGACATGTTTCGGCCATGTTGAGCTTCATTCGTGAGGTGGAAACATGTCGTCCATACCTGTTTTATCTAAGTGAATTTCCCTACTTGGGACGTGTATGTCCAGATGCAGCCCCTCAGCTCACTGTGTCTAAGGACTCAGGCTTACCGCACCACAGAGGCAATCTACTTGGAATTACAGTTTTGGCCTATGGAAATTCTCTCATATTTCTGATCAATTAAAGTGTAACAAATGCCCCAACAACACTGTAGAAAAAGGTCGCAATATTAGCCCCCAAAAAGTAGCATGTGAAAAGAGGATTTTAAAAACATCTCTTGTTCAAGTCTACATAAAAAACACTCGGGATAGGGTTAAACGGTTAATAAAATATTTGGGTGAAAGCCAGTAGGTCAAAGCGTACCACAGCTATGCACCCAGCGTTGAGCGAAGCACACTCTGTGCCACAAGGCGTATGTCCTCAGGGGACCTATGGTTGACCATGCTTGCCATTTGGTGTAACACACGGCATTTCCCTGCCAAGCTCTGAAATCCATGGTGGTCAGCTTGTGCTTTGCACGGAAAGCAACCTCTGCTCTGTACATGTTATGCACAGCAGGGGTGATATGCTTAAATGACCAGACTCGCTGCAGAACCCAAGCAGCCGCGACCTGCACTGGTGGAAGTGTCCATGTTAGATACACAGTAACCTTTGTGTACAGTTAATCTTCGTAGACATGAAGTAAGCACACAAAACCATGGATTAGTGACTGGGGGTCAGTGGACTCCACTGAGATCAAAATACTCTGCCTTAGCCACTGTGGCCGCTTGTGCTCACAGACAGAATGTGAACATGTCTGAGATAGGGGTCTCACCCCGATAACGAATGATAGCTCACAGCTTCTCTGGCCTACCTTTGAGAGATACTTGAGATGAGGCCGTGGTTGAAGATTTTTGTGACCCATCTCAATTGTCTGGCCACCTTGATTACCTACTGTGGCCAAGCATTCTTTCTATAAATAATCCAATTGATGAATTATATGTCATGGTCTTTTATAGATTTTATATATTGTGTATCCCTTGGAGTTTTGTATGAATAGTTGGATGGTTGATGTTTGGATGTGGATGAATGGCTGTACGATTGAATAGGATGTATTTTATTATATAGATGTGTTCTTAAAGTTTTTTCCTGCTATGTAAATTGTTGCCTTAAGTGCAGATAAAAATCATGATTTGAGTCATATATTTAAATTGTATCAGGTTTAATAAAATCCCTTGATACCTATTTTCAAATTGTATCCTCTGGATGTCTTTCCATGATCAATTGTTACATTAATACCCTAGCCCAGAGTGTGGGGTCCCCTGTGCCTTTCAGAAAACACACTACCTGAGATGTCCTTCAGGACGCACATTCCTTTAGTTCCTTCCCGTAGGGTTTTAGCATTAACCAATTTGTTTCCTTTTGAGGGTGGAGAGCGTGGCCAGCAGGCGTCCGAAGATGATGTTGGAGCAGTAAGCCCTGCTACAGCTGGGTCTACAAGATCCCCATTGAGGCACTGTAGGGAACCAGCGACGGAGGGCTCTAATCAACTGCTTCTCCATGCAGCCCAAGAGACATTTGCCCCCAGGTATTGTCCACTGACTTTAGCTGGATGTGTGGCGAATGCGCAGCCTTCCGACTCCGCACCAAGATGGAGGTCACGACTCGCAGGGAACGGAAGGCTGGTGGTGTTAAAAAGGGACCCACGCCAGCTGGTCTTGCAATCCGCCTGTCCCCTGTCTCAGACGGTGGTCTCATGAGCCTGGGCAAACTGAGGCACGGGGCGATGCAGTATCTGCGGCACCCACACTGAAGCCTGTGAATGAGGAGACAAAGGCTCCAACAAGGTGAGGAGGGTTGCACTACTGAAGTGCAGGGGGTTGAGGGAGCCCTGTCTTCTAATTCACAGAGTGCTTCCCCGCTAAAACAAGATCCTACATTGTCTTGGAAGTGGTGCAGGGGTTGGCAATCCGAGTATCGCATGAAGAAGAGGGCACTCCTTCTTAATTGGCACCTGGGCCCTGGTGGGGCCCCATCTTGCTCCGCAAGCAATACAGGCAAAACACTGATTTTTGGTGGCATGCTTTGTTCCACCCTCACAACACCACACAATAAAACAGCTGGTGGCTTATTTGTGCTTTGCCTCTGACTCAACTAGATGCATAAGGAAATACCCTGCGGAGCAAACAGCCATTCCCTTTCAGTTCAGTGCCTGTGGGGGCCCGTCCCATGAAAAAGAAGCAAAAGGTGAGGGTCTTGAGGTGGTGTTGGGCACAGCTGATGCACAAACCTGTGTCAAGCCTTCTGGCTATGAGTATGATATGGCGTGTCGCATTGGTGTCGCATTCACTACTTGCCATCGTGGTCTCAGGGGCAGACTTCCAACAATGCCTGCAAGCCTTTCAGGATACATTTAATGAGACATTCCAAATGCAATTGAAACAGTTCTCTGAAGATCTCGCTAATAGAATATCAGGCGTAAACACACTGAGTTGCGATCCTTAGGAGAGAGAGTTTCTAATGAGGAAAATATGCTCAAAGAGTTTAGCACTCAGCAGGATGACAACGCCTCTAAGACTGCAATGCTGCCACGCATCGAGAATTATCTTGAGCTTAAGGGCGAGGGCCTGGAAAAGTGCAGGGAGAAATTACTTGCGCATAAAATATATGAAAGAAGGAACAGAAGGAACAGATATGGCCCATTTGGTCCAATCTCTAATCTGGCAACTTTAAGGTCTCTCAAACTACAAAGACATCACACTGAAGGCACCTCTGTCGATCGAACACCTACAAAAGAACTAGGTGCTAGATCTAGAGACATTATGACCAAGGTGTCCTTGTTTCCGTCTAAAGAGTGAATCCTGAGAAAGGCTTGCAAACAAATGCCCATGTGCTATCCTGGTTCTAACGTCCAGATATTCCGGGACTGGGCACAATCCACTCTAATGTAAAAGGAGGGATTAAGGGGAC
The DNA here is from genome assembly GCF_040938575.1 of Ambystoma mexicanum. Lineage (NCBI taxonomy): Eukaryota > Metazoa > Chordata > Amphibia > Caudata > Ambystomatidae > Ambystoma > Ambystoma mexicanum. The sequence continues at coordinate 789,891,079 of NC_090938.1, read as the reverse complement.
GTTACAGCCAAGCTGGGGAGAAAGCAGATTTGCTGGCTCTTCCATCTGGCCCTACGATTCTCGCTAGATAACAATTGCGTATGATATCCGCACCTGAGACAGGCAGAGTGGATCTTAAGTAGGGAAGTCCCTCCAGCAATAACGAGGAACAGCGACGATGACCCGCCAACACACAAACCCCATCGCAAAGGAGGAAATCAGCCACACCAAAGAAAAGTTTGATGAATAAGAACTGCTCTAGCCGTATCCACCTGTTATGGGCGGAAACTGCGGAATATCTTAGTTTATCCTGCCCTGCGATACTGGGGAAAGGTGGGGACTGCCTAATATTAATGTTAGCATACCCATTGGTCCTGTACAGGCCAGACTTACCGTTTGTTGTGTTTCTTGCTGATAGACGAGTTTTCATCTAGTGACACCAGTGGTGTCCTTGTACGCGCATCAGTTTGTAAGTTTCACTGGTTTGTTAATTTTTGGAATTGTTTAGGGGGATGTTACAGGGCATTCGCTACAATAATTAATTCAAATATTCATATCACAACAATAAATATATGTACATTGAGGTATTTTTCGGGGGATGGCTATTAGATAGCCTCTTAGTGTCAAGCCCTAGATCATCGCCAATCATCGAAACAAATTGCATTAAAAGCTGCAAAGTCAAAGAGGTTATAGAAAGTAATGAAACAGTCACATACAGATGGTGGAAATTATATCCTGAAATATAAAAGGACTGAATGCACCAAATAAGACATCCAAGATCCTGGTCTGACCATGTTCTCGTGTCCTCTCACCTGGACCTCCTGGGCCCCTGGCTAAGCCTCTGCCCACACTGCCAGCCTCCTTCTCCGTCATTCGACCTACGGAGCGAGTGTCAGTTGCTGCTTTTGCTGCCACCTTCACACCCTCTCCTACTTCTGGCACTGACTCTCACTCTGTCACAGCCCTTACTAACCTTCAACTCTCCATCTCCAACACTCTGGGCATCCTTGCCATGAGGATCTGCATGAAACCTGCCTCCAAGTGTTACCCCTGGTACGACTCTGACCTGGCCATTCTGAAACGCAAGTGCAGAGCGACTGAGCAGAAGTGGCACGCGTCAAGCACATCCTCTGACAAACTAGCCTGGCACCTGTTCCAAAGGCAATACAGACTCTCCTTTTGTTCTAAGAAGAGGGTCTATATCCAAGCCCACATCTCTGCGGCCACTATCAACATAGGGGAACTTTTCAAAGTCTGCAAGGAACTCGCCAGCCCTACTGCAGTCTCCACTTCTCCTCTGCTTTCCCTGGCTATGCACTTCTCTGGCCTCTCACTCCATTTCTAAAACTCAGAACATCTTGTCCTTACTCTCCTCTACTCCTCACCTCTCTCCTTCACCTGCTCTCAGGCCTCCCTTGGATTCCCTGACCCCTCCTCTGCTCCTCTCCTCTTTTTTCCCCATAACACTTGACAAGGTTTCTAGACAAGTCCGCTCTATGAAGGTCTCATCCAAACAGGTGCTCCCCTGCTCCCCCGAACTATCAAGGACAACATTGTCTCCCTTGCTCCAGCCCTGGCCAATTTCTGCAATCACTCCTTTGCCACTGGATCCTTCCCCTCACTCCTCAAGCACTCCCTGGTGCACCTTCTCCTCAAAAGGCCTTCTGCTGACCCCTCTTGTCTGGCAAACTTTCACCCTTTCTCCATTACCCCCTTCCTGGGCAAACTCTTGGAGAGGCTGGCCATCTGCAAGTTTATCCTCCACTCTGAATCTGTTGATTGCCTCCATGACCACCAGTCTGGATTCAGCGCTGCCAGAGGCACAGAAACTGCTCTCCTGAACGCCCGCGAAGACCTACTCTGTAGTCTTGATTCCATCTCTCCTTCCGTTCTCATCCTTCTCGACCTTGCCTCGCCTTTAATACGGTCAATCATGGATAAATCGGCTCTCTGATACCTTTGGCATCATGGACCTGACTCTGGACTTTCTCTCCAACATCTCACTCTCCACCTGCTGAGTTCCTCGAGGCTCTATCCTCTTGCCTTGGGCTTTCAACATCTACTTGGTTCCTCTAGCCCATCTGATCACCACCTTCTCTCCTAACTTCCAGTGTTATGTGGGTGACACACAGCTCTCCTTCAAGCTTCCCTCCTCTGTCTCCTCCTCTTCCTCTCTCATTCCTGGCTGCTTGTCTGCTATTCGGGCATGGTCCACTGCTAACGATCTTAAAGCCAGTAAGACAGAGATCCTTCTCACTGAGACCCATGCTTCCTTTTTCCCTCCCACACTATAGCCACCCTCCATGGGCCGCTGCCCCTCACCCTGTGAGTCAAAAAACCTTGGTGTCATCTTCGACTCCACTCTCTCCTTCTCTCCTCACATCACGGACCTTGCCAAGAAGGCCCACTATCAGCTGCACCTCCTCAGAGGTATTCTTCCTTTTCTCACCTTCCCTCAGAAGCTCAAAGTCTCCAGAGCTCTGGTTCTCTCCAGGTTGGAGTACTGCAAAAGCCTCTTCCTCAATCTTCCTGTATCCTCTCTTCGTCCCCTTCAACTAATCCAGAATAGGACTGCAAGACTTATCCTTGACCTCAAACCCATGGACTGCATCTCTTCAGCACTAAAATCTCTCCACAGGCTCCCGGTTGCTGCGAGGGTCAGGTTCAAGACCCTCTGCATCATCCACCAGGCTTTCTGGGGCTCGGGGCCCCTCTACATCCAACTCTCTCTCTCTAAATACCTCCCTACTAGAACACTTTGTTCGTCAAGCTCTAACTCTCTGCAGATCAGCTGTTTTTCCAAGCGGAGAGCGGGGTGTAGATCACTCTCCGCTGCAGGTGCCTCCCTCTAGAAATGGCCTTCCTGCCCCTCTCAGACTTGAGTCAGATTGCCTTTAGTTCCGGGTGCTTCTCAAGACATTCCTTTTCTCTTCCCCCCTTCCCACACCCCCTCCCCTGCTAATGGGAATGTTTTGCTTCTTGACTGGCTGCTTGGTTCTCTCAGAGTCTTACAGGACACCAGGCCCCCGTAATCCAGTCTACCCCTGTACCTGGTCACCCCTGAGCCCCCCTTAACCTGCACTTGCCCTTCTGGGCCCCTCCCCCTGCACTAGCCTGGTGGTGCCTGCAACCTTTGTAGCCCTTCCAGCCCCTTCCTCGCACTTGGCTCGTGGACCTGCCTTGTGGACCTGTCTTCCCCTGCACTCTCTGCTTCCCCTGGCTCAGTCCACCTGGCCTCCCTTGGCACTCACGTTTCTCACGGGCCCTGCCGCCCAGACCGGCACCTCCCCGCCTCTCTTCTACCCTGAAATTCCCTCTACTGCTCGTGCACGATCTGAACGTTACAAGGCTTATTTGGATCATTTTTTGTTTCATCTTCCCTGTTCCCCCTCCCTCTTGTCTTGTTGCGCCCGAAACACATTGTGTATAGGCGCATTAAAAATACCTTACTATTATTATTATCATCATTATTATTATTAAAATTATTATTAAGATGCTGATCCAGTTACCAGACCTGCATCCTGATATTGTGGGATTACAAGATACCCACTTAAGGCAGCAAGACCAGCAGAAAAGTAGACACAAACTCGTCTCCCAAATCTGGTACGCCTCAGATCCAGTAAATCAGCAACAGTAGTGCTGGCATTTCACAAAGACTTTCCTTTAATAGTAAATGGGATTTGACGAGGCAGAGAAATTAGGTTTCTTATGATTAAAGGGATTTACCAGGTATGTGAATGAAGGTGGCAACGTTGTACACACCCAATGTTGGATAGGGAACATTTGTAGCCCACTTTTTGGACGGGTTTGTGGGTTTTGCAGAGTTGTAGTCTGGTCACCATCACGAGATAGATCGCCAAAATCCTCTCCCTACGTTAGAATAATATCTGTGGGACTTAAGGATACATTTATACAGTTGGGGTTGGTGGTCATCTGGAGAGCACCACATAAAGATACACTTGAATTCTCATCCTTGTCCAATATCCACCATTCCGACACCAAGCTGGACCTTATTTTTCTTAGCCAACATTTGCTACAATATACAATTGACTCTACAGTTGATTCAATTGCAGTTTCAGACCATGCACCATTGTCAGCTACCGTTCAGATCCAAGGTAAACAATGAATCGCCTCACATTGTCCTTTCATTCTGGGATCATGAGAGACCCGCTACCGATGGAAGAGTTAGGCAATCGCATTAGACTGTTTTTCCTCGAGAACCTCTGATATGATAACTTTGAATCTAACAACTGGGGCTAATTAAAAGCTGTGGTTCAGCAGATGGGGTCACTTCTTTGTTTGCGAAAGAGGGAGGATGTAAAAATCAGCTGACGAGAAGTTCCTATTTGACCTTACATCTTTCGAGAGCATGAATCCAAGCACCCACCTCTACACAAGATGAGAGCAGTGAGATGACAACTAAACTTGTTTTATGCCAAGTAGGCTGAACATACCCTTCTGGAAGCAATACAGAAGAACTACAAACAATCTATTAAAGATGTTACAATGTTAGTATCTATATTCATCCTCATAATATGCTTTATTCAGATTTATCCATTAACATAATAAATACATTTATTTTTTTATTTATTTGAACTGACAAAACTCAGTCTTTACTGAGTAAAGTTCAAATAAAAAAAATAAAAAAAAAAATAAATACATTAGATCACAAAATATTACATAATAAAACAAGACAGGATATAAATATCAGTACAATATACCTTCATCAGACTAAAACCACATAATTTACAGTTTTATTATCCCCTTCATACCTTTCCTCATAAACCCATACTAACATTTGTAATGCAAAACCTCTTCTGTAGAGACTGGCCTAGAAAATTCATCAGATCACAAAGACATTGTGAGATAATACAGTTAAAAATGTGAAACATCACCTCCTTACAAGATCTAATATTTGATGCTAAAAAACAAGGTCTCACCCATCTCACCCCCTCCCTTTTATAAAATGGGCATAACAAAATAAAATGCACCAGATATTCATCCACACTCATATCACATTTGCATTTTATTGAAGCTTTTGACTAGGTTGTTCTTTTGCCAGTGGTAGCAGGTTTAACCTGGCTTTAAGTAGGAGTCTACATCCCTCCTGGGAATCTATATCTAGTATCGGCCCGGGACACACAGGGTCACCTTATACTGTACATAGGCTATGAGGGACGGTAGAGCACATATTTTCCTCCCATCGAACTGCAGCAAGTTTTCTCTTGACCAGGTTTTGATTTCTGTTTTGACTTGGTTGTAATTGACTCTTCCTCTTCCAGCCAGGAACCTTTCTCAAAGTCTGCTTCCAGTCTCATACCAGACTGGTTTATATACCTCCGGGCGGCGTTCCATAACTAAAAATCCCAACTGGAGATTCGGATTTGAGGTTAAATTTAGTTTTATTTTTGATAAATACGCTAGTTGCCCTGCTTTTGTCAGGGAAGTGATACTCTGGAACCCCAGCTCAATTCTCAGTGCGCCGCTCGTAAAAACCAGATGGAAGCCGCAGAGTTTGACGCCAAAATTGAAACTGTACAACCTCAAGAGGTTCATAGGAACAGTAACCCCAAATCTTGCTACCATAAAGCATTTGAGTTAAAACTTTACATTTAAAAACCTCAATATATGTATCTAATCTTCGGCCTCCATATTTAAAATAAAACCTTCGTAGGCACTGAAGGCCGACTCTGGCCCTCTCTGTCTGTTGTCTGATATGTTGCGACCATTGCAAATATCATACCTAAGTACATATATGAATCTACTTCCTCCACTAGGGCCCCTTTCAATTCCCGCTTTGTTTTCCTTTCCTTTCCCCCAAACATCACAATGTTAGTTTTGGTTTATTAACCTCTAAGAACTCCATAGCATAACTAAGCCCATGATTCAGGCCTCTATGTTGAAATTCTTTTAAAAACTCACAATATATTGGAGAGATAAGTCACCTGTTAGGTACATCAGGTATTTCAGAAAGTACCAAGGCCTTTAGATCATTTTACTAGACCATATACACTGCTCTATACTATTCAACAGAATGACCAACTTAATTACCTCTCAGAGGTGGGCCTCCAGTCTTTAACACCTGAGCAAACTGAAGAGTTGGAAGCTTACATTAATGAATTGAAAATAAATGATGCTATAAAATCTCTCGAACCCCATAAACCTCCAGGACCAAACAGCTTAATGGGAGCTTTTAATAAGGCATTGCACCTGCTCTTAACTCTAGTGCTGGTCAAGCTTTTCATGTCAGTGTCTGGACAACGGTCAGGACTAGGTTCAGACTTGATAGGTTCAAATTTGTCTGTTGGCTCACCCTTCACAATATGGCGTTCTGGTTTCCTTGATCCACGGGTCTTGAGGGTGGCCTTAGAGTAGTAGAGAAATTGACTATCCCTGCGGGAGGCCAGCCTGGGAGCCGTGTCAAAATAGTCACCTGGTGGACCGTTCTACCTCAAGCTGCTAATGTTTAGCTTAATCGATACAGAAATGCTTGACTTATCAGCCAGAGAACAGAATTGAGTAGGCTGATGGTCACATGACAAGGTCCTGCCATTTAGCTGATGCTCCGCCCTACTATGATTTCCCACCTTCCAGGAGGATATGTAAGGACTCCAAGCAAGAACCAGGCAGACAACAGAGGTCCTTTCACTCAGCCGCTTTGTTCTCCAACCATTTTCCAACCTTCCAGTAGGCTGCTCAAGGACTCCAGGCAGATATTATTAAGGAGGCTGCTGGTCACATGAGTAGGTCCTGCTACGTAGTAACTCTGCTCACCACCTATTTCATCAGTCCTTAGGCATTCTCATTGCTGGCATCCTCCGCAAAGAACAGATGAAGACAAGGACCTATTGGTGTCAGTTTGGGCCTGACAGGGCCAAAGGCCAAACCCTCAATCCTGCATTTCACCTACACAGTAGTCGCTACAGAATTACTCGCCAAAGTATACTACCATGTGTCTCCTCCCTCCCCACCCATCCCCCACCCTCACAAGGGTTCAAAAAGCTAAGCGCCCTGGGCTGCCCCTGCAAGCTACCCTAATGAATTTCATCAATATTGCTCTTACCCCATCCAACGAAAAAAGGACATCACTCACACGCTCCCTCATGCTGATCAATGCCTACTCAGCATTCACTCACAGACCATAGATTGCCGACCTCATCTCATACAACAACCCTTGATGTCCTCTTCATCAAAGAAGCATGGTTTAACCCATCCTCCCCTCATGTTTTTGATGTTCTCCTAGCCCCCGGCTATGACATCCAACATCATGAGAGGCTAGAAAGGGCAGGCGAGAGAGTGGCAATCATATACAGGAACAATTGCCTTTTTCCATCATCCTCTCTCCCAGGACAAGCTTGTTTGAATCACTCGACTGCCGGTTCCCTTTAGCTCACAAGGAATCCGTCCCCTTCTACCTCATCTATAGACATCTCACAGAAGTGACACTTTCATTGACAACATCTGTAACTTACCCCCTCTGCCAAATTAGCACACACTACTGTCTTTCTCACAGATGTTAACATCCCTGAATCTCATGTCAACAACCACATTTGAAGCACGCTTTTCGCATTGACTTGGTCCATGGACCTTAAGGAAATTGTGCTCTCCCACACGCACAACAATGGCACCACGAGAGACCTAGCCTTTACATCATCCTCCCTCATCACCTGCACAGACCCTATCACACTCGTCTGGTCTGACCATGCCACCATCTCATTGTCGATCACTCACTCAACCATGGCCCACAATGGTCAGGCTAAACGCCCCCTCACTCAGCACAGCTCATTCAAAAACGTCCCAGTCAATGAGCTAGAAACAAACTTTGCAGACTTTGCCACCACAGGCAATGCCTCGACCCTCCTAGAATTATTCAACAACTCTGCTATGAAACTGGTGGATACTCATGCCCCCCCCAAAAGCTCTGCTAAGATCAAAGCATCTGTCTGTGGTACACCAATGCACTTGCCTATAACAAGCCTACAACAAGCACTCAATCCGATCCCTGGAGAATCGGTGGCGCAAAAACCAGCACCCTCGAGTTCTCACAAACCTCAAATCTCTCTAGGATTCTGATCACAAAAGACACAGCTGTTTATCACTCCACCACCAATGTGGCAGCCACTAACAGGAGCAAAGCCCTCTCTGAAGTAGTGACGCATTGTACCAAACCCTCATCCAACCCCGCAGTGCCAGCAACTGAGGAAAAATGCAATGGAATCAACAACCTTTTCATTGAAAAAATAGACAAAATCCAACAGCTCATTGGGTCTAGTGTTTATAGCATCATTGGTGATGTTGCTCAGCCAGGCGACAGTGAGGAGCCCTCCTCCAGGGTCTCAAACCTGCACTGGAAACTAATGGTTGAGTCTGTAGTTCTTATTGTAGTGGCAGGTTTCAAAATTCAGATTCAATGAGCAGGACCTAAAACCAGCTCCTGGGTGTCAGGAATCATCCAGTAGGCAGAAGCTACCATCGAGGAACCTGGAGCGAGCACCCAGAACACTGCAAATCCAACTTCCACATCAGATGAAAATGTTAACTTTTTGACTATTATATATGATCCTTTATATTAAAATGCATCCTAATTCTTCTTTATTTTCATTCTTAAACACTGAAAGTTAATGTCACATATGAATGTGTGTAAGGCACCAGTTGACCTGGGAAGCCCAACGCTGCTTCTGGTAATGGTTGATTGTAAGCTGTCCAGGTTCTCGTAGGGCGGAAGCAGGAGCTAAATAGCTCCCAGCAATTTCGACCCCAGGGTGGGTGTGTGCCTTCTCTTTCACAACTCCAGAGTCAGGGTATGCTTTGCTTCCTGCAATCAGTGCCTCGCCAACAATGCCCTGCCTTCACCCAGGAGGACTGGAAGCTTGGCTTTCTCCAATCTATGTCTAGCTGTTTATTTAGTTTTGATTCTTTTTAAAATGTCAACTTTGTCCCGTGTTTTGGATTGTTATTAGGAATCGTTTACTATTAAAGTCAGTTGGGCCGTCATACGTGGCGCCTTGGGGAAGTGCAACGTACTGTAGATAAGTATGAAAAGTAACCTGCAAAAGAGCCCATGTATTGCCTGCCAGCTGATGGGAGATGTCCACAGTTATCTTCGAATGAATCATTGAATCTCTGCAGCAAATGATACAAAATAACAATAATAGAGTGATGACAGGAAGTCTGACATTGTTCAGCTGAGGTTCCATCCTGCCTGAAAGTAAAGACTGGTTCACACTGGCTGTACGACTTCTCCGCAAAGTAGACTATATTACTCTTAAGGGAGACTTGGGTAGATATTTCATTATCAGCTATACTGTGTATTGTGTAGTGCAGCGATACAGCCTAGTCTTGCTACTTATATTTGCTGCATTGTGGCAACGATTACTGCTTCTAAAATGGCTGCCTTCAGCTACACACACACAGGAGTCAATGCGAGGGCTCATTTAGGGGGCTCATTTGCATATTTACATAAGGTCACTCGGCGCATAACATTTCTCCACGGTGCCCCTGGTGATTATTGCTTCAATGTTTTGAAGAGAAAATGGTTCATGGTGCAGCCCCATCAGTGCTGTTTTTTTTTTAACCCTAACTAATAAGTTTGATATGGTTTTCAGAGCTCCCGAATGAGTGCACTGCAAGGGAAAGTGAAAACAAAAGGCTCCAAAATACAAAATAGATTTTAAAATTATCTATACAATTTAAATATAAAAAAAGAGATATTCAAGTGTTTTAAATTCTGTGCTTTAAAATATGCGGTTCAAGCAGAGTTGTTTTGTGACAAATATATTCTTAAGAATTATTTTTTTAAAGCAGTGGTTGATTATAAAATACAGCACTGTTTGATAATGCAGCCAGCCCCATGTCCAGTTTTAAACAAGAAGATATTTTTGTGTCGTTTTTATGATGATTTTAACATCAAGCATATCATCTAGAAGTTTTAAAGTGAAACTGCGAGTGGGAAAGAAGACACAGGCCCAGGGAAGAGCGCAAGTTTCCTTCCCAACAGAAGTTCGTCCAATTAATTCCAATTAATTCCCTTTCGCCTCCTGTGACCTTCCATTTGCACCGAGTAACCCTGTGGCGGGAAATTATGTCGTAAACGAGAAATGCACTGACATAGTTGTCTGTCTGCGAGACTAAATATATCCAGATCGGAATCTCGTGTGGAACATGTGTGCCTATTGATTTGCCAGAACCCCACACACTGCAATGCAGCCAATGCAGCAAATGTGGCCGCCCCGTCAATACTTGCAGCACGGTTTGTTCCTGAACCAGCTTTAAAGCACCTACTTGGTCCCACCTCTCCACTTCCCCCGAACTAGAACTTATTCCCAGCATGCAGCGCACCTCGCGCGCGCACCTGTAAGTGCACGAAAGTGTGCTGTTGGCTGAGCAGGAATTCTACACGTTTCGTGGATTTCATTTGGAAGCGCTTTTCCTCTGAAGACACAGTCGGCAAGACACGTGGAGGAAGTCCTTTTCAGTTACACCGGGACTCTGCCTGACTTCGCAGTAAATATATTTGAGCAGTTTGGTTTAGCACGTCATTCCCCCTCTGTGTCACTCGGGGTTTGATTTCACTTGGATACGCCCACCCTCCTTGTACAAATACTCTAATACAGCCCCTCTTGGATACGCCCACCCTCCTTGTATAAATGCTCTAATACAGCCCCTTTTGACACGCCCACTTTTAGAAAATATACCCGATCCTCGTTTGTTTTAAGACACATTTCATGTGTTAGCACACGACTTTAATGAGTTTTTTACCTGTTTTGACTTTCTAGGGCACCGGATTGGCCCGACCTACTTGGTCCCACCTCTCCACTTCCCCCGAACTAGAACTTATTCCCAGCATGCAGCGCACCTCGCGCGCGCACCTGTAACTGCACGAAAGTGTGCTGTTGGCTGTTCGCGGTGCGAGGCGCGAGTCGCATAGCGAGAAGTTCAATTAAGAGAACTAGAGACTAAGATATGAGAGGTAACTAATTAGGTCTGCTTTTTAATTTTTTTAACGCTATACAGATTTTAACTAAAAGATTCCACCTGTGTATATTACAATAAAGGTGTGTGGAATTATAATAGTCATTTAACATTTTTCCTGTTCTTAAAATAAATTTAGGTTGAGAATGAATTTAAGATCTAACAACAGCATTGACATTGAAGTGAAAAAAATTACGGAGATGATTCAGCGCCCCAATCGTGCGTGCAAAAGAAAGATCATAGGCAAACAGGGTCTCCTACCGGAGGCCAAATTAGCCAAAATGACGTCCTTTTTTGACAAAATTGAGCCAATAAAGTCAGCTAATTCTATACTAGCTGATAGTGTCAGATCTGAGACAAGCGCCGAATTAGTAGAAGATCTTGCTAATAGACTTCCATGTATCGGTTCTAAGTTTCTTTCTGAGTTGTTAGAAAGCCAAAACAACAAAGAGGAGCTGAAACCACCCAAGGGTAGTCACACCTTAGACTACTGTAACTCATGTACCGATATGGCTATATGGAGTAGTACTGCAGTGCACCGACCGGACTTACCCTATTCTATAGATCTAAAAAAATGGCATGCACCCGACCCCATTACCCATACATCAACTAAACAAGACATATGTTACGATACTGCCCCCAAGATGGACAGCAGTCTGAATTCCAGTCAATGGTGTAAATTAGATGGAAGCACTAAAGACAGAATTATTGTCGACCCCATCTCAGGTTTAATAAAATACACTGCCACTTGCCATAATGAGATAAATACAAATACAGCTATCCCCAATACCTGTATGAATGCTAGTATGATCACCATTAATAGCCGACAATCTGAGGAGAATGAGAGCTTTACTCTCATGAAAAATGAGGAACTGTGGGAAGCTCTAGAGCGAGTGCTAAATGAGATAGTTGAAAGATGTGACATAATTGAACGAAAGTTAGATAGTCACACTACTATACTGCAAGTGCACTCCTCTAAAGTAAGCACAACATTCAGAGAAACTTCCACCAATACTGAATCAATTATAACCCCAAATACACAAAGCTGTCCTGTGATCGACGTAAATACATCTAAGGTAATACATGACCATCAAGTGGGATATTCTATTGATTCTAATGCGACAGTTTGCTGGTATAAGAAAAAGCTGAAAAAAGGAAAAAAAAAGCAATGTACCAAAGAAAACTGGAAAAAATTCAGCAACCATCCTCACGTGGGGTGTGTGAGAGACCATTCACGAACGGATGTATTGTAAATGATGAGACTCTGCCCAATAAAGTAGAAGAATGTGCAATTATCAGTTCAGAAGAGAGTACGATGGAAGTTATGAAAACCAATCCAATCCTTATTACCAAAGAACCTAATTTCTCCGGTAAACATACAGTTACAATCCACGCACCAGTCGATAAGACTGGTAATGGTAGCATCAAAAAACAAAAAAATCCAAGTAAAACCTGCAAGATCCCTAAACAAATTAAGCTAGTGGCACCAACACTTGATGAATGGGTAGTCCCTATAAGTCAAAAAGAAAAGCGAGGTAAAAAGACGAATAAGAATAATGAAATCTCCACCAAGGTACTAAAAGCCATTAAAACTCTCTTCTTAGAAGAGAAATTTGAACCTGTCCTCAACCTAGTTTCATCTTCTGAGGCTGTCCTCATCCATGAATGTGAAGAGGCAGAGAAAATAGTAGAAAAAGTTGTCCGCTTTGGTGAAAATAGTGATGACAAAGTGTATGATCCTGCCTATAAGAGAGACCCATTACACTTTGTCAAGGCACTACAGTTTCAGGCAATTGATAAACATGATCCCTTAGTGTTACTAAATAGACATCGAATAGTCGAACTCTGTTCTCTAGTAGTACCGTTGCGGATGGTAAAAACTAGTGACTTTAAGATCGTTGACCAACTAGTAACTCCAAATTCAATTACGACTAATGTATGGTGCCTAGAAGACTCCATCCATGAATATATACTTAGTTACCATGAGTGCTTTACTAAACTTGGATTCACCTGTACAGAAACTTCTATGCGTAGAGTGAAATATCAAAGATTACCAGTCGAAGTAAAGAGAAATGCGAATGTAAGATCTGTAAATCTGACTACGACTCACACCGACATTAATTTGAATTCATCACATAAATGTACTAAAACAATAGTAAATCAAATCCAAGCTAGTAAGGATAACCAACCGAGAATACCCGGTAATGTAAAAGCTCATGGTGTGTCTAATAGTGATCCTAACACCACAGGCTATTGGCAATGGCTTCCAATAGAATTTAAATCCAGACTGGAACAAAGTTCCTGATGACACTTGCATGATGATTTCATGGAACACCAGAGGGAATATGCACTATGAGAAGAATGCGGGTCTCCTTAATAATTTAGACATATTTAGTTTGGTCACACTGCAAGAGACATGGTTGTGTGACCCCTGTGAAATAGATGGGTGGTGCTCCTTTCAAAGTTTAGCATGCAAAGGGTTGAAAGGCCGCCCAAAAGGTGGACTCCTAACAGCTATCAAATATCCATGGACCGGTGTGAAATCTAGCTGGTCAAATAATATGATCCTGGGAGTGATTGTTAAAACTAATAGCATCCACCTTCCCAATTTTTTGTTGATAAACATATACAACCCCCCAAATGGAATTAAGAACAATGAGAACATTGAGATGTTAACTAAAATATTGTTAGAATACAATGCTGTGCTACCTATCATTATCGCAGGAGATTTTAATGCCAAGATATTCTTACCTGTAGACCCTATGTGTGACGATAAGATCTCTGGCCCCATTACTAGGGATTTTCCCAATAGGTGTGGTGATGCTTGGTGTAAACTGATCATTAGCCAACAGCTTTCAATGCTAAATGGCCACACTAAAAGCGATACCAACCGTGGGATAACAAGAGTTGGCTGGGGTAGTTTATCCACAATTGACTACATCTTAGTAAATGAAAAAGCCAATAGTTTTATTATTGATATGGCAATAGGCAGTCGTGAAGAAAGTGACCACTTTCCACTTGTTGTGATGCTGGAACACCCCAAAGACGAGGCAGACTTCCATATGGCTGGGAATATTAAATGCAACAATGCGGCTAACCGAATTTCTTGGAATCCTACCAATCTAAAAAAAACTAATTGCGTAGCCGTTAAAGAACTGCTAGAATGGCGGGAGTCGATTGATGCTGGGCAAACTGCTACTGACAATACATTGATTGTCACATATGAAGCAGCCATAAGTAAGATCAAAGTAGCCTCCTCTAAAAAACGAGAGTATTCCAGTAATGGTGAAAAATGGAATCTTACTCACGGCAAACATAATTCCTATGACCCGACAATAAACAAAGCAAAAAACATTTTAAGGAAGGCTATAAAGCAAATTGCTGAAACCAAGAGCACCGAAGCTACCTCACAAATAAAATGGCTAAAAAAACAACACAAGAAGTGGATGAGTAACCATAAAAGATTCAAGGCAAGTGAAATCTGGTTAAGGATTGCAGACCAAGCGAGAAGTAATAACCAACAAGGGATGTGGAGAGTAATAAACGATGCAAAAAAACGTATTTTCTCCCTATTAATTGCGTGGGAGAAAATGAGTGGATTATGCACGTTATACATACCCTGGGCTCTGAAGAGAGTATTAAAATCAGCCCACTGTCTAGACGAGCAATCTGGGTAGGTAACTTCTCTGAATCGTCCTTGGTTAATATGATAAGGAAATTGCATGCCTCTAGAGCCACTGGCCCTGATGGGACATGTAATGCTCTTTTACGTCTATCTCCTGAAGTTTGGGCTAAAGCCTTATATATGTTGTTTAGATGGATTGGCATGAATGGGGTGATTCCAAAAACATGGCATGAAAGTGTCATTTTGCCAATCTACAAAAAGGGAGAGTGGAAAGACCCACGTAACTATCGCATGCTAGCAATGCTAGATATTCCGGCCAAATTATTTGCAAAAGTTTTGCTAGACGACCTTGACATATGGATAGAGAAGAAGAAGATCCTACCAATATACCAAGCGGGGTTTCGAGCGAAATCCTCCACTACTCATAATTTAATTACTCTAGTATCAGCAATTGAGTATTCTTGGTATGTTCGCGAACTTCCAGTATATGTGGTGTTCATAGATTACTCTGCGGCCTTTGATACTGTAATAAGAGGTAAACTTTGGTCCAAATTAAAACTTTGGGGGATTCCCGAAGGCCTTCTAGCTATGATACAGTTATTATATTCTGATACCTCTGTCAGGATACGTCTAGATGGTGAAGGACGGCTCTCCCAACCAATTTCCACCTTTTGTGGAGTAAAACAAGGCTGCAGACTAGCAGCAACATTGTTTAATCTTTATCTAGCCGATTGCATGAATGAGATAGACAAAAACATCGTTAACCCAGTGCGGACGGGCACAATAGAGTTACCCTGGTTAGGCTATGCCGATGATTTGGTTTTATTAGACTACACACCGGCAGGTCTTCAATCAAGATTAGACTGTCTACTCCATTTCTCTGAAAATAATGGGTTAAAGATTAACATCGCAAAAACAAAGGTAATGGCATTTCGAAGCACTACGAAGCAAACACGATATATAACAACTTTAAGTGGATGCTGAATTCAGAAATACTTGAAAAAGTCGACTGTTACCGTTACTTAGGAGTCATAATTGACTCTAAGCTACTATGGAAACCCCACTGGGAGGCTACTAAACTGCTATGTTTAAATAACACCGGTGCCATTAGTAAATTTATAGGAAAACAAGGTGGCATCTCTGTAAATACTATTTTATTACTGTACGCAAGTAAGATGATATCCTGCTTATTATATGGTGCTGAGATCTGGGGGAGTAAATTTACCAAGGAAATGTGTTTATTAGAAGGAACAATTTTAAAATCACTGTTCAGGTTACCTAGTTCAACATCTTGTGAATACATTTTATTAGAATGTAACTTTAGATATGCGAAAGACATTTTAGAATACAAATCCGCAATGTTATACGCTAAATTAAGTATGCTATCTATTAGTACTTTTGTGGTTGAACTGATGAAAACATTCACCAAGGAGGGTCATAAAAAACAGTTTGTATCCTTAAGCAGATTACATACGATATATGAGAAATGGGCGACAGTTAATTCAAAGAGTTGGCTACTCCTCAAGCAAACTAAGATTAAAAACTTATTACAAGGAACTATATATAGCCATGCAAAAGAACGTGATATGATTACTCTGTCCACAAAATCCACAAGTGGCTTATTCCTAGAATACTGGACGCCAAAAACTGTGAAACCTAAATATCAATTTGCGTTTCCGACCGCAGCCACTATAAGACAGTACTTTTTTTTTAAGTTCAACCGTTGTGATACTCTGGAAATTTTAGGAGCTAAACTCAAGCTCGAGAGAAATATAAGGTTCTGTCGATTATGTGGAACTCTAGAAATCGAAAATGCAAAGCACTTAATATGTTACTGTGAAAGTCTTACAGTTATTCGTGGAAAATTTCTCTTACGCTATAATAACACCAGTATCACTGAGGATGTTGAAATTATTTGGAAAAAACTACTCGAAGGAAATGATATCAATTTAATATATCATATGATGAAATTTTACGAACTAGTCTTAATAATTTTAAAGGATTTATCTGAGAGTATTTTTGTATGAAATTTGTTTTTAACTTTTATGGACTGTGTGATTTTTGTATGTTAAATTGTCTGTGTGTGTAAATTGTTTGTATATGTAAAGCCATTATTTGGCTATGAGCATATTATAAATAAATAAATTAAAGCTGCGCAATGGAATTGGAAATCCCCCTCACTAACGTGACAGGGGGTTTAGATTCTATTAAAGAAAGGAGGCGAGTATTATGCATTTCCATCTTTACTCTGAAACCACAGCAGCAAAGAAAAAACTTTACAAACAAAACGTTTCAACAACAGAACTAGATAAGAGTTCAATGTCCATGCATGGGGAACTCCCCAAACCATCATGGAGGACAGGTCATGCCCTGCAGGGAACTAATGAGCAGGGCCCTCCTCTATAAATATCCATTACTCTAACCCCAACCCCTCTTTCTGCAGCTGTCCTGCACCAGACGTCCAATGAAACGGTTGAACTGCGTAGCGCGGAGAAAGGATCCAGCGAAACTGGAGATCTCAACCTTCCCACAGCCTGAATCTATGACGAAGTTCTTCTGGATAGGACTTCTCACCCAAATCTGAAACAATATGAAATATAACAGAGTGGGTGGGTGGAAGCAGAACAGCCAATACAAAGGGAGGGTGGGTGGGATAATACTCGCCTCCTGTCTTTAATAGAATCTAAACCCCCTGTCACGTTAGTGAGGGGGATTTCCCATTCTATAGCATGACAGGAGGCTTCATATTATGCAAGTTCAAAGCCCTTGCATCCCAATCCAAATCCCAACCTGAGCAATACACTAGTGATAAAATAAAATTATTATTCCAAATATTATTCCCATGACCAAACAGCTGCTTTGACAATTCCCTCCCCCAGGAGAGCATCTTAAACACTATAGCATCTTCCATTGAAGGACCAAGGAGCAATTAACTCCCTTTATCTGCAAATCTACTTAATCCATATGGCCCAAGGGTAAGAGACCCCGCAATAATGTTCCCACAGGAAAGCAGCTGAGAGGTATTTAGGGGTTAAGTCCAACTTAAGCATTTAAAAACACTTAAAAACTTATACATTAGAAAATGACCCAGACCTGGATAATAAATGGAGGAAACCCTATGGGTACCCAATCTGGCAATACATCCTGACCCCCGGGAGAACATTCCACTGTCCATATCTAAAGGGCTGAAACAGGAGATGTACTTTAACAGGAAAGAAACTCCACATGGATAACTTTGAAAACAGTTGTAGCACGGACAATCCTTACTTGAAAAAACAAAGATGTGGTAATACCATATGATATAATCGAAGCCGATAAGAAACACCTAGTCAAAGTGGAACCCCAAAACCAATGGACCTGAAGGTCCTGCGCACCAAGTACTGCCAACCACCGTTTTCACCCTTAGCGACCATGTTTCGCTGCGATAATGGCAGTAAAATGCAATCATTGCCATGTAAAGTAGCCTTCATAGACCGTTCTACCAGAACAACCTATTTCCGTTAAGGGAGAAACAGAAGCAAAATCTTATCACATACCCATTCACTGAATAGCCGCCATCTAAAAGAAAACAGGCTTATTAAAGGCTTTCCAAAAGTCCTTGATGACCCAGATAGTGCACTGCGCAAAGAACTTCTGAAGCCCCAGGAAAAGATGAAAATATATTCTAATGAATAACAGAGGAACCATAAGAGAGAAGTGACGGTGCAGAGATAGAGAAAGGTGGATAGGGATGACACTAGACAACATGCACCGTAAAATCCTATAGGGATGGGAACCATCCCCCTCCCGAGAAGGCCCCAAAAGGAACCGAACAATCCCAGAGGAACCGTCCGAAGACAGTGGACTGGCATCCACCTTCTCACAAGGAAAAGAGATCACCCAATCGGAACTCCAACCGTATCAGATTGAGGCCAAGAGAGAGCTAATAATGTAGCTTTCATAAAGCGCTACAAACCATCAGGCATCTGAGCCCTGCTTGTTGTAACACACGGTGTGTGGAGCTCATTTATCGATCTCGCAAGTATGAAAGGCTGAGTGTGGCTCTGCCCATTGGATCCTGCATCAGCAGGCTTTGCACAGATGTTAAAGCAAGTGATGCACTTGCTGAGTTATCGGACCGACATCCTGATTGACAATATGTTGCTCCAGTCACGGAGCTAACTGGAATTGATCTTAGAGAAAGGCTCTTGTGTGTAACAGGGTTAGGTAACTGTTCCAAAGGCTGATCTAAATGCGAGAGCAATAGATTCTCGCTGGGTGCTTGGAACAATGACACGGAAGGAGCTGGCCCTCTGCCCATCTAGGTTAACTAGCTAAGGGAAATAATCACCCTTTCCAGGGGAGAAAACTGCTAACTCCTTACTTAAGTACAGTCTATCATCCCAAAGGATAAGATGCAGAGTTATAATGACGTGCCTAAAACCAAGAACAAACTCTGTGATTGCGGAAGGGACATCTCTAACTGTATCCAAGAAACAAATATATATATATACACACACGCCGGAACCTTTGGAACCTCTGTGAGTTATCACCTTCTTCATTAACTTGGTGACACCAGGGGCTGAAGGGAAAGGCCAAACCGAAAGGGAGGGACAAAGATAATAGTGAACCCATCAGTAGAACTGACGCGGAAACTCTTGAGGGGAGGAATAATGGAGGAAACCCCTCAACACTAACCCTCAAGGTCTAATACGACCATACCATCTGCCAGGAGACAGGAAACAATGAGCATAACAATACTTCCATTTAAAGAGTGCCACAAATATATGTTAAAACTTGTAAAATACTTATTATTAGAAGTATCCTATATGTCCACTCCCAATTAGTGAGAGCATATTTATCTCATTCATAATTCAGAAAGCTTGAGGGAGGTTGTTATCACCGCCCCTTCTAAAATGAGGGCAAGGGAAAAACTGACAGAGGAAAAACACAAATAGGATCCTTGTTAACCCACAGCAACCCCCAGGGGTTTGAGATGAACATCATCTACGAAAAACCTAGTGAACACCAAAGGCATTACAGGAGATATCCTATGACTAGCAGGACTGCTGTCGGCACAATCCTTCCAAAGGAACAAAAAACACCATGCTCAAGCCCCTCGAGCAGAGGAGTAACTGTGTGCACTTCTTGATGCACCTTCTACCGGATAGGTAGACTCAGGAAAACCTCCAAAGGAGCAGCTCCCTTCTCCTGAGGGGCAAGATCTTAATAAAGCCACCTATTCAATAATAATTCGAGATGAAATCGCACGGGTAAGGGCTTAGGTCATCCTGTGGCCGTGAAGGTTTTCCATCGAAGCCGAACAGGCAATCGCTCTTATAATCCAGTCCTTCATGATCCGCACATTTTCAAGTGCTAGTATTATAATCCGAAACTGGATTGTATAGTTTAACCTCTCAGAGGACTGCATTGCCCTTGAGCCATCCCTTCTCACAAGAGGGGTAACTACGCCGCTCCGTAAGAGCAGAGGCGCCGTCGTTGCCGAGCAGGCAAACAGATCTCGATCAAGTAGCCTAGTACTTGCACATCAAATAGTGAACATAGAGTTTACATCCCTCTTTAGCCAGTGAGCAAACTGGGTTATACATGTCCTAAAAAACCCAGATACCCTCTTCCTTTGTAGGGTCCTACCCCTTATGTCCCCTAGGGCAAAGAAGGATACCCAGGACTGTGCAATTAATGTCGAGAGGGTTAGCTCACAAAACAAGAGGATGGCACTGTCTCCCAAGAACGCCCCCCTGATGAGGGAAGAAGGCTAAGGTTCTTAACGCCTCATGAAGGCAAGTAGGGTCCGCCAAATTAACTGACACAGAAACCAAGGACCATGCATTAGGGGAGATATATATTAAGAAAACAGGATATGAGGAACAGACCAGAACTGTAGGTACACCCCCTAACCTGCGAACTTAACCCCTTCAGGGGAGGAGAAACCTAAAGGAAAACGGACTGAGTTGTCCTGAACTTACCTTACGGAAAAGAGAGAGAGAGGGGAAATTAAGCAGACATTTCTTTTCCCCCGTAAAGGGACATGAAATATCATTCTAGTATAGGATTGTGCCTGAATGATGGCTAGATAGGAAGGCCCAAGCCCCCTCTAGGTCATTTAACAACTCCTCCACCAACCCCTGTCTTTTCTTTGAAGGATAAAGTGAGAAAACAAATAAAACAAACAAAATAGTTGTTTGAACAAAGAGAAGCGGCAATGCTTCACACACAGCTTGACCATTGCTGTGTCAAAGGAATACGCCAAGCAAGCGCACCACCAGCTGCTTACCCGAGCAGGGTATGGAAGTCAGCAGCACGCCAGGGAACAACCCTCGCATCCAAACTCAGGTGAAACCTGAAGCCGAGCAGGCAGCGGCACTCAAAATAAAGGTGCTGAAATTCTGACGAAAGATACCCAAAAATAGCGAGACACTTGGTAGCATTTTGTATTTCATTTCTAAAATGTAAAGGTGGTGCATGGCGCTCCCCTCACCTGCGCTTCAGTAAGCAAAGCTGTTGCCAGGGCGCGCATGGGGATTGAAATGGGGGACCCATATGTGGAAGCCTGCACCTTTCCCATATGGATTACTTTAAAGAGAAAAACCCCTTTTATCTCATTTGGTATAAAGTGAACAATTTAGCATTCATAAGTCAGCAATTATATATATAGCGCTACAAACCCACAGGATTCCGAGCGCTGCTCAACCCTACCCCTGGGTCAGGGCAGCGTATAAGAAAGGAAATTTCCCTTATGGATAAATTCAAAAATTTGACATTCATAATTCAGCATAAAACTATTTAAATTTGTTTTTAAATCATGCCAAGGATGTTTCAGACCTTGGATTAGAACTCAGGTCTCCAGCATTCCAAGACCAAGCACTTACCATATGAGCCACTGGTGGCTGTACTAGCTACAGGAGAAAAAGGCGCTGCTCAGCCCTACCCCTTGGCTGTGCGTGCGAGGTCCGAAGCAAAGGCTTAAAAGACCTCTGCTGACAAAGACTCTCAAAATAAAAGAAAACATAACTGGGCGCACTAGGCACCCAACCCACGCGTGACAGGCCTGTAAGCAACAGCTTCTAAATGGGCCTCACGCGGAAAATAAACAAGATAAACAAAGGGTGTGCACGGGTGGTCTGAAGCCCAGGCTTCAAAGACCCAGCACAGCTGACATTCTGTACATAAATCACGCTCGACAGGCCTGAAGCTAAAGCTTTAGCTTCCACAAGGGCCCATGCGACTGCTCGCATTATCTCAGAAAGAAAGTAAAATAAACACACAGCTCGGCGCTGCCAGGTGCCCCAAACCCATAAAAGGAACCATACTGCAGGAAGAAGCACGGGCGCTCATGGCCCATTAATTCTGTTAGACGCCACAAAGTAAGTGGCCGTTCAAATAACACAGCAAATAAATTTAAAATAAGGAAACACAATTTTACAAAGTGAAAGCCGCAAGGCACACATATATATGCAACACCAATTAATATGGCAAACACTGACTAACATGTAAGACACAACTGAAAGGGGTAACTTAGCTCTGTGGTGTCAGCAGCAAAGAAAGAGAAGTTGGGGTTAGAGTAATGAATATATATAGAGGAGGGTCCCTGCTCATTGGTTCCCTGCAGGGCATGACCTGTCCTCCATGATGGTTTGGGGAGTTCCCCATGCATGGACATTGAACTCTTATCTAGTTCTGTTGTTGAAACTTTTTGTTTGTAAAGTTTTTTCTTTGCTGCTGTGGTTTCAGAGTAAAGATGGAAATGCATAATATGAAGCCTCCTGTCATGCCATAGAATCCCCATTTCAACGTGTGCTTAAGCCGAGTGCAAGAGTTACACACTACCTGACTGTGTGTTGATGGAGGTGGAAAGAGAATCTGGAAGTAACTGAGACCAATGGAAGATTCGAGAAAGCGGGCACATTCAACATATTCTGGGCCCTGAAATGGACGACATAATGATCGCAGTAAAAGACATTCTTTGACGCACACCCTGCTGTATTAATTCCTCCTTGTGGAGGCCGCTTCATTACAGTGGCGACGAGGACAGGATGCGACCCGTGGACTCCAGTCACCAGGCATCAAGGACAGCAATCCAGCACTGCATGAGAAGTGACCCATTGAGCCAGTCCACATGCAGACACCGCTGCCACGTTATGGCTAGCTCAGGTGTGGCTGTCATTCCGTGGCGCCAATCAATTCCTCGATTCCAGAATTACATAGAGGCATTGGGTGGCACCGTTTATGCTCCAGGAAGAGAAATGGCTATCATAGGCGTCATTTTAGGGGGGGCAAAGGTGTTTGCCCCCCCAACATGTGTAGCACACCATTTTGTTCCACTCATTTGGCAGAGGTCCCTTTCATTTAAATGGCATGCCCCCATCCCCCAAAATCTGCTAAAAAAGGAGGACACAAGGAGCAGGCAGCAACCCGGACAGACCAGTGGAATGTACACGGAAGTGAAGGCAAGTGACGCGTCAAAGGAATGAAAGATGACCAGATTGAAAGGACCAGATAAGAGATCGGTCAACAGGAAGACATGCTTCTGCTGCGACAATAGTGATCGTAACTATCCTGCTCGACGCAGAGTGTTCAATTTGTGGCTGTGTAGGCCACTTCGCCATGGACAGAAGTTTAGAATTAATTCTAAACCTTCCAGCCATCACCTCTTTGTTTAGCCCTGCTGCTAGAAGCAACATCATGGTGGGACCTTGGATTCCACACACAGTGATGGCAACTGATGGCGTGTCTACACTACCTAGTGAGAGTGGAAGGAAGTGAAATCCGGCTGATGGCGGACTCCATCCGTGACCTCACTGTGATTCCACAAGACATGTAGAAGGAAATAACTAGAAACCCAGAGAGGATCTCCTCGCTTACAGAAACTGCCCAGGGAATGTAATGCACGCTCAGCTTCTAGGAAAGTGTACTCTATAAAACATGCCCTCACTATCCTGGATGAAGTTAGAGCCTGCAGCAGGGAACAAGGACGCAGTCTGGATATTAAAACAAGTGAGGACGGTGTTGTTCTCCAAAGAAATAGGGTGTGTGAAAAAAGGTGTTCATAAAATCCACCTGCACAAAGGAGACTTACCTGTCGAACACAAAGTTAAACCTTTGCCAGTGAACCCCTTAAAGACCTTCTGGGTGATTCACAAATGGAAGGGATAACAGAACCAGTAAAAAGAAAGAAAAAATTGCTGAGCACAGCGTTTCTTTTGTTGTTTATTTTAAAGAAACCTGCACTAGCCCTCACTGAGAAGTGCACTTTTCTGCCCTAATCACAGCTTCTGGTACACGAGGTACCCCCTTAAAAGATGGCCGCCGCACTCTAGGCGAATTCAAGTGGTGCCTTACCAGGCACACAGCAGCACTCCTGGCCCTGCCTGATTGGGCAGCTGTACTACATCTCCTGCTATTGGACGCTGGCAGGCGAAGCCGGCCCTCTCTGACCAAGGCCTTCGAGACTAAGGCTGGAGCCTGTTCTCAGCCTGTTATCTGCCGATCCTGCCACCTGCCAGTCACCTGGCCTCCCAACACCAGCCTCCTAAGGTAACATCCACCCGTGACACTTATGCCCTTCAGGGTGACTTGAGCGCTCCATGCCTAAATACAAGGCAAAATCCTTTCAAAGTCACACGCGTGTGCCTACTTAAACCTTCCTTCATCGTGTCCGACCACACTCTATTTTGACTGGCTCACAGCCTATTTACAACATTTCGAATCTAGATGCTATGACAAGATTCTGCACCAAACTACTCTCTGCCTTTGCTGTGCCTCAGTGATGCTCTGTTACCCTAATGCAATTCTAGTTACCACTTCTAACTGCATTGTGATCATTTGCCTTTGTTCTGCTGATCTGCTCACCAACTACCCCTAGATCTGTTGACCTGTAGCCCAATGTGTCCTCGTGCACCATATCTCCATAGCCTCTAAACTCAATGCTGTACTTAATCTCCAAACGCATGTCACGCTTATTCTAAGTGCTATTCGGAATGTAGGTGCTAGGCTGAATCCTGAATCTAGGTGTTATTTTGAACTAAGTATTACCCTGAACCTAGATGTTATTCCCAATCCAGGCGCTATCCCGAATCTATGTGCCACTCTGAACTCATGCGCTACTCCGATCTACTGCTGTGCTAATCTCAAACGCTTGCTATTTTTGATCCTAATTGCTAATCTGCACATCTGCGCTACTCTAAATCTAAGGGCCACTTTGCATGCCTGTATGTGACGATTTTCTGGCAATTTTCATATAACCTATACCTGTCAATTCTAGGTGCCCTCTGGCACATATGCATTTAGTGTGTTTTGGGACAGTCAATCCTAGGTGCATTTAAGGACAGTCTACTTGCTAGCCATTGTGCCTTAACCTATTGTGTCACTGTGCCTGCCCATTACCCCGCTACTCTGAATCCGACTACCTGCCTCCCCGCCCATCCCGACCCAGGCGGCTCCCAATCCACCGCAACCCACTCTACTGCCATCTAGTCCCCAGGCGGCTCCCAATCCACCGCAACCCACTCTACTGCCATCTAGTCGACCTCACCACACCATATCCAGGTTGCACACTGACCACCCATGGCAAACCTCCTCTTAGCCATTCTCACCTTAACGGCAACACTCGCATTGCTCTACCACAACAACATCACCCGCCACAAACCTCAACCACAATCACACCCAACCCAACATCCTCCATGCACCTCGACTATGGGTTTCTTCGAGACCCAACACACTGACCAGCCTAACGGCACCCTCAGCCCCGTAGAATGGATCCGCCGATTTGCTGCTCCACCCTCTCCCTGGAACCCATGCACATTGAAAGACAGAAACCTGAGACTCGGCTCTCGGTTCATAACCCCTACGACACTCACCAAAAAACACTCTCCTCTTCCCGCGCACAATCAAGCTAACGCCGCCCAAATCTTGAACATCACCCAAACAGCCCCCCTGAGCACATCCAAACAGCCGCTGATCAAGGGCGCCCTCATCAATGCCCG
Source organism: Ambystoma mexicanum (assembly GCF_040938575.1). Lineage (NCBI taxonomy): Eukaryota > Metazoa > Chordata > Amphibia > Caudata > Ambystomatidae > Ambystoma > Ambystoma mexicanum. The sequence continues at coordinate 789,865,522 of NC_090938.1, read as the reverse complement.
CTCCCTGGTCGCCCATGCGTTAGATATCGCAGACTTCATCTCTGCTAACAACCTGCACTTCCTGGCTATCACTGAAACCTGGCTGCACCAAGCAGCAGGCCCAGCGCTATCCCTCGCCATCCCAGAAGGCTACTCAATACTGAGGAAAGACCGGGACATAGGCAAAGGAGGAGGAGTAGCCTTCATCGCCAAAACATCCCTTGGCCTCAGATTAACCCCACCGCCTAGCTTCCGGTCTGCAGAACTTCTGTCAGCCAAGCTTCAACTCTCAGCTACACAAACCACACTATTACACCTCCTCTACAGACCCCCAGGCCCCATCACCACATTCGAGGAAGAGATATCTGACCTCTTGACCACCAACACCAATATAGGATCGCAAATCATCTTCCTTGGCGACCTCAAACTCGGCCTCGGTGACCCAAACAATGCCAATGCACTCTCCCTGGAAAGCACCATCTCCCAACTAGGGTTCAAGCTCAGAATCACAGACCCCACCCACAACAAAGGCAGGACCCTGGACTGGCTAGCGGATCTCAACTGCTCTACGACCATCACAAAAAACGAGCAAACTGCATGGTCTGACCACCACGCCATCTCCTTCTCCATCCAAGGGAAACCACAACCAAACACTCCTACCCCCATCATCCCCCAAGCCCTCAGCAGAAATAACCGCAACATTACCTTACAAAACCTCAGCCCACTCTTAGACAACATCCTTACCCCCACAAACTATGGCAACCTAGATGCGGAGAAACTTGCTGACCTATACAACAAAACGCTAGAATCAGCAGTTGACACCATCGCCCCACTCAAACTCACCAAAGCCAAACCGGCAGCCCACATGAACAAATGGTTCACACCAGAGCTAAAAATCCTCCGAAACTCCAAACGAGCCGCAGAAGCCACCTGGAGAAAACCGCCCAACCCCTCCAACAAAACACAACTCTCAATAGCAGCCACCACCTACAAAACTGCCATCCTCAAGGCCAAAAAAGAGACATATGACTACAGAATTGAGAGTGCCAAATCCAAAACAAAAGAGCTTTTCAATATCCTCAGGGAACTCGAATCCCCCCCCCCCACTCTGGCAGAAACCTGCGTGAAAGATGAAGACTGGTGTGAGAGGATTCAAAAAGCACTAGCAGACAAAATCACCATGTTACAATCCAAAATCGAACAGAAAAAGCTTAACCTAACCAAAAAAACAAACCATCTACCGTCCACTACTCCCAAAACACCTACCTGCCCCCCCTTCTCCTTCTCACCAGTATCCACTAAAGAAGTAGAAAGCATCATTAAGGGCCTCAAACCCTCTAGATGCCAAGGGGACTCATGCCCAGCTCCCATCATCAAGGAAGGCGCCAACATGCTGGCCCCCTTCATATCAGCCCTTATCAACGCATCCTTCAAATCAAGCTCAGTGCCTAGCACCCTCAAGGAGGCCTGGGTCATGCCACTGCTAAAAAAACCTAGTCTAGACCCCAATAACCCAACCAACTACAGGCCAATCACCACCGTTCCCTACATCCTAAACATCTTAGACAGAGTGGCCTACCTGCAAATACAGAAGCACCTGGAAGACAATAACCTCCTGGGTCTCAGACAATCCGGTTTCAGGCAAAGGCACGGAACAGAGTCAGCCCTACTGGACCTAAAAATCCAGATGGACGAGGCAAAAGACAAGGGTAATCTAGCCATTCTCTTGTTACTAGATCTATCAGCAGCCTTCGACCTCGTCGACCATCAGATCCTCACGGAACATCTGATGACGTCAGCGGCCTTCTCTAATCAGGCGACTGCCTGGATCCAGTCCTTCCTAACCAACCGAACCACCCGGGTCTTCTCCCCAAGGCCTCAGCACTCCCTGTCCCCATCACATGCGGCGTCCCTCAAGGCTCGTGCGTCTCACCAACCCTATACAATATCTTCACTAAGCTATTGTTTGACCGCCTAGACAACCTGGGTGTCACATACACAAACTATGCTGACGACATCCAGGTTCTCATCACACTATCAGGGTGCTATGACGAGGACTCCACCAGAATCAACAATCTATACTTGGAGATCCAAGCCTGGATGGCAGAGCACGGGCTATGCCTCAACGATGAGAAAACTGAGCTACTTCTTGTCGGCTCCCAACCACGGCTAAACAAACTAGACCCCCGTTACGCGTCCATAAACATAGGCGGTAACCTAATCACAGTTGCCAAAGAAATTAAAACCCTTGGGGTTTATCTAGACTCCACTCTCTCGCTCAAAAGACAGGTAAATGCCACAGCCTCATCCACAGCTTACACAAATAAGCTTATCAACGCCTGCAAACCCTTCCTTTCTGCCTCCAGCTGCATCACGCTAGCCAGAGCACTAGTGCTCTCAAAAATGGACTACTGCAATACACTCTTTCTCGGCACGTCAGAACGCAATCTGAACAAACTACAGGTGCTTCAAAATAATGCCCTCAGAGCCGCCCTCAGTATCCCACGACACGCCCACATCTCCAGCATCAGGCAAGATGCTCACTGGCTACCGGTACGACACAGAATCACCCTCAGATCCCTCGTCATTGTCCATAAATGCCGCTCCAATTATGCACCCAAATACCTGCATACAAGTTCCACAACTACACCTCAACTAGACCAACCAGAATGCCATACTCACACTGCCTCACCGTTCCCAAATTCGCCCTAAAAAAAGCCGGCGGCGCCAGCTTCCCGGTCCTAGCTGCCAAACTATGGAACGCTATGCTGCTAATCCTCAGAACAGAACCCTCCTTTTGGACTTTCAGAGCCAAAACTAAAACTTGGCTTTCCAACAGAAACTCTGCCTAATGTACTTCCTCTCCGCATGTCCCTGACGACCAGCCTGTAACCTGGTCTTCCATAACCTGGTCTTCCACACTTATTGTTGTTATTTCACAGTCTTGTATTATTGTATATTGTATATTCCTGACATGTTGTAACTGCATCTAAGTCTTGCCTTGTTGTAACTGCATCTAAGGCTCCGGCACCCGGTTACCCCAGGGTTCGGCGCGCAGTATAAAGAAAGAAACTAAACTAAACTAAACTAACCTAACCTCAATAATCTGTGCTTTCCTGTGGCTCTCCAAACCCTCAACAGTGAAAACATTGTAGACAGCTCTCCCATATGGAGTGTTTCTGTGTTGCTATTCATGCTCAACCATATCACTGTCTCGATGAAGCTCGACATGTGCAAAGCCGCTGGTCTGATCAAACTGTGTGAATAATCTTAATCACCGACGGCTTTCATCACACCGTTTGGGAAGTACCGTTACACCCGCATGCCGTTTGGGCTGTCTTCAGCAGCTTCTGCATTTCAGAGGACAATGAGCACGTTGTTGGGAGAAGTCTGGAACCTGTCCTACTTTCAAGATGACACATTGATTTACAGAGCGATGAAACAGAGCCATAATGAGGGCTTAATGGTGCTGTTGCACAAACAGCTGGCTTAGGTCTCCAAAAGGAAAAGTGTATATGCATGATGGACGTCTGTAAATTATCTGGGCTCCGAGTTCGAAATTGAGGGGAGCTGGGAGCTATTTTGCTCCTCCTTGTAGCCTAGAAGAGTCTGCTTAGCTTGGCAGCAACAGCTACTAGGAGCTACTTTTGGCTCCCCTGGCCAACTGATGCCGCACAGGCACACCTATGTGCATTTAACTCTGTGTATTTGGGACAGCATATAAATAAACATTAGGGCACATCTATACAACATTAAAAGCATAAGGGGTCATACATAAGGTGCAAAATGATAAGTTTGCAATCTATGTGGAAGTTAGATTTGTGAAAACGCTGTGTCCTTGGTTCCCAGTGGTAGCTCCTGGTCACTGGTTAATGTTGGATACCAGGAGCTTGCTTTTAGCTACAGTTTATCAAATCTTAATTTCAACCCGGCTACACCTTCTACACTGATAGAATCAGGCCCAAGCTCAAAGCGATCCCCGATACCGCAGACCTCAACATCAAACAAGAGCTCAAGTCTTTCCCGGGCCTGCCTGAGCACTACAGGAAGCTTGTTCTGAACTTTTCTGGGGGAAAAGAAACAGAATCTATGGCTGTTATTAAAGAAAGGGACTGAATTTTAGCAAGGGAAGGGAGAAGTATCTGCGCGTGTGAAGTCTTACATAGCGAACACACTGTCTGAGGCCTTTCGATCTTACACTAGATAAACACATTGCAGTAGATGCCACGGCCTAAGGAATAGGAGTGGCCCTGATTCGTCAGAGGTGAAGTATTGAAAACATAGCGTCCAAAACACTTAGTGCGTCAGGAAGAAACTATTGCATGAGGGAGAGAGAGAGAGACAGATGCGTTTTTCTGCGTGAGCAATGGGACCAGAACCCCCAGTGACACATGCGCAGTGAAGGTAGAATACTTGCTTCCACATTGGAAATAACTAAAGTACACATTCACAGTTGACCGTGTTCCTGGTTGGAAGAGCCACTGTGACTGCATGTCGTGCCACCGTGGAGGGAAGCAGCGACAACTGCATTCAAAAGAGACAGAAGTGTATTGTAGTTTCTTCCTTAGAAAATGGAGTTGGTGATTAAACAGACAGAATCAGTGCAAAGGAATGGTTTGCAGTTATGGACCTAGATGACACACTAGTGAGAGTCCAGCGATACGACTGGCCGGAGGGCGTCTGATATTTCTAGCATGTCCAGAGGCAGTCAGCAAAAGCTCGGGGCATGCATTCCGGTGATAAGTGATTGGGTCAAAGAGAGAATGACCCATAGGAACAAGGAAATCCTGTCCTAGTGCAGTCCACCACTGTAAGTGCTAAGAGTAGGAAGGAACTATGTGGTGACGGAGGACAGTGGAGTCTGGGACTTGGAAAGAGTAGCCCTCTACAAAACAAGAACAGCCCAATCACTTTCAGCATTGTCAGAGAGCGAGTCCAGATCCGATTCAAAGAGAATCAACAAGACCCTTCACAACTAATAGAAAACAAAACGGTTCACTCGGATCAAGAAGAACAGATGAGAACTCTCAACTCTCCTCTGATGCAGGAAAGATGGATCCTGAGAGTCCTGCTGCAGGAGTCGGCCGGCTGAGCCACTTGGGAGGAACTCCTCAAGAGCCAGTGTGAGAAAGGAGCACAGTGCCCCCTGCAGGGTAAGACACCATGAACTCTGTGAACTGAACTCTCACTCTTCTCATAACCCTTCCGCAAAAGGGAGGCAGCGTTCCGATTTTGAGGCGCGGAATGCATAATGTGACGGCTCCTCAGACTCCCTACGCCTGGCAGCGCTAACTCAGGCTTCAGAGTGCGCACAGAGCGCCGCGTTTCTGGACATGTGTGGTGCTCCACTCTTCCTGATTGGCTGCTAAGCCCTTTCCACCGCAATACTTCACTTTTTATAAGACATCCTTTCATACACACTCTGTTTCAGTCTTCCTTGAATAGGTGCATGGCTTCATTTTACTGCATAAAAGGTGAAATCCCGGATTTGAAGGCAAATGTGCATACATGACCGTCATTTACATTTTATACACCCTAATTTGCTGGTCAACTGTCTCACGGACAGTGACGAAGTGAAATAATGTCCAGCGTGTGCTTGTGGACTAGGGAACAATAATATTTTGCTGCATTTTCATCTAAAGACACAGTTCAGGGTTCTCCTTGTTTTTATTGACACAGTATAGGGTAGGACAAAGAACTGTTTGGGCTATAGGTATGCACACTCCTGTGCTGAGCTTGGTTTTAAGTCATCTGGTCTTCATATCTCTGTGCAAGGTCACAGGTTGCTAGTGGTGAAACTACACCTCTGGTTAGGGAATAGTGAACAGTCCTGGTTACCTTGCAGTTTTTAGATGCATAGTAGATGGATAGTAGAAAAAAGGGGGGGAATGATGCCCCTGGTGTCTACACCGCTGTAAATAAAGAATTACACTTGGAAATACCGCACCTAGCGTGAGAATCTTTGTATACATAAGATTCACAAGCATCTAAAAACTGCAAGGTGACCAGGACTGTTCACAGTATAGGGTAGACCTGACACACAATTAGCATCAGGAGGTGCTGCTACCCCGAAGGATAAACCTCTCAAATTCTTGCCACCCTTACATCCATCCCAACAGCATTACATTATTGTGTAACCGTTTCCTAACCAAGAAGCGTTGCCACTAAATTGTCCATTTCGTTTTCAGTACTGTAATGAATCAGGAGTAATACTTGGACACGGGTTATTCAGGTGGTTGTTATAGACTTGTATTAGCATAAAGGAAGGGTTGCAGAAAGACCTATCTCACCCTATCACTATGAGGGGTTTCCCTGCCTCAACGAAACTAAAGGATGTCAGTGTCAGAATGTCCAAAAATAAAGAGTTCCCCATGCTGTGTCCAAGAATCCTATCCTGACCCGTACAAACGAAACTTAAAGAAATGTGCAACGGACAAGTCTTTCACTTGGCCATCTGTAGGCTTTCTAATGTTCCAACACAAAGTTAAAAAGGTGCACAAATAAATGAAAAATCAAGGTTCCACAAGGTTTCACAACTCTCGAAAGCAGGGGGTTCCCTGCCCTTGAGTCTCTCAGTTTCCTCTATGTTCAGGATTATAATTTCATTGGGAAGAGCTTCCCCTCCCCTACTGGTATCTTCGGTGATCGGTTTATAAACACTTTAGTTAAAGGGGTAGGGTTTGGGCTTTGCTTTCCCCTTGGATTTTACATATACACGAAGTTGACTCTCACTCTTTGGCTACAGGTTTCAGACTTGGGATCAATTCACCTGGGATATTCTCTTGCCAGGCCTTCTTGTCAATGCCACTATTCACCTTACTTTTCCAGTCCAGGGTTATGATTCCCTTGCCCTGGATTCCACACAGTCAAGAAGGTTTCCCTTTCCTTGCTTTTCTTCAACTTCAGAAACATGCATATTTATTTACTTCAGGGGTTGTGTCTCGGGAGGATAGCTTAGCGGTGACGTGCTCGCCTTGGAAGCAAGATGACATGGAGTAACACAGGTTTGATCCCCGGGTCCATGCTTAGAAACCTCTGGGTATTAAGTGCGTTATAAATAACCAATCATATCATATCATATCCCTGGACCACACACACTGAAGGGTTCTTCTCCCCCCTTGGATCTCTACAGTTCTGTTACTTTTCCATCCCAGGGATATGAAATCCTTTTTCTTGGGTTTCACATCTCTCAGCCACAACTCTCTTTCCTAATAATGTACAATTATTCAATTCAGGGGGCATGGCTCCCTCCCCCTAGACTTCATACACTCAAGGGTTCTTTTTCCTCCCCTTGAATTACTTGGCTATCCACAGTTCAATCCCATTATCAGCCCAAGGTGGTTTCACACACTTTCAAGAGGCTACCTTTCCACTACTGGCACCTCTTATTTGTAAACCTCTTCTTTGTTATTGGGTGCGGGACCAAGACTTGCAAACCCACCGCCTGGTATCCGCTTCTGCCAGCGGTTTCCCAGTGTTCTCTTTCTCTTTGGGTGGGGGTCTCCAGACTCGCAGTCACATTGCCTGATATAATCTGCTGCCGGGGCGTATTCACTATGTACTTTGGGTGTAGGTCTCCTGACTCACAGTCACATTGCCTGGTAAACTCTCCTGCCAGGGCTTATTCACTGTGTACTCTGGGTACCAGTCTCCTAACTCGCACTCACATTGCCTGGTATACTCTCCTGCCAGGGCTTATTCACTTTGTACTTTTGGTGCGGGTCTCCTGACTCGCAACAGGCTGCCTGGTTTACTGACCTGCCAGGCCTTCCCACATATGTTACAATTCAGTTCTATCAGGTACCGGGTCTTTCACTCCCATTCTTCTGCCGCCCTTCTAAAGGTACTCAGCGTCCCAGCCCCCTCGCCGGATTTGCCCTTTGAGTGTTTCTGCCTTCCCGTAGCATGCAGTATATGCTTCGAAGTGCCCCAGGGTCCCACTTCCCTGCTCTGGGCTCACCAGTGTTCTCTGGTGCCTTCGGCCTTCTCTGCAGCTCTCGGTCTCTCCAGCAGGACACCTCCTCTTTCTACTGGTGTCCCGCCTGTCCTCTGGTGTCCACCATGCCTGGACCTCCTTTCATCAGCCTCACTTGCTGCAGGTCTACGTGCAGCAAAATCTTCCTCTCTGTCCCTATCATGAGTTCGCCAATAGGAGCTCTTCTGCTCCCTGCTTTAGCTGCCCTGCTTTACGCTTCCCCACCCGCATCGGGTACTGTTAATCTCCATCTTCCTTGCACTGCCTGGATTTTAAATGTCCCGGCACCTATCAGATGCCTCCAACCACTACAGCGTGTCTCTAGTTCCAAGACATTTACGCTCTCCATTACTCTCTAGCTCTTCCTCGTCTCAATGCTTCGGCGGAACTTGTCAAAAAAAGTCCTGTTTATCAGTATAGAGGGGTTGGACTGAATTTGTACTACAATATGCCATAAAGATTGGTGAACTTAGGGGAACGTCATACCCTCATTGGAAAGGGGGGTACCATGTTTCTACCAGTGAATTTCCTTCCCTCCCACAAGTGTCCTCTCCTCACATGTGATACTCCGTCGGACAGCCACCCCCAGGGTTGGGATCCAGCTGCGGCTGCCCTTCCCTGGCCACATGGGAAGAAAGTTTCCTCAGAGAGGAAGTGATGACTTCTCTGGATTCATCACAGTACCCAGCTGGCTAGAAGGATGCAACCACAACACAAGATTTCATGCAGCCAAGAACTCCTGAACTTCCTCTGTGCGGATAAAGAAATGCGCCTTCTCTTTGTGCGAATCCTTAAATCAGGTCACTCTGAGCTTATTTACAGAACCCTAAGATGCCTCGGCCAAGATTTACTTATCAAGGAAGGGCCTGATTAGGAATGTCAGTTTTTTCGGCTCATCCACAGTGAGGAATTACAGAGTATGTATGTTTGCTGCTCTCAAGCTTTTGAAGCACCTCCACCTTTGTCTCCAAATTCCCTTCTCTGCACAGTGCTGAAGGGGCATGAATGTGTTTTGAGCATCCATTGATCCCTGCACCATTGCCTTAAGCATTGTTACTTTCCGATCTCTCTTGAGGAGGTCCAGTTCCAAAACACTTGTTCTTGTGGCAAGTGATTTAAGCCTCTTCTCCTCACAGAGGAAACATACCTCCACAGCCTCAGACTTCTTGTGAAGTCTCTCTCAGGGAGGCATGATCTGCATGTCTTCGGTGGCGAGACCAATCCCTCCGATCTCTATTTTTCCTTCTGCGTCTCTGCCCTGAGCATCAACCCAAAGTGAGAAAAAGTCACAATTTGTGTTTTTCCGCTCATGCTTTCTACTCATGATTATAACAACATGCAACTACAACTTAAACTAACCATGTAGATCCTGCCTCTGTTCGCCGGCCATCACCCTAAACCGCTGGCCAGCCACCTAGCAGCCAGCCATTCGCAAGAGTCCCCCCATTGCTCACTGCCAGCCTGAAATAATTTGTGAGTACAGACCTGCGAGGGCATCTGCTGTGAGGTCACTGCTCCATGTGCGCTCCTCCTTCCTAGCTTCCAATGTTCTTCTCAGTGACCCACGATACAGCCACGACTCCCAGTCACCACGTGAACCTGTGCGACTGCTACACCTGCCCCTGATCGCATCCTCCAAGCACAGGGGTGCCAACTCAACTGCACAAGACACAACGTGTTGCTTGTCAGCCCCAAGGATTGGAAGCAGGATGCCCAGGGGAGTGAAAATGCCAACTGCCTGCTGGCTCTTCTCCTCATTACAGTTACCGCCGGGCAAAGGTTACCCAGAACGTCAGCCCCAGTAGTTGAGCCACCCAGAGACGTTTTTATGGGAGGGCAAAAGGGGCACTTGCCCAGGCATCATGATATTTTATGGCATGATGCCGAGGCTCTAAACCTGTTGCCCATCTGTTTTGGCAAGTACATTCTGCCTCGATCAATTCATCATGTAATGCTTTCTGTGTTAACTGTGGTATGTATAGTTTGTGTGTTCCTTGCAGCACAATTCCTGTAGCATTCTGTTAGGAAAGATTTCCTAATTGTGGGTAATTTTCCTTCCATGTGGCAACCCCTAAACTTTTTGCTGTTGTTTTCACCATGATCTAGACTTTGCCAGTGAAGTGCAACCTTCTGCCGCACTCCTCTGGGCTTTCGCTCCATTCTTACGGGGAAACTGACATGCCCTTAAGACAGTCAGTACCGGGAAACGTTGTTTTCCATAGTTCTTTTATCATGTTGCAGCTTTCGCGCAACATGACACAAGAGGGCACTGTAAGCTATGTTACTGCTCTCTTGGGTCTCTAGTCACTCTACAGGCCCTAGACACTCTCTTTGGATTGTTAACGAACGGTGCAAGTGAACCACGGACGGGACTGGTGGCAGCGATCGTTTATTTGTGTTTTGAGCTCCTTTTGGCTGTTCAAGCGCGTTTCTCGCGCTTAGCCCAAAATGGTGGCCTGGCTCCCAAAATGGCCAGACCACAAGGCTCTTTGTCCTGCCCGCTGACCGTCTTGCCCCCTTCACCTTCCCCAGGTCGAGCCGACCCGGGGCCTTCCTTATTTGGGCATGTACTTTCCCGCGAAACACAGATGCTTTTGAGGGCTTCTACAGGCCTTGTGTGTGTCTCCAGGATGTGGGCTGAGATGTCTGGTCCCAATACACATACTGGGTGCCAGAGAGTCTAGTGTGTCGTGAATGCCTGAGACCACCGTGGTCCGTGATAGGTCCACGTATGGTGTGAGTGTTCTGTGAGCAGATCTCCAATTGGGTCCCTTCTGTTTTGGCGCAAAGGGAACTCTGGATAAGAGGAGGCTGGAAACACCACTACCATGCCGATCTCCTGAGTTCTCACGAATGACGGATACAGGAGCCAAGTATCCTGCAACCATGAGGCTGAACCGAGGAATTGCTGGTGACCCGCTGAAGGAATGCTCCTCTGCAGTGCTGTTGCTCCGTGAAACCATTCTGCCTCTGATCGAATGAGAAGGCCTGTACTGGTACTTCGACCCTTTGGAATAGTGGGAACAACTATTCTAAGCATTGTTTTCCTCCCCATCTAGGTGGTCTGCATATTTCGTGCGTCTAACTCTTTAGACCGTTCAGTAATTGTATATATATTGTATTTGATTGTGATGTGTTGGTTTACTTGAGTTTTATCGTGATTCTTTGCTATGGTCAATATTACAAAGGCCTTGTAATAAATGTGTCTACATTTTTAATATAACACCTGCTTGGAGTAATTTGTAAGCGTCCTTGCTTTGTGTGCTCATTGCGGGCTTTCAGTCACCCTCACCCCTCTTGAGATCTAGTTTTGACCGCGCCATCGCTACCTTGATTGGTCTGGCTTGTCCAGAGGTTACCCTGTTCCAAGAAACTAGGCTGGCCTTCTGAACCTCTGCTCCTCTAGGACAGAGTTCAGAAATCCATCTTAACACATTCTTTCCTTCCTGTGGATCATGTGCAATAGCCAGATTTGAAATGCACATTGGTAAATTGAGTGCCCCAATGTTTCAGAAGTTAGCTCAGTGTGTTAAGCACACATTGCAGAGATATGTGTTCCTATGCAAGATTAGAAGAGCACATTCATGTAAGGCTGGCTGAGCCTTTCCTATGTGTGAAGTTTATAAACCTGCCTGCATATGTACTTGGTCTTGCAGTGCAACAGGTGCTATTATCAGCAATATGCCTGCACCAGACAGTTGTTGCAATAAAAATGAACATGTCATCCTTATGGTGAAGGTCTAGAAATTGGTTTGTTCAGATGGGGTGTCGTAAAACCTAGGCAATCACCTCCAACAATGAGCATAAACTGTTAGTCCAAGAGATGAATAAATATCCAAATTTGGTACCAAAGCATTCATGCTGGTATCCTGGCTTTGCCAGCAGACAATACAATGATCCTGGTCAAATCATCCAATCTCTCGTACATTACTGTACTGTCTTCTGTGAAGCTTGCCTTCTCGCATGCTGGTGGCATCATTTAGCCCATTACTTCATCTTTCTTCTTATGTGGGCCATTTGAGTGGAAGGGGTGGTAGACAGAAGAGAGCGGACCAGATGGTGCAGGACTCGGGCAAGCAGATTTTAAAGTCTGCTCGTTTGACACAAAAAGCTTTTTGTAAAAGCCAAAGGATTTTCTGCACATTTATAAATGCCAATTTTACTAGCCAGTGTTTTGGACGTATATAAAGCTACAAAAGACAAACCGAAGTGAAATCTGTTAAATCACATCGATTGGTATGCTGGTACTTATATACTTCCCTTGATGATGGGGAGAATGAAGCTAGAATGATTCTGTGTTGCACCCTTCTATACTACTTTGTTTTCAAAATGGTCATGTTTGGTAATGGGTGTGTTGTACTTTCCAAGTCCGCTTTCATAAAATTAGATTATTTTAGTTTGGGTAATAAAAGTGTTCAAATGCAGACATTGCAGAGTTGGCACACATCCCAGATTCACCCCTTAACCAGTGGGTGTAATGCTGGGCATCTAATGTAATCTTGTATTGCCTAGCCTCTCGAAATTGCCAGTCCCTAAACCTTTCAAAATTGTCAGCACCTCAGGGTGATTTCCTTCTCAGAGTATGATCTTCAAAACAGCCTCACTCGTGGTGTCACTGGCTATAGTGTTGCTTCCACTACAATAGTGATCATTGATATATTGCACACCACAGGCACGAAGTCTTTTAATCTCTAATGGCAACATTATTTAAAAACAATGTCCCACTTATAATCTCAAATTCATCTACATATGTGTGCCCCTATCCGTACCTCAAAGTGAAAAGTCACAGGGTTCCGACACTCAATTTGCTTCTGGATTTATTCCTACCTTGTCCTAACTCCTTACTTATTATCTCAGTCTGTCAGGATACAGACACCTTCCTGGTAGCTTGTAATCTGCATCCACTATCCATGCTATGGCATGTGTAGCTTTCTCCTTCCTCCCAATTGGTCTCCTCTATCCATGCTTGAGCACGTTCGCATTTTCGGAGGCAGCAAATGTGAGTTCTCTACCTATTCTGGGTTAAATGTACCTTTTACATACAGTCCTGCATTAATACTACAGGCTGCATATCTTCCTGGATGCTACTGATAAAAAGTATCCTGTCCTGTATCTATGCTAGAACAGAGGTAACCTCTTCATATGACTAATAATGTTGGCTTTGAAATGGTACTTGTTTATCATTCTGATTAGTGCAAGAATGAAGAGGGGAAGGGGACTGAAAGGGAGTAAACATGCTGATTTATAATGCAGCATATCAAACTATGAGTTGTGAACGCGGGGGCGGGGGGGGTGAAGAGGGCAGATATTCTTGATCACTTAAGTCCTTTGGTTTGGTGGAGGGGGCCCCAAAGATGTCCGTGCCCAGGGGCCCAAAAGTGCTTTAGATGGCCCTTGAGCCGCCAGAAAGCCACCACCATCTGTGTTCCCTTCTACCGCCTCCTCCTTCGGCAAACAAATCCAGATCATGCTCTGATATTTCTCTGCAATACTCATCTTGCTGTAAAGGTAACATCTCAATTCTTTGTTCATGTGCCGTGTAACAATAGCCTTACTTTTCAAACAAAAAAATACAACCACGAAAAAAAAATACATGTACAATGGAAGTGAGACTGTTGACTTGCTATTAAAGTGTCCTGTGGGAGACAATTTATTGTAATAACCCAGCTATGAAATTGGCTTAGTGGAAGCCATGAAGCAGACCCCAATATAAGCAGTCTAATTGCCCCTAGAATACATGAAACTGCCCCAGTCTGAGCGAAAACATGACTAATCTTGCTATCACCCACAGATGTGCGCTCGAAAGGGTCATGTATTGGACACGTAGCAGCCAAGAAAATACTCAGGCCTGAGACAGAAAATGACCTCCACACAAGTTATATAAATGCACCTAAGTGACTCATAAAGCAGCTCTCAAAAACACCCATTTCGCAAATGCGAAATGGGCGTGTCTACGATGACAGTGGGTGGCCAATTGAAATGAGGGGCACACATACATACGCAAACGTCGGGGACCTTGCCCTAAAAAAGCAGCAAGCTTAAAAGCGGGCGAGGCCCAAAGGGAGAGCCAGGCCGCCCATTTCGGTCTAAAGCCTGTTACTATGCAGAAAGAATAGCAAGTCAGTTACTCCCTTTGTAACTAGACGTAATTCAGATTTGCAACCAAGGCAGCTCCCAGGAATAAGTGTCCCCTTTTTAAACATGTTCCCTGAAAGAGATTTACTTCCCCAGCCTTTGACACTACTTTCAGTAAAAAACATTGAAACATTTAGGGCCTCATTACACGGTAGGCGGTAGGGATTTACCGGCACCGGTAAAATACCGGTACCGGTAAATCCCTGCCGCCTTACTACGAGGTCCTTTAGCGGGTTGGAGTTTTAACGCCTGCTTTTTGCAGGCGTTAAATACCAACCCGCTAAGGGACCTCGGAGCTAATTACGGCACCGCAAAATTGCGGTGCCGTAATTAGCGCCTTCCCCATTCCCATAGAGCCCTATGGGGCAGAAATGGGAATGGGGAAGGGCAATGGCGGAAGGGGGATTTACCGCCCCGCCAACCTTGGGATGGGGTGGTAAATCCCCTTACCGCCAAGGCGGTGCCGGTATTTTACCGGCATGAGCCATGGCGCTTATAGCGCCATGGCTCACCGCCTACCGTGTAATGAGGCCCTTAGTTTTACACTTTTCCTCTTCCTGTGTTATGCTTAACTTCCAGGGACTTGCATCTGGTGGGTCGCTGATTTTTATTTTTTATGTCCTTTTGTCTGTGGGTAATCCAGTGGGATAAAACTGCTCATGGTGCATATGGTATTCCTTGTCAATTTGTGCGTGGTCACTGCCGCAGTTCGTACCTGTCACAATTTGTGTACACACATTGATTTCTTTGTGAACTGGCCCCATTGTTCACACAAGAAAATGTAGAAAATGTTTCCTCTCTTGTTTTTCTTCTAGCAGCGTTGACATCTATCGTATTCTCAAAATAACAACAATTTCACGGTGTAGAGCCATTATGTTAGCATTGCAGCGTGAACAGCTTCCGCAGTGGCGGACTTAACGGTCGGCAGACAGACAAATGGCGAGCGGGCCCATGTGCCCTGCCCCACCCCTTCCCTTCCCAGTCTCTCTCTGAGACACACGTTGCAGTCAGACCCGAATTTCAGCAGATGCTCACAGCACACTGTAATGGAGGCAATGAATCTATTAATGGGCTTTAAACGCCTGCCGCGCAGTGCACAATGCCCACTATTACTCTGTGTTAATCACTTCCCAGTTGTTCTCTGCAGCTCGGTCCAGGGTGCTCTGACTGGGCAGTTTACTTCTCGCCGTATCCCCTCTCCAGAAACGCACGCTCCTCTGCTCTAGCAAGTGTTTATTGTATTATAGTTAAGAAATAATGCAGATTTAAGCAGACCTGAATTCTGCTTGTTGTAATATTCGTTCAGGGCTGGATGTCTGCGCTCGGGCCTTAAAAATCACAATTTAAATAAAATGAATCATGTGTCCCTAAAGTTCATCTTTGCGCAACTCTGCCCACTTTGGGGCCCCGCCTCCAGTACCCGCCCACTTGGGGGCCCTCTGTAATTTTTGCCCACGGGGCCCTTTGCCTAAATCTGCCACTGAGCTTCCGGCTACCAAATGTTCATCATTTGCACGGCGAATATGTGTATGCCACCTTTTGCCTTTTTCCTTTTGCACTCTGCCGTGCAAGGTAAGTAAACGCTGCCTGGAATGCTCGCTTGTCGGGCACCGTTCAGTTTTCATTGCGAACACTGCTTACCATTCGCGCATGGTATGCAGTGTTCGTAATTGTGTGCACTGCTTGCTATGTGAGCATGGCAGACAGAGGGCCTCCTTACGACCCAGAGACTAATGGGTTAACAGCGCCATAAAAGGCTGCGGCGCCGTTAACCTATTAGCGCCTAATTACGAGGTCCCTTTGCCGGACCCGACCTTAACGGCTGGTTTTACCAGCCTTTAAATTAGGGACCCGCAAAGGGACATTGGTGCTAAGTACGGTGCCGCAATTTGCGGCACCGTACGTAGCGCCTTGCCCATTCCCATTGAGCCCTATGGGGCAAAAATGGGAATGGGGAAGGGCCATGGCGGCATGGGGAATTACCGCCCCGCCAACCTCGGAATGGGGTGGTAATTCCCCATTCCGCCATGGCGGACTCCGGCATCGACCATGGTGCTAATAGCACCATGGTCTTCCGCCAGGGTCGTAATGAGGCCCAGTGTGTCCAATGGACCCCATAGGGATCTCCAGCATTTGCGCCGGCATGAAAATCCATCCCAGCGCAAATGCTGGAGAAATTGTATGGCAGAGTTGAAGACAGCGGTAACGCAAGTCACGCTCTGCCCCTCCTCTCTGCCATACAAATGATTGAATATGTGGCGTGGCATGAATGGAAGTCGTTTAAGCCTTACTCACGGCTTTTATGCCTTTCATTCACGTTACGCCACATACAAACATGAGCTCCTAATTGATTTTCTTTATACTGGTGAACATGTTTACATAATTTTGTAAACATTCACAAGAAAGTGGTCAACACTGGTGTGGAGGATTCTGAACCATTTTCCAAAACAGCCCAATGCAAATACAGTCCTTATGGGACACTTGCTGTAAAGTAGTCAATCCAAGGGCAATGTTCAGCCATCTTCACACATGTAACAAACAATATGCGATCATCAATTTGCCCGGAACTATCTGGTGATTTAAAAATTTGGCAGGAACTATGTCATTGTTTTTTCTTATGGAAATTGCAATGGTACTTAAACTAACGTGCTGCAAAGATGGCACTATAATGCACTCGTTTAAGCACTACGATTACGCATTGTCATGTAGAGCAGTTGTTCTTTGTGGCTAGGGGCACTGCACTTGAAGGATGACACACTGGGAGACATAAACGCATATCAGGGGTCGATGGTGGTACTCTTGTTCAGAGATTTGCCTGGCATTTTGGTGCTCTACTGTCCTTGTGTGTGTAACCAGACTGATATGCAAAATGACTAGCTCTCCATTGGCATGCCACACAGGGCAAAAATATTCACGAAGTTGCTCCTTATTGGGCATCTTCGAATAGAGCAGGTTATTGGGCCTTGTTCGTTCTCTGTAGGAGGGGCTCCCACAATGTTGTCCAACACATTGTGTATGGTCCACAATTTCCACTGATAAGGGCCCGTAAAAGTACCTAAAACCAAATGGACTTGAAGTTATTGGTGTTTTAAAATGTTGTGTTGATAAATTAACCCTGGTAGTTATTATGAGGGATTGACGTCATGGCTTTAGGCGCTCCACTAACTCCCAGACCACCAGTGATGGCCAGTTTTACACATTCACACTCCGTTGGCTGCAGGTCTGTGCACGACAGAACAAGTTCTTCCGTATTTGTCTGGCAAAAGCTTCCGCTTGCCCATCAGACGCAACAGAAAGCATCAGAATAACGATTACTAAGAGGCCAATGCTTGAAAATGGAGGGTGAATTTAATTTCAATAGTATGCAAAAATGGTTTAGTTGGGTTAATATTAGGGCATTGCTCTTGGGAGTGCTGTGAAAGTATATAAGAAGTTTCACGGTGCAGTCATATGTTTTGTGTGGAGGAACATGATAGTATAGTTTCGGTGACATAGCTGCCCGCAGGCACAGCATCAGAGCCTTTCCACAGTTTCACTTTCAATAGGCCCCTTGGCTCATGGGTGGAGGGCTTCGAGGAGCTGCTCCTTGTTGGCAGTCTGGCGACACAAAAACATATTCCTTTAATTTGGGCCATGGAACCTGCCCATCAAGCATGTAACTGGCGGCCTTGGCTGCCGCCCTCAGGCGGTCACCTCCGCCTTGCAATTAGCACCTTGTCAAAGAGTGATTAAAATCTTTTCAGCTGGCCATTTGGTGTTTCGGCTCCCTGCTGACTGCCTATCCCACGATAATCTGCAGTGATTAACCACCTCCCTATATTCTTTTGACTTACTTGTACAATTATAATATAAACCCCCCCACAGACTGTTTTTGCCAGTAGGCCCATACTGACAATGGAAATAACGAATGAAGTCCAATCATGCAATGGGAACATCTAGGACAGACTCACTGCGTCAGGACCGCCATGGGGGCACCGAAATGGCACTTATTTTAGACTCAGGTATTAAAAATACTTAATGCCATAACGTTCAGGGGAATATACCCAGTCAGGGTCTGTTGTGCCCTGCCCTGGTGATCCCATGCAAGCCGTGTTGGTACTCATTGGCTACTTACAATTCAACTTTCTCAGGCGTTAAATGAAAGAGGCGGCTTTTACGTTCCTTCTCTCCTTTTTGGCACGTTTTAGTTTACGTTGGCGCCTACGCGGGTCAACACGCATGCGCACGAGGCGTTTCCACGACGGCTGGTCGCTTCAAGCAACTGGTGCGCACGCGCGCTGGGCGTGTGCAGCCGGCAGAGCGCATGCGCCGTCAGCAAGGTTCGCGCCACGTGGGCCTTCCTTGGGGCAGGCTGCAGGGAGGGAAAATGGCCGCCGCGCGAGAGACTGCGATGAGCGATGGAATGGCACTGCAGTGGCAGCATGGACCTGTTGGAGGGAGAGCAGTGTATGGCATCTGGGTGCCAGGCACACGCTTCTGGATCCTGCCTCTTAAAATGCTTGACAAAGTAAAGGTCTGTGTTGATTATAAGCATCGAAAGCAAAACAAAAAGAAAAATGGCAGAGTAATTAAAAAGACACCTTTTGTAGTCGTGTGAGGTTACAGGTTTCAAAAGGTATTTTAGCACATTCAGGTCATAATTTTTGGTCCACATCATGGCCTGTTGCAGACCTCTTAACACTTTTAGCCGCCTGGGCGGGTGGAAACAGATTTCATTTTAGGGTGGGTAAGAGCCCATTAAAGTGAATGAGTAAGGAGGTTGGTGGGTGAAAGAACTGATTCCATGGCAGGTGATACATGCCAGAAGCTTGTGAGGTGAGAGCTGTGCTCTTGTTTGAAAAGCATGCCTGAGAGCATGGGTGCAACTAGGCAGGCATTTAGGGGAGGAGCTAACCCATCAAATGATGGGAGGGGGCTAACTTCCGAGAAAGGGGGACGGGCAAACTTACTTGTGCTGGGGCGTCTACTGTCTTTACACATTCTAGTGAGGCTTTTTTGGTAAAGGTTCAATGCTAAAAGCAGTTAACTCTCCTTCACATCTGAAACCAGACACTTAAGGAGTGCTGTGAGATTGAGCTGTGTCCTGCCCCCCTTCCAATCACTCCCCTGATCATGCATTTATAACATCATCATGATTTCAATTTGCATACAAATGCAATTGCTTGTTTGTTTATTTATTGGTATGGTGCACCCTACCCAAGGGTATCTGGGCGCCTTTAACATAGAGGTTACAAGTAAACTTTCAGCTTAGTTACAGTGGATGCATATGTGCAGCATGTGCAGGAAATTATACTATCTATGAAAAGCTTTATACTAGTAATTGCTGGGTTTTTGTTAACAGCACAGCCCACGGGCACCGATTTTTGCCTCTGTCTTGTCTTTCCATGACACAGCTCTGTATGTCAGCCAGGTCAAGTCAACATAACCCAAAATGTGGGGGTAGGGTTTGAAGCCCAATCTGCCCAATGGTCGTAGCGCCACTGCATGATGGAGGCATGCTTCCTATTTTAATCAAGGTCGTGATAATCATTTTGGAAATAATTTTACCATGTTAAAGGCGGCACAGTATTTCTTAGCAGACTTTCAGCTTTGCGTACACTCTTTTGTTTATGAGTCTACTTCGTATTTACTAAAATAAATATAGCACACAACACTGTGTCCTGGCACACAGTGAATAATCCATTACGGCTCAAAGTCTGATAAATTATTGGGAGTACTTTTTAGGGTAATCAGATTGGAAAAAGTAGTGGAAAACACTGTTGCTGCCACTTGGTTTTTCGTGCCTTTATCAGGCAGAGATGGGGTACCAGGCATGCCTGACCCAATTTCCCACTCTGCTCAAGAAAGCCTTGTGGCTGCCTTACTGCAAGCTTAGGTTTCATGTTGTTGGCAATGCTTTGGAATCCGCCTAAAATTACCACCTGTTAAAACAGGCAGGATTCTATTATAAATGCCGCCCGTAATCGTGTATAGTGAGACGCATTCAAACTTTCCCTCCAGCGTCATGGGAAAGTGAAGAATAAAGGCCAATTCGCCTATGTTTCACTCTTCCGCCTTTCCACTACAAGGTACAAAAGTTGAACATTGCACGAAGGGGACCATTTGCACTTAAATGCAAACAGGAGTGGTCCATGTAAATGAAAGATTTCTATTTGTGGGGGTTCTGCGATGTCATTTTATGGGACGCCCCCTACTCTTTTTGCTTTTTCCCCCACTTTATTTTTTGTTAATTTATTTTGGTGGCCAGAGGGACTTCTAGTGAATTCCCCCTACCCCAACACTCTTTTTACCTTGCTAAACCTATATCCCGAATGAGTGCACTGCAAGGGAAAGTGAAAACAAAAGGCTCCAAAATACAAAATAGATTTTAAAATTATCTATACAATTTAAATATAAAAAAAAGAGATATTCAAGTGTTTTAAATTCTGTGCTTTAAAATATGCGGTTCAAGCAGAGTTGTTTTATGACAAATATATTCTTAAGAATTATTTTTTTAAAGCAGGGGTTGATTATAAAATACAGCACTGTTTGATAATGCAGCCAGCCCCAGGTCCAGTTTTAAACAAGAAGATATTTTTGTGTCGTTTTTATGATGATTTTTAACATCAAGCATATCATCTAGAAGTTTTAAAGTGAAACTGCGAGTGGGAAAGAAGACACAGGCCCAGGGAAGAGCGCAAGTTTCCTTCCCAACAGCAGTTCGTCCAATTAATTCCAATTAATTCCCTTTCGCCTCCTGTGACCTTCCATTTGCACCGAGTAACCTGGTGGCGGGAAATTATGTCGTAAACGAGAAATGCACTGACATAGTTGTCTGTCTGCGAGACTAAATATATCCAGATCGGAATCTCGTGTGGAACATGTGTGCCTATTGATTTGCCAGAACCCCACACACTGCAATGCAGCCAATGCAGCAAATGTGGCCGCCCCGTCAATACTTGCAGCACGGTTTGTTCCTGAACCAGTTTTAAAGCTGCGCAATGGAATTGGAAATCCCCCTCACTAACGTGACAGGGGGTTTAGATTCTATTAAAGAAAGGAGGCGAGTATTATGCATTTCCATCTTTACTCTGAAACCACAGCAGCAAAGAAAAAACATTACAAACAAAAAGTTTCAACAACAGAACTAGATAAGAGTTCAATGTCCATGCATCGGGAACTCCCCAAACCATCATGGAGGACAGGTCATGCCCTGCAGGGAACCAATGAGCAGGGACCCTCCTCTATATATATCCAGTACTCTAACCCCAACCCCTCTTTCTGCAGCTGTCTTGCACCAGACGTCCAATGAAACAGTTGAACTGCGTAGCGCGGAGAAAGGATCCAGCGAAACTGGAGATCTCAACCTTCCCACAGCCTGAATCTATGACGAAGTTCTTCTGGATAGGACTTCTCACCCAAATCTGAAACAATATGAAATATAACAGGGTGGGTGGGTGGAAGCTGAACAGCCAATACAAAGGGAGGGTGGGTGGGATAATACTCGCCTCCTGTCTTTAATAGAATCTAAACCCCCTGTCACGTTAGTGAGGGGGATTTCCCATTCTATGGCATGACAGGAGGCTTCATATTATGCAAGTTCAAAACCCTTGCATTCCAATCCAAATCCCAACCTGAGCAATACACTAGTGATAAAATAAAATTATTATTCCAAATATTATTCCCATGACCAAACAGCTGCTTTGACAATTCCCTCCCCCAGGAGAGCATCTTAAACACTATAGCATCTTCCATTGAAGGACCAAGGAGCAATTAACTCCCTTTCTCTGCAATCTACTTAATCCATATGGCCCATGGGTAAGAGACCCTGCAATAATGTTCCCACAGGAAAGCAGCTGAGAGGTATTTAGTCCAACTTAAGCATTTAAAAACACTTAAAAACTTATACATTAGAAAATGACCCAGACCTGGATAATAAATGGAGGAAACCCTATGGGTACCCAATCTGGCAATAAATCCTGACCCCCGGGAGAACATTCCACTGTCCATATCTAAAGGGCTGAAACAGGAGATGCACTTTAACAGGAAAGAAACTCCACATGGATAACTTTGAAAACAGTTGTAGCACAGACAATCCTTACTTAAAAAAACAAAGATGCGGTAATACCATATGATATAATCGAAGCCGATAGGAAACACCTAGTCAAGGTGGAACCCCAAAACCAATGGACCTGAAGGTCCCGCGCACCAAGTACTGCCAACCACCGTTTTCACCCTTAGCGACCATGTTTCGCTGCGATAATGGCAGTAAAATGCAATCATTGGCATGCAAAGTAGCCTTCATAGACCGTTCTACCAGAACAACCTATTTCCGTTAAGAGAGAAACAGAAGCAAAATCTTATCACATACCCATTCACTGAATAGCCGCCATCTAAAAGAAAACAGGCTTATTAAAGGCTTTCCAAAAGTCCTTGACGACCCAGATAGTGCACTGCGCAAAGAACTTCTGAAGCCCCAGGAAAAGATGAAAATATATTCTAATGAATAACAGAGGAACCATAAGAGAGAAGTGACGGGCAGAGATAGAGAAAGGTGGATAGGGATGACACTAGACAACATGCACCGTAAAATTCTATAGGGATGGGAACCATCCCCTCCCGAGAAGGCCCCAAAAGGAACCGAGCAATCCCGGAGGAACCGTCCGAAGACAGTGGACTGGCATCCACCTTCTCACAAGGAAAAGAGATCACCCAATCGGAACTCCAACCGTACCAGATTGAGGCCAAGAGAGAGCTAATAATGTAGCTTTCATAAAGCGCTACAAACCATCAGGCATCTGAGCCCTGCTTGTTGTAACACACGGTGTGTGGAGCTCATTTATCGATCTCGCAAGTATGAAAGGCTGAGTGTGGCTCTGCCCATTGGATCCTGCATCAGCAGGCTTTGCACAGATGTTAAAGCAAGTGATGCACTTGCTGAGTTATCGGACCGACATCCTGATTGACAATATGTTGCTCCAGTCACGGAGCTAACTGGAATTGATCTCAGAGAAAGGCTCTTGTGTGTAACAGGGTTAGGTAACTGTTCCAAAGGCTGATCTAAATGCGAGAGCAATAGATTCTCGCGGGGTGCTTGGAACAATGGCACGGAAGGAGCTGGCCCTCTGCCCATCTAGGTTAACTAGCTAAGGGAAATAATCACCCTTTCCAGGGGAGAAAACTGCTAACTCCTTACTTCCGTACAGTCTATCATCCCAAAGGATAAGATGCAGAGTTATAATGACGTGCCTAAAACCAAGAACAAACTCTGTGATTGCGGAAGGGACATCTCTAACTGTATCCAAGAAACAAATATATATATATACACACGCCAGAACCTTTGGAACCTCTGTGAGTTATCACCTTCTTCATTAACTTGGTGACATCAGGGGCTGAAGGGAAAGGCCAAACCGAAAGGGAGGGACAAAGATAAGAGTGAACCCATCAGTAGAACTGACGCGGAAACTCTTGAGGGGAGGAATAATGGAGGAAACCCCTCAACACTAACCCTCAAGGTCTAATACGACCATACCATCTGCCAGGAGACAGGAAACAATGAGCATAACAATACTTCCATTTAAAGAGTGCCACAAATATATGTTAAAACTTGTAAAATACTTATTATTAGAAGTATCCTATATGTCCACTCCCAATTAGTGAGAGCATATTTATCTCATTCATAATTCAGAAACCGTGAGGGAGGTTGTTATCACCGCCCCTTCTAAAATGAGGGCAAGGGAAAAACTGACAGAGGAAAAACACAAATAGGATCCTTGTTAACCCACAGCAACCCCCAGGGGTTTGAGATGAACATCATCTACGAAAAACCTAGTGAACACCAAAGGCAATACAGGAGATATCCTATGACTAGCAGGACTGCTGTCGGCACAATCCTTCCAAAGGAACAAAAAACACCATGCTCAAGCCCCTCGAGCAGAGGAGTAACTGTGCGCACTTCTTGATGCACCTTCTACCGGATAGGTAGACTCAGGAAAACCTCCAAAGGAGCTGCTCCCTTCTCCTGAGGGGCAAGATCTTAATAAAGCCACCTGTTCAATAATAATTCGAGATGAAATCGCACAGGTAAGGGCTTAGGTCATCCTGTGGCCGTGAAGGTTTTCCATCAAAGCCGAACAGGCAATCGCTCTTATAATCCAGTCCTTCATGATCCGCACATTTTCAAGTGCTAGTATTATAATCCGAACCTGGATTGTATAGTTTAACCTCTCAGAGGACTGCATTGCCCTTGAGCCATCCCTTCTCACAGGAGGGGTAACTACGCCGCTCCGTAAGAGCAGAGGCGCCGTCGTTGCCGAGCAGGCAAACAGATCTCGATCAAGTAGCCTAGTACTTGCACATCAAATAGTGAACATAGAGTTTACATCCCTCTTTAGCCAGTGAGCAAACTGGGTTATACATGTCCTAAAAAACCCAGATACCCTCTTCCTTTGTAGGGTCCTACCCCTTATGTCCCCTAGGGCAAAGAAGGATACCCAGGACTGTGCAATCAATGTCGAGAGGGTTAGCTCACAAAACAAGAGGATGGCACTGTCTCCCAAGACCGCCCCCCTGATGAGGGAAGAAGGCTAAGGTTCTTAAAGCCTCATGTTGGCAAGTAGGGTCCGCCAAATTAACTGACACAGAAACCAAGGACCATGCATTAGGGGAGATATATATTAAGAAAACAGGATATGAGGAACAGACCAGAACTGTAGGTACACCCCCTAACCTGCGAACTTAACCCCTTCAGGGGAGGAGAAACCTAAAGGAAAACGGACTGAGTTGTCCTGAACTTACCTTACGGAAAAGAGAGAGAGAGGGGAAATTAAGCAGACATTTCTTTTCCCCCGTAAAGGGACATGAAATATCATTCTAGTACAGGATTGTGCCTGAATGATGGTTGGATAGGAAGGCCCAAGCCCCCTCTAGGTCATTTAACAACCTCCTCCACTAACCCCTGTCTTTCCTTTGAAGGATAAAGTGAGAAAACAAATAAAACAAACAAAATAGTTGTTTGAACAAAGAGAAGCGGCAATGCTTCACACACAGCTTGACCATTGCTGTGTCAAAGGAATACGCCAAGCAAGCGCACCACCAGCTGCTTACCCGAGCAAGGTATGGAAGTCAGCAGCACGCCAGGGAACAACCCTCGCATCCAAACTCAGGTGAAACCTGAAGCCGAGCAGGCAGCGGCACTCAAAATAAAGGTGCTGAAATTCTGACGAAAGATACCCAAAAATAGCGAGACACTTGGTAGCATTTTGTATTTCATTTCTAAAATGTAAAGGTGGTGCATGGCGCTCCCCTCACCTGCGCTTCAGTAAGCAAAGCTGTTGCCAGGGCGCGCATGGGGATTGAAATGGGAGACCCATATGTGGAAGCCTGCACCTTTCCCATATGGATTACTTTAAAGGGAAAAACCCCTTTTATCTCATTTGGTATAAAGTGAACAATTTAGCATTCATAAGTCAGCAATTATATATATAGCGCTACAAACCCACAGGATTCCGAGCGCTGCTCAACCCTACCCCTGGGTCAGGGCAGCGTATAAGAAAGGAAATTTCCCTTATGGATAAATTCAAAAATTTGACATTCATAATTCAGCATAAAACGATTTAAATTTGTTTTTAAATCATGCCAAGGATGTTTCAGACCTTGGATTAGAACTCAGGTCTCCAGCATTCCAAGACCAAGCACTTACCATATGAGCCACTGGTGGCTGTACTAGCTGCAGGAGAAAAAAGCGCTGCTCAGCCCTACCCCTTGGCTGTGCGTGCGAGGTCCAAAGCAAAGTTTTAAAAGACCCCTGCTGACAAAGACTCTCAAAATAAAAGAAAACATAACTGGGCGCCGTAGGCACCCAACCCACGTGTGACAGGCCTGTAAGCAACAGCTTCTAAATGGGCCTCACGCGAAAAATAAACAAGATAAACAAAGGGTGTGCACGGGAGGTCTGAAGCCCAGGCTTCAAAGACCCAGCACAGCTGACATTCTGTACATAAATCACGCTCGACAGGCCTGAAGCTAAAGCTTTAGCTTCCACAAGGGCCCATGCGACTGCTCGCATTATCTCAGAAAGAAAGTAAAATAAACACACAGCTCGGCGCTGCCAGGCGCCCCAAACCCATAAAAGGAACCATACTGCAGGAAGAAGCACGGGCGCTCATGGCCCATTAATTCTGTTAGACGCCACAAAGTAAGTGGCCGTTCAAATAACACAGCAAATAAATTTAAAATAAGGAAACACAATTTTACAAAGTGAAAGCCGCAAGGCACACATATATATGCAACATCAATTAATATGGCAAACACTGACTAACATGTAAGACACAACTGAAAGGGGTGACTTAGCTCTGTGGTGTCAGCAGCAAAGAAAGAGGAGTTGGGGTTAGAGTAATGGATATATATAGAGGAGGGTCCCTGCTCATTGGTTCCTTGCAGGGCATGACCTGTCCTCCATGATGGTTTGGGGAGTTCCCCATGCATGGACATTGAACTCTTATCTAGTTCTGTTGTTGAAACTTTTTGTTTGTAAAGTTTTTTCTTTGCTGCTGTGGTTTCAGAGTAAAGATGGAAATGCATAATATGAAGCCTCCTGTCATGCCATAGAATCCCCATTTCAACGTGTGCTTAAGCCGAGTGCAAGAGTTACACACTACCCGACTGTGTGTTGATGGAGGTGGAAAGAGAATCTGGAAGTAACTGAGACCAATGGAAGATTCGAGAAAGCGGGCACATTCAACATATTCTGGGCCCTGAAATGGACGACATAATGATCGCAGTAAAAGCCATTCTTTGACGCACACCCTGCTGTATTAATTCCTCCTTTTGGAGGCCGCTTCATTACAGTGGCGACGAGGACAGGATGCGACCCGTGGACTCCAGTCACCAGGCATCAAGGACAGCAATCCAGCACTGCATGAGAAGTGACCCATTGAGCCAGTCCACATGCAGACACCGCTGCCACGTTATGGCTAGCTCAGGTGTGGCTGTCATTCCGTGGCGCCAATCAATTCCTCGATTCCAGAATTACATAGAGGCATTGGGTGGCACCGTTTATGCTCCAGGAAGAGAAATGGCTATCATAGGCGTCATTTTAGGGGGGGCAAAGGTGTTTGCCCCCCCAACATGTGTAGCACACCATTTTGTTCCACTCATTTGGCAGAGGTCCCTTTCATTTAAATGGCATGCCCCCATCCCCCAAAATCTGCTAAAAAAGGAGGACACAAGGAGCAGGCAGCAACCCGGACAGACCAGTGGAATGTACACGGAAGTGAAGGCAAGTGACACGTCAAAGGAATGAAAGATGACCAGATTGAAAGGACCAGATAAGAGATCGGTCAACAGGAAGACATGCTTCTGCTGCGACAATAGTGATCGTAACTATCCTGCTCGACGCAGAGTGTTCAATTTGTGGCTGTGTAGGCCACTTCGCCATGGACAGAAGTTTAGAATTAATTCTAAACCTTCCAGCCATCACCTCTTTGTTTAGCCCTGCTGCTAGAAGCAACATCATGGTGGGACCTTGGATTCCACACACAGTGATGGCAACTGATGGCGTGTCTACACTACCTAGTGAGAGTGGAAGGAAGTGAAATCCGGCTGATGGCGGACTCCATCCGTGACCTCACTGTGATTCCACAAGACATGTAGAAGGAAATAACTAGAAACCCAGAGAGGATCTCCTCGCTTACAGAAACTGCCCAGGGAATGTAATGCACGCTCAGCTTCTAGGAAAGTGTACTCTATAAAACATGCCCTCACTATCCTGGATGAAGTTAGAGCCTGCAGCAGGGAACAAGGACGCAGTCTGGATATTAAAACAAGTGAGGACGGTGTTGTTCTCCAAAGAAATAGGGTGTGTGAAAAAAGGTGTTCATAAAATCCACCTGCACAAAGGAGACTTACCTGTCGAACACAAAGTTAAACCTTTGCCAGTGAACCCCTTAAAGACCTTCTGGGTGATTCACAAATGGAAGGGATAACAGAACCAGTAAAAAGAAAGAAAAAATTGCTGAGCACAGCGTTTCTTTTGTTGTTTATTTTAAAGAAACCTGCACTAGCCCTCACTGAGAAGTGCACTTTTCTGCCCTAATCACAGCTTCTGGTACACGAGGTACCCCCTTCAAAGATGGCCGCCGCACTCTAGGCGAATTCAAGTGGTGCCTTACCAGGCACACAGCAGCACTCCTGGCCCTGCCTGATTGGCCAGCTGTACTACATCTCCTGCTATTGGACGCCGGCAGGCGAAGCCGGCCCTCTCTGACCAAGGCCTTTGAGACTAAGGCTGGAGCCTGTTCTCAGCCTGTTATCTGCCGATCCTGCCACCTGCCAGTCCCCTGGCCTCCCAACACCAGCCTCCTAAGGTAACATCCACCTGTGACACCTATGCCCTTCAGGGTGACTTGAGCGCTCCATGCCTAAATGCAAGGCAAAATCCTTTCAAAGTCACAGGCGTGTGCCTACTTAAACCTTCCTTCATCGTGTCCGACCACACTCTATTTTGACTGGCTCACAGCCCATTTACAACATTTCGAATCTAGATGCTATGACAAGATTCTGCACCAAACTACTTTATGACTCTCTGATTTGTATATATAAAACTCTCTGCCTTTGCTGTGCCTCATTGATGCTCTGTTACCCTAATGCAATTCTAGTTACCACTTCTAACTGCATTGTGATCATTTGCCTTTGTTCTGCTGATCTGCTCACCAACTACCCCTAGATCTGTTGACCTGTAGCCCAATGTGTCCTCGTGCAACATATCTCCATAGCCTCTAAACTCAATGCTGTACTTAATCTCCAAACGCATGTCACGCTTATTCTAAGTGCTATTCGGAATGTAGGTGCTAGGCTGAATCCTGAATCTAGGTGTTATTTTGAACTAAGTATTACCCTGAACCTAGATGTTATTCCCAATCCAGGCGCTATCCCGAATCTATGTGCCACTCTGAACTCATGCGCTACTCCGATCTACTGCTGTGCTAATCTCAAACGCTTGCTATTTTTGATCCTAATTGCTAATCTGCACATCTGCGCTACTCTAAATCTAAGGGCCACTTTGCATGCCTGTATGTGACGATTTTCTGGCAATTTTCATATAACCTATACCTGTCAATTCTAGGTGCCCTCTGGCACATATGCATTTAGTGTGTTTTGGGACAGTCAATCCTAGGTGCATTTAAGGACAGTCTACTTGCTAGCCATTGTGCCTTAACCTATTGTGTCACTGTGCCTGCCCATTACCCCGCTACTCTGAATCCGACTACTTGCCTCCCCGCCCATCCCGACCCAGGCGGCTCCCAATCCACCGCAACCCACTCTACTGCCATCTAGTCCCCAGGCGGCTCCCAATCCACCGCAACCCACTCTACTGCCATCTAGTCCCGAGGCGGCTCCCAATCCACCGCAACCCACTCTACTGCCATCTAGTCGACCTCACCACACCATATCCAGGTCGCACACTGACCACCCATGGCAAACCTCCTCTTAGCCATTCTCACCTTAACGGCCACACTCGCATTGCTCTACCACAACAACATCACCCGCCACAAACCTCAACCACAATCACACCCAACCCAACATCCTCCATGCACCTCGACTATGGGTTTCTTCGAGACCCAACACACTGACCAGCCTAACGGCACCCTCAGCCCCGTAGAATGGATCCGCCGATTTGCTGCTCCACCCTCTCCCTGGAACCCATGCACATTGAAAGACAGAAACCTGAGACTCGGCTCTCGGTTCATAACCCCTACGACACTCACCAAAAAACACTCTCCTCTTCCCGCGCACAATCAAGCTAACGCCGCCCAAATCTTGAACATCACCCAAACAGCCCCACTGAGCACATCCAAACAGCCGCTGATCAAGGGCGCCCTCATCAATGCCCGCTCCCTGGTCGCCCATGCGTTAGATATCGCAGACTTCATCTCTGCTAACAACCTGCACTTCCTGGCTATCACTGAAACCTGGCTGCACCAAGCAGCAGGCCCAGCGCTATCCCTCGCCATCCCAGAAGGCTACTCAATACTGAGGAAAGACCGGGACATAGGCAAAGGAGGAGGAGTAGCCTTCATCGCCAAAACATCCCTTGGCCTCAGATTAACCCCACCGCCTAGCTTCCGGTCTGCAGAACTTCTGTCAGCCAAGCTTCAACTCTCAGCTACACAAACCACACTATTACACCTCCTCTACAGACCCCCAGGCCCCATCACCACATTCGAGGAAGAGATATCTGACCTCTTGACCACCAACACCAATATAGGATCGCAAATCATCTTCCTTGGCGACCTCAAACTCGGCCTCGGTGACCCAAACAATGCCAATGCACTCTCCCTGGAAAGCACCATCTCCCAACTAGGGTTCAAGCTCAGAATCACAGACCCCACCCACAACAAAGGAAGGACCCTGGACTGGCTAGCGGATCTCAACTGCTCTATGACCATCACAAAAAACGAGCAAACTGCATGGTCTGACCACCACGCCATCTCCTTCTCCATCCAAGGGAAACCACAACCAAACACTCCTACCCCCATCATCCCCCAAGCCCTCAGCAGAAATAACCGCAACATTACCTTACAAAACCTCAGCCCACTCTTAGACAACATCCTTACCCCCACAAACTATGGCAACCTAGATGCGGAGAAACTTGCTGACCTATACAACAAAACGCTAGAATCAGCAGTTGACACCATCGCCCCACTCAAACTCACCAAAGCCAAACCGGCAGCCCACATGAACAAATGGTTCACACCAGAGCTAAAAATCCTCCGAAACTCCAAACGAGCCGCAGAAGCCACCTGGAGAAAACCGCCCAACCCCTCCAACAAAACACAACTCTCAATAGCAGCCACCACCTACAAAACTGCCATCCTCAAGGCCAAAAAAGAGACATATGACTACAGAATTGAGAGTGCCAAATCCAAAACAAAAGAGCTTTTCAATATCCTCAGGGAACTCGAATCCCCCCCCCACTCTGGCAGAAACCTGCGTGAAAGATGAAGACTGGTGTGAGAGGATTCAAAAAGCACTAGCAGACAAAATCACCATGTTACAATCCAAAATCGAACAGAAAAAGCTTAACCTAACCAAAAAAACAAACCATCTACCGTCCACTACTCCCAAAACACCTACCTGCCCCCCCTTCTCCTTCTCACCAGTATCCACTAAAGAAGTAGAAAGCATCATTAAGGGCCTCAAACCCTCTAGATGCCAAGGGGACTCATGCCCAGCTCCCATCATCCAGGAAGGCGCCAACATGCTGGCCCCCTTCATATCAGCCCTTATCAACACATCCTTCAAATCAAGCTCAGTGCCTAGCACCCTCAAGGAGGCCTGGATCATGCCACTGCTAAAAAAACCTAGTCTAGACCCCAATAACCCAACCAACTACAGGCCAATCACCACCGTTCCCTACATCCTAAACATCTTAGACAGAGTGGCCTACCTGCAAATACAGAAGCACCTGGAAGACAATAACCTCCTGGGTCTCAGACAATCCGGTTTCAGGCAAAGGCACGGAACAGAGTCAGCCCTACTGGACCTAAAAATCCAGATGGACGAGGCAAAAGACAAGGGTAATCTAGCCATTCTCTTGTTACTAGATCTATCAGCAGCCTTCGACCTCGTCGACCATCAGATCCTCACGGAACATCTGATGACGTCAGCGGCCTTCTCTAATCAGGCGACTGCCTGGATCCAGTCCTTCCTAACCAACCGAACCACCCGGGTCTTCTCCCCAAGGCCTCAGCACTCCCTGTCCCCATCACATGCGGCGTCCCTCAAGGCTTGTGCGTCTCACCAACCCTATACAATATCTTCACTAAGCTATTGTTTGACCGCCTAGACAACCTGGGTGTCACATACACAAACTATGCTGACGACATCCAGGTTCTCATCACACTATCAGGGTGCTATGACGAGGACTCCACCAGAATCAACAATCTATACTTGGAGATCCAAGCCTGGATGGCAGAGCACGGGCTATGCCTCAACGATGAGAAAACTGAGCTACTTCTTGTTGGCTCCCAACCACGGCTAAACAAACTAGACCCCCGTTACGCGTCCATAAACATAGACGGTAACCTAATCACAGTTGCCAAAGAAATTAAAACCCTTGGGGTTTATCTAGACTCCACTCTCTCGCTCAAAAGACAGGTAAATGCCACAGCCTCATCCACAGCTTACACAAATAAGCTTATCAACGCCTGCAAACCCTTCCTTTCTGCCTCCAGCTGCATCACGCTAGCCAGAGCACTAGTGCTCTCAAAAATGGACTACTGCAATACACTCTTTCTCGGCACGTCAGAACGCAATCTGAACAAACTACAGGTGCTTCAAAATAATGCCCTCAGGGCCGCCCTCAGTATCCCACGACACGCCCACATCTCCAGCATCAGGCAAGATGCTCACTGGCTACCGGTACGAGATAGAATCACCCTCAGATCCCTCGTCATTGTCCATAAATGCCGCTCCAATGATGCACCCAAATACCTGCAGACAAGTTCCACAACTACACCTCAACTAGACCAACCAGAATGCCATACTCACACTGCCTCACCGTTCCCAAATTCGCCCTAAAAAAAGCCGGCGGCGCCAGCTTCCCGGTCCTAGCTGCCAAACTATGGAACGCTATCCTGCTAATCCTCAGAACAGAACCCTCCTTTTGGACTTTCAGAGCCAAAACTAAAACTTGGCTTTCCAACAGAAACTCTGCCTAATGTACTTCCTCTCTGCATGTCCCTGACGACCAGCCTGTAACCTGGTCTTCCATAACCTGGTCTTCCACACTTATTGTTGTTATTTCACAGTCTTGTATTATTGTATATTGTATATTCCTGACATGTTGTAACTGCATCTAAGTCTTGCCTTGTTGTAACTGCATCTAAGTCTCCGGCACCCGGTTACCCCAGGGTTCGGCGCGCAGTATAAATGAAGAAACTAAACTAACCTCAATAATCTGTGCTTTCCTGTGGCTCTCCAAACCCTCAACAGTGAAAACATTGTAGACAGCTCTCCCATATGGAGTGTTTCTGTGTTGCTATTCATGCTCAACCATATCACTGTCTCGATGAAGCTCGACATGTGCAAAGCCGCTGGTCTGATCAAACTGTGTGAATAATCTTAATCACCGACGGCTTTCATCACACCGTTTGGGAAGTACCGTTACACCCGCATGCCGTTTGGGCTCTCTTCAGCAGCTTCTGCATTTCAGAGGACAATGAGCACGTTGTTGCGAGAAGTCTGGAATCTGTCCTACTTTCAAGATGACACATTGATTTACAGAGCGATGAAACAGAGCCATAATGAGGGCTTAATGGTGCTGTTGCACAAACAGCTGGCTTAGGTCTCCAAAAGGAAAAGTGTATATGCATGATGGACGTCTGTAAATTATCTGGGCTCCGAGTTCGAAATTGAGGGGAGCTGGGAGCTATTTTGCTCCTCCTTGTAGCCTAGAAGAGTATGGTTAGCTTGGCAGCAACAGCTACTAGGAGCTACTTTTGGCTCCCCTGGCCAACTGATGCCGCACAGGCACACCTATGTGCATTTAACTCTGTGTATTTGGGACAGCATATAAATAAACATTAGGGCACATCTATACAACATTAAAAGCATAAGGGGTCATACATAAGGTGCAAAATGATAAGTTTGCAATCTATGTGGAAGTTAGATTTGTGAAAACGCTGTGTCCTTGGTTCCCAGTGGTAGCTCCTGGTCACTGGTTAATGTTGGATACCAGGAGCTTGCTTTTAGCTCCAGTTTATCAAATCTTAATTTCAACCCGGCTACACCTTCTACACTGATAGAATCAGGCCCAAGCTCAAAGCGATCCCCGATACCGCAGACCTCAACATCAAACAAGAGCTCAAGTCTTTCCCGGGCCTGCCTGAGCACTACAGGAAGCTTGTTCTGAACTTTTCTGGGGGAAAAGAAACAGAATCTATGGCTGTTATTAAAGAAAGGGACTGAATTTTAGCAAGGGAAGGGAGAAGTATCTGCGCGCGTGAAGTCTTACATAGCGAACACACTGTCTGAGGCCTTTCGATCTTACACTAGATAAACACATTGCAGTAGATGCCACGGCCTAAGGAATAGGAGTGGCCCTGATTCGTCAGAGGTGAAGTATTGAAAACATAGCGTCCAAAACACTTAGTGCGTCAGGAAGAAACTATTTCATGAGGGAGAGAGAGACGGACAGATGCGTTTGTCTGTGTGAGCAATGGGACCAGAACCCCCAGTGACACATGCGCAGTGAAGGTAGAATACTTGCTTCCACATTGGAAATAACTAAAGTACCCATTCACAGTTGAACGTGTTCCTGGTTGGAAGAGCCACTGTGACTGTATGTCGTGCCACCGTGGAGGGAAGCAGCGACAACTGCATTCAAAAGAGACAGAAGTGTATTGTAGTTTCTTCCTTAGAAAATGGAGTTGGTGATTAGACAGACAGAATCAGTGCAAAGGAATGGTTTGCAGTTATGGACCTAGATGACACACTAGTGAGAGTCCAGCGATACGACTGGCCGGAGGGCGTCTGATATTTCTAGCATGTCCAGAGGCAGTCAGCAAAAGCTCGGGGCATGCATTCCGGTGATTAGTGATTGGGTCAAAGAGAGAATGACCCATAGGAACAAGGAAATCCTGTCCTAGTGCAGTCCACCACTGTAAGTGCTAAGAGTAGGAAGGAACTATGTGGTGACGGAGGACAGTGGAGTCTGGGACTTGGAAAGAGTAGCCCTCTACAAAACAAGAACAGCCCAATCACTTTCAGCATTGTCAGAGAGCGAGTCCAGATCCGATTCAAAGAGAATCAACAAGACCCTTCACAACTAATAGAAAACAAAACGGTTCACTCGGATCAAGAAGAACAGATGAGAACTCTCAACTCTCCTCTGATGCAGGAAAGATGGATCCTGAGAGTCCTGCTGCAGGAGTCGGCCGGCTGAGCCACTTGGGAGGAACTCCTCAAGAGCCAGTGTGAGAAAGGAGCACAGTGCCCCCTGCAGGGTAAGACACCATGAACTCTGTGAACTGAACTCTCACTCTTCTCATAACCCTTCCGCAAAAGGGAGGCAGCGTTCCGATTTTGAGGCGTGGAATGCATAATGTGACGGCTCCTCAGACTCCCTACGCCTGGCAGCGCTAACTCAGGCTTCAGAGTGAGCACAGAGCGCCGCGTTTCTGGACATGTGTGGTGCTCCACTCTTCCTGATTGGCTGCTAAGCCCTTTCCACCGCAATACTTCACTTTTTATAAGACATCCTTTCATACACACTCTGTTTCAGTCTTCCTTGAATAGGTGCATGGCTTCATTTTACTGCATAAAAGGTGAAATCCCGGATTTGAAGGCAAATGTGCATACATGACCGTCATTTACATTTTATACACCCTAATTTGCTGGTCAACTGTCTCATGGACAGTGATGAAGTGAAATAATGTCCAGCGTGTGCTTGTGGACTAGGGAAGAATAATATTTTGCTGCATTTTCATCTAAAGACACAGTTTAGGGTTCTCCTTGTTTTTATTGACACAGTATAGGGTAGGAAAAAGAAATGTTTGGGCTCTAGGTATGCACACTCCTGTGCTGAGCTCGGTTTTAAGTCATCTGGTCTTCATATCTCTGTGCAAGGTCACAGGTTGCTAGTGGTGAAACTACACCTCTGGTTAGGGAATAGTGAACAGTCCTGGTTACCTTGCAGTTTTTAGATGCTTGTGAATCTTCTGTATACAAAGATTCTCACGCTAGGAGTGGTATTTCCAAGTGTGATTCTTTATTTACAGTGGTGTAGACACGTGGTCTAGGGTGGTCAGCCTACACATGTTTCGACCCAAAAAGGTCCTTCTCAAGGCAAGATGGATAGTAGAAAAAAGGGGGGGAATGATGCCCCAGGTGTCTACACCGCTGTAAATAAAGAATTACACTTGGAAATACCGCACCTAGCCTGAGAATCTTTGCATACATGAGATTCACAAGCATCTATAAACGGCAAGGTGACCAGGACTGTTCACAGTATAGGGTAGACCTGACACACAATTAGCATCAGGAGGTGCTGCTACCCCAAAGGATAAACCTCTCAAATTCTTGCCACCCTTACATCCATCCCAACAGCATTACATTATTGTGTAACCGTTTCCTAACCAAGAAGCGTTGCCACTAAATTGTCCATTTCGTTTTCAGTACTGTAATGAATCAGGAGTAATACTTGGACACAGGGGTTATTCAGGTGGTTGTTATAGACTTTTATTAACATAAAAGAAGGGTTACAGAAAGACCTATCTCACTCTATCACTATGAGGGGTTTCCCTGCTTCAACAAAACTAAAGGATGTCAGTGTCAGAATGTCCAAAAATAAAGAGTTCCCCATGCTGTGTCCAAGAATCCTATCCTGACCCGTACAAACGAAACTTAAAGAAATGTGCAACGGACAAGTCTTTCACTTGGCCATCTGTAGGCTTTCTAATGTTCCAACACAAAGTTAAAAAGGTGCACAAATAAATGAAAAATCAAGGTTCAACAAGATTTCACAACTCTCGAAAGCAGGGGGTTCCCTGCCCTTGAGTCTCTCAGTTTCCTCTCAGTTCAGGATTATAATTTCATTGGGAAGAGCTTCTCCTCCCCTACTGGTATCTTCAGTGATCGGTTTATAAACACTTTAGTTAAAGGGGTAGGGTTTGGGCTTTCCTTTCCCCTTGGATTTTACATATACACGAAGTTGACTCTCACTCTTTGGCTACAGGTTTCAGACTTGGGATCAATTCACCTGGGATATTCTCTTGCCAGGCCTTCTTGTCAATGCCACTATTCACCTTACTTTTCCAGTCCAGGGTTATGATTCCCTTGCCCTGGATTCCACACAGTCAAGAAGGTTTCCCTTTCCTTGCTTTTCTTCAACTTCAGAAACATGCATATTTATTTACTTCAGGGGTTGTGTCTCGGGAGGATAGCTTAGCGGTGACGTGCTCGCCTTGGAAGCAAGATGACATGGAGTAACACAGGTTTGATCCCCGGGTCCATGCTTAGAAACCTCTGGGTATTAAGTGCGTTATAAATAACCAATCATATCATATCATATCCCTGGACCACACACACTGAAGGGTTCTTCTCCCCCCTTGGATCTCTACAGTTCTGTTACTTTTCCATCCCAGGGATATGAAATCCTTTTTCTTGGGTTTCACATCTCTCAGCCACAACTCTCTTTCCTAATAATGTACAATTATTCAATTCAGGGGGCATGGCTCCCTCCCCCTAGACTTCATACACTCAAGGGTTCTTTTTCCTCCCCTTGAATTACTTGGCTATCCACAGTTCAATCCCATTATCAGCCCAAGGTGGTTTCACACACTTTCAAGAGGCTACCTTTCCACTACTGGCACCTCTTATTTGTAAACCTCTTCTTTGTTATTGGGTGCGGGACCAAGACTTGCAAACCCACCGCCTGGTATCCGCTTCTGCCAGCGGTTTCCCAGTGTTCTCTTTCTCTTTGGGTGGGGGTCTCCAGACTCGCAGTCACATTGCCTGATATAATCTGCTGCCGGGGCGTATTCACTATGTACTTTGGGTGTAGGTCTCCTGACTCACAGTCACATTGCCTGGTAAACTCTCCTGCCAGGGCTTATTCACTGTGTACTCTGGGTACCAGTCTCCTAACTCGCACTCACATTGCCTGGTATACTCTCCTGCCAGGGCTTATTCACTTTGTACTTTTGGTGCGGGTCTCCTGACTCGCAACAGGCTGCCTGGTTTACTGACCTGCCAGGCCTTCCCACATATGTTACAATTCAGTTCTATCAGGTACCGGGTCTTTCACTCCCATTCTTCTGCCGCCCTTCTAAAGGTACTCAGCGTCCCAGCCCCCTCGCCGGATTTGCCCTTTGAGTGTTTCTGCCTTCCCGTAGCATGCAGTATATGCTTCGAAGTGCCCCAGGGTCCCACTTCCCTGCTCTGGGCTCACCAGTGTTCTCTGGTGCCTTCGGCCTTCTCTGCAGCTCTCGGTCTCTCCAGCAGGACACCTCCTCTTTCTACTGGTGTCCCGCCTGTCCTCTGGTGTCCACCATGCCTGGACCTCCTTTCATCAGCCTCACTTGCTGCAGGTCTACGTGCAGCAAAATCTTCCTCTCTGTCCCTATCATGAGTTCGCCAATAGGAGCTCTTCTGCTCCCTGCTTTAGCTGCCCTGCTTTACGCTTCCCCACCCGCATCGGGTACTGTTAATCTCCATCTTCCTTGCACTGCCTGGATTTTAAATGTCCCGGCACCTATCAGATGCCTCCAACCACTACAGCGTGTCTCTAGTTCCAAGACATTTACGCTCTCCATTACTCTCTAGCTCTTCCTCGTCTCAATGCTTCGGCGGAACTTGTCAAAAAAAGTCCTGTTTATCAGTATAGAGGGGTTGGACTGAATTTGTACTACAATATGCCATAAAGATTGGTGAACTTAGGGGAACGTCATACCCTCATTGGAAAGGGGGGTACCATGTTTCTACCAGTGAATTTCCTTCCCTCCCACAAGTGTCCTCTCCTCACATGTGATACTCCGTCGGACAGCCACCCCCAGGGTTGGGATCCAGCTGCGGCTGCCCTTCCCTGGCCACATGGGAAGAAAGTTTCCTCAGAGAGGAAGTGATGACTTCTCTGGATTCATCACAGTACCCAGCTGGCTAGAAGGATGCAACCACAACACAAGATTTCATGCAGCCAAGAACTCCTGAACTTCCTCTGTGCGGATAAAGAAATGCGCCTTCTCTTTGTGCGAATCCTTAAATCAGGTCACTCTGAGCTTATTTACAGAACCCTAAGATGCCTCGGCCAAGATTTACTTATCAAGGAAGGGCCTGATTAGGAATGTCAGTTTTTTCG
The DNA here is from genome assembly GCF_040938575.1 of Ambystoma mexicanum. Lineage (NCBI taxonomy): Eukaryota > Metazoa > Chordata > Amphibia > Caudata > Ambystomatidae > Ambystoma > Ambystoma mexicanum. Next base: position 789,826,595 of record NC_090938.1, on the reverse strand, counting down.
GCTCATCCACAGTGAGGAATTACAGAGTATGTATGTTTGCTGCTCTCAAGCTTTTGAAGCACCTCCACCTTTGTCTCCAAATTCCCTTCTCTGCACAGTGCTGAAGGGGCATGAATGTGTTTTGAGCATCCATTGATCCCTGCACCATTGCCTTAAGCATTGTTACTTTCCGATCTCTCTTGAGGAGGTCCAGTTCCAAAACACTTGTTCTTGTGGCAAGTGATTTAAGCCTCTTCTCCTCACAGAGGAAACATACCTCCACAGCCTCAGACTTCTTGTGAAGTCTCTCTCAGGGAGGCATGATCTGCATGTCTTCGGTGGCGAGACCAATCCCTCCGATCTCTATTTTTCCTTCTGCGTCTCTGCCCTGAGCATCAACCCAAAGTGAGAAAAAGTCACAATTTGTGTTTTTCCGCTCATGCTTTCTACTCATGATTATAACAACATGCAACTACAACTTAAACTAACCATGTAGATCCTGCCTCTGTTCGCCGGCCATCACCCTAAACCGCTGGCCAGCCACCTAGCAGCCAGCCATTCGCAAGAGTCCCCCCATTGCTCACTGCCAGCCTGAAATAATTTGTGAGTACAGACCTGCGAGGGCATCTGCTGTGAGGTCACTGCTCCATGTGCGCTCCTCCTTCCTAGCTTCCAATGTTCTTCTCAGTGACCCACGATACAGCCACGACTCCCAGTCATCACGTGAACCTGTGCGACTGCTACACCTGCCCCTGATCGCATCCTCCAAGCACAGGGGTGCCAACTCAACTGCACAAGACACAACGTGTTGCTTGTCAGCCCCAAGGATTGGAAGCAGGATGCCCAGGGGAGTGAAAATGCCAACTGCCTGCTGGCTCTTCTCCTCATTACAGTTACCGCCGGGCAAAGGTTACCCAGAACGTCAGCCCCAGTAGTTGAGCCACCCAGAGACGTTTTTATGGGAGGGCAAAAGGGGCACTTGCCCAGGCATCATGATATTTTATGGCATGATGCCGAGGCTCTAAACCTGTTGCCCATCTGTTTTGGCAAGTACATTCTGCCTCGATCAATTCATCATGTAATGCTTTCTGTGTTAACTGTGGTATGTATAGTTTGTGTGTTCCTTGCAGCACAATTCCTGTAGCATTCTGTTAGGAAAGATTTCCTAATTGTGGGTAATTTTCCTTCCATGTGGCAACCCCTAAACTTTTTGCTGTTGTTTTCACCATGATCTAGACTTTGCCAGTGAAGTGCAACCTTCTGCCGCACTCCTCTGGGCTTTCGCTCCATTCTTACGGGGAAACTGACATGCTCTTAAGACAGTCAGTACCGGGAAACGTTGTTTTCCATAGTTCTTTTATCATGTTGCAGCTTTCGCGCAACATGACACAAGAGGGCACTGTAAGCTATGTTACTGCTCTCTTGGGTCTCTAGTCACTCTACAGGCCCTAGACACTCTCTTTGGATTGTTAACGAACGGTGCAAGTGAACCACGGACGGGACTGGTGGCAGCGATCGTTTATTTGTGTTTTGAGCTCCTTTTGGCTGTTCAAGCGCGTTTCTCGCGCTTAGCCCAAAATGGTGGCCTGGCTCCCAAAATGGCCAGACCACAAGGCTCTTTGTCCTGCCCGCTGACCGTCTTGCCCCCTTCACCTTCCCCAGGTCGAGCCGACCCGGGGCCTTCCTTATTTGGGCATGTACTTTCCGCGAAACACAGATGCTTTTGAGGGCTTCTACAGGCCTTGTGTGTGTCTCCAGGATGTGGGCTGAGATGTCTGGTCCCAATACACATACTGGGTGCCAGAGAGTCTAGTGTGTCGTGAATGCCTGAGACCACCGTGGTCCGTGATAGGTCCACGTATGGTGTGAGTGTTCTGTGAGCAGATCTCCAATTGGGTCCCTTCTGTTTTGGCGCAAAGGGAACTCTGGATAAGAGGAGGCTGGAAACACCACTACCATGCCGATCTCCTGAGTTCTCACGAATGACGGATACAGGAGCCAAGTATCCTGCAACCATGAGGCTGAACCGAGGAATTGCTGGTGACCCGCTGAAGGAATGCTCCTCTGCAGTGCTGTTGCTCCGTGAAACCATTCTGCCTCTGATCGAATGAGAAGGCCTGTACTGGTACTTCGACCCTTTGGAATAGTGGGAACAACTATTCTAAGCATTGTTTTCCTCCCCATCTAGGTGGTCTGCATATTTCGTGCGTCTAACTCTTTAGACCGTTCAGTAATTGTATATATATTGTATTTGATTGTGATGTGTTGGTTTACTTGAGTTTTATCGTGATTCTTTGCTATGGTCAATATTACAAAGGCCTTGTAATAAATGTGTCTACATTTTTAATATAACACCTGCTTGGAGTAATTTGTAAGCGTCCTTGCTTTGTGTGCTCATTGCGGGCTTTCAGTCACCCTCACCCCTCTTGAGATCTAGTTTTGACCGCGCCATCGCTACCTTGATTGGTCTGGCTTGTCCAGAGGTTACCCTGTTCCAAGAAACTAGGCTGGCCTTCTGAACCTCTGCTCCTCTAGGACAGAGTTCAGAAATCCATCTTAACACATTCTTTCCTTCCTGTGGATCATGTGCAATAGCCAGATTTGAAATGCACATTGGTAAATTGAGTGCCCCAATGTTTCAGAAGTTAGCTCAGTGTGTTAAGCACACATTGCAGAGATATGTGTTCCTATGCAAGATTAGAAGAGCACATTCATGTAAGGCTGGCTGAGCCTTTCCTATGTGTGAAGTTTATAAACCTGCCTGCATATGTACTTGGTCTTGCAGTGCAACAGGTGCTATTATCAGCAATATGCCTGCACCAGACAGTTGTTGCAATAAAAATGAACATGTCATCCTTATGGTGAAGGTCTAGAAATTGGTTTGTTCAGATGGGGTGTCGTAAAACCTAGGCAATCACCTCCAACAATGAGCATAAACTGTTAGTCCAAGAGATGAATAAATATCCAAATTTGGTACCAAAGCATTCATGCTGGTATCCTGGCTTTGCCAGCAGACAATACAATGATCCTGGTCAAATCATCCAATCTCTCGTACATTACTGTACTGTCTTCTGTGAAGCTTGCCTTCTCGCATGCTGGTGGCATCATTTAGCCCATTACTTCATCTTTCTTCTTATGTGGGCCATTTGAGTGGAAGGGGTGGTAGACAGAAGAGAGCGGACCAGATGGTGCAGGACTCGGGCAAGCAGATTTTAAAGTCTGCTCGTTTGACACAAAAAGCTTTTTGTAAAAGCCAAAGGATTTTCTGCACATTTATAAATGCCAATTTTACTAGCCAGTGTTTTGGACGTATATAAAGCTACAAAAGACAAACCGAAGTGAAATCTGTTAAATCACATCGATTGGTATGCTGGTACTTATATACTTCCCTTGATGATGGGGAGAATGAAGCTAGAATGATTCTGTGTTGCACCCTTCTATACTACTTTGTTTTCAAAATGGTCATGTTTGGTAATGGGTGTGTTGTACTTTCCAAGTCCGCTTTCATAAAATTAGATTATTTTAGTTTGGGTAATAAAAGTGTTCAAATGCAGACATTGCAGAGTTGGCACACATCCCAGATTCACCCCTTAACCAGTGGGTGTAATGCTGGGCATCTAATGTAATCTTGTATTGCCTAGCCTCTCGAAATTGCCAGTCCCTAAACCTTTCAAAATTGTCAGCACCTCAGGGTGATTTCCTTCTCAGAGTATGATCTTCAAAACAGCCTCACTCGTGGTGTCACTGGCTATAGTGTTGCTTCCACTACAATAGTGATCATTGATATATTGCACACCACAGGCACGAAGTCTTTTAATCTCTAATGGCAACATTATTTAAAAACAATGTCCCACTTATAATCTCAAATTCATCTACATATGTGTGCCCCTATCCGTACCTCAAAGTGAAAAGTCACAGGGTTCCGACACTCAATTTGCTTCTGGATTTATTCCTACCTTGTCCTAACTCCTTACTTATTATCTCAGTCTGTCAGGATACAGACACCTTCCTGGTAGCTTGTAATCTGCATCCACTATCCATGCTATGGCATGTGTAGCTTTCTCCTTCCTCCCAATTGGTCTCCTCTATCCATGCTTGAGCACGTTCGCATTTTCGGAGGCAGCAAATGTGAGTTCTCTACCTATTCTGGGTTAAATGTACCTTTTACATACAGTCCTGCATTAATACTACAGGCTGCATATCTTCCTGGATGCTACTGATAAAAAGTATCCTGTCCTGTATCTATGCTAGAACAGAGGTAACCTCTTCATATGACTAATAATGTTGGCTTTGAAATGGTACTTGTTTATCATTCTGATTAGTGCAAGAATGAAGAGGGGAAGGGGACTGAAAGGGAGTAAACATGCTGATTTATAATGCAGCATATCAAACTATGAGTTGTGAACGCGGGGGCGGGGGGGTGAAGAGGGCAGATATTCTTGATCACTTAAGTCCTTTGGTTTGGTGGAGGGGGCCCCAAAGATGTCCGTGCCCAGGGGCCCAAAAGTGCTTTAGATGGCCCTTGAGCCGCCAGAAAGCCACCACCATCTGTGTTCCCTTCTACCGCCTCCTCCTTCGGCAAACAAATCCAGATCATGCTCTGATATTTCTCTGCAATACTCATCTTGCTGTAAAGGTAACATCTCAATTCTTTGTTCATGTGCCGTGTAACAATAGCCTTACTTTTCAAACAAAAAAATACAACCACGAAAAAAAAATACATGTACAATGGAAGTGAGACTGTTGACTTGCTATTAAAGTGTCCTGTGGGAGACAATTTATTGTAATAACCCAGCTATGAAATTGGCTTAGTGGAAGCCATGAAGCAGACCCCAATATAAGCAGTCTAATTGCCCCTAGAATACATGAAACTGCCCCAGTCTGAGCGAAAACATGACTAATCTTGCTATCACCCACAGATGTGCGCTCGAAAGGGTCATGTATTGGACACGTAGCAGCCAAGAAAATACTCAGGCCTGAGACAGAAAATGACCTCCACACAAGTTATATAAATGCACCTAAGTGACTCATAAAGCAGCTCTCAAAAACACCCATTTCGCAAATGCGAAATGGGCGTGTCTACGATGACAGTGGGTGGCCAATTGAAATGAGGGGCACACATACATACGCAAACGTCGGGGACCTTGCCCTAAAAAAGCAGCAAGCTTAAAAGCGGGCGAGGCCCAAAGGGAGAGCCAGGCCGCCCATTTCGGTCTAAAGCCTGTTACTATGCAGAAAGAATAGCAAGTCAGTTACTCCCTTTGTAACTAGACGTAATTCAGATTTGCAACCAAGGCAGCTCCCAGGAATAAGTGTCCCCTTTTTAAACATGTTCCCTGAAAGAGATTTACTTCCCCAGCCTTTGACACTACTTTCAGTAAAAAACATTGAAACATTTAGGGCCTCATTACACGGTAGGCGGTAGGGATTTACCGGCACCGGTAAAATACCGGTACCGGTAAATCCCTGCCGCCTTACTACGAGGTCCTTTAGCGGGTTGGAGTTTTAACGCCTGCTTTTTGCAGGCGTTAAATACCAACCCGCTAAGGGACCTCGGAGCTAATTACGGCACCGCAAAATTGCGGTGCCGTAATTAGCGCCTTCCCCATTCCCATAGAGCCCTATGGGGCAGAAATGGGAATGGGGAAGGGCAATGGCGGAAGGGGGATTTACCGCCCCGCCAACCTTGGGATGGGGTGGTAAATCCCCTTACCGCCAAGGCGGTGCCGGTATTTTACCGGCATGAGCCATGGCGCTTATAGCGCCATGGCTCACCGCCTACCGTGTAATGAGGCCCTTAGTTTTACACTTTTCCTCTTCCTGTGTTATGCTTAACTTCCAGGGACTTGCATCTGGTGGGTCGCTGATTTTTATTTTTTATGTCCTTTTGTCTGTGGGTAATCCAGTGGGATAAAACTGCTCATGGTGCATATGGTATTCCTTGTCAATTTGTGCGTGGTCACTGCCGCAGTTCGTACCTGTCACAATTTGTGTACACACATTGATTTCTTTGTGAACTGGCCCCATTGTTCACACAAGAAAATGTAGAAAATGTTTCCTCTCTTGTTTTTCTTCTAGCAGCGTTGACATCTATCGTATTCTCAAAATAACAACAATTTCACGGTGTAGAGCCATTATGTTAGCATTGCAGCGTGAACAGCTTCCGCAGTGGCGGACTTAACGGTCGGCAGACAGACAAATGGCGAGCGGGCCCATGTGCCCTGCCCCACCCCTTCCCTTCCCAGTCTCTCTCTGAGACACACGTTGCAGTCAGACCCGAATTTCAGCAGATGCTCACAGCACACTGTAATGGAGGCAATGAATCTATTAATGGGCTTTAAACGCCTGCCGCGCAGTGCACAATGCCCACTATTACTCTGTGTTAATCACTTCCCAGTTGTTCTCTGCAGCTCGGTCCAGGGTGCTCTGACTGGGCAGTTTACTTCTCGCCGTATCCCCTCTCCAGAAACGCACGCTCCTCTGCTCTAGCAAGTGTTTATTGTATTATAGTTAAGAAATAATGCAGATTTAAGCAGACCTGAATTCTGCTTGTTGTAATATTCGTTCAGGGCTGGATGTCTGCGCTCGGGCCTTAAAAATCACAATTTAAATAAAATGAATCATGTGTCCCTAAAGTTCATCTTTGCGCAACTCTGCCCACTTTGGGGCCCCGCCTCCAGTACCCGCCCACTTGGGGGCCCTCTGTAATTTTTGCCCACGGGGCCCTTTGCCTAAATCTGCCACTGAGCTTCCGGCTACCAAATGTTCATCATTTGCACGGCGAATATGTGTATGCCACCTTTTGCCTTTTTCCTTTTGCACTCTGCCGTGCAAGGTAAGTAAACGCTGCCTGGAATGCTCGCTTGTCGGGCACCGTTCAGTTTTCATTGCGAACACTGCTTACCATTCGCGCATGGTATGCAGTGTTCGTAATTGTGTGCACTGCTTGCTATGTGAGCATGGCAGACAGAGGGCCTCCTTACGACCCAGAGACTAATGGGTTAACAGCGCCATAAAAGGCTGCGGCGCCGTTAACCTATTAGCGCCTAATTACGAGGTCCCTTTGCCGGACCCGACCTTAACGGCTGGTTTTACCAGCCTTTAAATTAGGGACCCGCAAAGGGACATTGGTGCTAAGTACGGTGCCGCAATTTGCGGCACCGTACGTAGCGCCTTGCCCATTCCCATTGAGCCCTATGGGGCAAAAATGGGAATGGGGAAGGGCCATGGCGGCATGGGGAATTACCGCCCCGCCAACCTCGGAATGGGGTGGTAATTCCCCATTCCGCCATGGCGGACTCCGGCATCGACCATGGTGCTAATAGCACCATGGTCTTCCGCCAGGGTCGTAATGAGGCCCAGTGTGTCCAATGGACCCCATAGGGATCTCCAGCATTTGCGCCGGCATGAAAATCCATCCCAGCGCAAATGCTGGAGAAATTGTATGGCAGAGTTGAAGACAGCGGTAACGCAAGTCACGCTCTGCCCCTCCTCTCTGCCATACAAATGATTGAATATGTGGCGTGGCATGAATGGAAGTCGTTTAAGCCTTACTCACGGCTTTTATGCCTTTCATTCACGTTACGCCACATACAAACATGAGCTCCTAATTGATTTTCTTTATACTGGTGAACATGTTTACATAATTTTGTAAACATTCACAAGAAAGTGGTGAACACTGGTGTGGAGGATTCTGAACCATTTTCCAAAACAGCCCAATGCAAATACAGTCCTTATGGGACACTTGCTGTAAAGTAGTCAATCCAAGGGCAATGTTCAGCCATCTTCACACATGTAACAAACAATATGCGATCATCAATTTGCCCGGAACTATCTGGTGATTTAAAAATTTGGCAGGAACTATGTCATTGTTTTTTCTTATGGAAATTGCAATGGTACTTAAACTAACGTGCTGCAAAGATGGCACTATAATGCACTCGTTTAAGCACTACGATTACGCATTGTCATGTAGAGCAGTTGTTCTTTGTGGCTAGGGGCACTGCACTTGAAGGATGACACACTGGGAGACATAAACGCATATCAGGGGTCGATGGTGGTACTCTTGTTCAGAGATTTGCCTGGCATTTTGGTGCTCTACTGTCCTTGTGTGTGTAACCAGACTGATATGCAAAATGACTAGCTCTCCATTGGCATGCCACACAGGGCAAAAATATTCACGAAGTTGCTCCTTATTGGGCATCTTCGAATAGAGCAGGTTATTGGGCCTTGTTCGTTCTCTGTAGGAGGGGCTCCCACAATGTTGTCCAACACATTGTGTATGGTCCACAATTTCCACTGATAAGGGCCCGTAAAAGTACCTAAAACCAAATGGACTTGAAGTTATTGGTGTTTTAAAATGTTGTGTTGATAAATTAACCCTGGTAGTTATTATGAGGGATTGACGTCATGGCTTTAGGCGCTCCACTAACTCCCAGACCACCAGTGATGGCCAGTTTTACACATTCACACTCCGTTGGCTGCAGGTCTGTGCACGACAGAACAAGTTCTTCCGTATTTGTCTGGCAAAAGCTTCCGCTTGCCCATCAGACGCAACAGAAAGCATCAGAATAACGATTACTAAGAGGCCAATGCTTGAAAATGGAGGGTGAATTTAATTTCAATAGTATGCAAAAATGGTTTAGTTGGGTTAATATTAGGGCATTGCTCTTGGGAGTGCTGTGAAAGTATATAAGAAGTTTCACGGTGCAGTCATATGTTTTGTGTGGAGGAACATGATAGTATAGTTTCGGTGACATAGCTGCCCGCAGGCACAGCATCAGAGCCTTTCCACAGTTTCACTTTCAATAGGCCCCTTGGCTCATGGGTGGAGGGCTTCGAGGAGCTGCTCCTTGTTGGCAGTCTGGCGACACAAAAACATATTCCTTTAATTTGGGCCATGGAACCTGCCCATCAAGCATGTAACTGGCGGCCTTGGCTGCCGCCCTCAGGCGGTCACCTCCGCCTTGCAATTAGCACCTTGTCAAAGAGTGATTAAAATCTTTTCAGCTGGCCATTTGGTGTTTCGGCTCCCTGCTGACTGCCTATCCCACGATAATCTGCAGTGATTAACCACCTCCCTATATTCTTTTGACTTACTTGTACAATTATAATATAAACCCCCCCACAGACTGTTTTTGCCAGTAGGCCCATACTGACAATGGAAATAACGAATGAAGTCCAATCATGCAATGGGAACATCTAGGACAGACTCACTGCGTCAGGACCGCCATGGGGGCACCGAAATGGCACTTATTTTAGACTCAGGTATTAAAAATACTTAATGCCATAACGTTCAGGGGAATATACCCAGTCAGGGTCTGTTGTGCCCTGCCCTGGTGATCCCATGCAAGCCGTGTTGGTACTCATTGGCTACTTACAATTCAACTTTCTCAGGCGTTAAATGAAAGAGGCGGCTTTTACGTTCCTTCTCTCCTTTTTGGCACGTTTTAGTTTACGTTGGCGCCTACGCGGGTCAACACGCATGCGCACGAGGCGTTTCCACGACGGCTGGTCGCTTCAAGCAACTGGTGCGCACGCGCGCTGGGCGTGTGCAGCCGGCAGAGCGCATGCGCCGTCAGCAAGGTTCGCGCCACGTGGGCCTTCCTTGGGGCAGGCTGCAGGGAGGGAAAATGGCCGCCGCGCGAGAGACTGCGATGAGCGATGGAATGGCACTGCAGTGGCAGCATGGACCTGTTGGAGGGAGAGCAGTGTATGGCATCTGGGTGCCAGGCACACGCTTCTGGATCCTGCCTCTTAAAATGCTTGACAAAGTAAAGGTCTGTGTTGATTATAAGCATCGAAAGCAAAACAAAAAGAAAAATGGCAGAGTAATTAAAAAGACACCTTTTGTAGTCGTGTGAGGTTACAGGTTTCAAAAGGTATTTTAGCACATTCAGGTCATAATTTTTGGTCCACATCATGGCCTGTTGCAGACCTCTTAACACTTTTAGCCGCCTGGGCGGGTGGAAACAGATTTCATTTTAGGGTGGGTAAGAGCCCATTAAAGTGAATGAGTAAGGAGGTTGGTGGGTGAAAGAACTGATTCCATGGCAGGTGATACATGCCAGAAGCTTGTGAGGTGAGAGCTGTGCTCTTGTTTGAAAAGCATGCCTGAGAGCATGGGTGCAACTAGGCAGGCATTTAGGGGAGGAGCTAACCCATCAAATGATGGGAGGGGGCTAACTTCCGAGAAAGGGGGACGGGCAAACTTACTTGTGCTGGGGCGTCTACTGTCTTTACACATTCTAGTGAGGCTTTTTTGGTAAAGGTTCAATGCTAAAAGCAGTTAACTCTCCTTCACATCTGAAACCAGACACTTAAGGAGTGCTGTGAGATTGAGCTGTGTCCTGCCCCCCTTCCAATCACTCCCCTGATCATGCATTTATAACATCATCATGATTTCAATTTGCATACAAATGCAATTGCTTGTTTGTTTATTTATTGGTATGGTGCACCCTACCCAAGGGTATCTGGGCGCCTTTAACATAGAGGTTACAAGTAAACTTTCAGCTTAGTTACAGTGGATGCATATGTGCAGCATGTGCAGGAAATTATACTATCTATGAAAAGCTTTATACTAGTAAGTGCTGGGTTTTTGTTAACAGCACAGCCCACGGGCACCGATTTTTGCCTCTGTCTTGTCTTTCCATGACACAGCTCTGTATGTCAGCCAGGTCAAGTCAACATAACCCAAAATGTGGGGGTAGGGTTTGAAGCCCAATCTGCCCAATGGTCGTAGCGCCACTGCATGATGGAGGCATGCTTCCTATTTTAATCAAGGTCGTGATAATCATTTTGGAAATAATTTTACCATGTTAAAGGCGGCACAGTATTTCTTAGCAGACTTTCAGCTTTGCGTACACTCTTTTGTTTATGAGTCTACTTCGTATTTACTAAAATAAATATAGCACACAACACTGTGTCCTGGCACACAGTGAATAATCCATTACGGCTCAAAGTCTGATAAATTATTGGGAGTACTTTTTAGGGTAATCAGATTGGAAAAAGTAGTGGAAAACACTGTTGCTGCCACTTGGTTTTTCGTGCCTTTATCAGGCAGAGATGGGGTACCAGGCATGCCTGACCCAATTTCCCACTCTGCTCAAGAAAGCCTTGTGGCTGCCTTACTGCAAGCTTAGGTTTCATGTTGTTGGCAATGCTTTGGAATCCGCCTAAAATTACCACCTGTTAAAACAGGCAGGATTCTATTATAAATGCCGCCCGTAATCGTGTATAGTGAGACGCATTCAAACTTTCCCTCCAGCGTCATGGGAAAGTGAAGAATAAAGGCCAATTCGCCTATGTTTCACTCTTCCGCCTTTCCACTACAAGGTACAAAAGTTGAACATTGCACGAAGGGGACCATTTGCACTTAAATGCAAACAGGAGTGGTCCATGTAAATGAAAGATTTCTATTTGTGGGGGTTCTGCGATGTCATTTTATGGGACGCCCCCTACTCTTTTTGCTTTTTCCCCCACTTTATTTTTTGTTAATTTATTTTGGTGGCCAGAGGGACTTCTAGTGAATTCCCCCTACCCCAACACTCTTTTTACCTTGCTAAACCTATATCCGAATGAGTGCACTGCAAGGGAAAGTGAAAACAAAAGGCTCCAAAATACAAAATAGATTTTAAAATTATCTATACAATTTAAATATAAAAAAAAGAGATATTCAAGTGTTTTAAATTCTGTGCTTTAAAATATGCGGTTCAAGCAGAGTTGTTTTATGACAAATATATTCTTAAGAATTATTTTTTTAAAGCAGGGGTTGATTATAAAATACAGCACTGTTTGATAATGCAGCCAGCCCCAGGTCCAGTTTTAAACAAGAAGATATTTTTGTGTCGTTTTTATGATGATTTTTAACATCAAGCATATCATCTAGAAGTTTTAAAGTGAAACTGCGAGTGGGAAAGAAGACACAGGCCCAGGGAAGAGCGCAAGTTTCCTTCCCAACAGCAGTTCGTCCAATTAATTCCAATTAATTCCCTTTCGCCTCCTGTGACCTTCCATTTGCACCGAGTAACCTGGTGGCGGGAAATTATGTCGTAAACGAGAAATGCACTGACATAGTTGTCTGTCTGCGAGACTAAATATATCCAGATCGGAATCTCGTGTGGAACATGTGTGCCTATTGATTTGCCAGAACCCCACACACTGCAATGCAGCCAATGCAGCAAATGTGGCCGCCCCGTCAATACTTGCAGCACGGTTTGTTCCTGAACCAGTTTTAAAGCTGCGCAATGGAATTGGAAATCCCCCTCACTAACGTGACAGGGGGTTTAGATTCTATTAAAGAAAGGAGGCGAGTATTATGCATTTCCATCTTTACTCTGAAACCACAGCAGCAAAGAAAAAACATTACAAACAAAAAGTTTCAACAACAGAACTAGATAAGAGTTCAATGTCCATGCATCGGGAACTCCCCAAACCATCATGGAGGACAGGTCATGCCCTGCAGGGAACCAATGAGCAGGGACCCTCCTCTATATATATCCAGTACTCTAACCCCAACCCCTCTTTCTGCAGCTGTCTTGCACCAGACGTCCAATGAAACAGTTGAACTGCGTAGCGCGGAGAAAGGATCCAGCGAAACTGGAGATCTCAACCTTCCCACAGCCTGAATCTATGACGAAGTTCTTCTGGATAGGACTTCTCACCCAAATCTGAAACAATATGAAATATAACAGGGTGGGTGGGTGGAAGCTGAACAGCCAATACAAAGGGAGGGTGGGTGGGATAATACTCGCCTCCTGTCTTTAATAGAATCTAAACCCCCTGTCACGTTAGTGAGGGGGATTTCCCATTCTATGGCATGACAGGAGGCTTCATATTATGCAAGTTCAAAACCCTTGCATCCCAATCCAAATCCCAACCTGAGCAATACACTAGTGATAAAATAAAATTATTATTCCAAATATTATTCCCATGACCAAACAGCTGCTTTGACAATTCCCTCCCCCAGGAGAGCATCTTAAACACTATAGCATCTTCCATTGAAGGACCAAGGAGCAATTAACTCCCTTTCTCTGCAATCTACTTAATCCATATGGCCCATGGGTAAGAGACCCTGCAATAATGTTCCCACAGGAAAGCAGCTGAGAGGTATTTAGTCCAACTTAAGCATTTAAAAACACTTAAAAACTTATACATTAGAAAATGACCCAGACCTGGATAATAAATGGAGGAAACCCTATGGGTACCCAATCTGGCAATAAATCCTGACCCCCGGGAGAACATTCCACTGTCCATATCTAAAGGGCTGAAACAGGAGATGCACTTTAACAGGAAAGAAACTCCACATGGATAACTTTGAAAACAGTTGTAGCACAGACAATCCTTACTTAAAAAAACAAAGATGCGGTAATACCATATGATATAATCGAAGCCGATAGGAAACACCTAGTCAAGGTGGAACCCCAAAACCAATGGACCTGAAGGTCCCGCGCACCAAGTACTGCCAACCACCGTTTTCACCCTTAGCGACCATGTTTCGCTGCGATAATGGCAGTAAAATGCAATCATTGGCATGCAAAGTAGCCTTCATAGACCGTTCTACCAGAACAACCTATTTCCGTTAAGAGAGAAACAGAAGCAAAATCTTATCACATACCCATTCACTGAATAGCCGCCATCTAAAAGAAAACAGGCTTATTAAAGGCTTTCCAAAAGTCCTTGACGACCCAGATAGTGCACTGCGCAAAGAACTTCTGAAGCCCCAGGAAAAGATGAAAATATATTCTAATGAATAACAGAGGAACCATAAGAGAGAAGTGACGGGCAGAGATAGAGAAAGGTGGATAGGGATGACACTAGACAACATGCACCGTAAAATTCTATAGGGATGGGAACCATCCCCTCCCGAGAAGGCCCCAAAAGGAACCGAGCAATCCCGGAGGAACCGTCCGAAGACAGTGGACTGGCATCCACCTTCTCACAAGGAAAAGAGATCACCCAATCGGAACTCCAACCGTACCAGATTGAGGCCAAGAGAGAGCTAATAATGTAGCTTTCATAAAGCGCTACAAACCATCAGGCATCTGAGCCCTGCTTGTTGTAACACACGGTGTGTGGAGCTCATTTATCGATCTCGCAAGTATGAAAGGCTGAGTGTGGCTCTGCCCATTGGATCCTGCATCAGCAGGCTTTGCACAGATGTTAAAGCAAGTGATGCACTTGCTGAGTTATCGGACCGACATCCTGATTGACAATATGTTGCTCCAGTCACGGAGCTAACTGGAATTGATCTCAGAGAAAGGCTCTTGTGTGTAACAGGGTTAGGTAACTGTTCCAAAGGCTGATCTAAATGCGAGAGCAATAGATTCTCGCGGGGTGCTTGGAACAATGGCACGGAAGGAGCTGGCCCTCTGCCCATCTAGGTTAACTAGCTAAGGGAAATAATCACCCTTTCCAGGGGAGAAAACTGCTAACTCCTTACTTCCGTACAGTCTATCATCCCAAAGGATAAGATGCAGAGTTATAATGACGTGCCTAAAACCAAGAACAAACTCTGTGATTGCGGAAGGGACATCTCTAACTGTATCCAAGAAACAAATATATATATATACACACGCCAGAACCTTTGGAACCTCTGTGAGTTATCACCTTCTTCATTAACTTGGTGACATCAGGGGCTGAAGGGAAAGGCCAAACCGAAAGGGAGGGACAAAGATAAGAGTGAACCCATCAGTAGAACTGACGCGGAAACTCTTGAGGGGAGGAATAATGGAGGAAACCCCTCAACACTAACCCTCAAGGTCTAATACGACCATACCATCTGCCAGGAGACAGGAAACAATGAGCATAACAATACTTCCATTTAAAGAGTGCCACAAATATATGTTAAAACTTGTAAAATACTTATTATTAGAAGTATCCTATATGTCCACTCCCAATTAGTGAGAGCATATTTATCTCATTCATAATTCAGAAACCGTGAGGGAGGTTGTTATCACCGCCCCTTCTAAAATGAGGGCAAGGGAAAAACTGACAGAGGAAAAACACAAATAGGATCCTTGTTAACCCACAGCAACCCCCAGGGGTTTGAGATGAACATCATCTACGAAAAACCTAGTGAACACCAAAGGCAATACAGGAGATATCCTATGACTAGCAGGACTGCTGTCGGCACAATCCTTCCAAAGGAACAAAAAACACCATGCTCAAGCCCCTCGAGCAGAGGAGTAACTGTGCGCACTTCTTGATGCACCTTCTACCGGATAGGTAGACTCAGGAAAACCTCCAAAGGAGCTGCTCCCTTCTCCTGAGGGGCAAGATCTTAATAAAGCCACCTGTTCAATAATAATTCGAGATGAAATCGCACAGGTAAGGGCTTAGGTCATCCTGTGGCCGTGAAGGTTTTCCATCAAAGCCGAACAGGCAATCGCTCTTATAATCCAGTCCTTCATGATCCGCACATTTTCAAGTGCTAGTATTATAATCCGAACCTGGATTGTATAGTTTAACCTCTCAGAGGACTGCATTGCCCTTGAGCCATCCCTTCTCACAGGAGGGGTAACTACGCCGCTCCGTAAGAGCAGAGGCGCCGTCGTTGCCGAGCAGGCAAACAGATCTCGATCAAGTAGCCTAGTACTTGCACATCAAATAGTGAACATAGAGTTTACATCCCTCTTTAGCCAGTGAGCAAACTGGGTTATACATGTCCTAAAAAACCCAGATACCCTCTTCCTTTGTAGGGTCCTACCCCTTATGTCCCCTAGGGCAAAGAAGGATACCCAGGACTGTGCAATCAATGTCGAGAGGGTTAGCTCACAAAACAAGAGGATGGCACTGTCTCCCAAGACCGCCCCCCTGATGAGGGAAGAAGGCTAAGGTTCTTAAAGCCTCATGTTGGCAAGTAGGGTCCGCCAAATTAACTGACACAGAAACCAAGGACCATGCATTAGGGGAGATATATATTAAGAAAACAGGATATGAGGAACAGACCAGAACTGTAGGTACACCCCCTAACCTGCGAACTTAACCCCTTCAGGGGAGGAGAAACCTAAAGGAAAACGGACTGAGTTGTCCTGAACTTACCTTACGGAAAAGAGAGAGAGAGGGGAAATTAAGCAGACATTTCTTTTCCCCCGTAAAGGGACATGAAATATCATTCTAGTACAGGATTGTGCCTGAATGATGGTTGGATAGGAAGGCCCAAGCCCCCTCTAGGTCATTTAACAACCTCCTCCACTAACCCCTGTCTTTCCTTTGAAGGATAAAGTGAGAAAACAAATAAAACAAACAAAATAGTTGTTTGAACAAAGAGAAGCGGCAATGCTTCACACACAGCTTGACCATTGCTGTGTCAAAGGAATACGCCAAGCAAGCGCACCACCAGCTGCTTACCCGAGCAAGGTATGGAAGTCAGCAGCACGCCAGGGAACAACCCTCGCATCCAAACTCAGGTGAAACCTGAAGCCGAGCAGGCAGCGGCACTCAAAATAAAGGTGCTGAAATTCTGACGAAAGATACCCAAAAATAGCGAGACACTTGGTAGCATTTTGTATTTCATTTCTAAAATGTAAAGGTGGTGCATGGCGCTCCCCTCACCTGCGCTTCAGTAAGCAAAGCTGTTGCCAGGGCGCGCATGGGGATTGAAATGGGAGACCCATATGTGGAAGCCTGCACCTTTCCCATATGGATTACTTTAAAGGGAAAAACCCCTTTTATCTCATTTGGTATAAAGTGAACAATTTAGCATTCATAAGTCAGCAATTATATATATAGCGCTACAAACCCACAGGATTCCGAGCGCTGCTCAACCCTACCCCTGGGTCAGGGCAGCGTATAAGAAAGGAAATTTCCCTTATGGATAAATTCAAAAATTTGACATTCATAATTCAGCATAAAACGATTTAAATTTGTTTTTAAATCATGCCAAGGATGTTTCAGACCTTGGATTAGAACTCAGGTCTCCAGCATTCCAAGACCAAGCACTTACCATATGAGCCACTGGTGGCTGTACTAGCTGCAGGAGAAAAAAGCGCTGCTCAGCCCTACCCCTTGGCTGTGCGTGCGAGGTCCAAAGCAAAGTTTTAAAAGACCCCTGCTGACAAAGACTCTCAAAATAAAAGAAAACATAACTGGGCGCCGTAGGCACCCAACCCACGTGTGACAGGCCTGTAAGCAACAGCTTCTAAATGGGCCTCACGCGAAAAATAAACAAGATAAACAAAGGGTGTGCACGGGAGGTCTGAAGCCCAGGCTTCAAAGACCCAGCACAGCTGACATTCTGTACATAAATCACGCTCGACAGGCCTGAAGCTAAAGCTTTAGCTTCCACAAGGGCCCATGCGACTGCTCGCATTATCTCAGAAAGAAAGTAAAATAAACACACAGCTCGGCGCTGCCAGGCGCCCCAAACCCATAAAAGGAACCATACTGCAGGAAGAAGCACGGGCGCTCATGGCCCATTAATTCTGTTAGACGCCACAAAGTAAGTGGCCGTTCAAATAACACAGCAAATAAATTTAAAATAAGGAAACACAATTTTACAAAGTGAAAGCCGCAAGGCACACATATATATGCAACACCAATTAATATGGCAAACACTGACTAACATGTAAGACACAACTGAAAGGGGTGACTTAGCTCTGTGGTGTCAGCAGCAAAGAAAGAGGAGTTGGGGTTAGAGTAATGGATATATATAGAGGAGGGTCCCTGCTCATTGGTTCCTTGCAGGGCATGACCTGTCCTCCATGATGGTTTGGGGAGTTCCCCATGCATGGACATTGAACTCTTATCTAGTTCTGTTGTTGAAACTTTTTGTTTGTAAAGTTTTTTCTTTGCTGCTGTGGTTTCAGAGTAAAGATGGAAATGCATAATATGAAGCCTCCTGTCATGCCATAGAATCCCCATTTCAACGTGTGCTTAAGCCGAGTGCAAGAGTTACACACTACCCGACTGTGTGTTGATGGAGGTGGAAAGAGAATCTGGAAGTAACTGAGACCAATGGAAGATTCGAGAAAGCGGGCACATTCAACATATTCTGGGCCCTGAAATGGACGACATAATGATCGCAGTAAAAGCCATTCTTTGACGCACACCCTGCTGTATTAATTCCTCCTTTTGGAGGCCGCTTCATTACAGTGGCGACGAGGACAGGATGCGACCCGTGGACTCCAGTCACCAGGCATCAAGGACAGCAATCCAGCACTGCATGAGAAGTGACCCATTGAGCCAGTCCACATGCAGACACCGCTGCCACGTTATGGCTAGCTCAGGTGTGGCTGTCATTCCGTGGCGCCAATCAATTCCTCGATTCCAGAATTACATAGAGGCATTGGGTGGCACCGTTTATGCTCCAGGAAGAGAAATGGCTATCATAGGCGTCATTTTAGGGGGGGCAAAGGTGTTTGCCCCCCCAACATGTGTAGCACACCATTTTGTTCCACTCATTTGGCAGAGGTCCCTTTCATTTAAATGGCATGCCCCCATCCCCCAAAATCTGCTAAAAAAGGAGGACACAAGGAGCAGGCAGCAACCCGGACAGACCAGTGGAATGTACACGGAAGTGAAGGCAAGTGACACGTCAAAGGAATGAAAGATGACCAGATTGAAAGGACCAGATAAGAGATCGGTCAACAGGAAGACATGCTTCTGCTGCGACAATAGTGATCGTAACTATCCTGCTCGACGCAGAGTGTTCAATTTGTGGCTGTGTAGGCCACTTCGCCATGGACAGAAGTTTAGAATTAATTCTAAACCTTCCAGCCATCACCTCTTTGTTTAGCCCTGCTGCTAGAAGCAACATCATGGTGGGACCTTGGATTCCACACACAGTGATGGCAACTGATGGCGTGTCTACACTACCTAGTGAGAGTGGAAGGAAGTGAAATCCGGCTGATGGCGGACTCCATCCGTGACCTCACTGTGATTCCACAAGACATGTAGAAGGAAATAACTAGAAACCCAGAGAGGATCTCCTCGCTTACAGAAACTGCCCAGGGAATGTAATGCACGCTCAGCTTCTAGGAAAGTGTACTCTATAAAACATGCCCTCACTATCCTGGATGAAGTTAGAGCCTGCAGCAGGGAACAAGGACGCAGTCTGGATATTAAAACAAGTGAGGACGGTGTTGTTCTCCAAAGAAATAGGGTGTGTGAAAAAAGGTGTTCATAAAATCCACCTGCACAAAGGAGACTTACCTGTCGAACACAAAGTTAAACCTTTGCCAGTGAACCCCTTAAAGACCTTCTGGGTGATTCACAAATGGAAGGGATAACAGAACCAGTAAAAAGAAAGAAAAAATTGCTGAGCACAGCGTTTCTTTTGTTGTTTATTTTAAAGAAACCTGCACTAGCCCTCACTGAGAAGTGCACTTTTCTGCCCTAATCACAGCTTCTGGTACACGAGGTACCCCCTTCAAAGATGGCCGCCGCACTCTAGGCGAATTCAAGTGGTGCCTTACCAGGCACACAGCAGCACTCCTGGCCCTGCCTGATTGGCCAGCTGTACTACATCTCCTGCTATTGGACGCCGGCAGGCGAAGCCGGCCCTCTCTGACCAAGGCCTTTGAGACTAAGGCTGGAGCCTGTTCTCAGCCTGTTATCTGCCGATCCTGCCACCTGCCAGTCCCCTGGCCTCCCAACACCAGCCTCCTAAGGTAACATCCACCTGTGACACCTATGCCCTTCAGGGTGACTTGAGCGCTCCATGCCTAAATGCAAGGCAAAATCCTTTCAAAGTCACAGGCGTGTGCCTACTTAAACCTTCCTTCATCGTGTCCGACCACACTCTATTTTGACTGGCTCACAGCCCATTTACAACATTTCGAATCTAGATGCTATGACAAGATTCTGCACCAAACTACTTTATGACTCTCTGATTTGTATATATAAAACTCTCTGCCTTTGCTGTGCCTCATTGATGCTCTGTTACCCTAATGCAATTCTAGTTACCACTTCTAACTGCATTGTGATCATTTGCCTTTGTTCTGCTGATCTGCTCACCAACTACCCCTAGATCTGTTGACCTGTAGCCCAATGTGTCCTCGTGCAACATATCTCCATAGCCTCTAAACTCAATGCTGTACTTAATCTCCAAACGCATGTCACGCTTATTCTAAGTGCTATTCGGAATGTAGGTGCTAGGCTGAATCCTGAATCTAGGTGTTATTTTGAACTAAGTATTACCCTGAACCTAGATGTTATTCCCAATCCAGGCGCTATCCCGAATCTATGTGCCACTCTGAACTCATGCGCTACTCCGATCTACTGCTGTGCTAATCTCAAACGCTTGCTATTTTTGATCCTAATTGCTAATCTGCACATCTGCGCTACTCTAAATCTAAGGGCCACTTTGCATGCCTGTATGTGACGATTTTCTGGCAATTTTCATATAACCTATACCTGTCAATTCTAGGTGCCCTCTGGCACATATGCATTTAGTGTGTTTTGGGACAGTCAATCCTAGGTGCATTTAAGGACAGTCTACTTGCTAGCCATTGTGCCTTAACCTATTGTGTCACTGTGCCTGCCCATTACCCCGCTACTCTGAATCCGACTACTTGCCTCCCCGCCCATCCCGACCCAGGCGGCTCCCAATCCACCGCAACCCACTCTACTGCCATCTAGTCCCCAGGCGGCTCCCAATCCACCGCAACCCACTCTACTGCCATCTAGTCCCGAGGCGGCTCCCAATCCACCGCAACCCACTCTACTGCCATCTAGTCGACCTCACCACACCATATCCAGGTCGCACACTGACCACCCATGGCAAACCTCCTCTTAGCCATTCTCACCTTAACGGCCACACTCGCATTGCTCTACCACAACAACATCACCCGCCACAAACCTCAACCACAATCACACCCAACCCAACATCCTCCATGCACCTCGACTATGGGTTTCTTCGAGACCCAACACACTGACCAGCCTAACGGCACCCTCAGCCCCGTAGAATGGATCCGCCGATTTGCTGCTCCACCCTCTCCCTGGAACCCATGCACATTGAAAGACAGAAACCTGAGACTCGGCTCTCGGTTCATAACCCCTACGACACTCACCAAAAAACACTCTCCTCTTCCCGCGCACAATCAAGCTAACGCCGCCCAAATCTTGAACATCACCCAAACAGCCCCACTGAGCACATCCAAACAGCCGCTGATCAAGGGCGCCCTCATCAATGCCCGCTCCCTGGTCGCCCATGCGTTAGATATCGCAGACTTCATCTCTGCTAACAACCTGCACTTCCTGGCTATCACTGAAACCTGGCTGCACCAAGCAGCAGGCCCAGCGCTATCCCTCGCCATCCCAGAAGGCTACTCAATACTGAGGAAAGACCGGGACATAGGCAAAGGAGGAGGAGTAGCCTTCATCGCCAAAACATCCCTTGGCCTCAGATTAACCCCACCGCCTAGCTTCCGGTCTACAGAACTTCTGTCAGCCAAGCTTCAACTCTCAGCTACACAAACCACACTATTACACCTCCTCTACAGACCCCCAGGCCCCATCACCACATTCGAGGAAGAGATATCTGACCTCTTGACCACCAACACCAATATAGGATCGCAAATCATCTTCCTTGGCGACCTCAAACTCGGCCTCGGTGACCCAAACAATGCCAATGCACTCTCCCTGGAAAGCACCATCTCCCAACTAGGGTTCAAGCTCAGAATCACAGACCCCACCCACAACAAAGGAAGGACCCTGGACTGGCTAGCGGATCTCAACTGCTCTATGACCATCACAAAAAACGAGCAAACTGCATGGTCTGACCACCACGCCATCTCCTTCTCCATCCAAGGGAAACCACAACCAAACACTCCTACCCCCATCATCCCCCAAGCCCTCAGCAGAAATAACCGCAACATTACCTTACAAAACCTCAGCCCACTCTTAGACAACATCCTTACCCCCACAAACTATGGCAACCTAGATGCGGAGAAACTTGCTGACCTATACAACAAAACGCTAGAATCAGCAGTTGACACCATCGCCCCACTCAAACTCACCAAAGCCAAACCGGCAGCCCACATGAACAAATGGTTCACACCAGAGCTAAAAATCCTCCGAAACTCCAAACGAGCCGCAGAAGCCACCTGGAGAAAACCGCCCAACCCCTCCAACAAAACACAACTCTCAATAGCAGCCACCACCTACAAAACTGCCATCCTCAAGGCCAAAAAAGAGACATATGACTACAGAATTGAGAGTGCCAAATCCAAAACAAAAGAGCTTTTCAATATCCTCAGGGAACTCGAATCCCCCCCCCACTCTGGCAGAAACCTGCGTGAAAGATGAAGACTGGTGTGAGAGGATTCAAAAAGCACTAGCAGACAAAATCACCATGTTACAATCCAAAATCGAACAGAAAAAGCTTAACCTAACCAAAAAAACAAACCATCTACCGTCCACTACTCCCAAAACACCTACCTGCCCCCCCTTCTCCTTCTCACCAGTATCCACTAAAGAAGTAGAAAGCATCATTAAGGGCCTCAAACCCTCTAGATGCCAAGGGGACTCATGCCCAGCTCCCATCATCCAGGAAGGCGCCAACATGCTGGCCCCCTTCATATCAGCCCTTATCAACACATCCTTCAAATCAAGCTCAGTGCCTAGCACCCTCAAGGAGGCCTGGATCATGCCACTGCTAAAAAAACCTAGTCTAGACCCCAATAACCCAACCAACTACAGGCCAATCACCACCGTTCCCTACATCCTAAACATCTTAGACAGAGTGGCCTACCTGCAAATACAGAAGCACCTGGAAGACAATAACCTCCTGGGTCTCAGACAATCCGGTTTCAGGCAAAGGCACGGAACAGAGTCAGCCCTACTGGACCTAAAAATCCAGATGGACGAGGCAAAAGACAAGGGTAATCTAGCCATTCTCTTGTTACTAGATCTATCAGCAGCCTTCGACCTCGTCGACCATCAGATCCTCACGGAACATCTGATGACGTCAGCGGCCTTCTCTAATCAGGCGACTGCCTGGATCCAGTCCTTCCTAACCAACCGAACCACCCGGGTCTTCTCCCCAAGGCCTCAGCACTCCCTGTCCCCATCACATGCGGCGTCCCTCAAGGCTTGTGCGTCTCACCAACCCTATACAATATCTTCACTAAGCTATTGTTTGACCGCCTAGACAACCTGGGTGTCACATACACAAACTATGCTGACGACATCCAGGTTCTCATCACACTATCAGGGTGCTATGACGAGGACTCCACCAGAATCAACAATCTATACTTGGAGATCCAAGCCTGGATGGCAGAGCACGGGCTATGCCTCAACGATGAGAAAACTGAGCTACTTCTTGTTGGCTCCCAACCACGGCTAAACAAACTAGACCCCCGTTACGCGTCCATAAACATAGACGGTAACCTAATCACAGTTGCCAAAGAAATTAAAACCCTTGGGGTTTATCTAGACTCCACTCTCTCGCTCAAAAGACAGGTAAATGCCACAGCCTCATCCACAGCTTACACAAATAAGCTTATCAACGCCTGCAAACCCTTCCTTTCTGCCTCCAGCTGCATCACGCTAGCCAGAGCACTAGTGCTCTCAAAAATGGACTACTGCAATACACTCTTTCTCGGCACGTCAGAACGCAATCTGAACAAACTACAGGTGCTTCAAAATAATGCCCTCAGGGCCGCCCTCAGTATCCCACGACACGCCCACATCTCCAGCATCAGGCAAGATGCTCACTGGCTACCGGTACGAGATAGAATCACCCTCAGATCCCTCGTCATTGTCCATAAATGCCGCTCCAATGATGCACCCAAATACCTGCAGACAAGTTCCACAACTACACCTCAACTAGACCAACCAGAATGCCATACTCACACTGCCTCACCGTTCCCAAATTCGCCCTAAAAAAAGCCGGCGGCGCCAGCTTCCCGGTCCTAGCTGCCAAACTATGGAACGCTATCCTGCTAATCCTCAGAACAGAACCCTCCTTTTGGACTTTCAGAGCCAAAACTAAAACTTGGCTTTCCAACAGAAACTCTGCCTAATGTACTTCCTCTCCGCATGTCCCTGACGACCAGCCTGTAACCTGGTCTTCCATAACCTGGTCTTCCACACTTATTGTTGTTATTTCACAGTCTTGTATTATTGTATATTGTATATTCCTGACATGTTGTAACTGCATCTAAGTCTTGCCTTGTTGTAACTGCATCTAAGTCTCCGGCACCCGGTTACCCCAGGGTTCGGCGCGCAGTATAAATGAAGAAACTAAACTAACCTCAATAATCTGTGCTTTCCTGTGGCTCTCCAAACCCTCAACAGTGAAAACATTGTAGACAGCTCTCCCATATGGAGTGTTTCTGTGTTGCTATTCATGCTCAACCATATCACTGTCTCGATGAAGCTCGACATGTGCAAAGCCGCTGGTCTGATCAAACTGTGTGAATAATCTTAATCACCGACGGCTTTCATCACACCGTTTGGGAAGTACCGTTACACCCGCATGCCGTTTGGGCTCTCTTCAGCAGCTTCTGCATTTCAGAGGACAATGAGCACGTTGTTGCGAGAAGTCTGGAATCTGTCCTACTTTCAAGATGACACATTGATTTACAGAGCGATGAAACAGAGCCATAATGAGGGCTTAATGGTGCTGTTGCACAAACAGCTGGCTTAGGTCTCCAAAAGGAAAAGTGTATATGCATGATGGACGTCTGTAAATTATCTGGGCTCCGAGTTCGAAATTGAGGGGAGCTGGGAGCTATTTTGCTCCTCCTTGTAGCCTAGAAGAGTATGGTTAGCTTGGCAGCAACAGCTACTAGGAGCTACTTTTGGCTCCCCTGGCCAACTGATGCCGCACAGGCACACCTATGTGCATTTAACTCTGTGTATTTGGGACAGCATATAAATAAACATTAGGGCACATCTATACAACATTAAAAGCATAAGGGGTCATACATAAGGTGCAAAATGATAAGTTTGCAATCTATGTGGAAGTTAGATTTGTGAAAACGCTGTGTCCTTGGTTCCCAGTGGTAGCTCCTGGTCACTGGTTAATGTTGGATACCAGGAGCTTGCTTTTAGCTCCAGTTTATCAAATCTTAATTTCAACCCGGCTACACCTTCTACACTGATAGAATCAGGCCCAAGCTCAAAGCGATCCCCGATACCGCAGACCTCAACATCAAACAAGAGCTCAAGTCTTTCCCGGGCCTGCCTGAGCACTACAGGAAGCTTGTTCTGAACTTTTCTGGGGGAAAAGAAACAGAATCTATGGCTGTTATTAAAGAAAGGGACTGAATTTTAGCAAGGGAAGGGAGAAGTATCTGCGCGCGTGAAGTCTTACATAGCGAACACACTGTCTGAGGCCTTTCGATCTTACACTAGATAAACACATTGCAGTAGATGCCACGGCCTAAGGAATAGGAGTGGCCCTGATTCGTCAGAGGTGAAGTATTGAAAACATAGCGTCCAAAACACTTAGTGCGTCAGGAAGAAACTATTTCATGAGGGAGAGAGAGACGGACAGATGCGTTTGTCTGTGTGAGCAATGGGACCAGAACCCCCAGTGACACATGCGCAGTGAAGGTAGAATACTTGCTTCCACATTGGAAATAACTAAAGTACCCATTCACAGTTGAACGTGTTCCTGGTTGGAAGAGCCACTGTGACTGTATGTCGTGCCACCGTGGAGGGAAGCAGCGACAACTGCATTCAAAAGAGACAGAAGTGTATTGTAGTTTCTTCCTTAGAAAATGGAGTTGGTGATTAGACAGACAGAATCAGTGCAAAGGAATGGTTTGCAGTTATGGACCTAGATGACACACTAGTGAGAGTCCAGCGATACGACTGGCCGGAGGGCGTCTGATATTTCTAGCATGTCCAGAGGCAGTCAGCAAAAGCTCGGGGCATGCATTCCGGTGATTAGTGATTGGGTCAAAGAGAGAATGACCCATAGGAACAAGGAAATCCTGTCCTAGTGCAGTCCACCACTGTAAGTGCTAAGAGTAGGAAGGAACTATGTGGTGACGGAGGACAGTGGAGTCTGGGACTTGGAAAGAGTAGCCCTCTACAAAACAAGAACAGCCCAATCACTTTCAGCATTGTCAGAGAGCGAGTCCAGATCCGATTCAAAGAGAATCAACAAGACCCTTCACAACTAATAGAAAACAAAACGGTTCACTCGGATCAAGAAGAACAGATGAGAACTCTCAACTCTCCTCTGATGCAGGAAAGATGGATCCTGAGAGTCCTGCTGCAGGAGTCGGCCGGCTGAGCCACTTGGGAGGAACTCCTCAAGAGCCAGTGTGAGAAAGGAGCACAGTGCCCCCTGCAGGGTAAGACACCATGAACTCTGTGAACTGAACTCTCACTCTTCTCATAACCCTTCCGCAAAAGGGAGGCAGCGTTCCGATTTTGAGGCGTGGAATGCATAATGTGACGGCTCCTCAGACTCCCTACGCCTGGCAGCGCTAACTCAGGCTTCAGAGTGAGCACAGAGCGCCGCGTTTCTGGACATGTGTGGTGCTCCACTCTTCCTGATTGGCTGCTAAGCCCTTTCCACCGCAATACTTCACTTTTTATAAGACATCCTTTCATACACACTCTGTTTCAGTCTTCCTTGAATAGGTGCATGGCTTCATTTTACTGCATAAAAGGTGAAATCCCGGATTTGAAGGCAAATGTGCATACATGACCGTCATTTACATTTTATACACCCTAATTTGCTGGTCAACTGTCTCATGGACAGTGATGAAGTGAAATAATGTCCAGCGTGTGCTTGTGGACTAGGGAAGAATAATATTTTGCTGCATTTTCATCTAAAGACACAGTTTAGGGTTCTCCTTGTTTTTATTGACACAGTATAGGGTAGGAAAAAGAAATGTTTGGGCTCTAGGTATGCACACTCCTGTGCTGAGCTCGGTTTTAAGTCATCTGGTCTTCATATCTCTGTGCAAGGTCACAGGTTGCTAGTGGTGAAACTACACCTCTGGTTAGGGAATAGTGAACAGTCCTGGTTACCTTGCAGTTTTTAGATGCTTGTGAATCTTCTGTATACAAAGATTCTCACGCTAGGAGTGGTATTTCCAAGTGTGATTCTTTATTTACAGTGGTGTAGACACGTGGTCTAGGGTGGTCAGCCTACACATGTTTCGACCCAAAAAGGTCCTTCTCAAGGCAAGATGGATAGTAGAAAAAAGGGGGGGAATGATGCCCCAGGTGTCTACACCGCTGTAAATAAAGAATTACACTTGGAAATACCGCACCTAGCCTGAGAATCTTTGCATACATGAGATTCACAAGCATCTATAAACGGCAAGGTGACCAGGACTGTTCACAGTATAGGGTAGACCTGACACACAATTAGCATCAGGAGGTGCTGCTACCCCAAAGGATAAACCTCTCAAATTCTTGCCACCCTTACATCCATCCCAACAGCATTACATTATTGTGTAACCGTTTCCTAACCAAGAAGCGTTGCCACTAAATTGTCCATTTCGTTTTCAGTACTGTAATGAATCAGGAGTAATACTTGGACACAGGGGTTATTCAGGTGGTTGTTATAGACTTTTATTAACATAAAAGAAGGGTTACAGAAAGACCTATCTCACTCTATCACTATGAGGGGTTTCCCTGCTTCAACAAAACTAAAGGATGTCAGTGTCAGAATGTCCAAAAATAAAGAGTTCCCCATGCTGTGTCCAAGAATCCTATCCTGACCCGTACAAACGAAACTTAAAGAAATGTGCAACGGACAAGTCTTTCACTTGGCCATCTGTAGGCTTTCTAATGTTCCAACACAAAGTTAAAAAGGTGCACAAATAAATGAAAAATCAAGGTTCAACAAGATTTCACAACTCTCGAAAGCAGGGGGTTCCCTGCCCTTGAGTCTCTCAGTTTCCTCTCAGTTCAGGATTATAATTTCATTGGGAAGAGCTTCTCCTCCCCTACTGGTATCTTCAGTGATCGGTTTATAAACACTTTAGTTAAAGGGGTAGGGTTTGGGCTTTCCTTTCCCCTTGGATTTTACATATACACGAAGTTGACTCTCACTCTTTGGCTACAGGTTTCAGACTTGGGATCAATTCACCTGGGATATTCTCTTGCCAGGCCTTCTTGTCAATGCCACTATTCACCTTACTTTTCCAGTCCAGGGTTATGATTCCCTTGCCCTGGATTCCACACAGTCAAGAAGGTTTCCCTTTCCTTGCTTTTCTTCAACTTCAGAAACATGCATATTTATTTACTTCAGGGGTTGTGTCTCGGGAGGATAGCTTAGCGGTGACGTGCTCGCCTTGGAAGCAAGATGACATGGAGTAACACAGGTTTGATCCCCGGGTCCATGCTTAGAAACCTCTGGGTATTAAGTGCGTTATAAATAACCAATCATATCATATCATATCCCTGGACCACACACACTGAAGGGTTCTTCTCCCCCCTTGGATCTCTACAGTTCTGTTACTTTTCCATCCCAGGGATATGAAATCCTTTTTCTTGGGTTTCACATCTCTCAGCCACAACTCTCTTTCCTAATAATGTACAATTATTCAATTCAGGGGGCATGGCTCCCTCCCCCTAGACTTCATACACTCAAGGGTTCTTTTTCCTCCCCTTGAATTACTTGGCTATCCACAGTTCAATCCCATTATCAGCCCAAGGTGGTTTCACACACTTTCAAGAGGCTACCTTTCCACTACTGGCACCTCTTATTTGTAAACCTCTTCTTTGTTATTGGGTGCGGGACCAAGACTTGCAAACCCACCGCCTGGTATCCGCTTCTGCCAGCGGTTTCCCAGTGTTCTCTTTCTCTTTGGGTGGGGGTCTCCAGACTCGCAGTCACATTGCCTGATATAATCTGCTGCCGGGGCGTATTCACTATGTACTTTGGGTGTAGGTCTCCTGACTCACAGTCACATTGCCTGGTAAACTCTCCTGCCAGGGCTTATTCACTGTGTACTCTGGGTACCAGTCTCCTAACTCGCACTCACATTGCCTGGTATACTCTCCTGCCAGGGCTTATTCACTTTGTACTTTTGGTGCGGGTCTCCTGACTCGCAACAGGCTGCCTGGTTTACTGACCTGCCAGGCCTTCCCACATATGTTACAATTCAGTTCTATCAGGTACCGGGTCTTTCACTCCCATTCTTCTGCCGCCCTTCTAAAGGTACTCAGCGTCCCAGCCCCCTCGCCGGATTTGCCCTTTGAGTGTTTCTGCCTTCCCGTAGCATGCAGTATATGCTTCGAAGTGCCCCAGGGTCCCACTTCCCTGCTCTGGGCTCACCAGTGTTCTCTGGTGCCTTCGGCCTTCTCTGCAGCTCTCGGTCTCTCCAGCAGGACACCTCCTCTTTCTACTGGTGTCCCGCCTGTCCTCTGGTGTCCACCATGCCTGGACCTCCTTTCATCAGCCTCACTTGCTGCAGGTCTACGTGCAGCAAAATCTTCCTCTCTGTCCCTATCATGAGTTCGCCAATAGGAGCTCTTCTGCTCCCTGCTTTAGCTGCCCTGCTTTACGCTTCCCCACCCGCATCGGGTACTGTTAATCTCCATCTTCCTTGCACTGCCTGGATTTTAAATGTCCCGGCACCTATCAGATGCCTCCAACCACTACAGCGTGTCTCTAGTTCCAAGACATTTACGCTCTCCATTACTCTCTAGCTCTTCCTCGTCTCAATGCTTCGGCGGAACTTGTCAAAAAAAGTCCTGTTTATCAGTATAGAGGGGTTGGACTGAATTTGTACTACAATATGCCATAAAGATTGGTGAACTTAGGGGAACGTCATACCCTCATTGGAAAGGGGGGTACCATGTTTCTACCAGTGAATTTCCTTCCCTCCCACAAGTGTCCTCTCCTCACATGTGATACTCCGTCGGACAGCCACCCCCAGGGTTGGGATCCAGCTGCGGCTGCCCTTCCCTGGCCACATGGGAAGAAAGTTTCCTCAGAGAGGAAGTGATGACTTCTCTGGATTCATCACAGTACCCAGCTGGCTAGAAGGATGCAACCACAACACAAGATTTCATGCAGCCAAGAACTTCTGAACTTCCTCTGTGCGGATAAAGAAATGCGCCTTCTCTTTGTGCGAATCCTTAAATCAGGTCACTCTGAGCTTATTTACAGAACCCTAAGATGCCTCGGCCAAGATTTACTTATCAAGGAAGGGCCTGATTAGGAATGTCAGTTTTTTCGGCTCATCCACAGTGAGGAATTACAGAGTATGTATGTTTGCTGCTCTCAAGCTTTTGAAGCACCTCCACCTTTGTCTCCAAATTCCCTTCTCTGCACAGTGCTGAAGGGGCATGAATGTGTTTTGAGCATCCATTGATCCCTGCACCATTGCCTTAAGCATTGTTACTTTCCGATCTCTCTTGAGGAGGCCCAGTTCCAAAACACTTGTTCTTGTGGCAAGTGATTTAAGCCTCTTCTCCTCACAGAGGAAACATACCTCCACAGCCTCAGACTTCTTGTGAAGTCTCTCTCAGGGAGGCATGATCTGCATGTCTTCGGTGGCGAGACCAATCCCTCCGATCTCTATTTTTCCTTCTGCGTCTCTGCCCTGAGCATCAACCCAAAGTGAGAAAAAGTCACAATTTGTGTTTTTCCGCTCATGCTTTCTACTCATGATTATAACAACATGCAACTACAACTTAAACTAACCATGTAGATCCTGCCTCTGTTCGCCGGCCATCACCCTAAACCGCTGGCCAGCCACCTAGCAGCCAGCCATTCGCAAGAGTCCCCCCATTGCTCACTGCCAGCCTGAAATAATTTGTGAGTACAGACCTGCGAGGGCATCTGCTGTGAGGTCACTGCTCCACGTGCGCTCCTCCTTCCTAGCTTCCAATGTTCTTCTCAGTGACCCACGATACAGCCACGACTCCCAGTCACCACGTGAACCTGTGCGACTGCTACACCTGCCCCTGATCGCATCCTCCAAGCACAGGGGTGCCAACTCAACTGCACAAGACACAACGTGTTCCTTGTCAGCCCCAAGGATTGGAAGCAGGATGCCCAGGGGAGTGAAAATGCCAACTGCCTGCTGGCTCTTCTCCTCATTACAGTTACCGCCGGGCAAAGGTTACCCAGAACGCTGATCCAAGCCCCAGTAGTTGAGCCGCCCAGAGACGTTTTTATGGGAGGGCAAAAGGGGCACTTGCCCAGGCATCATGATATTTTATGGCATGATGCCGAGGCTCTAAACCTGTTGCCCATCTGTTTTGGCAAGTACATTCTGCCTCGATCAATTCATCATGTAATGCTTTCTGTGTTAACTGTGGTATGTATAGTTTGTGTGTTCCTTGCGGCACAATTCCTGTAGCATTCTGTTAGGAAAGATTTCTTAATTGTGGGTAATTTTCCTTCCATGTGGCAACCCCTAAACTTTTTGCTGTTGTTTTCACCATGATCTAGACTTTGCCAGTGAAGTGCAACCTTCTGCCGCACTCCTCTGGGCTTTCGCTCCATTCTTACGGGGAAACTGACATGCCCTTAAGACAGTCAGTACCGGGAAACGTTGTTTTCCATAGTTCTTTTATCATGTTGCAGCTTTCGCGCAACATGACACAAGAGGGCACTGTAAGCTACGTTACCGCTCTCTTGGGTCTCTAGTCACTCTACAGGCCCTAGACACTCTCTTTGGATTGTTAACGAACGGTGCAAGTGAACCACGGACAGGACTGGTGGCAGCGATCGTTTATTTGTGTTTTGAGCTCCTTTTGGCTGTTTAAGCGCGTTTCTCGCGCTTAGCCCAAAATGGTGGCCTGGCTCCCAAAATGGCCAGACCACAAGGCTCTTTGTCCTGCCCGCTGACCGTCTTGCCCCCTTCACCTTCCCCAGGTCGAGCCGACCCGGGGCCTTCCTTATTTGGGCATGCACTTTCCCGCAAAACACAGATACTTTTGAGGGCTTCTACAGGC
This sequence comes from Ambystoma mexicanum, assembly GCF_040938575.1. Classification (NCBI taxonomy): domain Eukaryota; kingdom Metazoa; phylum Chordata; class Amphibia; order Caudata; family Ambystomatidae; genus Ambystoma; species Ambystoma mexicanum. The sequence continues at coordinate 789,794,789 of NC_090938.1, read as the reverse complement.
CTTGTGTGTGCCTCCAGGATGTGGGCTGAGATGTCTGGTCCCAATACACATACTGGGTGCCAGAGAGTCTAGTGTGTCGTGAATGCCTGAGACCACCGTGGTCCGTGATAGGTCCACGTATGGTGTGAGTGTTCTGTGAGCAGATCTCCCATTGGGTCCCTTCTGTTTTGGCGCAAAGGGAACTCTGGATAAGAGGAGGCTGGAAACACCACTACCATGTCGATCTCCTGAGTTCTCACGAACGACGGATACAGGAGCCAAGTATCCTGCAACCATGAGGCTGAACCGAGGAATTGCTGGTGACCCGCTGAAGGAATGCTCCTCTGCACTGCTGTCGCTCCGTGAAACCATTCTGCCTCTGATCGAACGAGAAGGCCTGTACTGGTACTTCGACCCTTTGGAATAGTGGGAACAACTATTCTAAGCATTATTTTCCTCCCCATCTAGGTGGTCTGCATATTTCGTGCGTCTAACTCTTTAGACCCTTCAGTAATTGTATATATATTGTATTTGATTGTGATGTGTTGGTTTACTTGAGTTTTATCGTGATTCTTTGCTCTGGTCAATATTACAAAGGCCTTGTAATAAATGTGTCTATATTTTTAATATAACACCTGCTTGGAGTAATTTGTAAGCGTCCTTGCTTTGTGTGCTCATTGCGGGCTTTCAGTCACCCTCACCCCTCTTGAGACCTAGTCTTGACCGCCGCGATCGCTACCTTGATTGGTCTGGCTTGTCCAGAGGTTACCCTGTTCCAAGAAACTAGGCTGGCCTTCTGAACCTCTGCTCCTCTAGGACAGAGTTCAGAAATCCATCTTAACACATTCTTTCCTTCCTGTGGGAATTATGTTGATCATGTGCAATAGCCAGATTTGAAATGCACATTGGTAAATTGAGTGCCCCAATGTTTCAGAAGTTAGCTCAGTGTGTTAAGCACACATTGCAGAGATATGTGTTCCTATGCAAGATTAGAAGAGCACATTCATGTAAGGCTGGCTGAGCCTTTCCTATGTGTGAAGTTTATAAACCTGCCTGCATATGTACTTGGTCTTGCAGTGCAACAGGTGCTATTATCAGCAATATACCTGCACCAGACAGTTGTTGCAATAAAAATGAACATGTCATCCTTATGGTGAAGGTCTAGAAATTGGTTTGTTCAGATGGGGTGTCGTAAAACCTAGGCAATCACCTCCAACAATGAGCATAAACTGTTAGTCCAAGAGATGAATACATATCCAAATTTGGTACCAAAGCATTCATGCTGGTATCCTGGCTTTGCCAGCAGACAATACAATGATCCTGGTCAAATCATCCAATCTCTCGTACATTACTGTACTGTCTTCTGTGAAGCTTGCCTTCTCGCATGCTGGTGGCATCATTTAGCCCATTACTTCATCTTTCTTCTTATGTGGGCCATTTGAGTGGAAGGGGTGGTAGACAGAAGAGAGCGGACCAGATGGTGCAGGACCAATTTTACTAGCCAGTGTTTTGGACGTATATAAAGCTACAAAAGACAAACCGAGGTGAAATCTGTTAAATCACATTGATTGGTATGCTGGTACTTATATACTTCCCTTGATGATGGGGAGAATGAAGCTAGAATGATTCTGTGTTGCACCCTTCTATACTACTTTGTTTTCAAAATGGTCATGTTTGGTAATGTGTGTGTTGTACTTTCCAAGTCCGCTTTCATAAAATTAGATTATTTTAGTTTGGGTAATGAAAGTGTTCAAATGTAGACATTGCAGAGTTGGCACACATCCCAGATTCACCCCTTAACCAGTGGGTGTAATGCTGGGCATCTAATGTAATCTTGTATTGCCTAGCCTCTAGAAATTGCCAGTTCCTAAACCTTTCAAAATTGTCAGCACCTCAGGGTGATTTCCTTCTCAGAGTATGATCTTCAAAACAGCCTCACTCGTGGTGTCACTGGCTATAGTGTTGCTTCCACTACAATAGTGAGCATTGATATATTGCACACCACAGGCACGTAGTCTTTTAATCTCTAATGGCAACATTATTTAAAAACAATGTCCCACTTATAATCTCAAATTCATCTACATATGTGTGCCCCTATCCGTACCTCAAAGTGAAAAGTCACAGGGTTCCGACACTCCATTTGCTTCTGGATTTATTCCTACCTTGTCCTAACTCCTTACTTATTATCTCAGTCTGTCAGGATACAGACACCTTCCTGGTAGCTTGTAATCTGCATCCACTATCCATGCTATGGTATGTGTAGCTTTCTCCTTCCTCCCAATTGGTCTCCTCTATCCATGCTTGAGCACGTTCACATTTTCGGAGGCAGCAAATGTGAGTTCTCTACCTATTCTGGGTTAAATGTACCTTTTACATTCAGTCCTGCATTAATACTACAGGCTGCATATCTTCCTGGATGCTACTGATAAAAAGTATCCTGTCCTGTATCTATGCTAGAACAGAGGTAACCTCTTCATATGACTAATAATGTTGGCTTTGAAATGGTACTTGTTTATCATTCTGATTATTGCAAGAATGAAGAGGGGAAGGGGACTGAAAGGGAGTAAACATGCTGATTTATAATGCAGCATATCAAACTATGAGTTGTGAACGCTGGGGCGGGGGGGTGAAGAGGGCAGATATTCTTGATCACTTAAGTCATTTGGTTTGGTGGAGGGGGCCCCAAAGATGTCCGTGCCCAGGGGCCCAAAAGTGCTTTAGATGGCCCTTGAGCCGCCAGAAAGCCACCACCATCTGTGTTCCCTTCTACCGCCTCCTCCTTCGGCAAACAAATCCGGATCATGCTCTGATATTTCTCTGCAATACTCATCTTGCTGTAATGGTAACATCTCAATTCTTTGTTCATGTGCCGTGTAACAATAGCCTTACTTTTCAAACAAAAAAATACAACCACGAAAATAAAATACATGTACAATGGAAGTGAGACTGTTGACTTGCTATTAAAGTGTCCTGTGGGAGACAATTTATTGTAATAACCCAGCTATGAAATTGGCTTAGTGGAAGCCATGAAGCAGACCCCAATATAAGCAATCTAATTGCCCCTAGAATATATGAAACTGCCCCAGTATGAGCGAAAACATGACTAATCTTGCTATCACCCACAGATGTGCGCTCGAATGGGTCATGTATTAGACACGTAGCAGCCAAGAAAATACTCAGGCCTGAGACAGAAAATGACCTCCACACAAGTTATATAAATGCACCTAAGTGACTCATAAAGCAGCTCTCAGAAACAGCCATTTCGCAAATGCGAAATGGGCGTGTCTACGATGACAGTGGGTGGCCAATTGAAATGAGGGGCACACATACATACGCAAACGTCGGGGACCTTGCCCTAAAAAAGCAGCAAGCTTAAAAGCGGGCGAGGCCCAAAGGGAGAGCCAGGCCGCCCATTTCGGTCTAAAGCCTGTTACTATGCAGGAAGAATAGCAAGTCAGTTACTCCCTTTGTAACTAGACGTAAGTCAGATTTGCAACCAAGGCAGCTCCCAGGAATGTGTCCCCTTTTTAAACATGTTTCCCTGAAAGAGATTGACTTCCCCAGCCTTTGACACTACTTTCAGTAAAAAACATTGAAACATTTAGTTTTACACTTTTCCTCTTCCTGTGTTATGCTTCCAGGGACTTGCATCTGGTGGGTCGCTGATTTTTATTTTTTATGTCCTTTTGTCTGTGGGTAATCCAGTGGGATAAAACTGCTCATGGTGCATATGGTATTCCTTGTCAATTTGTGCGTGGTCACTGCCGCAGTTCGTACCTGTCACAATTTGTGTATACACATTGATTTCTTCGTGAACTGGCCCCATTGTTCACACAAGAAAATGTAGAAAATGTTTCCTCTCTTGTTTTTCTTCTAGCAGCGTTGACATCTATCGTATTCTCAACATAACAACAATTTCACGGTGTAGAGCCATTATGTTAGCATTGCAGCGTGAACAGCTTCCGCAGTGGCGGACTTAACGGTCGGCAGACAGACAAATGGCGAGCGGGCCCATGTGCCCTGCCCCACCCCTTCCCTTCCCAGTCTCTCTCTGAGACACACGTTGCAGTCAGACCCGAATTTCAGCAGATGCTCACAGCGCACTGTAATGGAGGCAATGGGCCTCATTACACGGAAGGCGGTAATGGTTAACGGCCACCATTAATGGTAACGGTGACCGTTAACCATTACCGCCTTACTACGAGGTCCCTTAGCGGGTTGGTGCTTTAACGCCTGCTTTTTGCAGGCGTTAAAAACCAACCCGCTAAGGGACCTCGGAGCTAATTACGGCACCTCAAAATTGCAGTGCCGTAATTAGCGCCTTCCCCATTCCCATAGAGCCCTATGGGGCAGAAATGGGAATGGGGAAGGGCAATGGCGGAAGGGGGATTTACCGCCCCTCCAACCTTGGAATGGGGCGGTAAATCCCCTTTCCGCCAAGGCGGTGCCGGTATTTTACCGGCATGAGCCATGGCGCTAATAGCGCCATGGCTCACCGCCTTCCGTGTAATGAGGCCCAATGAATCTATTAATGGGCTTTAAACGCCTGCCGCGCAGTGCACAATGCCCACTATTACTCTGTGTTAATCACTTCCCAGTTGTTCTCTGCAGCTCGGTCGCGGGTGCTCTGACTGGGCAGTTTACTTCTCGCCGTATCCCCTCTCCAGAAACGCACGCTCCTCTGCTCTAGCAAGTGTTTATTGTATTATAGTTAAGAAATAATGCAGATTTAAGCAGACCTGAATTCTGCTTGTTGTAATATTAGTTCAGGGCTGGATGTCTGCGCTCGGGCCTTAAAAATCACAATTTAAATAAAATGAATCATGTGTCCCTAAAGTTCATCTTTGCGCAACTCTGCCCACTTTGGGGCCCCGCCTCCAGTACCCGCCCACTTGGGGGCCCTCTGTAATTTTTGCCCACGGGGCCCTTTGCCTTAAATCTGCCACTGAGCTTCCAGCTACCAAATGTTCATCATTTGCACGGCGAATATGTGTATGCCACCTTTTGCCTTTGTCCTTTTGCACTCTGCCGTGCAAGGTAAGTAAATGCTGCCTGGAATGCTCGCTTGTCGGGCACCGTTCAGTTTTCATTGTGAACACTGCTTACCATTCGCGCATGGTAGGCAGTGTTCGTAATTGTGTGCACTGCTTGCTATGTGAGCATGGCAGACAGTGGGCCTCATTACGACCCAGGCACTAATGGGTTAACAGCGCCATAAAAGGCTGCGGCGCCGTTAACCTATTAGCGCCTAATTACGAGGTCCCTTTGCGGGACCCAACCTTAACGGCTGGTTTTACCAGCCTTTAAAGTAGGCACCCGCAAAGGGACCTTGGTGCTAAGTACGGTGCCGCAATTTGCGGCACCGTACTTAGCGCCTTGCACATTCCCATTGAGCCCTATGGGGCAAAAATGGGAATGGGGAAGGGCCATGGCGGCATGGGGAATTACCGCCCTGCCAACCTCGGAATGGGGTGGTAATTCCCCATTCCGCCATGGCGGACTCCGGCATCGACCATGGTGCTAATAGCACCATGGTCTTCCGCCAGGGTCGTAATGAGGCCCAGTGTGTCCAATGGACCCAATAGGGATCTCCAGCATTTGCGCCGGCATGAAAATCCATCCCAGCGCAAATGCTGGAGAAATTGTATGGCATAGTTGAAGTCAGCGGTAACGCAAGTCACGCTCTGCCCCTCCTCTCCGCCATACAAATGATTGAATATGTGGCATGGCATGAATGGAAGTCGTTTAAGCCTTACTCACGGCTTTTATGCCTTTCATTCACGTTACGCCACATACAAACATGCACTCCTAATTGATTTTCTTTATACTGGTGAACATGTTTAAATAATTTTGTAAACATTCACAAGAAAGTGATGAACACTGGTTTGGAGGATTCTGAACCATTTTCCAAAACAGCCCAATGCAAATACGAGACACTTGCTGTAAAGTATACAATCCAAGGGCAATGTTCAGCCATCTTCACACATGTAACAAACAATATGCGATCATCAATTTGCCCGGAACTATCTGGTGATTTAAAAATTTGGCAGGCGCTATGTCATTGTTTTTTCTTATGGAAGTTGCAATGGTACTTAAACTAACGTGCTGCAAAGATGGCACTATAATGCACTCGTTTAAGCACTACGATTACGTATTGTCATGTAGAGGAGTTGTTCTTTGAGGCTAGGGGCACTGCACTTGAAGGATGACACACTGGGAGACATAAACGCATATCAGGGGTCGATGGTGGTACTCTTGTTCAGAGATTTGCCTGGCATTTTGGTGCCCTACTGTCCTTGTGGGTGTAACCAGACTGATATGCAAAATGACTTGTTCTCCACTGACATGGCACACAGGGCTAAAATATTCACGAAGTTGCTCCTGATTGGGCACCTTCGAATAGAGCAAGTTATTGGGCCTTGTTCGTTCTCTGTAGGAGGGGCTCTCACAATGTTGTCCAACACATTGTGTATGGTCCACAGTTTCCACTGATAAGGGCCCGTAAAAGTACCTAAAACCAAATGGACTTGAAGTTATTGGTGTTTTAAAATGTTGTGTTGATAAATTAACCCTGGTAGTTATTATGAGAGATTGACGTCATGGCTTTAGGCGCTCCACTAACTCCCAGACCACCAGTAATGGCCAGTTTTACACATTCACACTCCGTTGGCTGCAGGTCTGTGCACGACAGAACAAGTTCCTCCGTATTTGGCTGGCAAAAGCTTCCGCTTGCCCATCAGAGGCAACTGAAAGCATCAGAATAACGATTACTAAGAGGCCAATGCTTGAAAATGGAGGGTGAATTTAATTTCAATAGTATGCAAAAATGGTTTAGTTGGGTTAATATTAGGGCATTGCTCTTGGGAGTGCTGCGAAAGTATATAAGAAGTTTCACGGTGCAGTCATATGTTTTGTGTGGAGGTATATGATAGTATAGTTTCGGTGACATAGCTGCCCGCAGGCACAGCATCAGAGCCTTTCCACAGTTTCACTTTCAATAGGCCCCTTGGCTCATGGGTGGAGGGCTTCGAGGAGCTGCTCCTTGTTGGCAGTCTGGCGACACAAAAACATATTCCTTTAATTTGGGCCATGGAACCTGCCCATCAAGCATGTAACTGGCGGCCTTGGCTGCCGCCCTCAGGCGGTCACCTCCGCCTTGCAATTAGCACCTTGTCAAAGAGTGATTAAAATCTTTTCAGCTGGCCATTTGGTGTTTCGGCTCCCTGCTGACTGCCTATCCCACGATAATCTGCAGTGATTAACCACCTCCCTATATTCTTTTGACTTACTTGTACAATTATAATATAAACCCCCCCACAGACTGTTTTTGCCAGTAGGCCCATACTGACAATGGAAATAACGAATGAAGTCCAATCATGCAATGGGAACATCTAGGACAGACTCACTGCGTCAGGACCGCCATGGGGGCACCGAAATGGCACTTATTTTAGACTCAGGTATTAAAAATACTTAATGCCATAACGTTCAGGGGAATATACCCAGTCAGGGTCTGTTGTGCCCTGCCCTGGTGATCCCATGCAAGCCGTGTTGGTACTCATTGGCTACTTACAATTCATCTTTCTCAGGCGTTAAATGAAAGAGGCGGCTTTTACGTTCCTTCTCTCCTTTTTGGCACGTTTTAGTTTACTTTGGCGCCTACGCGGGTCAACACGCATGCGCACGAGGCGTTTCCACGACGGCTGGTCGCTTCAAGCAACTGGTGCGCACGCGCGCTGGGCGTGTGCAGCCGGCAGAGCGCATGCGCCGTCAGCAAGGTTCGCGCCACGTGGGCCTTCCTTGAGGCAGGCTGCAGGGAGGGAAAATGGCCGCCGCGCGAGAGACTGCGATGAGCGATGGAATGGCACTGCAGTGGCAGCATGGACCTGCTGGAGGGAGAGCAGTGTATGGCATCTGGGTGCCAGGCACACGCTTCTGGATCCTGACTCTTAAAATGCTTGACAAAGTAAAGGTCTGTGTTGATTATAAGCATCGAAAGCAAAACAAAAAGAAAAATGGCATAGTAATTAAAAAGACACCTTTTGCAGTCGTGTGAGGTTACAGGTTTCAAAAGGTATTTTAGCACATTCAGGTCATAATTTTTGGTCCACATCATGGCCTGTTGCAGACCTCTCAACACTTTTAGCCGCCTGGGCGGGTGGAAACAGATTTCATTTTGGGGTGGGTAACAAGAGCCCATTAACATAGCTCTCAACACACACGCTTTTGGCGGGTGTCACCCGCCTTCTAAAGGGCTGACTCACCCGCCAAGCCTCCTGCACGCCCATTCATTTCAATGGGCGTCTCACCCGCCAAAAATAAAATCTGGTGATTTCACCCGCCTTTGCAACACAAATGGTTGAGAGCTATGCCATTAAAGTGAATGAGTAAGGAGGTTGGTGGGAGAAAGAACTGATTCCATGGCAGGTGATACATGCCAGAAGCTTGTGAGGTGAGAGCTGTGCTCTTGTTTGAAAAGCATGCCTGAGAGCAGGGGTGCAACTAGGCAGGCATTTAGGGCAGGAGCTAAACCATCAAATGATGGGAGGGGGCTAACTTCCGAGAAAGGGGGACGGGCAAACTTACTTGTGCTGGGGCGTCTACTGTCTTTACACATTCTAGTGAGGCTTTTTTGGTAAAGGTTCAATGCTAAAAGCAGTTAACTCTCCTTCACATCTGAAACCAGACACTTAAGGAGTGCTGTGAGATTGAGCTGTGTCCTGCCCCCCGTTCCAATCACTCCCCTGATCATGCATTTATAACATCATCATGATTTCAATTGCCATAGAAATGCAGTTGCTTGTTTGTTTATTTATTGGTATGGTGCACCCTACCCAAGGGTATCTGGGCGCCTTTAACATAGAGGTTACAAGTAAACTTTCAGCTTAGTTACAGTGGATGCATATGTACAGGAAATGATACTATCTATGAAACGCTTTATACTAGTAATTGCTGGGTCTTTGTTAACAGCACAGCCCACGGGCACCGCTTTTTGCCTCTGTCCTGTCTTTCCATGACACAGCTCTGTATGTCAGCCAGGTCAAGTCAACATAACCCAAAATGTGGGGGTAGGGGTTGAAGCCCAATCTGCCCAATGGTCGTAGCGCCACTGCATGATGGAGGCATGCTTCCTATTTTAATCAAGGTCGTTATAATCATTTTGGAAATAATTTTACCATGTTAAAGGCAGCACAGTATTTCCTAGCAGACTTTCAGCTTTGCGTACACTCTTTTGTCTATGAGTCTACTTCGTATTTACTAAAATAAATATAGCACACAACACTGTGTCCTGGCACACAGTGAATAATCCATTATGGCTCAAAGTCTGATAAATTATTGGGAGTACTTTTTAGGGTAATCAGATTGGAAAAAGTAGTGGAAAACACTGTTGCTGCCACTTGGTTTTTCGTGCCTTTATCAGGCAGAGATGGGGTACCAGGCATGCCTGACCCAATTTCCCACTCTGCTCAAGAAAGCCTTGTGGCTGCCTTACTGCAAGCTTGGGTTTCATGTTGTTGGCAATGCGTTGGAATCCGCCTAAAATTACCACCTGTTAAAAACAGGCAGGATTCTATTATAAATGCCGCCCGTAATCGTGTATAGTGAGACGCATTCACACTTTCCCTCCAGCGTCATGGGAAAGTGAAGAATAAAGGCCAATTCGCCTATGTTTCACTCTTCCGCCTTTCCACTACAAGGTACAAAAGTTGAACATTGCACGAAGGGGACCATTTGCACTTAAATGCAAACAGGAGTGGTCCATGTAAATGAAAGATTTCTATTTGTGGGGGTTCTGCAATGTCATTTTATGGGACGCCCCCTACTCTTTTTGCTTTTTCCCGCTCTTTATTTTTTGTTAATTTATTTTGGTGGCCAGAGGGACTTCTAGTGAATTCCCCCTACCCCAACACTCTTTTTACCTTGCTAAACCTATATCTATTGGGTCACCTATAAAGTGTCCAGTACCACACTGAAAGGTGCCTCATGTTTGCCCTACAGTGAATGTATCACCCTGCATTGGTTTTAGGGGGTTACTATGGTGGCAGATAATATTTAGCTTTGGTTTCACCAGGGGGTTGAAAGCAGATTTACTGCAGTAGTAGCCCAATGTCACTTTCATTTTCGTTTTAAGTCATACTCTCAGCCATTTTGTTGAAGGAGCATCCTTTGTTCAAGAAAACCACGAAGCAAGCCTTGGAATGGCAGTTCTGCCAAGTTGGGCTCTTTGTGAGCCCAATATGGCAGCTTTCCTGGCCTTCAACAGTCCACTACACTTTCTCTGGGGGTGGGCCTGGATATTTGGTGTTTTTTTTTAGGCCACCCTTATTGGCTGGCCTCCAAAACCTTTGTTTTAAATGCCCTAATAAGAGTCGTGATTTGATTTTGATTTTTTGTGTTTATAGCGCGCACATGACGAACTTAATCATATTTTGGCGCAGATGACAACAGCACTGGTAGAATGTTTAGATCGAAACAGATCCCCGAAAACAGGGCTATCTACCTAAAGAGAAAGGTTTTCAATGCTCAGCGAAATTGCAGAAGAGAGCTCATGGTCCTAAGTTGCAAAGGTAGAGAGTTCCACAGCCTAGTACCGAAGACAGAAAATCTTCGGTCACCTCTGGAGGTATAGGTTGAGTGGGGAATGACCAGAAGATGACTATCACTAGAGCGTAATTGTCTTACTGGGTGATAAGACTCAATTAGCTCTCACAGATACAGAGGGGCAATGCCATTCATGCATTTGAAAATAATGCAGGCTGTTTTAAATTTAATGCGGTCAGCAATTGAGAGCCAGTGTAGCTCTCTCTGATAAGATGATACATGGGTGAATTTACCTAATTTAAATATCAGTCTGAAGGCCGCATTCTGGGCTCTCTGAAGTCGCTGAAGTTCTTTGGAAGGGATGCCCATCAGTTGGCTGTTGCAATAGTCAAGATGGGCACTAGTTAGCGCCCCTACCACAGCGGCATGAGCCTCTTTAGGAATGTAAGGAAGTGCTTGGGGTAGCATTCTCAGAACAAAATAGACTGCTTTGGTCTTTGCTCCCACCTGTATTTCACTCCCAGGTCTTATTGCCACATACATCCCAGATTTTTAATTTTTGAAGCAAATTGAAGATTTTTACCCAGCAGTGTTGGAACAGGCAATTTTTTAGCAGCTGTCAGCAGATGTTTAGGACCGAATAATATAAGTTCGGTCTTAGCAGCGTTAAGCTGTAAATAGTTCTTTGACATCCAGCTGCTTACCTCTGTCAAACATTGCTCCAGTTTGCTAAACGCTTCCTGGAAATTAGTAATTTGTAAGAATATCTGGGTATCATCGGCATATGAATGGAAATCCAACCCATACCGTCTTAGGATTTCCAGGAGGGGTTGAATATATAAGTTAAACAGTAGCGGTGACAAAGAGGATCCCTGTGGGACTCCACAACTTAAACAAATGAGGTTCGACAAGAACTCTCCCAGTCTCACACGCTGCTGATGGTTAGTCAAAAAAGACTTAAACCATTTCAATGCTGAGTCCGAGACTCTTCCTACCTCCTGTAGTCGTTCTAGGAGGATTTTGTGATTCACTGTATCAAAAGCCGCGAACAGGTCCAGCATCACCAAAAGTGTGAGCTCCCCCTGATCCGCGGCCTTCAGTAATTCATCCTGTACTACTAGGAGGGCTCTCTCAGTTCCGAATTTTGTTCGGAATCCTGATTGGAGTTTATCTAGCAGAAGCCAGCCCATGTGAGTGAAGGTATATTTAGGGGGAACCCCTTTTCCTGAGCTCAATGCCGCTGAATTTCTGGAAGGGGGGCAGGTCTGCTTACCTGGTGGAGAATATTTGGCCGTTTCCCACCCTTGTTGCATTTTTACGCCCTTTTCTGGATATGCTGGCTAGAATCAGTGGTCTGGGCATAGCCCTGGTTTGGGTTTTTGGTTGCTGGGTGTCTTTCCTTAGTTTTCCTCGTCATGCTATTGGTGGTGTTCAGCTGCTGGAGCCATACCTCCCATCCTGTAGCCGTTTTCTGGGACCTTTCACTGCCATTTCCAGCAGGGTGTTCAGCCTTGATTTTGGAAGCCGCCACCACCTGGACTGCTGGTGGGACCCAAAGAACCTGCCCAATCTGCCTGCCCGGGCTGTCTCTGGTCGCCACCCTTGTTCTGCTGCAGGGGGCATTTTTGCTGGTGTGCCACCCATCGTTGCCTGTGAGCGACCAGGGTCTGCAATGTGCAGGTTCTTCCTTCCTCCTGCAGCCATCTCCATTGCTGATTTCCCTTCTGGATTGTGTTACCCAGTTCTGTGAAGGTCGATTGTTCTTCTTTTGGGCCGTTGGCTCCGGGTGCAAGACCCTAGGTGACCGATCCATCATTTCACCATAACAAATCTTCGCTTACGGGTTGTTTCACCTTCTGGGAACCAATTTACTGGAAGCAAAAACTGTAAGTATTTACCTCTGGGTCTTGGGTTGGGTCTTGGATTGGTGGGTTCTTCGTGATACTCATGAGTCCCAGGGGTCGTCAGTTTCTGCAGGTTCCCTTCTAATGTATTTCCCTGCTTTTCTGTTCTTGGGGCTGCTGGGTCTTGAACCCTCCACTGGATCTCTTCTTCTGGTGTCCCCAGGGGTTGATTGCTTTCTTCTTAGGCACCTGTGGAAAGAAACTGAGACTTAGTTGGCTTTTCTTATTGTTTCCTATAGGCCACTGTTGTCAGCATTCCTACAAATGACACTGTAAGGTATGCACATGGACTACCGCATTTGTCTAGGCGTGGAGTAAAGAACTTGCATTTAAAATTGCAGGAGATAAAATCCAATGTAGAAAAACCGCTCGGAAACATCTCTGAGCGGCCTTTCTAAATCAAACTATCATGCCCCTTCCAAACACAAGTGCGCACAGGGGTTGACAGGCACAGGCAGGAGAGGAAAGGCACAGGAGCGAGGTAAGTATGTTTTATGTATTGTTAGACTGAGTGCGTGTGTGTGTGTGTGTGTGTGGGGGGGTTTGTGAGTAAGTGCGTGCATGTCTGTGCGGTAGAGGAGCAAGTGTGTTTGCATGACTCGGAGTGGAGGGGGAATGTGTTGTGCTGGGAAGGGGGGTGGTGGGTGATGAAAGGGGGAGTTCAGGGGGTTCATCCCCCCATTTACTGGAAATCCGGCGGGAGAGGGTAAGGGTGAGGATGGAATTGCCTTCTGAGAGGGGGGTTGGTTTTAGTATGTGATTTTTTGACATTTTAAAGGCCACACAAAATCGTCCGAAAAGAAATCTGTCATTTTTGTGTTCGACCTTTAAAATGCGGAAATATCACATAGAACATGTTTCTACGGTACGCAAGCGATGCCTGAATTTCCGTACCAAGCCCTGGATTTCTAGAGTCTTCCCCTGATTTATTGGTTATTTTTAAGTCTTTGTATTACACTTCTGCCTGGGGTATACATTCTATCTCTGTGTGCAGTTACTGGTTCGCTCCTTGAAGTGTAATCACTTGCTGGCCAAGAGACTCACTTGATAAAATATATCCTCTACGTCGGCAGCTCTCCTGACTCTATTGGACATGGTGTTGCTCTGTGCGCTACAATGAATGGCTATGTATTCTGTATACTTCTTTATTTAGACTGTAAAAGGAAGCCCGTTCTAAGTTCTGTGTGGCACCCTTGCATCCTGAACATGATAGTGATTACTGTGTGTAATATTACCTAAGGGTTTACTCTTTAAGTCGCCTCTAGCATTGTGTCTGCCGCCAGGTATGAGGCTTACATTTTAGGGAAAAAAGCGGGATAGGCCTTAACTGGTCATTACCTGTTTTACTTACACTTTGCTGTCCTATGTGTTCTTTGTAACCTGAATACATAGTTTCCCCATCATAAATATTTTATTTGTGACCTTAGAAAGCAAATGTATATCTTTTTAGAATACCAGTATGGTCTATATTTGTGTGGGATCTTCGGGATTAATTGTACCTCCCTGCCAGCCTTTGTCCCTCCTAAAGTTAAGGCTGATGGCTCTATTTCTGCTACCATTGGAGAATCTGGTCTTTCCTTTTGGGTGATGCACTGTTCCATCATTAGGTTAGATGATTACACAAAGGGTTGTACAAAAAGCTCCCTCGCAGTCCCGTACCAACATGACCCCCAACATGTTTATTTTATATTAACATTTTGATCAACTGTTTATTATTATGGTATTTATTGAGGGCAAACCTAGTTCCGCAAAGCAACAACACACTTTACAGGTCATAGGGACAAGAAAACCGTGGGTGAAGCAGTGATACAAGGGAGCAGGGAGGTAACAACGGGAGAGGGGGAAGGTGGGCAATTTGGCAGCACAGGATCTACAAGCAAACGGGAGGAAACAACAGTGGAACAGATCACGCAGTCTCAGGTTAGGCGAGGAGTGGAAGGTGTGTGCATTTATGTTTCAAGGATGAGCTATCCCTTAAAATTGTTGAAGTGTATGGGCGAGTCTTGTGTTGACAGTTTTTGGACTAACCATATCAAAGTGTAATGTCCAAGGATGAAACTGCCATTAGCAGCCGGCACGGGGGAACCAGCCAATGAAGTGGCTAGAAACACAGGCTGAAACCTACAATCTCAGCCCACGTTCGTAGCCACCTGACGGCTGGGTCACCCGGCTGCTATCTTCCCCCCACCCAACCTCTTTTTGTGGCAATTTCCAACCCCCCTCCCCAACCCCACTTACCTGTGCGTTGCGGCGGGGCAGGCCGCTGCAGCAGCTTCCCAGCGTCTCTGGCTGCTATGGAAAGGGAAAAGGGGCTCCGTACGAAGCTCAGCCTTCCCTTTCCATGGCAGCCATTTTAGCTCAGTATTTTCAGTCATTGAACGGGAAGCATGAGGCGTCCCGTCCAATGACAGAACATACTTTTTCTTTTTTTTTAAAGATCTCTTTATTAGATTTTCAACAAATCATAACAACTTCACATAGATTCAACAAAATATTACAATAAGCATTCAATATCCAAAGTTTCGGAACATCTCACATTGCATACTTCAATAACATAACCACCCTATGTGAAACATAAAATAGCAAAACATTTACAAAAGGTACTCACTAACACACATAAAACACCACAAAAGACAACATGAACAGGTAAGAGGGAAAAAAAGGGGGAGGGGGGAGGGGAGTAAACTTAACTTCTCTCACATCTACCTTACCCACCTCTCACAGTCTCTCTACTATATCAATCATAAAGGGCTTCAAACGATCCCCATAACGTTAAGTAATCTTCTTCTTTACCTTTATTCTTCCATGAGACCTTATCAAACTTTGATAGAACCTGTAATTCCACCAACCAATCTTCAATATTAGGTTTCTTCCTCGTCTTCCAAATCCTAAGGATCAGCTTAATCGTTACCATCACAGCCCTGTCAATCCAGAAATTGTATTTCCTAGTGCCTGTACATCTTTCCTTATGTAAGAGCAAGATTATGTTTGCTGTAGATCTTTGCAAACTTATTCCAAATATTAAATCAATTCTATCAACTACATCCTTTCAAAAAACGTGTACCCTCGGGCAGTCCCATAATAGATGTATACAGTACCTCTATCAGTACCACAGCTCCAGAATAGCTCATCTAATCTCAGCTTCAATTTGAACATCTTAACTAGTGTCCAGTATATTCCTCCAATAATTTTCTCTCTAATTAGACGCAAATTCATATCTTTCCCCAAATTCATACTCACCCTTAGCACATCTCTCCAATCATTTTCGGAAATGGCCATATTGACATCATTCGACCAAGCCTCCTTTAACCCATTCCAAGCTATAAGATGTCCTATGGGCATGAAACGCATGTAAGTCCGCACCCTGTACTCTTGTCCAACCAATAATTTACTAATCTCTGGTTTCATTCCAAGTGAGCCACCTGCCATATCTTTCCTTTGATTGATTAGGGAAACCAAATCCAAATATTTACTCATCTCTCTGTGTCCTAGATCATATTTACTTTGTAACTCCTCAAAACGCAACAACCTGTTCCCATCCTGTATATCACTTAACTTCAAAATATCCTTTTTAATCCAGCTCTTCCAGTGCAGACATCTATTATTAAGTTGTAATGTCTCATTATGCCAAATAGATGCATCTGGGCTGAAACCGTAACTCTGTTAATTTTCCCTAAATAATAACCCCAAGGCCTGTCTGGTTGCCATTATTGGTTGTAACTTTAGACTTTTATTAGCCAGTTTTCCCATACTATAAAGATTTTCTAGATGATACAGTGCACACATCTCTCTTTCCATACGTAGCCAGATCGGCTCTTTAGTGCTTTGTTCTATAAAATAATATGAATACTTCTTAAGCAGAAAGGCTTTGCAATATTTCATTAGATCTGGATATCCAAATCCACCCTCTTCAATTATTTGCATCAATATGTACTTTGGAACACAAGGTTTCTTGCCAATTCCCCACAAAAAGGATTGAAAGAGCTTATCAATCTTCAACAACTGCTTTTTATAGATCAGTAGTGGGACTGATTGAATAACATACAACAACGTAGGCAACAGAACCTTTTTGATTGAATTTACATTTATGGGCAAACATTAATGCAATCTTTCCCACCTTTTAATTATCAATGATATTTTGGCTGTTACTTGATCTAGATTGCATTGAATTATTTTATTTAAATCTCCAATAATATGTATACCTAAATATGTAACACCCCTGGGCGACAATCTACTATTCCAAGATTCCAATTTATTTCATCACATGTCCTAGATAGTGGAAAAATCTCAGTTTTGTCCCAATTTACTTTGTGTCCCAATAATTTGCCCACTTCCTCAAATATTTATTTTAATATATGTCTACAAACTTCCAGATTTGACAGTAAAAGCATCATCCGCATAAGACAAAATTTTGACCTCAGTATTCCCAACACTTATTCCTTTAAATCATTTCACATTGCCTGATGTACACAGCTAACGGCTCCAGTGCCAAATTAAACAAAAACGGTGACAATGGGCATCCTTGTCGTGTAACTTTAGATAAAGGAAATGACCTCGAGATCAACTCATTAACCAATACCTCAGCCCTAACATCATGATCAATATACTCAACCATTTTCATAAACACTTGTCCAAATCTCATTTTCAACAATGTGTATTGCATAAATTTCCAATTAACCCTATCAAAGGCTTTATCAGCATCGAAAAACCCTATAATTCCATTTGACTCCTTTCCAAAATGTACTCTAATTACATTCAACACAGTCCTTATATTGTCATACCCAAACCGTCCTGGAGTAAAACCCACCTGAGACTCATCAATGAGTTCCCACATACATGACATCAATCTATTAGCCCATATTTTAGTGAACATTTTTAGATCTACATTCAGCAACTAAATTGGCCTGTAGTTTCCACATTTGTTATGATCCTTATTAGGTTTCAGAAGTACAATGATCAAAGCATCCTTCATCGAGTTACACACTACACCTGATGCTATAAATTCATTATAGACCTCACATAAAATTGGTGCCAGCCGAGTAGCAAATCTCTCATAGAACTCTGAAACGATACCATCTGGCCGTGGTGATGTTCAGTCTTTCATCTGTGAGATGGCATTGCATACTTCAGCAAGATCAATCTCTGAATCAAGTATTTTTTTTCTATAGTTAATTTAGAAAGAGTAATTGTATCAAAAAATGTTTCTAAGGCTTCATCGCTAGGATAGAGTTCCTCTTTATATAACTGCTCATAAAAACCCCAGAGATGGTCACATATTTCTTTGTTCTTTTGTAAAGTGTTACCTTCTTCCGTTTGAATGGAAGAAATACATGTATCTGTTGCCATTCCTCTAAGTTTGTTGGGCAATAACTTGCCATTCCTATCACCATATTCCCAAAAACACTGTTTTGAATAAAACATCCCTTTATCTGCCATTGTCTGTACATGGTTATTAATTTCGGGCTCTAGTTTTTTTTTTTATTTTAGCCTATTCCGCTCTGAATCTCCATTTGCACAAGCCTTCTGCAACTCCTTAACTTCTTCCTCTATTTTTCTAATCTCTTCTTGGTTTTTCCTCTTAGCACGTGTACCCCTGCTTATCAATTCACCCCTTAATACCACCTTAAAACAATCCCAAACAGATTTAACTGCAGCTGTATCTTTATGATCCTCAAAATAATGTCTAATAAAATCTTCTAACCCCGTTGTAACCAAAGTATCCTTAAGTATGTTAGCTTGCATCCTCCATCTTTTGGATTTCTCTCCTATACTCTTTAAATGTAACTGCATGTCATGCAAAGCATGGTCCGATTTGCCTCTTTCCATAATATTTGAGCTCACTGTCTGACTAACTAATGTATTACTGACAAAAAAATAATTGATTCTCGAGTACGAGTTTTGAACAGCTGAATAAAAGGAGTATTCTTCTTCCCCATGATGAAGTTCCCTCCATACATCTACAAGCCCATACTAAAACACAAACGCTCTCAATTCCTCGCTAACTTTTTCACTATTATATCTACATTCTGACTTCCGGTCTAGTTTGCTATCCATCACCATATTGAAATCACCACCCAAAATCACCACCTCGCCCTCCATTTTGTCTAGCAATGAATCTAGCAGATTGAAAAACTGTACGCCTGGTGAGCATGGGGCATAAACTGTCCCAATTGTCATTTTCCTGCCATCATAGACTATATCAAGCAGCAAAATTCGGCCCTCTTCATCTTTGTCTTTTCTATTCTTATCGGCAAACGTTTCCTAATCGATATGCTTACTCCTCTTGATCTGGAATCATAATAATTTGAAATCACTTACAAATATTTCAGACTGGTCATATAACTTCCATTTTGCTCATTTAAGTGAGTCTCCTGAAAGAGGATCACATCTCTTCTACTTCTCCAAATCCTTGCCATGACCTTACGTCTTTTAATAGCATTGCCAATCCCCTTAACATTCCACAAAATAAAAGTTAACGGATTCATACCTCAGAATTTAGCACTAACTCAGTTTTACAATGGCCTTCATAATCAAGAGGGAGGTTTTGAAAGAAGGAGAAAAATAAAAAAAAGGGGGAGGGGTATACGCGACAAAATAAGACACACAAAAAGACTAACATATACAAACCTTAAACTTTGCACAACTCTTGAAGTCTGATAATTAAAATAAGCAAAATATATACATCTAACACAGTATTCTGAACCATATCTACCAGAAACCCTATGCCCTAAGAAACACAAATTATATACATCAGTATGTCCCCTATTCTATAAATACTACCTCTAAGAACCCCCTCATTTTTCCCAGACCCACCTTAAACTTAACAAACCTTATTTCAATGTTTGGCCCACTTATTTTAAGAGCCACAGTTTCCTATCCCTTTACTCGATGCATTGTTTTTTCATGACTCTTACCACTATAACAATGTGCACTACATCAACCAAAAGTAAACCCCATCATCAACATAGGATTTAATCATTTGGTCCAGTCATTCCCAACTTAACATGAATTGAATTGTTTATACATCTTAAAGTAAATGAGAAATCCTTAACGGTAGAACACCTCTAGGCAATCTGTCCTCATCTCCAAGATTTTCTTCTTTTCTTAATAACATAGTTTTCCATATGCTATGTATCCAGCTATAATTCCATATTAAATTCCATTTATCCACCTCCCCACACTAACTTGAAAAACTCTTCTAGTATTTATCTCTCCGTTGATATCAAGATCAGACAACGACCATCTCTTCTATTAACCCAGTAATCAACATAAAAAATAAATTAAAAAATAAATAAAAACAAATGACTGTTTTGCTCAATTGTAAAATTGCATCATGTGTACGTCTCTGTAGCTAGCATTCCGTTCTCTATTTATCTCACACCCATGTATCCATAACTACTTATTTTCGATTCAAATTAAGGTCCCGCAACTAACAATTTGAATGTATTATGATGCTTCCCACTATTATTTGATTTCATATTTAAAATATCACACCCATCTTCAATAATACAAAGAATCTTAACATCTCTCATATGAAGCCCCCCCATACATTTCTGTTTTTGATCGTATTTGGCCCAAATGTGTTTTTCCTTGCAACATGACAAATTGATAAAAGATCTTTTTGAAATCTGAGCTTCAATCTTCACAATGTTTTGCTTCATCAGCCCTTCCCTTCTACTTTAATTCCATGCCACTTTGCACAGCAATGATTCCCTTCACAATTGCTGTAATTCAAAACAATTGTAAACATTACTGTATAAATGCAAGTAAATAAGAGCCAAGGTATTCTGGACCATTAAATCAAATGCACCAATAACTTTGAGTCCACAGCATGTTATCATACTAATATTCACAACCCAAAGTACAACATACACACAAGTCTTTAAATATCCCTCAACAAGATCTTTAGAGTGTATTCTGTGATGCATAGCAGTCCTTTCCATTTAGCTCTACATTCCCCAGCTTTGGAATAACATCTGAGAATGCTATGGGTTAAACCTCAAACATTAACCATGCAACTTACAATTTTTATTGCTGACTTAATAGCAGTTATTTACTCATGACTCAATCAGCATATTCACATGACTGGTAAAGATTGCCCATGGCATCACCTTGTGCACCATACCTAAGTGAGTTATAATCAAATTAATCACGTTTCCTACCCCTACCACATAAAAGGTCAGGGCCGTAGCCCGGCAAGACACCTTTTATATAAATAAGTCTCCATTTGTAGGATCTTTACTTTTGCATTTTCCAAGCAAAACATAATTCCAATCTTTGTTTCCTAAAAATTCAGAATTCTGACAATTCAAAAACTTTATTATTTCCCATTTTCTTCCATCGCGCATATACTTCCATCTTCTTCCATCTGCACATCGTACTAACAGTTTCATGCCAATTACACGGACCAAATGTCATGGAGTGCCTCCAATTACCATTTCCTGTAGTGCTGCGTGTGTTGTGGTTATCGTATCAGAATGATTGCAACAAAGACAAGCATTCCTTAGAATTACGCGATTGCATGGGTCAGCTGACAAAGTTTCTTTCGGAGCGCATAAATGTAGCACACCATTTCGTAACACTTGTTCTTTTAGTGTTGATATGCGTCCGAAATAGGGCAGCCTTTCCTCACCTCAATACGCGAGTGAAAGTAGTCACATCATGTCAATCTGTAGTTCTCACGGTCTTGTCACGGTCTTGTTTGACGGAGGCACCATTTCCATTCTGAAGTGTTGCAGCTCAATTATTCGCTCTTCAGCTCTGCGCATTTCTACGATGTATCACGTTACACTATGTTACGTTGTGTTATGACTAACGGTGCTTTTCTTGGTTTAATCCTCATGGCAGCGAATGTAAAGCTGCTTCTCTATACTTTTGATGATGGATGTAGCATTCCAAATCAGTTACATAAAATGGTTCGAAGGTGTCGGCCATTTTGTGACCATAAAAACCATATAACATTAAAACATTAAAAAAACGAAATTTGAAAAGCCATCTTAAAATTTTTTTTAAAAAAGACAGGCCCAAGTCCAGCCAGCATTTCTTTTAGTTTATTTAATGCTAATCAGATCTCCCTTTCTTTTTCTTCAACCTGCTTTTGGTTTCCAAATCTGACGCCATTCCCTCCATAGGATCCATGTCTAAATCTGTTAAAAAGGCTTCTGCTGATTTGTTTTCAGTGAAGGAGTGTAGATGACCTTCAACTACTGCCCTGAATATGGCAGGGTAATCATGTAGTATTTTAAATCTTCTTCACAAGCTTTCATTTTAGCCTTTTCGAAAGCCCACCTCTTGTCTAACACATCCTTACTTAGGTCTACAAATGCCATCATCTTATTACCCCCCCCCCCCAAGCAAGGTCTTTTAATTCCCGGGCTCTTTTCAAGACAAGCTCTTTCACCGGGAATCTAAGAAATTTGACAATAAGGTGCCTTGGTCTCTCACCCAGGGATTGCTTAGGTCCAAGAGACCGATGAGCTCTTTCTATTTCCAATACTATTGCTGAGCCTAAATTCAACAATTTTGGTAAAGTCTTTTGCAGAAAATCAATAGCATTACCTTTCTCTGCATTTTCTGGGAAACCAGCAAAGCGAAGGTTGTTTCTCGAAGAAAAATGTGCTTGCTCTGACAACTTCAAGGTGATCTTCTCATTAGTTATTCTCAATTCCCTAATCTGGTCCATCAGCTTTAAAGTCCTTTCATCCACAACAGTTAGATTTTCTTCAGCTGAATTAACTCTCTTGACAACTGCTTCAAACCTCTCTTCTGATTTTAAAAGAGCTGCCTTAATCTCTGCAATGTCCAAAGTCATTTTGCTCATCAAATCCAAAAGTGTGTCCTCTCTGCTCTCTCCTTTGTCTTCCTGTTCTGCTCCCTTCTGTCTTTTAGCTGGCTGTGTTGCCTCTGGGGTACTTGGCACAGATATTTCCTATAATGATCAGGGAAACAGCATAGGGCACAGGCGCTCAGCAGTTATGCTGCCATCCCTGGAGCTGGCAGTTCTAGAATCACCAACATACTTTTTCTTTAAGCACCCTGGGTTACCGCTGCAGTGGGCTCAACTACATTAGCTTCAGGCCCCACTTGTTAGACAATTCTGGATACGCCTCTGCCGCTAACCCTCATTGCAGCCTTGCAACGGAGCTTGACGCCATAGGATAGGAAGTTCAGGACCTCCCACACAAGCCACAATGGAGAATTACCAAAACAAATCTTTCTTATATTTTAGAAAAGACAAAATGGGCTAATCACATTTTACCAGCAAAGCTTTGCATATGCTTATTCCTCCAGTGCAACGTTTCAAGTGAGAGACTCAGGACCTGATGAAGTACACACTATAGCGGTCTGCAACTTTGGCACTCCAGATGTGTTGGGCTACAACTACCTTCTGCCCTGAGCTGCAGGTTGCAGACCCCCTGCCATAGGATAACCCTGTCACCGCTGGTGATGAAGCAGGGAGCCCCAAAATGCACCAAGTAACGTTACTGTGGCTGTGGCTTGTTCTTTTCGTGAACAACTCTGATGACCCCTTTTTGTCTTTGTCTAAGATCTAAGAAACATGTAAACTTCTAACAATGTTTTAGTTTTGGTTTTGATCATTATTTATACTGTGCCAGCTCTGAATGGTGGTGATGTGTGTTCTGTTTGTTTTGCACTTGATACTCTAGTACTATGGGAATGGAAACCTTGACAACTGTTCTGTACAAAGACCAGTTCAATCAGTTATTAGAAATGTGAGTACACTCTCACCTTCTGTTCGGGAATCCCTTTTCTTTGTGTATCTCTCTTTTTTGTCATTAGTACTGTCTCCTTTTTTTGTCACGAGGGGCGGACATATAAATGATTGGGCTCGGACTATTTCCGGCACCACTTCTACACGACTGCAAGCGAATTGGTGAATATGAATGTTTTTCATCGAAAAACTGAAAGATCCTAAATCATAAGGATAGACCCTTGTGGTTTTCGAAGTCCCAAGTTACTAGAAGAACCTTAGCGGTAAGTCAGAGGTGGAATGTACCCACTGATGGCCAGGAGGTTCACGGCATGTTGATAAAGTCTGATGGTCTCTTCTGGAATGAGAGAAGAGATGAGTATTGGCTGTGATGCTGGGAATGTGGTACTAAGGGGACAGGGCATTTGTTTTGCAGCTCATAAGAGTGCAGAATGAAATAACAGAATTTGGAGACATGGTTTTCAGCTGTGGTGATATGGCTGTTTTCCCTTGAGCTTGGCTCACTCTACCTGTGCCCACCGTTTCCCGGTATCTGCAGAAAAAGTAGTCGGAAACGTTTCTCATGGAGAAATGACTGCATCTTTTTTGCGGTTATTTTTCCAATTTTGGGGAGATTTTTAGGAAATATAGGGGTGGGGTGTGGGGCTAAGGTTAACAGTAAAAGTAGGGGGTAAAGGGAGGACAGGGGTCTCCTCCACATTTTAACCAGAAAAAAAGATGCATTAATTTCCACATGTGAAAATTTAACGTATATCCCCAATTCCCCGTCCCCTAGAGCACGCTTAGAGCATATGATAGTCAAAAACCTCACAGATCTTTCAGCAAGGCTTCAAATCTAAAATACCCTGATTTATGATCTTTCTTTTCTTAGAGGCTTAGGCTGTCACAATGCATGGTGCCATTTTGCACAGAGATCCGACTGTTGATGATTGCCGGTTCAACTCAAGAAATGGACCTGCGTTACGGACTTCACTACTATCAACAACTCTGACTAGACGGGAGGCGGCTTCCTCCAGTGCCCACCGTGCCAGTACTCTGGGGTATCAATCTACCTGGAAGCTACAGTGGGGGGAGCACCTGGAAAGATTGGAATGCAGACCTGTGACAATGATCTGACAATATTAAACCCCACATTGCTCTCCTGCATGCACCGATCAATGGTACGCTTTATTAAAAGAAAAGGATCCTTTTGCTCAAAAGTCACGCCAAGTATGTCAAAACGCAAACAGAAAAACAGCAACTGATGGCAGTGAGCAGGGTGAGTTATCATCAAGGAACCACTAGATCAGGCATGGAAGACTTCTAGGAAAAAAGGCAGAATCAGCAAAACAAAATTATCTGAGCTTCAGTGAACATCTGGTCTGCTGAGAAGCAGCTACATGAAGTTGGGTTCTCATTTAATTGAGCCTGTAACCTGCATTCTCGTCCAGGTAGAAAGTAGGAACTGTCTAGTTGAGCGCATGGGCCATTTTGGCAAAGTGTACTCGAAGTATGAACACAAAGGGGAAGAGCATGAAGGCCTATCAAACGTGCAGCGGCCATCTTGGAATTCCGTGATGCCGGCCCAAGGACACCATGCCTCCCCAAGGGGGCAGACGTGCCTTCAGGAGGTAGAGCCCACTCTAGCACCCCTCCTCTGCTTGCCCAGGGAGGCATGCCACCCCTCGCTATGTGGGAGACGTGGGCGAGGCCCCCCTTCCAATAACGCTGACTTTGTAGTATCCCGTTGAGCGAGAGAGAGGTGAACCTCACAATGTTCTCTAAGCACCGCCGAACCAGGCGCAAACACAAACTTCCCTAGAAAGCATTGATGTTATGCATTGGGATATGAAATGCAGAGCTTCTCTGATTGAAGGGAGGGCCACTCATTGGTCTGAAGAATAAAATATCAGGTCAGTCCTGTTAAAAAATAAAAGATAGGAAGTCAAAGTGAATCCAATGCAGATACTTGTCATGAACATCTTCACAAGGCGACTTCACTGAGCCTCACAACCAACCTCTTAACTATGCAGAGAGCCTGGCCTTTCCATGGAAAGGGTGTAGCTAGCCTCTTCCGACAGACCCCGCCCAGTTCTCCGCAGCAGTAGCGTTGGACTTCACCATAATTCTGCGGGCTCATCAGATCGCATTGGCTTCTTCCTCCTCATCCTATCAAAGAGCTAGCAATGCATCTCTGGCTACAACATTTTCTAGGTTACTCTGGCCAAAATGTGATGGATTGTTTTAAAGAAGAAACAATGTTTGCAGTGTTTGGACAACTTTTGAAAATGTATTTTAATACCATGCATTTTAAGGAAGTGTGGGCTCGGGCCATGGCTATGAGGCTTTCATATCCACTGCGTGGCATTAATGCAGCATTTAAGGCTCTGCTTGGCATGTGATGATACACCTGCCCATGTGAGGCTACACTGTACCCCGCGTGAGGTGACTTCCTGAAATGTCTGGGTGAATAGCTCAGAAGTAAAGTGCTTGCCTCTTACAGAGGGGAGAGCATGTCCTTTGCAAGTTCAAATCAGGCGACAGGCTGACGTATCCTTCCAGGGCTCATAAACTGAGTGCCCTGAAGTGGGGTGATAACAACACTTCTTTTTACAGCAGTTAGAAGTGGGAGGACTCTAGCAGGAAAACGAAACACGTTATTGTACCAGGCAGGCGAGGTATTAACTTGAATTGCATGACAATCAGGGGCGTTGCTAGGTTTGTAAAAGATCCGGGGCTAGAGCGGATTGCAAGCCTGGACGTCACATAACTGCATGATATGAACCCACTCGCCGCATTGCGATTTCGAGCGTAAAGGTGCCAAAGCCCAAAGAGAACCAAGAGTCCAGCATCTGATCATGCACTAAAAGCATAGGTCTACTGTCTAACGGGAGTTGGAGTCCTAGTTCTCTCTGATGCACGGACATGGTGTTAAAGCCTGACAGAACAAATAAAAAAATGGGAGGTGCGCTCCCAGCCTAAGAGTACTGCCTTGTGGCAGGTGTTGCTCTACCACTCTGAGTCCTCAACATGCAAATAGGCCACAGAAGCCCAAAGAGAAACAAGAATCCAGAGGGAGCTGCCACATGGGAGTTGTGGTTCTTTCATCAGAATTTCTCTCAATTTCTATTTGTATGAAACACACCTGGGCAGCACTATATCGATCCCCCAACAGGGGTGGACTGGCATCCAAAAGAGGCCCTGCAAATCATTTTCAAAGTGGCTCCATACTGCATATTTTCAGCAAGCCCAACCCTTTTCCTACGGGAACATTTGGAAATACCACACAAAAAAGGCCCATGGTGCAGAGGACTACTGGGAAAGTTCCAGAGTTCTCTATAGGCCAGTCCAGCCCTGTGTGCCAAAATGAGTGAACTCGTTGTGCTGCATGGGACTACTCAAGCCACTGTTAGCAGAACTGCCAGAGCTGTAGTGAAAATCTACAGGTTCGAAAATACAAGTGACTAGTGAACAGGCGTTGCCAACTGGTCTGCAGCTCTTCTTTCCTTCCCCTTCGCCCTCTTAATAAATAAATGGGCATAGTTGGCACAGCCCAGCATGGGCTGAGACACTGGGTAGTGTAGGGGGCCACAGGAGGAGGACCCAGCTGGCTTTCGAGGCAGGCACTAGAATGCATTAATAGCCTTTACAATTTGTCAGTATGCAGTCAGCCAGCGTCGCTGCACTGCCCCAGTGGGCAGAAATAAGGGGTTATATTTTAAGGCACGGTAGTGAAGCAGGTTTTGTTTGTTTGTTTGTTTATTTTATTTGTAGCACGCGCCAGACCCGGAGGTATCAGGGCACGGAGACAAAGGATATTTTCATCTTACAAGGTTACATAATGTGATACATTAGAATATACAAGTTTACATTTTACAATATTTACATTTTACAAAAATGTTCATCTTGCATGTTCAGGTGCGTGGCTAACAAGGATTCATGGTATGATACAGCGGAGTTTGAGGTATGCAAATTAGTTGCTGAGGGGGGCTTGCAAGGTTACATAGTAGGGCATAGAGGAGTTGGCAGCATTAAATATTCCCGATATGGCACATCGGATTTGGCTGGAGTATGTAATAGTGAGATGAGAATCATCAGGGCTATTGGGGGGGTGGGAGGCCCTTCAGACCCTTGCCTGATTAGATATCGTTTGATTTGAGCCAGGTGATGGTGTTGTATCTAAAGTGTTGGTATGATTGGTTTTCCCTCAAGTGTGGGGGCACAGCGTTCCATACTTGGGCCGCTTTGACAGGGAAGCTATTTCCCCTGATGGTAGCTCGTTTGAATGGTGGAACTGTTAAGCAGTTTGTGTAACTTGATCTCGTGGGTCGAGTGGAGGTTCTTTTATTAAACTTCTTGGTTAGGTAAGGGTTGCTGCATTGTCGAGGGCTTTGACGGTTGGAGATGCCGTTTTGAGTTTGATTTTATCGAGAGAGATGGCCAATTGTTGTTTCTCCTTACTGAAGAGATGTGGTCTCTTTTGGACATTCCTAGCGTCGCTCTTAGGGCATTGTTTTGGAGTAGTTGTATTTCCTTTGTGATATACTTGTTGACACCAATGTAAAGAGCATTACAGTAGTCCAACTTTGATAGTGCAAGTGCTCTTGCCAGAGTGGTGCAGCTGCTTGAGGGGAGGAATGGTTTAGCTGATCTAATCAGTTTACACATGTAAGCCGTGGCGGATGCCATAGCGTTTACTTGTTTTTTCATGGTGAGGCCAGAATCAAGGTAAAAGCCTAGGGTTTTACCACCTTCATCACCTTAATTGTATTACCATCTATGTCAAAGGAGGTGTATTTGTGGCCAAGTTTGTTAATATTGGGTGGAGTTCCAATGATGATGAGCTCAGTTTTTTCATCGTTCAGGCATAAGCCGTGGATTGCCATCCATGTCTGGATAATGAGGTATATTCTATTCACCAAGGCCAAGTCTTGATTGTAATCCCCTGTAAGTGGGAGGAGAATCTGGGTGTCATCTGTGTAGTTAGTGTAGGTGATACCAAGACAATCCAGATCATCAGAAAGGGGCCTGGTGAATATGTTATACAGGGTTGGGAGACACAGGAACCCTAGGGTATACCACAGGTGATGGGGATAGGATCGGCTGTGTCATTGTGTTGAAAGTGGAATGCTACAGGTTGCGGCCCTTAGAAAGTGGTGATAGGAGCACACGCCCGTTTTGCCCATGCTTGAAAATGCCTGTGTACACGTATGCACAAACATGACGTAAATACCAGTATGGGGCACGCAGGTCATGACACATACACACACAGTTCACTTCTTTGCAATTTGCAAAGAGGGCACATTTGCAGTGAACGTGGCAAAATAAGCACCGTACTAAAATAATCATGTTCCTCTAAGTATGCTTTGGAGAAAATGAACATCGTAGTATGCATGCACGCACCCACTACTTACAGTGCTTACACGCGCAAGCAAAGCAGGGTTGGACTGGGAACCAAATGAGGTCCTGGAAATAATTCTCGAAGTGGCCCCATATTACACATTTTCAGCAAGCACAAGCCTTTTCCTATGGGGAAATTTAGAAATACCAGATGAAAGATGCCCAGGGTGCAGAGACCTACCGGGAAATCTCCAGAGTTTCCCATAGGCCAGTCCACCCCTGGCCAGGATGCAGAGGCCTACCAGGAAATCTCCAGAGTTTCCCATAGGCCAGTCCACCCCTGGCCCCTGGCCAGGATGCAGAGGCCTACCAGGAAATCTCAGAGTTTCCCATAGGCCAGTCCACCACTGGCCAGGATGCAGAGACCTACCGGGAAATCTCCAGTGTTTCCCATAGGCCAGTCCACCCCTGGCCAGGATGCAGAGGCCTACCAGGAAATCTCCAGAGTTTCCCATAGGCCAGTCCACCCCTGGCCCCTGGCCAGGATGCAGAGGCCTACCAGGAAATCTCAGAGTTTCCCATAGGCCAGTCCACCACTGGCCAGGATGCAGAGACCTACCGGGAAATCTCCAGTGTTTCCCATAGGCCAGTCCACCCCTGGCCAGGATGCAGAGGCCTACCAGGAAATCTCCAGAGTTTCCCATAGGCCAGTCCACCCCTGGCCCCTGGCCAGGATGCAGAGGCCTACCAGGAAATCTCAGAGTTTCCCATAGGCCAGTCCACCACTGGCCAGGATGCAGAGGCCTACCAGGAAATCTCCAGAGTTTCCCATAGGCCAGTCCACCCCTGGCCAGGATGCAGAGGCCTACCAGGAAATCTCCAGAGTTTCCCATAGGTCAGTCCACCCCTGGCCAGGATGCAGAGGCCTACCAGGAAATCTCCAGAGTTTCCCATAGGCCAGTCCACCCCTGGCCAGGATGCAGAGGCCTACCAGGAAATCTCCAGAGTTTCCCATAGGCCAATCCTCCCCTGGCCCCTAGCCAGGATGCAGAGGCCTACCAGGAAATCTCCAGAGTTTCCCACAGGCCAGTCCACCCCTGGCCCCTGGCCAGGATGCAGAGGCCTACCAGGAAATCTCCAGAGTTTCCCATAGGCCAATCCACCCCTGGCCCCTAGCCAGGATGCAGAGGCCTACCAGGAAATCTCCAGAGTTTCCCACAGGCCAGTCCACCCGTGGCCAGGATGCAGAGGCCTACCAGGAAATCTCCAGAGTTTCCCATAGGCCAGTCCACCCCTGGCCATGCTCCCAGAATATTGAATAAACAGCCGTACATTGCATTTTAATTTAAACAACTCGCAACTTTAATTTGACGTTTTTCTATTTCCGATCGCATCGCTCAAGACACCCTTTCGGGCCGTAGGCTGCTCTCACGATACATATTTTGAAAAATGCATTTTAATCAGTCTTTTTAAACACAGGTCGCGTTTTTTCGAAAGTTTATAATAGTACATTAAGATTGACTCCACACTAGAATTTGCACGTGCAATTTGGGCCGGGTATGATCTTTATAGCTTTACAGGTGGGCATAATCAAACAATACCTGTGTTTCAGCATTTGGAGTAACATTATGGGAACTCTGAAAACATGCGTAGTGGGCCAGGCGTATAGTTGAAGTTGCAAACTGACTGTAAGCTTCAAGGGGGCTTTGGAAAATTAAAATATGCTCCCTGCGTTGTGAGTGAGGTATTCATTCTGCAAAGATTAAATGGTAAGGTGTTTTATAAAAGCGTCATTAAATGTGCAAAGTGGGATTGCACAGTGTGGTGACCAAAGCATTAGGCGTGAGGGTAATGTTTGATAAGAGATGCATGATGGGAAATACCAATGATTAGTACAGCCTTGTTTAAGGGAAATGGTCAAGTGTGCAGGGCAACAGGTCACAGCTTGCAAAGTGTTCCTTCAATGCCCTTCCTATAAGTGGCGCATGTACACAGCACTGGCATTGCCCTGCAAAGCTTCATTCATTGAAGAGCAATAAACAGATCTTGCCAGTGACTGCTCGGGATTTATTCACTGTGGTTTGGGTTATGAAGCTAGTAGCTGGAATGGCCCCAAGCCTATGGTGAGAGGAGCCCCCCATCCCTGCCCCTTCCCCTGTAGTGCGTCCCCATCTATCTTTCACCAGTTGACAGGCGAGATTTAAAAGAAGCCCGGCTCCTCTCTGTCAGTGTTACTCCTATGAGCGGGTGTCGTTTTGCACCTTTTTCCGTGATAAGGTTTTGGTGAGGGCGGCGTGATTTGTATCCTGCATTTTTCCCAATGCAGGATAAGGTTGCGTTTTCCACACTACGTTCTTTCCCTACTGCAATTATTTGGGCCATTGGCACTGAGCAGCTAATCTAAAATGCAGTCAGTCATGGAGAAAACTCAATCAAATGTCGTCCCGATTGAACTTACGTTGTCACACATCCTGGGCGCAGCTTTGCGGCGTTGCTCAGGCATTCATGTACGACCTACCTCCTCCTCCACAGGGCACGGTGGCAGCTCGGAGGCTAGAGCAGTGCCCTGCCTGCAGAGACACGCGGGCACGGGCGTCTCTCACACCTGCTACTGGATGTGGCTGCCCATGCCAGAGAGCCCAGGGCACATGCGTCTGGGAGGCCGGGGCAGTGGCTCCCTGCAATGCGCAAGCGCAGCCACGGACAGCAGCAGCACGAGCACATGCAGGTCAGCCCAGGAGGCAGCAACGTGACGTCAGTCCCATTTAATGTATCATTTAAATGGGATCTAATCACCGAATTACGAACGTTGCTGCCCCCTGGCCTGTGTATAAAGGATCGATTTAGGTTCCAGCGGTGGGCATGTTCGGGGCTAGCCTTTGATTGTAGCCCCCTGATCTTCATCCAGGGCTATAATCGAAGGATCCGTGGTTATAACCCCCCAAACCTCTCTAGCGACACCTCTGATGATAATACTTTGGTTTTTGAGGCTGCACTTACAATGGCAGCAACGAAACAAGTAAGGGCTGTTCTTTATTTGTTTTAACTCTTTTTATTGGTTTCCATTGAACATATCTGTTCCAATGCACCATAAACAACATACAATTCACAACATTGGTTCATCTTCTCACATTAAACTGTAACACCTCATATCGCTGAGATGTTTGATTAACATTTTACAGGTCTTCTATATTAAGCAGCAAAGGGATACATGCATTGCGAGTCTCGTGTGGTGGTACGTGGGGATGTCAGCCCTTCAGTCTTGAGTCCTAGTATCATCTCCCGTCCCTGTGCTGGGGTGGTCAACGCAGGGTTGCAGTGAGTGGCTCCCTGTTTCTTTGGACTGTATTATCTGGTAGTTCGTGTATGGGCCCCATATGTTGGTGGGGGTGTGTGGTGATACAACGACCACTCATATTCTAGTTCCATGTCATTACAACATAGAATGTGTGCGTGCCATTGTTTCATCGTTGGGGAGTGTCATCGCCACTCTCCTTTTAGCCAGGAGCGGGGGAAGCCCAATCAGTTTTGTCTTACCTCCACAAACTGGTTTGGTGTATCCTAGTAGTGCCATCAAGGGGTTTATGTGTAATGCTTCTCCCATTATTGCGCCAATGGCTACAAATACCTGTTCCCAGAATGTAGCAATCTGTGGGCAGTGTTGCCATGGCAGGTGTAGGAAGTCTGCCGGAGCACTCTGGCATCTCATACATTTGTCTGAAACCTTAGGGAGAAATCGGTGTGTCTGAGCAGGCATGTGGTAAAATTGATGTAGGTACTTAAAGTAAATCAGTTCGTACCTAGCGTTCCGAGCCACTTTGTTAATGCCCTCGCAGCCTGTCTAGTTATATTTTCAAAATAATTGTTTCTACATACAAAAGTTTTGAATACAAAGGTTCAGATATTTTTTTTTCGAATGCATTTTTTTTAATGTTAAAGAGTTTAGTTTAGTTTTAGTAAAATAAGTGTTTTTTTAAAAAGAAAACAGGAGGTTGGAGGGGGAACCCCCCATTAAAAAATAAAAAATGCATTCAAAACTTTTTTTCGATGTTTTTGTGTCGAAACTTTTGTATGTAGAAACTTTAACTGTCGAAAAAATCACTATAAACCTCCTTGCAGCAATATGTCAAAATGCCCTCTGTTATCTCCTGTCCTAGTGCCTTTTCCCTTCTCTCACGGGGGGTAGTGTCTGTCGCCCTCTTGTCGGTGAGGCCCATGGAGTACAGCACTGAAACAGCCCTGATCTCGACTATTGGGGCCACAGCTGGCTGCTCAGGAAAGGACGGGAAGAGCTGTCTCAAAGAGTTTTTTAGTCTGAAGTATAGGAATGTGTCTAGGGCTGTGAGTTCCCCCTTGGCTCACAACTCTGCTAATGATATGAACTTTCCCCCAGGGTAAAGATCCTGGAAACACATCAGTTTCAGCCGCTTCATAAAGGAGATGTAGCATCTCTCGCTAGTAAGGGGAACCCCAAGGATATAGATTATCGGGAGCTCTGGGGAATACATCGTATCGTTTCCAATACCCCCCTCTATTAAGGCCCAGGCCTTGCAGGTCACCTCCACCATATTGTGTGCTCTAGTCATTCGTTTGGGTGCTGTCAGGGTGGTGGACCGTAAGAGGAACGGTGTCGCCATCGCCCTTTCTACCTCTACATGTTCCTGATCTCCCCGATCACCATACCAATAGAGGAGAAACCCTGCCTGAGCCGCTTTGTGATATGTCTCAAAATAGGGTAGTGCTAGTCCCCCCTGGCGTACCGGTGCGACCAGTCTATCCCACAAGACCTTAGCTTGATTCCCAGCCCACAAAAACCCCAGTATTACGGTTCTAACGATATTAAAGTACTTCGTGGGTGGCAACAGTGGAACATTCCGGAACACATATGAGAATTTGGGTATTATTGCCAATTTTATCAGGAAAACTGCCATAGAGATTAAGGGGTAGGTTCATTCAGCGTTCCAACATAGACTTGGCTTGCTCCAACACTTTTTGCTAGTTGTGTGTGAATAAAATCTACATATCACAGGCTATATTGACCCCCAAGTAACGGGTATAACTGGTGTGCCATTGGAACCCCCATTCATCCTCAAATCAAGCTAAATTGTCAACGGAAAGAGGATCGATTTCGTTGTATTTATTTTGAGACCGGAGACCTCCCCAAATCTAATTACATTTTGCATAATTGGGTTTAGAATAACACAAATATCACTATGTCATCGGCATATAGAGATACAACCACCCAATGTTTGTTTTAACAGGATACCCCTATGGATGTGACTCTCCCTCAGTCTCTCTGCCATTGACTCTGCCATTGGCTCGATGGCCAAAGCAAACAGCAAGGACGATAGGGGGCCGCTCTCCAGAATAATATCAGAAGTGACTTGACCATTCACTCTGACCCTATGTTTGGGCAGCATATATAACAGCGAAACCAGTGAGATGAACTGTTCCCCCATTCCCATCCTATGTAGCACGGTAAACATGAAGGGCCATTCCACCATATCAAATGCTTTGGTAGCATCCAAAAGCACTGCCGGAGTCGGTTAACTCCGCGGACCAGCGGATATCAGACCGAACATCCTGTGAAGGCCATGGGACGTGAACCGATCGGGTAGGAACCTGGACTAGTCTGCCCTCACCATTTTCTGCATTAAGGGTGCCAGTCTAGATGCCAGTATCCTAGCTAGGACTTTGCTGTCTAGGTTGATAAGAGAGATAGGACAGAGGAGCAGTCATTCGGGGCTTTGTCTGGTTTGAGTATCACCACAACCACCGCGTCCCGCAGAGACTCTGGCAGCTGGCCGTGACTCAGACTCTGGTGAAACATCCGTAGTAGCTGGGGGGCAATCTTCCCTGCATACCGCTTATAGAATTCTACAGTGAACCCGTTCGGTCCGGAGGATTTTCCAGATGGGAAGGATTTGATTGCTTCTAGTACTTCCTCAAGTGTTATTGGGTGCCCTAACCATTCTCTCTCCTCGCCCGAGCACAAGTACAGGGCCACGTGTTGCAGGTAGTTCTCTATTTCGCTCTGGGAGGCCTCTGCTTGTGAGGAGTATAACCTGTTATAGAAACGCTGGAATTCTTCAACTATGTCGGTGTCTGCAAACCTTTCGGTGCCCTGTGTGTCACGGACAGCACGGGGTTCCTGAAGCCATCCATTCTCGCTTCTCTGGATAAG
This sequence comes from Ambystoma mexicanum, assembly GCF_040938575.1. Taxonomy (NCBI): domain Eukaryota; kingdom Metazoa; phylum Chordata; class Amphibia; order Caudata; family Ambystomatidae; genus Ambystoma; species Ambystoma mexicanum. The sequence goes on along the minus strand of NC_090938.1, from coordinate 789,760,132 downwards.
AGTTTCCCTGGCCTCTGCTCCTCCCTGTATTGCAGTACCATGGCTTTCATCGCTAGAAATGTGACCTCTGTGCACCAGATAATTGAACAGTTTCAACTGGTTTCCAATTTCAGCTTGTTCTAGAGGTGTTGGTGTGGGTGTCTGTGTCTGCAGTTTCCGGATTTGGCTCTCAGCATTCGTCATTCATTTCCTTCCTTATTTGTTTTAATGGCCAAGCTTCCCTCAATATACATTCGCCCCTAACCACGCATTTAAAAAAATTCCCACAGGGTCGAGACAGACTCCACTGATCCCACATTCATTTCAAAGAACATATCTATGGCGCCCGCCAAGCCCTCCTGAAATACTGTATTGGACAATGGCTCATTCTTGAATACCTAAGGTACTCTCGTGGGCCCTCAGCATGTCAGTTGAACAACAAGCAATACTGGTGCATGGTCGGACAGTGTATGTGCAAGAATGGACATCTCGGTCACCGACCCCATAAGTGTGTGAGAGATGAGGAAGTAATCCAGCCTGAATGCTGAGTTGTGTGCTGAGGAGTAACATGTATATTGTGATGCGTTCAACTTCCTGCTTCTCCAAACATCAGTTAGCTTCCACCCTATACACATGTCCTGAAGTTTGATCGTCATTTTAGGAGTTGGGCGTTGGGAACCCCCGATGCGATCTAGGTCCTGTGTCATGAGCGCATTGAAATCCCCTGCCCAGATTGTGTCGCCGGGTGCTAGTCTCCACAATAGGCAGTCCACCCATTCCAATGTCTCAGTGGTGTCTTGATTGGGCCCATAGCAATTGATCAGAGTGTACAATTAGCCTTGTATAATGCCCTGCACCACCAGACCCCTCCCCTCTTCGTCCTTGACCAGTGTGGTTAGGCGCTCCCGGCAGAGTCATGGATTAGGAAACACACCTCTGTCATATAATGAGTACAAGGAGAAATATTGATGGCATCCCCAGCTTTTCCCAAATCTCCCCTCTGAGTTCGATGTCAAATGTGTCTCCTGTAGGAAAGCCACACCGACCTGGTATTTCTGCATATATAATAGAACTCTGCGACATTTTGACAGACAGTTCAGGCCTTCCACGTTCCACGTAATAGTCCTAAGAGACCCAGACACCACTTAGATTCACTTCGATAGTGACCACCTTTATTACCACTTGCAGAGTTCGCCTCATCTTGATGTTATGATATGGTATTTGTAACACGCCTATACACAAATGTTGCTGGGTGTCATGGTGCAGGGTAAGAGCACTAGTCCATGTGTCTCCACCTTGTCAGTGAGTAGGATGAACCTTACTTCTTCTAAACTAAGAACAACCCCAACTGTGGCCTCCACCCTCCCCCATCGGCAACCCCAACCATCTTCACATCAACCATTGCTCGCGCTCGGGGGGCTTATCAGGGCCCAGAGATCCCGGTCACCCAGTTTCAATAGTTCTCTCCACTTGTCCGAGGCCTGCCGAGTTCTACCACCCCTCTCCTCCGCTTCGTCAAGTCGTTCCCTGTGTTTGTCCAAACGGGCCTGCATGTGGTCCACCTTGCAGGCTAGTGTGTCCATTTTCCCATCTATTGATTGAATGCTGGCATGTACCTGACTGAACATTGCCTTAATATCACAGAGCATTTAGTCAGAGATCAACACAGGTCTCTGTGGCGTCCCCTCCCAGGGGTTGTCTCCATTTCCAGAGGATGTGGATGGTGTTGCAGCGTCAAAGTTCAGTTTAGTTTGTTGCTTGTGTGATTTATGTGCTTTAGACATGATGCAGGGATGGATATTGGGGGCTCACTTGTGCAGTGTGTCGCCAGCCACTCTAAGCGTCTCACTGGTCACCACCAGCTGTTCCTTGCAGGTCACTTATCTAACCACGGGGATGAAGCTTCTCAGATTCCCCAGAGGAAGTCACATACCCCGGCTGGTAGTTGGGCAGGGGTCCGCCTTGCAGCCTGTTCTCTGTTTGTATTGCATATCCCAGTGTTCCCTCACAGGAGTACTGCAGGAGTCGTAGGTCCTATCCCTGGGAGCACGCCCAGTGCATGGCCTCCCTTGTCTGTCTCCTTGGTAACCCCAGGGGTTAAGGGGTAGGTGCCTGCGATAGTTGTATAGAGAGTACAGTGCGCAGCCAGGTGTTAGATCTGGGAGGTGTCCTGTGAGCCTTCAGCGCCCTGCGCCCTGAGATGCAACCGACCTTCCCTCACCTGTCGTGTCTCACCTGCGGCTAAGTCCAGGGTTCATTACAGGAGTATTGCAGAGGTGATAGCCGGCTCCTTGGGGGTGCCCCAAGCGCGTGGCCTTCCTTGTTCACTCTACAGTGACCCTCAGGGGTTAGGGGTGTGTCCCTGGGGGTATTTGTATGAGGGGCAGTGCCTGTGACCAAATGTTGGTGGTATGGTTCCTGAGCCACGTTGCGTGGGCCGATTCGGTGCACAACCCAGTGTGGTATGCCTCTGCTGTAAGCGCTTCAACAGCACAGCCGATCACCAGATCTTCCTTTCCACAGCGGCCCCAACAGCGCAGTCCAACACTGGGGCCACGTGTATGATCGAGGGCCGTGCCAGCTGCTATCTGACATCCTAACAGGTGAGTCGAGGAGGACCACTGCTTGCCTCTCTTCTTGCCAGTGTTAGTAGAGTATAGATCTCCCAGGGGGATCCTCTGCTGCAATGGGTGGGAGTACACAACTGATCACCATGTGTCTTGGGCTCTACACCTCCTCTGCCCCCAGGAGTCGTCGTGTCTTACTCAGCGGTGTAATCTCTTGAGTCCTTACCGCGAGATAGCACACCTCGCAAGGGGTGCAGTCAGGCTGCAGGCACTTGCAGCCTGACTGCACCCCTGAAATATTTCATTCAAAGGCCAAACCATATGGTTTGTCAATGCTATATTTAATTAATTCTTGTTAGCTGTTCCCACTTGTCCCCCCCTGACTATGGCAGAATGACCTTCTGCCTGGACCCTGAAGTTGAACCTAAAATACATAACACTTTAAAGGATAAGCAGGTAAGACCTAAACTCGTCAAGCATGCAACTTAGCTTCATCGCTGCAATGCTGGCTTTGCAGCAGAAGCAGAGTAGAAAGGAGGTCACTGGGGCCACATCAAATGGTCTGAGGGACTGCAAGTGTCCCGTGGTCTAAATAATGAGTATTCATGTCCTAGAAGAATACTGTAGAATTTGTTCCAATCATAAGAGCCTTCATTTGCAGTCGGCCGCTATGCCCTAGTCCTACCCAAGTCCTTAGCTCAGTGTAGGAAGCATGTGCTGATCTGGAATCCAACCCTTATATAGATGTTGTTACACCTTCTGGACCAGTGAAATGGGCTAAGTTTGATTATCTTCCTACACTTATCCCGAAAAACTCCCCAATGCCAGATCAGATGCAACACTTTTGGAAGAACTTCACTATCACACTAACTTTGTCACATAATACAGAACTGATACACAAATGAAGACTAAAGTCATGAAAATAAGAGATGACCTGCTGACAATTAACCCCAGAATTAATATGATTGAGACAAAGACAGTTCCCACAGAGAAGGCATTAAGACCTTTACAAAGAGCCTGCCAGAAGGGCTCAATGATGACGAACAAGTTGAGTGACCAAAACCGGAATCGTAGATCAAACGTCAACGTTTATGGTATATGAGATGGAGCAGAATCGGCACTTTGAGAAAAATTCCTCGAAATCAGCCTTCCTCAGAGCCCCAATTTCTGACAGTGCTTGAAATACACCAAACTCATCAACCTCCATCTAGATCAAGAGGAAGGGTAAAACTGTCTGAAAAGCCAATGCCCACCATCATGTGCCTCCCAGGAGACCCATAGGTCATGCAGATATTCAAGATGGAATAAGCGCTACACCCCATCACCTGGAATGGTCACAGCAACTCTGCTTTGGGAGACTTCTCCCCAAATTCAGGTAGGAAGAAAAGATTAATTCCTTGCCCTTAATTCTAGTACAAACTCTAAATATCCACTTTGATCTTCTACATCCGATCATGATGAAAATATCTCGCAACAGTAAAATCACGATTTTTGTCCAGAGACATTAGCGTCACATTTGAAAGCCTTAGATTCCACAGCAATGAAAGATACAGTAAAAAGGCTAATACACCATTAAGAATTTCTGAAAATTCCTAGAAAAAATCTGTTACGCCATGTTGTCTGAGTCAAGCAGTTCATTTAAAGAAACATGCATGTTTTTCAGTAAACTCAATACATTTAGTGTATTCTCGAAACAATCTCAGCTGAATTTTCAAAATATATTTGCTTTTTCAGTTAGTTTACCATTATCTAGGAATTCCCTTTTGATCACACCCATACAAGTAACAGGTTCAATATGTATTGGACAAGATATCAATAGTATGACAGGTTTTTAGTTAATACACGGTTAACTCGATTTCATGGTGATGTTGCACTCAAAAATATAGGCTCTGTGGAGGCTGGGGTAGTCAGCACCTTCTAGCGAAGGATAAAGCCTGCAACATAGTTTGTTCTATTTCCCTTGTATTGTCAAAAATCGGCTATGCAAAGAGCCTCTATCTTGGAATGCCAGAACGGCTCACAAAAAATCTTCAATGCATCCAAAACACTACAGCAAGGATACTCATGAGATTAAACAGAAGAGACCACATCACAGCAGCTCTCAGAAGCCTACATTGGCTCCCAGTAAAAGAAACACATTCAATTCAAAGCCCTCTGCATTGTCCACAGATCATTACATGGACAAGGAGCTGTATTTCTGTAGGCCAAAATCAGCCGCTACCAACCAGGAAGAGACCTAAGATCAACTGACGACCTCCAAATGGAGACAAAAACAATACAACAAAAGGAAATGCAGAGGAACTGCATTCACACGCCTAATTGCTAATCTATGGAACACAATGCCAAATGAAATTAGGACCACAGAAGACCACATCACCTTTGGAAAATAACTGAAAACTTGGCTATTCAACTGCCAATAACCTGCACAAAAGGGGACAATACCAGCAATACTAATGGGGACCAAAGGAAAGCCACTAAACCCTGCTTCCTACCCCTCCTCGCGTAGCCATGCGTCACATTTAGAAAGATTTGTGAAGATTAGCCATGCGTCACATCTAGAGATTTGTGAAGATTAGCCATGCGTCACATCTAGAGATTTGTGAAGATTAGCCATGCGCCACTATCGCTGTTTAATCTTGCTACATGAGAAGCACACTTCCTGCGCCGAGAGGGGCTAGTGGGAGTAGCCAATGTACTGCACTTAGAGAAATCTGTGGGAGTGGCTGGTGTACTGAGCTTGGAGCGGTGGCAGGGGCGGCCAGTGTATTCCACTTGGAAGAATTGGAGGGTATCATTGAGTTGCAGTTGGATGATGTGCTCCGAGGACACATGTGGAAGAACTAGAGAACAGCCAATGTACTGACCACCCTGCTCCTGCTCGACTCCAACATACCTCACATGTACTACACATGCCCTATGGTCTAGCCAAACTACATACCAACACAAACCAACTTTACTAACATTAGCATACACCAAACAATCCCAGACACTGTATCCTACCTGTACGGATACAACAAGCTAGTGCGTACAACCATAACTACCAGCCAAACCACACATGAAACACACATCCAACATAACAGACATTTGCATATAACAACCAACTGAGGCACCGGGCGTTACCCTTACGGATACAATAAGCCAGTGCACGCAATCAACGTATCTACAATCCAACACACAAAGATGACAGTTTTTCCTTGTTCTGGATCCTATCATTCTACCATCAGTAACCCACCCCGCCCCCTTTCTTTGCAGAGCCACGTGAGTGCCTGGAGATCACCCCAATGGTAACAGTGCACGGTATAAGACAATATAACATAACCTCCTCTTGAGCCTGTTGCTTACGGGTGTATCATTTATTATTAGCTATCGCTAGTTATCATTCGTTCCACAATTCCCTTGTGATGTGATTTAAGCTGAAAGATACTATAATTTGTTTTGCTTGGGATGGGGGATGCAGATCAATTGAGCAGGAGCTAAAACCAGCTCCTGTGTGTCTAGCATCTCCCCGTAGGCAGGAGCTAAAACCAGCTCCTGGGTGTCGAGCATCTCCCCATAGGCACGAGCTAAAATCAGCTCCTGGGTGTCGAGCATCTCCCTGTAGGCAGGAGCTAAAACCAGCTCCTGGGTGTCGAGCATCTCCCCGTAGGCAGGAGCTAAAACCAGCTCCTGGGTGTCGAGCATCTCCCCATAGGCACGAGCTAAAATCAGCTCCTGGGTGTCGAGCATCTCCCTGTAGGCAGGAGCTAAAACCAGCTCCTGGGTGTCGAGCATCTCCCCGTAGGCAGGAGCTAAAACCAGCTTCTAGGTTCCAGGCATATCCCTGTAGGCAGGGGCTAAAACCAGCTCCTGGGTGTCGGGCATCACCCTGTGGGCAGGAGCTAAAACCAGCTCCTGGGTCTCAGGCATCTCCCTGTGAGCAGGAGCTAAAACCAGCTCCTGGATGGTGGGCATCACCCTGTAGGCAGGAGCGAAAACCAGCTCCTGGGTGTCTGGCATCTCCCCATAGGCAGGAGCTAAAACCAGCTCCTGGGTGTCGGGCATCACCCTGTGGGCAGGAGCTAAAACCAACTCCTGGATGTTGGGCATCACCCTGTGGACAGGAGCTAAAACCAGCTCCTGGGTGTCGAGCATCTCCATGTAGGCAGGAGCTAAAACCAGCTCCTGGATGTTGGGCATCATGCTGTGGGCAAAAGCTAAAACCAGCTCCTGGGTGTTGGGCATCACCATGAAGGCAGGAGTGAAAACCAGCTCCTAGATGTCGAGCATCTCCCCGTAGGCAGGAGCTTAAACCAGCTTCTGGGTGTCGGGCATCACCTTGTAGGCAGGGGCTAAAACCAGCTGCTGGGTGTCGGGCATCACCCTGTGTATTGGATGTGTTCTAATTCGTCTTCATTAACATTCTCAAATACTCAACGTTAATGTCACATTTACATGTTTGGAAGGCAGCAGTTGGCCCTTAGGAGCCAATGGAAGCTCCTGGTAGCTGTTGGTTTCAAGCTAATCAGGCTCTACTAGGCTAGAAGCAGGAGCTAAATAGCTCCCAGCTCCCCTCAATTTCAAACCCTAGGGATGGTGGTGGGAGGCTAGAAGAGACACGCTTTTCATTTTTCTCTTCTCTGATCTTGCGATCATTCCAGTCGCACATGGCTGGCGGGTATCAGGGGAACATACTGTTTTATCAGTGGCGGCTGGTGATTGAAGGGGCGTAAACATTTCCCTTCAATGTGCATGAGCAACTGAGCGTAGAAAGAGAGCCCCAACCAACCAAGATGGGTGCTGGGGGTTCTTCCCCAGAGGACTTTTTTTTACATAATGGGTTCAAATGATGCATTTTACGTCAAACATTCTGTGAAAAATTGTGTAAAAAGCCACATTTTACTTTCATTTTTCTAGGGTAACACATGAACAAATCCAATAGATGCCAGGCCACCAACAGTGAAAAAGAGCATTTGTTGATGCATTTTCATGATGCCTTTCCCCACATTATATGTCAGCATTCCAGTGTAAAAACATTTTCATGTTGACTATGTCCAGACATGTGCACGATAAATGCACCAATATAGACCAGTATCCCGATGCATAAACATTCATGCTAGCATTACCGATAATGCTAGTAAAAATGCAATACCACTGTAAGAAAACATGTCCATTCTGGTTGCACCAATGTAGGCCACTGCCCCCCATAACAGCACTTATGATGGTGGTGTTGCCCAAAATGACAGTAAAATGCCATGCCACCCTAAGAAAACATGTACATACCGGCTGCACCAATGTAGGCCAGTGTGCGCATGTAAGAACACTCATGTTGCCTTTACTGATAATACCTATACAAATGATATGCCACTGTAAGAAGACATGTCCATACTGGCTGCACCATTGCAGGCCTGTATCCCCACTTATTTTTATTTTTTAAATTATTTGAATTTATATAGTGCACAAAGCGGCCCTGGAGCATCGTTACACTGTTACAGCAGTGCTTACTTAGTTAAAAGGCAAAAGGACAAGGGCACCTCTCTGTGGTTCTTGTTTACATTGAACCTTTTTCCAGACAGGTGAACAATACAGAGACAAAAGGAGGCCAGGAAAAAATAAAGCAGACAGCGTCGGTAGGAGACCTCCTCACTGAGCAGGGTGAGTGAGCTGTGGTACTAGTGTGCTAGTTAAAGAGCTCGGTTTTAAGCACACTCAATATGATAGCTTTGCTCGTAAAAATATTATGCTTTCAGTTTTGGGCGTGAAGACTCCCCAGTTTCCTTGCAGGCGGGGGCTATCCTCCCCCAGCCTGCACGTGCACTGATTCATGCACGTTTACACACAGGCGCATATGCTACAACATACACACTGACTGCACACATTCACATGTGCACCCATTTGCCTCAAAATACGCACTGCACTCTCATTCACATGCATTCTCACACATGCTTAGACAGAAATAACCCCTTGCATACACACAAATATACATATGTACACACAGGGCACAACATTTGCACCCGCCACTAGCCATTTGCAATTGTTAATTGACTCTTGGAGAGTAGGAAATTGTGTGCTGTGTGTATGTGTAGAACTGAGATGGCAAGTGACTTTTTATGGCTGGCTAGTAACTTGTAACTTGAGTTTGTTACCACTACAAATACACATAGTTTTGGTGTCCTTACCTGTACCACACTTGTTAAATGTTAAATGTTAAAGGTATTTGTACCGCGCACCGTCACCAACGGAATTGGTCCCCAGGCGCTCTGGCGGATCTGTAAGCGATAAGGTGGGATGGGTTAGTAAGGTGAAGAGGGAGTAGGATAGTGAGAGGAGTGGTGTTCTGTTGGCAGCTTCAGCTTGTTATACACCAGATACTGAGCTTTGGTGCAGGTATTGGATCGTTGTCAGTCCGTGTGTGCTGTTGCTCCGGCTTATGTGTTGTTGCAGTGTTGTGAAGTGCGTGCGGCTTGTGGTGCGAGAGATGGTTGTGTGAGTTTATCAGTGAGATAAGTATGCAGAGTTTGAGGATTTATTGGTTAGTGGTTTACCTGACCTTTAGCATGCTATCAATCACAGTTTACTCTGAGTGTGGCACTTGTTGGCCTTCACAGTCTTATCTAGAAGCGGCGCCGGTCAATGTTCAGAGTTCTATCTAGGTGTGGGCATGCTAACATTCACAATCTTGTCTAGGAGCGGCGCAGGCTGGTGTTCAAAGTTCTAAGTGTGGCACATGCTAATCTTCAAGTTTCATCTGGGCGCGGGCATGCTATCCTTCAATCAAAACCTAGCTAGATGCGACGCAGACTAGTATTCACAATTCTAGCTAAGTGTGGACATGTTAATATTCACTATTCTAGCTAAGTGTGGACATGCTAATATTCACAATTCTAAGTGTGGACATGCTAATATTTACCAATCTAAGTGTGGACATGCCAATATTCACAATTCCATCTAGATGCGACGCAGACTAGTATTCACAATTCCAGCTAAGTGTGGACATGCTAATATTCACTATTCTAGCTTAGTGTGGACATGCTAATATTCACAATTCTAAGTGTGGACATGCTAATATTTACCAATCTAAGTGTGGACATGCCAATATTCACAATTCCATCTAGATGCGACGCAGACTAGTATTCACAATTCCAGCTAAGTGTGGACATGCTAATATTCACAATTCCATCTAGATGCGACGCAGGCTAATATTTACAATTCTATCTAAGTGTGGACATGCTAATATTTTCCAATCTGTCTAAGTGCGGACATGCCACTTCTGGTCAGGACTCCCGCTGCTGTGCATGCTGCCTAGATGTCAATTAAAAATCTCCCCCTTTTTGGTTCCTAACAAATGTGATGGAGCCGAAGCACCACCAACTCCACCCCCAGGCCGTCTTTAGCTGAAGGAGTGCTCAGTGTTTCCACTAGGCTGGCTTGCCTCCTTCATAATAGGTGGGTCAGTGCTGCCTCACCTGTAATAAATGAACCACCACTGTGCTATATATCATTATATTCTTTGGATGTCTATGTAATTGGAACAGAGCATGCGCACATACATACACACGCACACCCAGCCCCTCTGCTCTCCATTCAGATACAGCTCGGAGATGGGGCAGAGAGAGAGTGAGAAGACAGACTGCGTGAGACAGAGGGAGTGATAGATTGGAGAGGGACAGATTAAGAGGCACTAAGGAAGAGAGAGAGAGAGAGGAACAGGCTGGCTGGGACGGGAAGAGAGGGGGACGGTGTGAGGGGGCAGAGAGAGAGGGACAGGTGAAGAGAGATGAACAGGGAGAGAGAGAGGGATAAAAAGGGAGAGGGGGAGAGGCAGAGAGTGACAGAAAAGGGGCTGAGGGAGGGGGAAGGAGGAGGGAGGGGTGGAGGTATCAAAGGAGAGTGGGTGGAAGGGATGGAAGGATAGTGCATGGACGAAACGATGCATAGGAGAGGGAGAAAGCAATAGAGGGGTGAAGGTAGAGTAATAGAGAGGGGATGTTGGGAGAGAGGAATGGAGGGAAAGCATACACTTCACTGACAGAGAGAGAGAGTTCTCCTTTCAGCGCACTTCTCACCCAGTGAGAGAGTTACTGAAAGAGTCCGTGCCACAAGATGACTTTCACCCACTGACACAGACCACACTGATAGAGATAGTCACACACAGAGACTGGGGAGAGTCAGGAAGAGGGGAGAGCAAGAGAGAGAGAGAGAGAGAAAGAGAGAGAGAGAGAGAGAGAGGGAGAGAGATTGGGATGGGTGAGAAAAACAAGACTATACTGATGCAGAGAGCGGGAGAGAGCTCTTACCAGACCACAGTACGAGAGCGCGAGAGAGAAAGCACGAAAAAGAAAGAGAGCAAGAGAGAAGGTCCAGTCAACATATATGCTCCTACCGCGGTCTCAATCTCTTATACCTGTTCAATGCATACCAGATTCTCCTCGTGGGGGTTGGGGGGCATTTTAATCACCCGTTAGCTTCAGTACCACGCAAACAAGCATCACCTAAATTCAAATCCTCAAATTCAGAAAGCAACGATGGCACCCATACAACATGAACGTCTAATGGATTCCTAGCATGTACAAAATCCATCTGAAAAGAATTGTGCATTCTACCCATGCCCACATGGTCCTGATAGTGGAATGAACATGCTGCGCAACTCGCGTAACTTCTGTTCAAAACTTAAAAAGCAGAGGATTGAGCCAATCCCAATCCCTGTCCATGCGGCCATTTAGTCCAGTCTTGAAGATCTCGCTGCCTCTGTGATTCACTCCTTACTGGTATCTGCGTTGGCCACAAATCCAGAAAGCAATCACTGTCTCTCCAACCCAGCGGTCCTCTAGGATGCCCTTTAAGGCAGTCACAAAGGGAGTCGTGATTGGAATTGCGTCAAGAAAATATATAGAAAACCAACATCACTAGAAAGAGACACCAATACGTTATAAAGACTTCACCTCTGCTCCTACTTTAACGCGTACCTATCAGCTATAAAGGAACAGCATGTATTGAATGAAATCCTAGCAAATAGAATGAGAACTGGAATCTCACTCTATAAAACATAGGTTTTCAGCTACTCCAATGAAGCACAGACACTACTGGCTAACCATTTCAAAGCTACAATCAAAGAGAATGCCACAATAAGAGCCTGCTGGGCAAAGGGAAAGACCTGCTCAATCAACGTTCAGAAACTGCTGTCTCTGTCAGAAGGTAGCAAATGTCCCTTTGAAATGTCGATTCTATGGGGTGTCGGAGGATTTCTGGTTGGCACGTGTTTTGAGGTGTTACTTCTTTGCCAAAGTTTCATCTGGAAAGTGCTCACATAAACTCTGTTCACATCCACAATACTCTCCAAAAAAGGTCGTCGGGTTTTCTGTCCACATTCGAGAAGATAACCCCTCGAATAACGTTTCAGGGAGTACGGTGTCGCTTCAAAAGACAGACCTACTTCACAGCTGATGAAGTAAGTGTCATCTCTTTATTGTCAGTTTGTTATACTTGATTCTCTTCGTTTGTTTTCCACTAACTTTCTCAATTTCCCCTCAGATCCCTCCCGGATTATAACGTTTCCCGTTACCTGCTCTTGGCGTCGGGATGTCTCCCGGGTTCTACTGGGTGTCTTGTGACGGTATTTAGATTCTCTCTGGCTGGGAGCTTGTCTCCGAGGCTCTGTAGAGCTTACTGCTCTGATGGTGGTAACAGATGTTAGAGAGAATTCTCACCGAAGTGCTAAATTCTCTCTACCTTAGAGCCCTCCAGCTCTTTTGCTATATTTTGGGACTTTGAACTTTTCATTTTCAATGTGTTTTACTTTTGTGTTTCTTGTGATATGCAGTTTTAAAACAACTCCATAGGCATCATGTTTTTCTTGTGTGTCACACACCACCTTCAGTGCAGTGACACAGGGATGTCTTTCAGACTTCCCAAGGTTTAAATACCTTCTCGGGGACTGACTACTGTCTCCCAGAGCATGTAAAGTTCATTTGACTTTACTAGTCTTTTTAAATTTACAGACCCAGCACACACTATCTTCCTATAGAGTGCTGGAGGGGTTACCTGGCATCCCCTGAGTCTGAACACTCATGTAACAGTCAAATGTTACCCTTTCCCTCTTGAAATGGCTGGTGGTAGTGGCTTCAAACAAATTACCATGATTTTTCCCAACTCCGAACACGAGTACGTAAAAATCGAGTCAGCCATTTATTTCAATATGGTGCCCAAGACCTGTCGGTAAAAACAGACTCCAGTCAACTTTTTTCACTGTTTATTTTAGGAAAGGTCCTTCTTGTGTTAAACTCTGCGCGCCAAACCAGGTTTGCCATGCAGAGCTTGTTTGTTGACCTTTGGCGGGCTTCAGTGCTGAAGCCCGCCTCTGGCGCTTGTGTGTCTGGGGTGGACAAGATGTGAGGGAGGTGCCCGAAACTCCCTGTGCTTAGTCTCCTAGGAGACCTGAATGCACTCTGGCATGATTGGCCGGCTCGTTGTCCGGCAAGGACAGCCACCCTGCTGTGTGAGTGACAGCCAGGCTGGAATGAATGGGGGAAAACTGTTTAACCTTTTAAGTGCCATTGTTGTCCCCCCCCCAGTGCCACAGGGTTTTTTTTTAAATCGCGGTAAACACCGCAAAACCCGCCCAACATTTCCCCTGTCATTAACCCCTTAAGTGCCACCGACGAGCCGGCTCGTCGGTGGCAACCTGGAGCGTTTTTTACCGACGAGCCGGCTTGTCGGTGGCATTTAAGAGGTTAAAAGTAGGCCTCTGGGATTTGGAAAGCAGAGTCGACCACTGGAATGAAAGAACCAAAGACGAGCTGAAGGAAGATGACTGCTGCAACTCCTGGTCCACCGGTGAAGCCCTGCTGCAGGCCCGAATTGCCTGAAACTCCATCGACAGAGAAGCCCTTCAAGGTTAACTTCTTCCATTGAGTTTGGTGGGAACAACCAACTCACAAGTCACCTGGACACATCTCTGTACTGGTCGAATTTTCTTCGGAGTGCTGTTGAAAACAGGATAGCCAGTGAGAAGGATACCAGTTTGTGGTCTTTAAGGGAGTCACACCTTAAACCGACGTTTTGCCAAGCTTGTGGCCTCTTCCCTGGGCAGTGTAGGAACCTCCCGACGTCCTCCTTCTTGGCCCCATAACTGAAGCTCAGGAACAGCGAGATCTGCAGGAACTGCCAGGAACAACTGCCTCAGCTACAGCTCTTCTTCATTTAAAAGGTACTGTGCAACCGCGATCAGGAAATCTTTTCGGCCGCTGTGAAAGTTTGTGAAACTTTCACAACTTTGAAGGCTTGTCCTTCCCTAAACCGACATATAACTTTTCATCTGACCAACTACTTCTAAAAACTGTGGCAAAGACTTAACCGTTTACTACCAGAACTGTGCTATCCTATGCAAGACTCTGAACCATTGACTTTGGCCCAGGCCTATTGAATTGAATTGCTGGTTGTAGTGAACTGAAACTATTTGGTGTCAGGTAATAAAATTGCAGCAAAAATGTCGCAGGTAAAACAAATTGCAGCAAAAATGCTGTGGTTTGACCCGTTAAAGGTGTACCCCATTATACCATTTAAGGGGACCGGGGGATGTGGGGGTGTCCCCCGCTCCCCTTAAATTGTATAATGGGTCCATGTACATGATTGTGGTGCAAAAAACCACAGCATTTTTGCCGCAATATTTTGTAGTCACAGCTATTTTTGCTGCGATTTTAAGACATGGAACCAACTATTTGCCCTACCTCTGAAAGTATTTGTGCTTTGATTCTTTTATCCTTGTCTTTTTACCCCTTTCTAAAGTATCTGAAGTTCGATTTTGCTCCCACTTCAGGGGAGCTGAACTTGTTCAGAAACTGATTGGTTGTGTATTGTAGTATATTAGATTGTGATATTGAGCTGCTCTTACTAGTGGAATGTTTTCCAACTGACTGTGTAAATAAATGTGTATTCTTTTACCAAGAAACCTTGAGTAAGTGTTTGTTTGAACCACTGTGATTGCTAGTCCTTTGTGTAACCCCTTGTACTGCTCACTTTACTCTTGAGATAAGTCTGACTGCTCAGCCACTGCTACCACATTACTGTGTAGTACAGGCTTGTACCAAAGGTGAAATTGTACTGACACTTGTAGTCTTAATTGTGTGTAGTGTTCCCAAAGGGTACTGCATGTGATTCTGCCTAACAACAGATTCGACTGTCCCTTCTGTACCGGCTAGGCATACACCACCACTCGGGATTTCCACAGGCTCGTTTCGGCTCCCTTGCTACAGACCTGGGGTTGCGGTTTCAGTGTAGTTGTTGGACCACACGCTCCACCCGCTACAGGTCACGCCACTGCAATACACTCTTTGTCCTTCCATTGGGCCAGCTCTGGACGAATGATTAGATGCTTTCCAAGTGTCTCACCAGTGATATCTGTTTCTTTCACTGTGGCATTGTATTGACTCTTTTCTGTCTCAGTCTTACTTTTGGCCACCAGCACCCAGATTGTGCTTTAGTAATGTTTTGTGTTCTGCTTCGAGCGGGACGCATTCTCCTGTCTCTAAATTTTCTTCTCATACTATCAACAGTTAGTTGGCCCACGAGATGTCCTTGTGTGTTCCTTTGAACCACCCAAACCCGCCATGTTGCTCGCCTCTCCCTGCTGCTGAGCTCTCGGTCGCTCTCGATCTTCATTTCAACCTTGATGTCTTCCTTTGCGGTTTCCTCTCGCCTTTGCTCTCGCTCTCCGTCGTTTGTTTCTGACGTCTTGATATAGTGGGTTTCCGCCCTATCGTAACATCAGCTTAATTTATTACAGCTGGTTGAGCACTTTCTAACTAACTGCAGCATGTGCAGGCTTGCTCTAGTGCCGTTACCTTTGTTATGTTATGTTATGCTAAAGGTTCTTATACCAGGCATTGTTGCCACCTGCGTGGTCTCCTGGCGCTCTGGCGGATCTGTAAAGCAAGGAGGGAGGTGGCTCTCCATGAGGTCATCCTGCATACTTCCATCCATAGGGGGACTTTTGGTTAGCGGGCACACCACCCTAGCCTAATGGAAATGGCCTCACCCCCCCCCCCCCGAGAAAAGTGATGCTATCTAACGGATCATCACAACACAAAATAAACAAAAAATATGATCTAAGTGGGAGGAAATGTACCAAATCATAAAGGATAATGATTCACATGGATTTTGGAAGTGGATGAACAATAGCGACGATCGTGTGCATGAAATAATGACCATCTCTGAAGAGACTTGTACTCAACACATTGCCAAAGTCACCAACTTCCACAAACATGATAGAGTCCTAGCCATGCTGGAGGCCAGGCAGAAATATATGCACAGGTCTTACTCGAGGAGTTAAACCAATGGGCTGAGAAGCATAACATCTTACCCTATAACCAAGCTGGATTTAGACAAGGAACATCTACCTCTGTTTATGCGATGGATTTAACATTACCCATAGAAAAGTCCAAAAACACCTATTGCCGCCGAGTATACGCTGTGTAAACTGATTTTACTGCAACTTTTGAAATGATTAAGAGACATTTACTATGGAAAAAACAGGTAAATTGGGGCATTCGAGAAGGTTTGATAAGTATGATTATATCATTACACGAAAACACAACAGCAGCAGTCTAAATGTACACTAATGGATGTATTACACAGACTATAGCAATATGAAATTGTTTAGAAGAGGGCTGTGTTTCAGACCGATTTTTGTTTAATTCGGATCTAGCTGGCATCCCATCCGCATTAATAAAATTCGAAGGCAAGACATTCCCTCCCGGGATCAGGTATACAAAAATGAACCGGCTTGGATAAGAGGATGACATTGTATTGTTTGATTCAATGATTATTGGTCTCCAGCACTAGCTAAAATCCCTTTAAGACTATTATGATGTAAATAGTCTCAAAATAAAACACTCAAAAACTAAAATCACAGTGTTTAATTTTCAAAAATACAATCTCTAAATGATACATTAGTGGGACGAACATTGAGCGTGTGACTGAATATGTCTTCTTAGGAATAACAATAGATGAAAGACTGAATTAGTTCTCCCAAATCCACAGGCTAAAGAGCAGATGCGTCGAACTGACACAAATACTGAAGAACCAACTGAAGCAAGGTGGCAGACTTACTTGAGTGCCACTGATTGAAAGTTACAATGGGAAAATAACCTCTATCATATTGTATGAAAGGGAAATATGGGCTGAACGCAACTGGGAACAATGTTTACAAAATTGAAGGAAAATGCCTAAAAATCCAATAGAGTTCCCCACATCTACCACTTTAGAACACATCTGCATGGAATTGAGAATTAGACCCATAAAATCCAGAATATTACAAACTATGCACTTATCTTACCTTAAATATAAAAAGGGACAGATTGGAACGTTAAGAGGAAAGCCAAATGAGTTCTTCAGTGACCCACAAACTCTTAAGCTCTCAGCTCCGGCTACTAGGCTAACAATGTATTTCTTGTTTGCATACATTATTTTAATTATCAATTAATAATATTATTAGCATCAATAATAAAGTACACAATCTACACAAAACGAACACACACGAATGGTCCACAGTAACGATCAACCAAAAGCTCAAATCAGAATGACATAAGAGGGATTGCCAACAGAAATGAGTTGACTTGCATACTAAGACCTACGCTGGTAGATACTTAACTAAACTCAAGGGGATGCCCATATATGGGACAAAATTCCTTTGCCCACATATCAGAAGAACTTACTCCTTACCTCTTATTGAAATTCAATCTCCTTCCAACTTTGGAACAGATTGGGGCATGGTTGAAACTGCCACTTCGAAGTTGTAAGTGCTGATGATGTAATCATACACCAGAACTGCCAAAGATCTACTAGTATACTGCCAGGATATAGAAAATCCGGGAAGCCTTTTTGTATATATGACTAAAAAAAATACAGAAAGATTTGATGACTAGGAATAATAACGGTTTCGTATTTGCTGCTATGAAGTTGTGGCATTGATATGATATGATATGATAGGTGATTTTTAACGCGCTTAATAGCCAGAGGTTTCTAAGTGCGGACCCGGGATCAAACCTGTGTTTGCTCTCTGTTGTTGTTTTGCTTCCAAGGCGAGCATTTTGCCCCTGAGCTGTCCTACCGAGACAATGTTTTGCTAAGTAGAAGTTAATGCGTTGTATATTCAATTTTGACTGAACTGGGAAAAATCTCAAGTATTTTAATTGTGGATATCTTTTAACTGTGAATTTGGAGGAAGTATTAATACTGTAAACTGTCAGGTTCCATGTGGTTCCATGTGATTTTAACTAAAAATGTATTAACGAAAACCTTTTTAACGAACCTAAAATACTGAAAAAATACAAGTACCTGTTTTTCTAGGTTTAAAATCCCACCCGAACCCCCTACCCATTTTAATCCTTTACCCGACCCCTCATACATATTTTTACCCAAAATCGTTATTAATTTTTCATTAACATCACTGGGTACCAACTGTCATACTTCAAACCAGTACTATTATATACCTTACTGAATAGTTTCCGCTTTTATGTACTATTTATGTTGTATAAGATCACATTGATCATATGTACAAAAGAAAAACACAAGTTGGTGAACACTGAGGTCAATTAATTTATGGCTTGTGGTGGCATCGGGTTTGGGCAACCTGGCAAAAAATCTTGAACAAAATCTTTTGGCAGTCATCTGGTTACCGGTGGGGCTACTTAAAGACCAAAGAGCTTTTTCCTTTCTGAATAAATGTGTTTGCCTTCAGGTATCATTCTTATAACAATTTTGAAAAACTAAAGAAAGTCAGCACTGATTGTTTGGGAAATGTGGGTATGTATATTTTAAACAAATTAGAATACACCAATAATAATATCTAAAAAGTGAGGTAGTGCTCATTTACATTGTAAACAACATGGGATTCTTTTTGGGACTACATTGGACCGACACAATGCTTCACCTGCCTTCACTTAATCCATAGCTCTCTTGGGTGTGGGAGCACAACAGAGGTGCAGAGTCACATTCCAGAGTTATGCGCCAATTATCCAAGACACTTAAGAGCATTAAGCAGGCATGAATTCTTCATGTAATTAGGTCAACGGCCAACATATAGGCTCATTGGGTTCCAAGTATGACAAGAGGTGTCCATAGGGGCGCACAGGTCCGTGTTCAGATAAGGTATGTGCATCCATTACGTGTGTACGTAGGGACAGGCAGGCCCTCGTTCAGATAAGGTGTGTGCATCCATTACGCGTGTCGGTAGGGGCACGCAGGCCCTCATTCAGATAAGGTGTGTGCATCCATTACGCGTGTCCGGGCTCATTCAGATAAGGTGTGTGCATCCATTACGCGTGTCCGTAGGGGCACGCAGGCCCTCGTTCAGGTAAGGTGTGTGCACCCATTACGTGTGTCCGGGCTCATTCAGATAAGGTGTGTGCATCCATTACGCGTGTCGGTAGGGGCATGCAGGCCCTTGTTCAGATAAGGTGTGTGCATCCATTACGCGTGTCCGGGCTCATTCAGATAAGGTGTGTGCATCCATTATGCGTGTCCGTAGGGGCACGCAGGCCCTCGTTCAGATAAGGTGTGTGCATCCATTACGTGTGTCCGGGCTCATTCAGATAAGGTGTGTGCATCCATTACGCGTGTCGGTAGGGGCACGCAGGCCCTCATTCAGATGAGGCCAGTGCATCCATTAGGGGCACGCAGGCCCTCGTTCAGATAAGGTGTGTGCATCCATTACACGTGTCGGTAGGGGCACGCAGGCCCTCGTTCAGATAAGGTGTGTGCATCCATTACGCGTGTCGGTAGGGGCACGCAGGCCCTCGTTCAGATAAGGTATGTGCATCCGTTACGCGTGTTGGTAGGGGCACGCAGGCCCTCGTTCAGATAAGGTGTGTGCATCCATTACGCGTGTCCGGGCTCATTCAGATAAGGTGTGTGCATCCATTATGCGTGTCCGTAGGGGCACGCAGGCCCTCGTTCAGATAAGGTGTGTGCATCCATTACGCGTGTCTGTAGGGGCACGCAGGCCCTCGTTCAGATAAGGTGTGTGCATCCATTACGCGTGTCGGTAGGGGCACGTAGGCCCACGTTCAGATAAGGTATGTGCATCCGTTACGCATGTCGGTAGGGGCACGCAGGCCCTCGTTCAGATAAGGTGTGTGCATCCATTACGCGTGTCCGGGCTCATTCAGATAAGGTGTGTGCATCCATTATGCGTGTCCGTAGGGGCACGCAGGCCCTCGTTCAGATAAGGTGTGTGCATCCATTACGCGTGTCCGTAGGGGCACGCAGGCCCTCGTTCAGATAAGGTGTGTGCATCCATTACACGTGTCCGTAGGGGCACGCAGGCCCTCGTTCAGATAAGGTGTGTGCATCCATTACGCGTGTCCGGGCTCATTCAGATACGGTGTGTGCATCCATTACGCATGTCCGTAGGGGCGCACAGGCCCTTGTTCAGATGAGGCCTGTGCATCCATTAGGGGCACGCAGGCCCTCATTCAGATAAGGTGTGTGCATCCATTACGCGTGTCGGTAGGGGCACGCAGGCCCTCGTTCAGATAAGGTGTGTGCATCCATTACGCGTGTCCGTAGGGGCACGCAGGCCCTCGTTCAGATAAGGTGTGAGCATCCATTACGCGTGTCGGTAGGGGCACGCAGGCCCTCGTTCAGATAAGGTGTGGCATCCATTACGCGTGTCGGTAGGGGCACGCAGGCCCTCGTTCAGATAAGGTGTGTGCATCCATTACACGTGTCCGTAGGGGCACGCAGGCCCTCGTTCAGATAAGGTATGTGCATCCGTTACGCGTGTCGGTAGGGGCACGCAGGCCCTCGTTCAGATAAGGTGTGTGCATCCATTACGCGTGTCCGGGCTCATTCAGATAAGGTGTGTGCATCCATTATGCGTGTCCGTAGGGGCACGCAGGCCCTCGTTCAGATAAGGTGTGTGCATCCATTACGCGTGTCCGTAGGGGCACGCAGGCCCTCATTCAGATAAGGTGTGTGCATCCATTACGCGTGTCCGTAGGGGCACGCAGGCCCTTGTTCAGATAAGGTGTGTGCATCCATTACACGTGTCCGTAGGGGCACGCAGGCCCTCGTTCAGATAAGGTGTGTGCATCCATTACGCGTGTCGGTAGGGGCACGCAGGCCCTCGTTCAGATAAGGTGTGTGCATCCATTACGCGTGTCGGTAGGGGCACGCAGGCCCTCGTTCAGATAAGGTGTGTGCATCCATTACGCGTGTCGGTAGGGGCACCAGGCCCTCATTCAGATAAGGTGTGTGCATCCATTACGCGTGTCCGGGCTCATTCAGATAAAGTGTGTGCATCCATTATGCGTGTCGGTAGGGGCACGCAGGCCCTCATTCAGATAAGGTGTGTGCACCCATTACACGTGTCCGTAGGGGCACGCAGGCCCTCGTTCAGATAAGGTGTGTGCATCCATTACGCGTGTCGGTAGGGGCACGCAGGCCCTCATTCAGATGAGGCCAGTGCATCCATTAGGGGCACGCAGGCCCTCGTTCAGATAAGGTGTGTGCATCCATTACGCGTGTCCGTAGGGGCACGCAGGCCCTCGTTCAGATAAGGTGTGTGCATCCATTACGCGTGTCCGTAGGGGCACGCAGGCCCTTGTTCAGATAAGTTGTGTGCATCCATTACGCGTGTCCGGGCTCATTCAGATATGGTGTGTGCATCCATTACGCGTGTCCGTAGGGGCGCACAGGCCCTTGTTCAGATGAGGCCTGTGCATCCATTAGGGGCACGCAGGCCCTCATTCAGATAAGGTGTGTGCATCCATTACACGTGTCCATAGGGGCACACAGGCCCTCGTTCAGATACGGTGTGTGCATCGATTACGCGTGTCGGTAGGGGCACGCAGGCCATCGTTCAGATAAGGTGTGTGCATCCATTACGCGTGTCAGTAGGGGCACGCAGGCCCTCGTTCAGATAAGGTGTGTGCATCCATTACGCGTGTCGGTAGGGGCACGCAGGCCCTCATTCAGATAAGGTGTGTGCATCCATTACGCGTGTCCGGGCTCATTCAGATAAGGTGTGTGCATCCATTACGCATGTCCGTAGGGGCATGCAGGCCCTTGTTCAGATAAGGTATGTGCATCCATTACTCGTGGCCGTAGGGGCAGGCAGGCCCTCGTTCAGATAAGGTGTGTGCATCCATTACGTGTGTCGGTAGGGGCACGCAGGCCCTCATTCAGATAAGGTGTGTGCATCCATTACGCGTGTCCGGGCTCATTCAGATAAGGTGTGTGCATCCATTACGTGTGTCGGTAGGGGCACGCAGGCCCTCATTCAGATAAGGTATGTGCATCCATTACTCGTGGCCGTAGGGGCACGCAGGCCCTCGTTCAGATAAGGTGTGTGCATCCATTACGCGTGTCGGTAGGGGCACGCAGACCCTCATTCAGACAAGGCGTGCACATCCATTATGGTGTCCGTAGGGGCATGCAGGCCCTCGTTCAGACAAGGCGTGTGCATCCATTATGCGTGTCCGTAGCGGCACGCAGGCCCTCATTCAGATAAGGCATGCGCATCCATTATGCGTGTCCGTAGGGGCACGCAGGCCCTCATTCAGACAAGGCGTGCACATCCATTATGGTGTCCGTAGGGGCATGCGGGCCCTCGTTCAGACAAGGCGTGCGCATCCATTATGCGTGTCCGTAGGGGCACGCAGGCCCTCATTCAGACAAGGCGTGCGCATCCATTATGGTGTCCGTAGGGGCATGCAGGCCCTCGTTCAGACAAGGCGTGCGCATCCATTATGCGTGTCCGTAGCGGCACGCAGGCCCTCATTCAGATAAGGCGTGCGCATCCATTACGTGTGGCCCTCGGGGCACGCAGGCCCTCGTTCAGACAAGGCGTGCGCATCCATTATGGTGTCCGTAGGGGCACGCAGGCCCTCGTTCAGACAAGGCGTGCCCATCCATTATGCGTGTCCGTAGGGGCACGCAGGCCCTCGTTCAGATAAGGCGTGCGCATCCATTATGGTGTCCGTAGGGGCACGCAGGCCCTCGTTCAGACAAGGCGTGCGCATCCATTATGCGTGTCCGTAGGGGCACGCAGGCCCTCGTTCAGATAAGGCGTGCGCATCCATTATGCGTGTCCGTAGGGGCACGCAGGCCCTCGTTCAGACAAGACGTGCGCATCCATTATGCGTGTCCGTAGGGGCACGCAGGCCCTCGTTCAGACAAGGCGTGCGCATCCATTACGTGTGTCCATAGGGTCACGCAGGCCCTTGTTCAGATAAGGTGTGTGCATCCATTACGCGTGTCCATAGTGCCAGTTTTTGGAGTGGACCAAAAGCAAATAGTGTGGGCTTGCAGAATCAAAACCAAATCTTCTGAATGTATGAAACAAAAAGGTATTTCGTAGTAAAGGTGAATAGCTGAATATTATCTATATTTTCTTGTGCACTAAATATTAACTATAATGGCAATCGTTTAGTCGTTGCTTCTCTTGCCATTAATGCTTTGCTGTTTGTTCCGGCCCTTACTTGGTGACTATTCCTTTATGTATGTTTGTCTTTTCTTTGGAAATGGCTTCCCACCGTTTATGACCGGGGTCTGAAAACAGCCTAAGGTTAAAACATTGCGAATGTTCTTATTTCTGAGAAGTACAAACACACACACACACAGAGGCACGCGCACACAGTGTGGTAAGCACAAATGCACTCAAATGCATGTCGCATAAACTAGCATTATAGTACAAATACACTAACATGCAGTAGTGAGGATAACTGCACTCATGCATGCAGCATAGACTCGCATTATAGTACAAATACACTAACATGCAAGAGTGAGAAGGATAATTGCACTCATGCATGCAGCATAGACTAGCATTATAGTACAAATACACTAATATGCAGGAGTGAGGATAACTGCACTCATGCATGCAGCGTAGACTAGAATTAGAGGACAAATACACTAACATGCAGTAGTGAGGATAACTGCACTCATACATGCAGCATAGACTAGCATTTGTGGGATGTTTTTATCCACGCATCCAAGCCCTACCTAAAAACTGTGCAGTACTGGCATTGAAAACATCATGATGGCCAGAGCTTCCCAGAAAATGCCCAGGGAAGTGCATGAAGAATAGGCTGCCACCCATTTTGCCGATGTTATGGGCACAGAAGGGCACTGCCTAAAACCACCATTGGACTACCCACACAGTAGTCTGAAACCATTGGGAATGGCAATGCTGACTGCCAAAAGCAACCTAGAA
The DNA here is from genome assembly GCF_040938575.1 of Ambystoma mexicanum. Lineage (NCBI taxonomy): Eukaryota > Metazoa > Chordata > Amphibia > Caudata > Ambystomatidae > Ambystoma > Ambystoma mexicanum. The sequence goes on along the minus strand of NC_090938.1, from coordinate 789,736,399 downwards.
TTGTGGGGAATTCATTTTCTTAAATCCCAAAAAGGGGTGCAGTACCAGTAATCACCACTATCAGAAAGCCGGCGTTTTAAAACCACCAGATTTTGTTTAAAACTGAATAAATGAACCCAAGGCAAGCCAAAGAAAGACTTACTGAGAGGTGGATACAATCTAAAGTTATATTCTGAAGTGACTTGAAGGTTTATAACAAGACTGGCTGAGCTGTGGATTTCAGCAGTTTAAGTAAATTTGGACTGAAAGACACTAAAAACCTAAATGTTTAAAAGAAATGAGTGACCTACTTTTGAGTGTCACATAGGTTGCAATTGTTTAAATGTCATAGTTTTGAATTTAGAATCAGCATCCTAGCTGCATATGTAAAAAATTGTCGTGACTTAAACTGGGGAACAAAAGTGACATTTTATCTGAAACCTGGTTTAAGGAACTGAATTCTGCCCACCAGCTACCCCCGACAGGAGATGAGACTTGCACAACAGCTGTGTTCCCAGGCCTAGCTGTCCTTTTGCTGCTCCCACCAAAAGGGATATGACACTTCTCTGATTGAATTACCTGGGCTCTGCAGGAAATTGAACAAAGCCCTGTCCTGACTCAGGCAAATGTTTTATTAAGGGGGCCGTAAAAAGTGGCTTCCTCCTGAAGGAAAGGGGAGGAGCACTGCCTGTGAGAGCAAGCTGGCTTGGCAGAACTGGAAAAACCAGAAATTCAACCTTGTGCTGGGGGGAAACCACACCCCTGTAGCCAGAATATGGTTTTAGAAAAAGATGAATAACTCATAGAGCGGACTTGTGAAAATTATTTAAATGATACCATAATTCTTGTGATTTTTCTGCCCACATTTTAAGAGGTTTTTAGAACCAGTGGCATGATCTGGGGGCAAACTAGCAGTTAAGAGGGTATTACTTAAAATGTATGCATGTTAAAAATCTGACACTTCATCAATTAATGTCCATACTCCTTGCGCACATGTGTGTAAATTTGGGGTAATGTCTGATATTGCGAAACCAGTTAAAAAGTGCAAATGTCGCCATTTCTGAATGCAAGCTCCCAGGAAGAGCAGATTTGGACAGGGTATACCTCCTGTCATATGTGATGGGTGCATGTAATTTTAAACAAATGTGTACCTGTGCAAATATGTCTTTTGGGTCAAAATATAGATTGTGTGTAATTTGACAGGGGTGGGTTCTCTGTACCATAAACAGACCTCATCATGATGACACTTCATTTCATTCCCCCAATCAAGGGGAAGCGGATGAAGTGGCCAATGACAAGTGGAGAGGGGTAGGGCTTAGTGATGCTGCTCACACACCCATTTTCAAAACACATAAAAGCAGACAGACAGGACAGATAGGGACCTTCAAATCCATTTGCTGCGGGACGCTCTGCCGGGAAAATCCATACTTTACCTCCATCAATCTCTAGAGAAAGCTGTGCAGAAAGATCCAGACTTCAAATCCATCAATCTCCAGAATCCAGAGAGAGAGAGAGAGAGAGCTGACCCAGATCACTGTGAAGTGCAGAGACCAGACCAGAGTCCAGTCTAAAACCTGACCAGATCCGTGGCGAGGCCCATTTAATTCAAGAATATAGTGTGAGTACCTAGCAGAACTGTGCAGAACCAATCTCTTAGTTAAAATAATCTAATCCAAGCTATTTTAATCTAAGTAGAACTGCCTCCTAACTGTCACCTGTCATTTGTAAAGCTGTCATCTGTCATTTTCTAGTTGCAAGCTGCACTTGTCACTTTGACTTTTGACATTCCAAATCCGAAAAACTACCTTTATTTAATCGCTCATGTCTCCGTAACCGTTTGTCCTAGAGACTTGCAGTAACTTTCCTTTGAAAGCTTAGAATCTCAGCTTTTCAACGAACCTAGAACCGCATTCCGATAGTTTTGCCGCAATCGCATAAAACGCACTCGCGAATTTGCCGCGATTGCAAATTTCTCAACGTGTGAAAACAGCAGTTTTCTTGCTTTCAGTTGCCAAAAATTCGTTTAACCTGCTAGTTACTCCTAGATCCTTGCTAAAGTGAGTCTGGGCTAATATTAACTTGGTACCACTCACCCTGAACCTCTAGAGGGAATTAAAAGCATTTTAGCGTATTTTTCACTTCATTGCCAGCACATATAAAAGCATTTTGGGCCTGTGTTTCCAACTTCTGTAGTGTAAGCTTGCTGGGGTGAACTGAATTACATTTGATTGCATTTCTGAGAACTGTGTGCTTCCCTTCCATTTCCTTGCATTGCATAAGGGGGGAGGGGATTGCCAGAGAAAAGTGATTACATTGTTTTGTTGAAATCATATTGAGTATTTTCTGTATTGCATTTTCATTCAACATTGCATCCATTCGAACCCTATAAAGCATTCTCTACCACATTATTCTTCTGTCCCTATTTACCAGTGTTGCTATCTTATCCATCCTATAACCACTCATCATTGATTATAAAGAAGTGTGCTAGTGCCAGACTATCCATTATTGATTACTGCTCAGATTCAGTGTGATATTCAATTATTAAATTATTATAAAGTGTGATATATATATATATTGTTTAAATTATCAAATAAACCTTTTAACTTGCAAAACAGAACTACTTCTTGACTCAGTGGGGTCAGGGTTATTCAAAGAGAGGGGTGTTATATAAGGGTAGTCATCCAGAACGCATGAACTGGACATAAAGATATATCAATAAGGGTTTCCATTCAGTATCCCAGACTAGGCCTTGACTTAGCTGTAGTGTTGAATTGAATCCTCTTACACATTATAGTACAAATACACTAACATGCAAGAGGGAGAAGGATAGCTGCACTTGTGCATGCAGCATAAACTAGCATTATAGCACAAATACACTAACATGCAAGAGTCAGAAGGATAACTGCACTTTTGCATGCAGCATTGACTAGCATTATAGTACAAATACACTAACATGCAAGAGTGAGAAGGATAAATATAGTCGTGCATGCGGCAAAGACTAGCATTACAGTACAAATACACTAACATGCAAGAGTGAGAAGGATAACTGCACTTGTGCATGCAGAATAGACTAGCATTACAGCTCAAATACACTAACATGCAAGAGTGAGAAGGATAACTGCTCTCATGCATGCAGCATAGACTAGCTTTACAGCACAAATACACTAACATGCAAGAGTGAGAAGGATAAATGCACTTGTGCATGCAGCATAGACTAGCAGTATAGCACAAATACACTAACATGCAAGAGTGAAGATAACTGCACTCGTGCATGCAGCATAGACTAGCATTATAGCACAAATACACTATCATGCAGGAGTGTGGATAACTGCACTCGTGCATGCAGCATAGACTAGCATTATAGCACAGATACAAGGATAACTGCACTCGTGCATACACAGTAGTTAACTCTGTGGTACGTACATGGACACATGCACATATAGAACTCCATGAGAAGTACAAATGCACACACACACGTGCACACAGCGTACAGCTTCCTGCTGGTAAAATAGCCCAGCGGGCTGAGCGCTCGGTGCTGTGATTTGGGTTTGGCCTGCAGGTCGCAGGTTCAAATGCTGGCGACGTCAACTCAGTCTTTCATGCTTCCGAACTCGGTGAAATAAGCGCCGATTTCGATTGGGTAATACTAATGCATGTAAAGCGCTATAGGACTCGAACGATACTGTTGTTCCTCGGTTGAGTGTGTCTATATATCTACAGACGTTACGCCCACTCATTGCGAGCCAGGGCTTTACTACACGTGCCACCACCGGCAAGCTTGCCTACTTTTCCTCCCACCCCCCTCATGTTGGCACTGGAGCAGCAGTGTGGACGGCCATGGGAGGAGGGCACATGGGGGCAGCTCCTACCTTGGAGACGAAGGCCCAGTAGCGGAAGCACCTCTCCTCCTCGTCGGACCCGTTGTCGTCCTCCACCCTGCACACCACGAGGTCCGGGGCCTCCAGGTACGTGCAGAACCGCGTGGTCATGCAGGCGAAGGCCGTGCCGTCCAGGAACACGGCCGTCACCCACATCAAGGCGGGGAACAGGATCCGGGGCCACAGCTGGCGGCAGGACAAGCCCATGCACTCGTGGCAGGAGAGTCTGCCAAGGTGGCAGCGGCCGCAGTGCCAGGCCAGCACGTTCAGCAGGGTGAAGGCCACTGCCGGCAGGGTGAAGAAGAGCACGCCGAACCACACGTTGCTGGATGCTACGCACGGGCAGGCGAAGCTGAGCTGCAGGAACTCCTGGATGCCCACAAAGAGGCCGGCCAGCACTCCCCCCAGCAAGAGCCGGAAGACGGGCCATTTGCTGAGGTCATTGATCGCCGCCATGATGATGCTGCCTGGCAGAGATGCTGGGCAGGCAGAGTGAGGCCACCGCAGGTGCGCGCGGCCTTTTAACCTCTCATTGGAATTCCCGGAGCCTGGCGCCTGCGGCCTTCCTTACTTTCGCTGCCCTTGGTTGGCTGAGGGCATGCCCGCAGGCCAAGAACTCAAGTCACACCTGCAATTCGTGGCATGAAGTCCAAGCTCTTGAATCAGGACGGTTGCAGAACCGGATCTGCAGTTCTTTCCCTTCTATCAGAGAGTGATGATGCATTTGTACATCACAGGACAGTTCACGTGCCAGGGGCAGGGCCTAGCTTCGGGCGTACTTGCAGATAGACTTGGACCGGGAGTGGCCTGGGGTGGCAAGTGCTACCCCAGGAACCTGACTGGCCACTCCCGGCAGAGCCGGCTTTAGGGGGGACCAGCCGGGCGACCGTCCAGGGCGCCACACCCCTCAGGGCGTCATTAGCCCCTGCCAAGCCAGCTCGGGGAAGTCTTTCAAGGGCTCCGCCAAGCTGGCAAAGTAGGAGAAGGCGTGGCAGGCGGGCTTTTGCTGTTAAATGCGCCCGTATTTGTACTGTTTTGTTCTTGTCATTTGTATGGCGCCATTTTACCATTATTATAGTCTCAATGTGCTGTTAATTTACTCTTTTGCATTTTGTCCACTCTTTTCACTGTATATGAAAATTCAAATATGTTCATCCAGTTTTTGTATCCCGGCCATGCCGTTGTACTTTTGCGGGCAGAGGACATGCAATTTCAACACGCATGTAAATGAAACCTGGCAGCGATCCGTGCCAGCATCTGCCATCACATGGGCTGGCGCAGCAGGCAGGCAGAGTGGAAGGCAGCCTCTTTCATAGCTTTCCTTTGAGTTTAGCCTAATTTCTTCTGAATTGGATACTCTCCTGGAGATCAGTGCTGGGCTCTTCAGAAGGCTCACAGCGCCAGGCTGTCTCTAATGTGAGGTTCCTTCCCGATGGGACGGGGCAGGGATATTCCATGGTGATTTACCCAATGAGGGGCCATAGAGCGTCTTTGATATCTCCGTTTTTGTTGACGGCACACACAGCCCTTGCCGAGTCTTGGAAGAATAAGGAGGGTCCACAGATGAAAACTGCCAGGCTATTATACAAGTCAATGCAAAAAGGACAAGCATTCTCGTCCTTGGAACTCAAGGGGCTAAAATGTGCTGGTGCAAGAGCAGGGTGCTTGCAGCAGCTGCGCGGGTTGGGGCTTTGGCACCAGATATGGTTCTCTATGGCTCCCATTGCATGAGTTCTGCAAGAGCTTCCCTGCGCACTAAGTTAAGCCGCACACGCCGCGCCACTTTTCTCTGATATAAGCCTCTTCGTTTGATGTCTTCCGCCAGAGGAACTGTCTGCATTCTCACTGTGGTCCCATAGTTCTCACCAAGCTGGATAGTAAGCACTCTGTATTATTTTCAGTATTTGTTCCTCCTCTGCTGCGCCCGATTCAGGTAGAATTTGTTTTTGATTTTCTTTTGTTTATGTCAATTGTAAAATGGATAAATAAATCCTTTCAAAAAAATAATGTGAGGTTTCAGGAGCTCTTAACGGGAGCAGGGATCTTGGGGTCTCAGCGGATGTCGCTCCCTGGATTGATACACACACTTGGATTGTGGCCCTTTCTCAAGGTGAGGGGACCCACTACCTTGAACACTCTCTCTAACACCGGCTTTCAGCTTCAGAGCGTGTGTTGCCTCTCTAACAGCTCCTTTCTGCATGGGGAAGCACAGCCATTGCTCCTCTTGGGTGCTTTCCTCTCATCCCCAGGGGTCCATCTACGCCCAGCGAGCAATATGTCCCAGGATAGTACTGCAATGCGCACTAGGCACTGGCAATGCATCACATATGCTGTGGAGAATCTTGCGTGATTCACAGACAGGGGCGGGACTAGTGCTGGAGTTTACCTGGTCAAGGGATAAGACTTCAGTGGAAAAAACAATCTTTGAAAAGAAGCTTTGGTAACTGCCAACACAAAGGTGAGTACTAGAGACTGTGACAACACAAAGAGAAAAGTGTGGTCAGCCCAAACGTAACCGACTATAACACCTACAAAGGTTGGGAATGCCAATGTTAAGGTACAGTCTGTCCAAAGGGAATAGAATGCCACACCTACAAAGGTTGGGAATGCCAACGTTAAGGTACAGTCTGTCCAAAGGGAACAGAATGTCACACCGACAAAGGTTGGGAATGCCAACGTAAAAGTGTGGTCAATCCAAAGGGAACAGAATGCCACATCTACAAAGGCTGGGAATATCAACGTAAAAGTGTGGTCAATCCAAAAGGAACAGAATGTCACATCTACAAAGGTTGGGAATGCCAACGTTAAGGTACAGTCTATACAAAGGTAACACAATGTCACATCTACAAATGTTGGAATGCCACAGTAAAACTACAGCCTGTCCAAAGGGAACAGAATGTCACACCTACAAAGGTTGGGATTGCCAATGTTAAGGTAGAGTCTGTCCAAAGGGAACAGAATGTCTAATTTTCAAAGGTTAGGAATGCCAATGCAAAAATTCAACCAATCCAAAGGAAACAGAATGTCACACCTACAAAGGTTGGGAATGCCAACGTTAAGGTACAGTCTTTCCAAGGGAAGAGAATGTCACATCTACAAAGATTGGAATGCCAACATGAAAGTGAGGTCAATCCAAAGGGAACAGAATGTCATATCTACAAAGGTTGGGAATGCCAACGTTAAGGTACAGTCTATCCAAAGGGAATAGAATGCTACATCGCCAAAGGTTGGGAATGCCAACGTTAAAATACAGTCTGTCCAAAGAGAACAGAATGTCACATCTACAAAGGTTGTGAATGCCAACACTAAGATACATTTTATCCAAAGGGAACAGAATGCCACATCTCAAAAGGTCGGGAATGCCAAAGTTAAAATACAGTCTGTCCAAAGAGAAACATAATGTCTCATCTACAAAGATTGTGAATGCCACTGTAAAAGTGCAGCCAATCCAAAGGGAACAGAATGTCACATCTACAAAGTTTGGGAATGCCAACCTTAAGGTACACTCTATCCAAAGGGAACAGAATGTCACATCTACAAAGATTGGGAATGTCAATGTTAAGGTACAGTCTGTCCAAAGAGAAACAGAATGTCAAATCTACAAAGGTTGGGAATGCCAACGTTAAGGTAGAGTCTGTCCAAAGGGAACTGAATGTTACATCCACAAAGGTTGAGAATGTCATTGTTAAGGTACACTCTATCCAAAGGGAACAGAATGTCACATCTACAAAGATTGGGAATGTCATTGTTAATGTACAGTCTATCCAAAGGGAACAGAATTTCACACCTACAAAGGTTGGAATGCCACAGTAAAACTGCAGTATGTTCAAAGGGAACATAATGTCACACCTACAAAGGTTTGGAATGCCAATGTTAAGGTAGTGTCTGTTCAAAGGGAACAGAATGTCACATCTTCAAATGTTGGGAATGCCAACGTAAAAATGTAACCAATCCAAAGGGAAAAGAATGTCACATCTACAAATGTTGGGAATACCAATGTAAAAGTGCAGTCAATCCAAAGGAAACAGAATGTGACATCTACAAAGGTTGGGAATGCCAACGTAAATGTGCGGTCAATCCAAAGGGTACAGAATGTCACATCTACAAACGTTGGGAATGCCAACGTAAAAGTGCAGCCAATCCAAAGGGAACAGAATGTCACATCTACAAAGGTTGGGAATGCCAACGTTAAGGTACACTCTATCCAAAGGGAACAGAATGTCACATTTACAAAGATCGTTAAGGTACAGTCTGTCCAAAGGGAACAGAATGTCACACCTATAAAGGTTGGGAATGCCAACGTTAAGGTAGAGTCTGTCCAAAGGGAACATAATGTCACATCTACAAAGGTTGGGAATGCCAACGTAAAAGTGCAGTCCATCCAAAGGGAACAGAATGTCACATCTACAAAGGTTGGGAATGTCAACATTAAGATACAGTCTTTCCAAAGGGAACAGAATGCCACACCTACAAAGGTTGGGAATGCCAACGTTAAGGTAGAGTCTGTCCAAAGGGAACATAATGTCATATCTACAAAGGTTAGGAATGCCAATGTTAAGGTATAGTCTGTCCAAAGGGAACAGAATGCCACATCTCCAAAGGTTGGGAATGCCAATGTTACAATACAGTCTGTCCAAAGAGAAACAGAATGTCACATCTACAAAGGTTTGGAATGCCAATGTTAAGGTAGTGTCTGTCCAAAGGGAACAGAATGTCACATCTTCAAATGTTGGGAATGCCAACGTAAAAATGTAACCAATCCAAAGGGAAAAGAATGTCACATCTACAAATGTTGGGAATGCCAATGTAAAAGTGCAGTCAATCCAAAGGAAACAGAATGTGACATCTACAAAGGTTGGGAATGCCAATGTAAATGTGCGGTCAATCCAAAGGGTACAGAATGTCACATCTACAAACGTTGGGAATGCCAACGTAAAAGTGCAGCCAATCCAAAGGGAACAGAATGTCACATCTACAAAGGTTGGGAATGCCAACGTTAAGGTACACTCTATCCAAAGGGAACAGAATGTCACATTTACAAAGATTGGGAATGCCAACGTTAAGGTACAGTCTGTCCAAAGAGAACAGAATGTCACATCTATAAAGGTTGGGAATGCCAACGTTAAGGTAGAGTCTGTCCAAAGGGAACATAATGTCACATCTACAAAGGTTGGGAATGCCAACATAAAAGTGCAGTCCATCCAAAGGGAACAGAATGTCACATCTACAAAGGTTGGGAATGTCAACGTTAAGGTAGAGTCTGTCCAAAGGGAACATAATGCCATATCTACAAAGGTTAGGAATGCCAATGTTAAGGTATAGTCTGTCCAAAGGGAACAGAATGCCACATCTCCAAAGGTTGGGAATGCCAATGTTACAATACAGTCAATCCAAAGGAAACAGAATGTGACATCTACAAAGGTTGGGAATGCCAACGTAAATGTGCGGTCAATCCAAAGGGTACAGAATGTCACATCTACAAACGTTGGGAATGCCAACGTAAAAGTGCAGCCAATCCAAAGGGAACAGAATGTCACACCTATAAAGGTTGGGAATGCCAACGTTAAGGTAGAGTCTGTCCAAAGGGAACATAATGTCACATCTACAAAGGTTGGGAATGCCAACGTAAAAGTGCAGTCCATCCAAAGGGAACAGAATGTCACATCTACAAAGGTTGGGAATGTCAACATTAAGATACAGTCTTTCCAAAGGGAACAGAATGCCACACCTACAAAGGTTGGGAATGCCAACGTTAAGGTAGAGTCTGTCCAAAGGGAACATAATGTCATATCTACAAAGGTTAGGAATGCCAATGTTAAGGTATAGTCTGTCCAAAGGGAACAGAATGCCACATCTCCAAAGGTTGGGAATGCCAATGTTGCAATACAGTCTGTCCAAAGAGAAACAGAATGTCACATCTACAAAGGTTGGGAATGCCAACGTAGAAGTGCAGTCAATACAAAGGGAGCAGAATGTCACATCTACAAAGGTTGGGAATGTCAACATTAAGATACAGTCTTTCCAAAGGGAACAGAATGCCACACCTACAAAGGTTGGGAATGCCAACGTTAAGGTAGAGTCTGTCCAAAGGGAACATAATGTCATATCTACAAAGGTTAGGAATGCCAATGTTAAGGTATAGTCTGTCCAAAGGGAACAGAATGCCACATCTCCAAAGGTTGGGAATGCCAATGTTGCAATACAGTCTGTCCAAAGAGAAACAGAATGTCACACCTATAAAGGTCGGGAATGCCAACGTTAAGGTAGAGTCTGTCCAAAGGGAACATAATGTCATATCTACAAAGGTTAGGAATGCCAATGTTAAGGTATAGTCTGTCCAAAGAGAAACAGAATGTCACATCTACAAAGGTTGAGAATGTCAACATTAAGATACAGTCTTTCCAAAGGGAACAGAATGCCACATCTCCAAAGGTTGGGAATGCCAACGTTAAAATACAGTCTGTCCAAAGAGAAACAGAATGTCACATCTACAAAGGTTGGGAATGCCAACGTAAAATTGCGGTCAATCCAAAGGAAACAGAATGTCACTTTTTTTTTTATTTGATTTAGTTGATACACAACTTTTCAAATATTTACAGATACACAATAATACAAATATATACACAAAAAGTGAAAAAGAGAAAAACAAGAAAGAAAGCAAGAAGATTAAAATACCCAGGGTGCAAAAGATACACAAATAAGACAAAAACATCAAATAAAAACAAAATACTTTACATTTCATATACCTTCCAGATGATTTAACCAGGATATCAAAAGATAGAATGACCAGGCACCTCTCACAATCCAATAGGACCCCATACAAAAATTAATTTGGTGTGGCCACAGCAGGAAAAACCATTCTTAAATATTGGACAATGGCGATCTGTACTTTTTCTCTTGAGGTCAAAAACATAATTTGCCATTTGTGGTCACATTTACAAGGGTTGAGAATGCCAGCGTAAAAGTGCAGCCAATCCAAAGGGAACAGAAGGTCACATCTGCAAAGGTTGGAAATGCCAATGTTAAGATACACTCTATCCAAAGGGAACAGAATATCACTTCTACAAAGGTTGGGAATGCCAATGTAAAAGTGTGGTCAATCCAAAGGGAACAGAATGTCACATCTACAAATATTGGAATGCCACAGTAAAACTACAGTCTGTACAAAGGGAACAGAATGTCTCAACTACAAGGGTTGGGAATGCCAATGTTAAGGTAGAGTCTGTCCAAAAGGAACAGAATGTCACATCTACAAAGGTTGGGAATGCCACCATAAAAATGCGACCAATCAAAAGGGAGCAAAGCTTGTCAATGCCACAGTAAATGTACAGTCTGCCCAAAGGGACAGAATGCCACATCTCCAAAGATTGGGAATGGCAACGTAAAAGTGTGGTCAATCCAAAGGGAATAGAATGTCACATCTACAATGGTTGGGAATGCCACAGTAAAAGTACAGTCTGTCGACACATGTAAACATCAATTCCATGATTCCCGTGCACACAAAAGTAAATGAAATGCGCGCTCTCTTAGCTAAATTGGCTAATACCATTCTTATCCACATCAAATGTGTGAAGATAGATCCCATTAGACCTACAGTGGTCATACAAAAGGACTCCTTACTCACCTAGCCTTCCGGCATATGATCCCTTCTGAAGCAAGTCCCTTGCTGCTGGCTGGCTAGCTTATATACAATGCATGGTCTATGCTATTGAAAACACAAGTGTGTGCTCAAGTAGCTGCCATTTTGGGTGAGTAATTCTGATCTCAAAAGTAATGCCACATATATAGTACACTCAATAGTGCTAGTGGGTATGTACCCCAAACTAAGATATAGGAAACCATTTTTGCTTGTTGCAATTGAGGCTGGATTAGCCTAAAAGGAGAGTAAAAACACCAGTATAGGAACACGCATTACACCCTGTTCTGTAATTTACAAATGGTGGCAAGCTTGGCAGGTGACCCACACCTTGTAGTTACCCGCAGCCGAATCAATTTCTAATATAATAGTACGAGTGCTCAGGTTTTCAAACTTCTCCCTCTGCCAAACCATCTCAGTCTTTTACATTGAGATACAGAAAACCAGGAGCTGTACGTTGGTAGCACTAGTAACAAGCACCCCATTTTTGATGCAATATGGCACAAGCCACCAAATATATTCTTACAAGAGACAATGACATTAAAGCATTATTTGCACCGTAGGGTTCAACTTTGAATCAGTTCCAAAGACTTGTATCTGAACCAGAAGACCTAAGATCCAAATGTATTAAATTAGAACGTCTGAGTGTGAGGGAGAGCAACACATTTTGGGAACAAACTACATTGACTCATTATTTACAGGAGAACAAAATGCCAAGGGGTCTCAGAATCCTTATGCTGCCGGATTTTGAGGACCCCTTACATAGCGACCTGGCTTCAGAATGGGAAGCGAATCTGACCACAAGTTCTAATAATATGCTTAAATTGTTGGTAGAGCATGCAAAGCGTGAACATGCATGTATAGTGACACAAATAGACACTCTAAAACAGGAAATAGAATTGTTTGATGCACCTAGTGCAACAATAGATACAAATCTGAAGACTCTCCATACCAGACTTCGCCAACATCAAGACAAAGTCAAACTAAGGAAATCTTGGAAATTCTCCCGTGATGACAGGGACTACCGAGGCAACAGGGTATATACATATCAACCTAAGTACGATGAAGTCTCTAGATCAAGGAATAGCAGTCTGGCATCATCCCCCGCAAGCTCAGAAATTGATAATGACTCAGATAGACAAACCACAAGTAAAGCTAGTTCAGACCACAATGCAGCTACCACATCTAACACTACGGCAATAGATCTACTAGAAGGACAATCGTCTGAGTTACAAGAAACTGTTGAACCCTCACCTTTTTTAGAACAAATAAGACGGTTCAAAAAAGGAAACCATCAAGCAGCTATGAAACAAGTCAGATTTCAAACTCCTGTGGTGACGAATACTTCAACCACAGGTTCAAACCAAGGGGCACAAGGGGCGGCCAACCTGGCTGGCAGAAATGCACCACCCATACTACGCAGAGTGACGCAGAGTGACGAGAGCCTCGTATCAGCAATCCTTGCGCAATCAGAACCGGTAGAATTAGTTTGTAATTTGAGCACATACCAACTCTCTTCAGAGTGACACTCTGTCCTCAACAGAGCACTGTCATTTGCCCCGTGGGGCCTTAACAATTTTGTTCAAATTCAAATTGATCTCTTCAAGTTAATTCGCAAATTAAAACTCAAGAAATACTTGGAGTCCAGGAAGGGCGTGCCAAGGTGGGAAGCAGGCACACGCACCTGCAAATATATACGATGATAGAAAACAGTGACAGGCAGCACATAAAGCAAAGTGAACAGGCAACCAATTCGGTAGGTGACGTGTACAGCAGTCACCAATAGCAGACTCTGAAAATGAAAGTGCAGCGATGAGATCAGGGCAGTTTCTAGCCAACTCGGTGCAAAGGGAACAGAATGTCACATCTACAAAGGTTGGGAATGTCAACATTAAGATACAGTCTGTCCAAAGAGAAACAGAATGTCACATCTACAAAGGTTGGGAATGCCAACATTAAGATACAGTCTGTCCAAAGAGAAACAGAATGTCACATCTACAAAGGCTGGGAATGCCAACGTAAAATTGCGGTCAATCCAAAGGAAACAGAATGTCACTTTTTTTTTTTATTTGATTTAGTTGATACACAACTTTTCAAATATTTACAGATACACAATAATACAAATATATACACAAAAAGTGAAAAAGAGAAAAACAAGAAAGAAAGCAAGAAGATTAAAATACCCAGGGTGCAAAAGATACACAAATAAGACAAAAACATCAAATAAAAACAAAATACTTTACATTTCATATACCTTCCAGATGATTTAACCAGGATATCAAAAGATAGAATGACCAGGCACCTCTCACAATCCAATAGGACCCCATACAAAAATTAATTTGGTGTGGCCACAACAGGAAAAACCATTCTTAAATATTGGACAATGGCGATCTGTACTTTTTCTCTTGAGGTCAAAAACATAATTTGCCATTTGTGGTCACATTTACAAGGGTTGAGAATGCCAGCGTAAAAGTGCAGCCAATCCAAAGGGAACAGAAGGTCCCATCTGCAAAGGTTGGAAATGCCAATGTTAAGATACACTCTATCCAAAGGGAACAGAATATCACTTCTACGAAGGTTGGGAATGCCAATGTAAAAGTGTGGTCAATCCAAAGGGAACAGAATGTCACATCTACAAATGTTGGAATGCCACAGTAAAACTACAGTCTGTACAAAGGGAACAGAATGTCTCAACTACAAAGGTTGGGAATGCCAATGTTAAGGTAGAGTCTGTCCAAAGGGTACAGAATGTCACATCTACAAAGGTTGGGAATGCCAACGTAAAAATGCGACCAATCAAAAGGGAGCAAAGCTTGTCAATGCCACAGTAAATGTACAGTCTGCCCAAAGGGACAGAATGCCACATCTCCAAAGGTTGGGAATGGCAACTTAAAAGTGTGGTCAATTCAAAGGGAATAGAATGTCACATCTACAAAAGTTGGGAATGCCACAGTAAAAGTACAGTCTGTCGACACATGTAAACATCAATTCCATGATTCCCGTGCACACAAAAGTAAATGAAATGCGCGCTCTCTTAGCTAAATTGGTTAATACCATTCTTATCCACATCAAATGTGTGAAGATAGATCCCATTAGACCTACAGTGGTCATACAAAAGGACTCTAAAGAGAGTGTCACTCTCTTCAGAGTGACACTCTGTCCTCAACAGAGGACTGTCATTTGCCCCATGGGGCCTTAACAATTATGTTCAAATTCAAATTGATCTCTTCAAGTTCATTCGCAAATTAAAACTCAAGAAATACTTGCAGTCCAGGAAGAGCGTGCCAAGGTGGGAAGCAGGCACCCACACCTGCAAAGATATACGATGACTGAAAACAGTGACAGGCAGCCATAAAGCAAAGTGAACATGCAACCAATTCAGTAGGTGACGTGTACAGCAGTCACCAATAGCAGACTCTGAAAATGAAAGTGCCGCGATGAGATCAGGGCAGTTTCTAGCCAACTCGGTGCCCAGCGCAAAACACTACAATGAACCTCCCCCTCCGCCGACTGGCACACACCACTCCCAAACTACACCTCTGTGTAGCACGACAAAACCCCTCCTGAATATCAATAAATCAGTGCTATACAAATGAAGCTGGTTTCATTACATTGTAATTTAGGTACTTTACAGAAGAAATCGAATGTGAAAACACAGCTGTTGCTGCCCAAATAAATGGTTCATCTGTGACCTGCTCTTTGGGAAGGCCTTGCCTGAAGGCAGTTTCATACTCTCCTTATGGGCACACTGCGGTGTGACCAGTCTGCCCGGGTCTGAGGGCCCACTGACGACTGCTCTGTGTTGCAGGAGTTCTGTTCGTACCTACTCACTTGTATTTTGTAAGGGGCAATACTAGACTAACCATATGAATTATTTTCTGATAGAAGGTTAACATTCCAAGATGGACAGTCTGGTACACTCCTATTGTACTCTTTCAAAATACCTCTATGAAAGAGGGAAAGGGGACGAATAGCACCAATGAATGTTCCTGTCTGCTTTGCATTCAATTACAGAGTATTTTGGGAATATAACAGTGATCAGAGATCTCTATATTTGATAAACAAGCCTGTAATACAAGGGTTGTGTGTGTGAATCTCTAAATACATAAGAGACACATGGCTTGGTGCTCACATCACTGTCCACAACACGCACCCTAACATTAAAATGTTTGCAACCATGAATCATACATACTCATTTGCAGAGGCGTTGCCAGGTGTGGGGTCTGAGGGGGCTATAGCCCCAGGTCTTTTGTTTGTAGCCTTGTATAGAAGCTCAGGAACTACAACCAAAAGGCCAGCTAGCCCCGAGCCCTGACAGTCCCGGCATTAGCTTAGCCCCGGATCTTTTCCAGACCTAGCAACACCCCTGCTCATTCGGACAGTGCATGTTTTTGGATGCAAGTATAAAATGGCTGCAACATCAACCACTCAAATGGGGTACAAGGGCTTTTTTGCTTCTTGTTTCTGGTGAATTGTAGATGAGGAAGGGTTGGGTCTCTGTGTGAGCATGCCCAACCCCAATACAGAAACATCTTAAGGGAATTATATCCTAGACAGGAAAGCATACCCTACAAGAAACATCTAATAAACAATGCACATAAAGGAGAATTATTTATGAATGATTTTCCAAGCAATGCCTTTATTATTTTAAGTTACATACCTACAGAATGTCTACTGCTACTGCTGTGACAGCAGGTTTTGATGATGTCAGGGCAGGGACTGGGCCTGGGGCAGACAGGGCAAAGTATAGTATGATCAAAGCAGACCCTATTTAACAGAACGGCTATGAGGCAGTGAGAGTAAGCAGGTTCAAAGGTATTCATGTGTTCAATAAATCAACAGGGCTCAAGACCTAAACAACATGTGGGATGGGGCTGGCTCATTGATATGCATCCAGAAGAGAACACCTCTTAAAGAGTGAAACCTGCAAATTTAATTCAGTTGGACCTTTTTTTTAAATAAAAGAAAGTGCAAAGGGCAAATGAGCATTGGCCTTTCAAAAAATGAATCACCACTCGAAAAATTATCAGAGAGAAGATTTGCCTATAACGTTGCTAGCAAAGTATAAAAGGTGCACACCTTTTAAACAATCCAACCATCTATTGTGAAATATTCGCTGGAAAGCAAAATGCAAAATATAAGACATGCTTTGATGACACTTTCATGTGGTTGTGCGGGTGTTTTCCCTGGGAATTATATGATATGATTGGTTAGTTATAGCGCGTTTAATGCCCAGAGGTTTTTAAGCGCGGACCCGGCGATCGATCCTGTGGTGCTCTGTGCCGTCTTGCTTCCAAGGCGAGCACGTTGCCGCTTAGCTGTCCTCTGAAGACGACATGGGATCAAATGTCGGTAGCCAAACACACTAGCAAAAAAATCTTGTTTCATAATACCAACCGTAATATAATCCAAGGAGGGTGTTATCTGCCCTCTGGAAAAGTGGGTAGAACTTGTCCTCTGATGTGTACCCTCAACTTGTGCATTGCAAATCAACATGGGGCCGTGGGGACAGGTCCAGGGGAAACAACCACTCCACCATCCAGGCCAGCAACCTCTCTTGCCACGTCCCGAGCTAATGATCATGACTGACATATGCTCTCCCCCTTTTCCCACCTCAATCCCATGTTTGACTTTTCAACAATACTCTATTTTATAAAGTTGACTTACAATAAAGTAAACTCTATATAAATAGACTGTTTTTTTGGACTATGATAAGAGACAATCAAGCGACGGAGCCACTGTATTATGTACATGGTTCATTTCTTGGATGTGATTAAATAAGTCACACTGAAAGCTGAGCTGAGTCCTATGTGAAGGGTTTCCCAAAGTAAGGGCAGGCAGGGTGAAACCACAACAGAAAGAAGGGTTTCCCAAAGCAAGGGCAGGCATGGCGAAGCCACAGCAGAAAGAAGGGTTTCCCAAAGTAAGGGCAGGCATGGCAAAGCCACAACAGAAAGAAGGGTTTCCCAAAGTAAGGGCAGGCATGGCAAAGCCACAGCAGAAAGAAGGGTTTCCCAAAGTAAGGGCAGGCATGGCGAAGCCACAACAGAAATAAGGGTTTCCCAAAGTAAGGGCAGGCATGGCGAAGCCACAACAGAAAGAAGGGTTTCCCAAAGTAAGGGCAGGCAGGGCGAAGCCACAGCAGAAAGAAGGGTTTCCCAAAGTAAGGGCAAGCATATCGAAGCCACAACAGAAAGAAGGGTTTTCCAAAGTAAGGGCAGGCAGGGCGAAGCCACAAGAGAAAGAAGGGTTTCCCAAAGTAAGGGCAGACAGGGCGAAGCCACAACCGAAAGAAGGGTTTCCCAGAGTAAGGGCCGGCAGGGCGAAGCCACAACAGAAAGAAGGGTTTCCCAAACTAAGGGCCGGGCCAGGGATAAAAGAGAGCAGCTGGGGAAGTGCGGGAGGTGGAAGGGGATGCTACAGGCGGTACTGAAACAGGACAGAACATTTACTAGGGGTAAGTAAATATGCACAAAGGATGTTTTTATGTTATAAACGGACCCGCCTTGAAATAAAGTGGCCTTTCAAGAAACCCTCAATGGATATCATCATTTGAGTTACGCTTCCCGGGGGCGCATTCTGCTCTGTGTGGATGCACTGAGCATCCATGCAAAACCTATTTGCATAGATTTTCTCCACATCTGCACTTTCTGGCGCCCTGGGCATGAGGAAAGTCAGTGCGGCTGCATACTCCACCCACTCAGGCAGTGTGTGTCTGCACTGGTGCCGGCATAAACATTTCCCAATTTGCCATGCTGGGGTGCAAGGCATGCATACTCTACATCAGGCACGTTAACCCACTGAGATGCTTGACCTGCTTTTTGGAATCCACTGCAGTTTTTATTAGTAAATTCTATTACTTGGAATACTTACTTTGTATGTGGTTTCAAGACAAGCAGAACTGTAACCTAGGGTTTCTAAGTCACCTATTGAAACCACAGAAAGGGTCTTCAGGATCAGGGGCTTAAGGCAACACTGACCCATCTCCATACAGATCAGAGGTTCATGGCATGCGCACAGTGAATGGGTGTGGCAGTCTGGGATCTGCACACCAAGCACCTGGAATCATTCTGAGATAAACTCAGCACTGTGTACAGCAGCGATCAGGAAGGAGCGCCTCCATTTCAGAAATGGTGGCCACTAAGAATTTCACTCAAAACACTCGCCCTTACGCACAAATGCCTAGCCAACAAAGCCCCGATCTACCTTGGTAGTCGACTGTCGCGCCACTCTACCTCCCGACCTCTAAGAACAGCCCAATCCCACTGTCTAGCGATCCCCAGATTTAAATTGCAAAAAGCAGGGGGCTCAAGTTTCCCCGTCTTAGCTTCCAAGTTATGGAACTCCCTCCCTGTTTCAATTAGAGCGGAAGACTCTTTCAATACCTTCAAAGCCAATACTAGATCTTGGCTTTTCAACCAGCTTTAAGGCCGGCTTCGCGCTTCTTCCTGACCTACCCTGACTTGCCGACCGCTATTATCACCTATCGGCACTGAAACTACTGTACATATGTATATAAGATCCTCTTGTAAATGTATATAATGATTCTATGTTATACCTGCACCCATGTGTAAATGTTTAATGATTCTCTGTTATGCCTGCATATCTGTAACCTTGTACAAATTGCGCCCTGATGCCTCCGGGCCTGTTGGTTTGCGCGTTATAAATAAATAAATACAAATACTAGTGATCTCTGCGTACTGATACCGTCCAGGCTGCAGTAATCTCTGTGTACTGATACCGTCCAGGCTGCAGTAATCTCTGCGTACTGATACCGTCCCGGCTGCAGTAATCTCTGCGTACTGATACCGTCCCGGCTGCAGTAATCTCTGCGTACTGATACCGGCCAGGCTGCAGTAATCTCTGCGTACTGATACCGTCCAGGCTGCAGTAATCTCTGCGTACTGATACCGTCACGGCTGCAGTAATCTCTGCGTACTGATACCGTCCCGGCTGCAGTAATCTCTGCGTACTGATACCGTCCAGGCTGCAGTAATCTCTGCGTACTGATACCGGCCAGACTGCAGTAATCTCTGCGTACTGATACCGTCCCGGCTGCAGTAATCTCTGCGTACTGATACCGTCCCGGCTGCAGTGATCTCTGCGTACTGATACCGTCCAGGCCGCAGTAATCTCTGCGTACTGATACCGTCCCGGCTGCAGTAATCTCTGCGTACTGATACCGTCCCGGCTGCAGTAATCTCTGCGTACTGATACCGTCCAGGCTGCAGTAATCTCTGCGTACTGATACCGTCCAGGCTGCAGTAATCTCTGCGTACTGGTACCGTCCCGGCTGCAGTAATCTCTGCGTACTGATACTGTCCAGGCTGCAGTAATCTCTGCGTACTGATACCGTCCCGGCTGCAGTAATCTCTGCGTACTGATACCGTCCAGGCTGAAGTAATCTCTGCGTACTGATACCGTCCCGGCTGCAGTAAAAGACAACTTGCCACTCATCCCAGGTTTTCCCTTTTTAATGGAGGATATCCATTAAAAAGCAGCCCTGAAGAAACTGTATTAATAAAGCTCAACGATGAAGCCTTTGAACCATGCTGAAATATCAAAAATGAGTCGTTCCTGCTGGATGCCTCAATGGCTTCCAAAGGCGGCCACCAAACATCCAAAAATGATGGCCCCGGGCTCAGAGAGCCTCTGACCCATGTACCGTTACGTAGTACGCTGGTCAGAAGAGGCAGAGGCAGCACCTGCTTCCACTACTCGCCCCAGGACAATCGTGCAGCCCAGAGGGAAACAGCGCTCATCCGGGTAATTGCGCCCCGGGCAGCTGCCTGCTTCGCCCGGGCCAAGAAACAGGCCAGAATGAGAGGACCGCAAGATTAAATGAGGCAGCAAATACAGGGCTGGCCCTAGGATTTGCGGGGCCCTGGACAGCACAAGATGTGCGGGACCCCCAAATTGTCATAAATAGTGACATCTGCGATATCACAGAATGAGTCTTTAGTATGCAAAGGTATTATGGGAAGTTAAATTATGTTGCCATGCGTAAGGTAGTAGACAAGTACACGGTGACAACTAATATATAAATTGTCAATATTAACATTTACCTATGTGGCAATATGAGGAGTGAGGCTTTTTTTTCAAAGTAGCACACAGCTGAATACCTTGTACAGACTTCTAATTTTGACAGATAAGGGATAGTGTGATAAAAGGGTTTTCCCAGGAGCACACCGTTTGGTTAAGTGTAGAGGCCGGGATTTGAGAGCAGTTTGCAATTCAGGAACTTGAACACATCTGTTCCCAGATGTAATTGGTAGAAACACTGTTTGTGAAAGGTCTTTTTGAAACTTTGATTTGAAAACACTTTCTGTGGAGGGCAATGTAAAAACAGGGTGATTGTGTTTTGCTAACTGAAACTAACTGCTGTTTTTGCAGAAGTTTTATGATTGATTGTATTGTTATTGTGTGTATATTTGGGCAATGTTAGCGCCTAGCTGCCTACGGCTTAGGGAGCCTTACAAATGTAAAAATAAATAAATAAACCATAAATAAATATTGTCCAAATTAGCAATATGCTTTTATTTCAGAAGCTACAGATAAGGAATATTTTGACTGTAAAAAAAAAGTATAGCAAATAATAACTATGTTTATCAAGTGCTGCTCACTACAAAAATGAGAAGGGAGCCTCATTAATGTACCCCCTGAGCCTTGATTGGAGAGGGTGAGCAGGCCAAAACTGTTCGCCGGTGTAGAAGAGCAGGGGATCTTATAGCAGAAAGTTGTATAGGCAACTGAGCGGGTTAGGAGACTGTTGCAGGGATGTTACATGTTTAGACCTTACTGTAACTCATATGACTTCTTTCCTATTCCTGCGTCAACATGTGCTGTAAAATATGGTGTTTTGACATGGGGATTAGTACTGCTTGCGCGCTTCACTCAGTGTGGGAACCTTTGCCACCATAGAAACAACCAAAGCTGCCACCCAAGAAAATACACACAGTAAGTGTACATACCTCAAAGTGAAAGATACACATTTAGATCAATTGACCTTTCCCCTTTGATGAAAGTGCACCAGACAAAAGAGCACTGGCCTTTCCAAAAAAAAGAAATCAACAGAAAAATAACCTGAGTGAGGAAATGTTCCAATAAATATGCTGGCAAAGTATAAAGGGTGCTCACCTTTTAAACTCAGCAATCTGTTGTGAAACATTCCCTGGAAAACAAAATCCCAGTACGAGCATGTGATTTGATGATAATTGTATGTGTCTGCACTGGAAACATGACAACCTGGGTGAAATTGTGGTAGCCGAGTGCTTGAGCAAGCTTGCCGACCTCAAAAACACCAAAGGGGTTGCGCCACCCTCTAAAAAATGTTCCACTGTCCACCTACACGTATCCTTTACTTGTGCCCTGAATAGCAGCACATGGCCGCAATCAGGGAAAAATAACTGCACCAGTCTCCAGGTTTGCAACCTCTCTTGCCACATCCCAGGCAAATATGCAGGACACACTTGCCCTCTCACCATTTCCCCTCCTCCACCCCATGTCTGGCTTTCAACACTACTCTGCTTTATGAAGATGACTTGAAAAGTACACATATCGTAAGATACCCACTCAAATATATACATCATTACAGAAATATGTTAGGCAAAAAGTGTACAATTGTGTCATTATTCCCCCATCTTGACTTGGCATAAAGCAGCAGAGCCATATCATTAGATTAAATTAAAGGTGGGAAGCCTGGACACCTCTGTGGATGCCAAAAGGAGGAGGACCTACAAGCAGTTAACAAAAGAGAAACATCTGTAAAGACGGAAGTGATTCTGAAAAGGGGCAATAAACAGACAGGGTAATTCATAGAAAATCGCACAAAAGTGGCGCACGCGACTGGCGCACAGCATGCCCGTGCGAATGTCTACGCCAGCCGCGTGCGCTAAAATCAATTTCCGCGCACAGCGTATTCATGGATTTTCGCATCCAAAACCAGCCGTGGCGCAGCGTGGCGCAGCGACCCTGCAGCAGCGCCAGTTACGCCCCCAAGAACGCCCTCGCGCAAGGAAAAGCCTTCAAAATCCCCAAATAATCGCAAAGGGCTGTGCTAACCCTGGACCAGTTCACAGGGCTGGCAAACAGCAAACGCCAAGCGGGGAACGTGTATTTCAGTGGTTCGCGGGAAGTTCCACACGCGCTTGTCCTGTGTACGTGTGCATCAGGGGTGCGCGGGAAGTATCACACGCAAATTCAGCTGGCTACGTGTATTTCAGGGGTGACGGGAAGTTCCACACGTGATTTCAGCAGGGTACGTGTATTTCAGGGGTGCGCGGGAAGTTCCACACGCGATTGGCCCCGTGAAAGTAGGGTACGTGTATTTCAGGGGTGCGCGGGAAGTTCCACACGCGATTGGCTCCGTGCGAGCAGGGTACGTGTATTCCAGGGGTGCGCGGGAAGTTCCACACGCGATTGGCCCAGTGCGAGTAGGGTACGTGTATTCCAGGGGTGCGCGGGAAGTTCCACACGCGATTTCAGCAAGGTACGTGTATTTCAGGGGTTAGCGGGAAGTTCCACACGCGATTTCAGCAGGGTACGTGTATTTCAGGGGTTCTGGGGAGTACTACATGTGAATTGGCCGTGTGGGTCCTCCCAGGTGTTCGCTCTACAACCTCCAGGGCCCCTGCAGGCAGCCCACACCACGGGGGACTACCCTGCACCCCTGCTCATGTCACGCAGGCAGCCCATCCACCATGGGCATGCCCCCCAGCCAACCCACATGTCACCTTGCACCACTGATCAACAATGCATGTCTCCCACCACCCCCACCCCCCAGCAGTGCAGGGGCAGCCTCCACCAGGCCCTCACTCATGTCCCTCTGCACCCCCAACCCCCCAGCAGTGCAGGGGCACCCTCCACCAGGCCCCACCCATGTCTACCACCACCCCCACCCCCCAGCAGTGCAGGGGCAGCCTCCACCAGGCCCCCACCCATGTCTCCCACCACCCCCACCCCCCAGCAGTGCAGGGGCAGCCTCCACCAGGCCCCCACCCATGTCTCCCACCACCCTCACCCCCCAGCAGTGCAGGGGTAGCCTCCACCAGGCCCCCACCCATGTCTACCACCACCCCCACCCCCCAGCAGTGCAGGGCCAGCCTCCACCAGGCCCCCACTCATGTCTCCCACCACCCCCACCCCCCAGCAGTGCAGGGGAAGCCTCCACCAGGCCCCCAACCATGTCTACTACCACCCCCACCCCCAGCCACCAGGGGCAGCCTCCACCAGGCCCCCACTCATGTCTCCCACCACCCCCACCCCCCAGCCACCAGGGGCAGCCTCCACCAGGCCCCCACTCATGTCTCCCACCACCCCCACCCCCCAGCAGTGCAGGGGCAGCCTCCACCAGGCCCCCACTCATGTCTCCCACCACCCCCACCCCCCAGCAGTGCAGGGGCAGCCTCCACCAGGCCCCCACTCATGTCTCCCACCACCCTCACCCCCCCAGCCACCAGGGGCAGCCTCCACCAGGCCCCCACCCATGTCTCCCACCACCCCCACCCCCCAGCAGTGCAGGGACAGCCTTCACCAGGCCCCCACTCATGTCCCCTATTACCCCCACCCCCCCGCAGTGCAGGGGCAGCCTCCACCAGGCCCCCACTCATGTCTCTCACCACCCCCAGCCACCAGGGGCAGCCTCCACCAGGCCCCCACTCATGTCTCCCACCACCCCCACCCCCCAGCCACCAGGGGCAGCCTCCACCAGGCCCCCACTCATGTCTCCCACCACCCCCACCCCCAGCCACCAGGGGCAGCCTCCACCGGGCCCCCACTCATGTCCCCCTGCACCCCCACCCCCGAGCAGTGCAGGGGCACCCTCCACCAGGCCCCCACCCATGTCTCCCACCACCCCCACCCCCCGGCAGTGCAGGGGCAGCCTCCACCAGGCTCCCACTCATGTCTACCCCCACCCCCCAGCCACCAGGGGCAGCCTCCACCAGGCCCCCACTCATGTCTCCCACCCCCCAGCCACCAGGCCCCCACCCATGTCCCCTATTACCCCCATCCCACAGCCACCAGGGGCAGCCTCCACCAGGCCCCCACTCATGTCTCCCACCACCCCCACCCCCCAGCCACCAGGGGCAGCCTCCGCCAGGCCCCCACTCATGTCTCCCACCACCCCCACGCCACCAGGGGCAGCCTCCACCAGGCCCCCACCCATGTCTACCACCACCCACACCCCCCAGCAGTGCAGGGGCAGCCTCCACCAGGCCCCCACTCATGTCTCCCACCACCCCCACCCCCCAGCCACCAGGGGCAGCCTCCACCAGGCCCCCACTCATGTCTCCCACCACCGCCACCCCCCAGCCACCTGTGGCAGCCTCCACCAGGCCCCCACCCATGTCCTCTATTACCCCCATCCCACAGCCACCAGGGGCAGCCTCCACCAGGCCCCCACTCATGTCTCCCACCACCCCCACCCCCCAGCCACCAGGGGCAGCCTCCACCAGGCTCCCACTCATGTCTCCCACCACCCCCACACCCCAGCCACCAGGGGCAGCCTCCACCAGGCCCCCACCCATGTCTCCCACCACCCCCACCCCCCAGCAGTGCAGGGGCAGCCTCCACCAGGCCCCCACCCATGTCTACCACCACCCCACCCCCCAGCAGTGCAGGGGCAGCCTCCACCAGGCCCCCACTCATGTCTCCCACCACCCCCCAGCCACCAGGGGCAGCCTCCACCAGGCCCCCACCCTTGTCTCCCACCACCCCCACCCCCCAGCCACCAGGGGCAGCCTCCACCAGTCCCCCACTCATGTCCCCTATTACCCCCACCCCCCGCAGTGCAGGGGCAGCCTCCACCAGGCCCCCACTCATGTCTCCCACCACACCCACCCCCCAGCCACCAGGGGCAGCCTCCACCAGGCCCCCACTCATGTCTCCCACCACCCCCACCCCCCAGCAGTGCAGGGGCAGCCTCCCACTCATGTCTCCCACCACCCCCACCCCCCAGCCACCAGGGGCAGCCTCCACCAGGCCCCCACTCATGTCTCCCGCCACCCCCAACCCCCAGCAGTGCAGGGGCAGCCTCCACCAGGCCCCACTCATGTCCCCTATGACCCCCACCCCCCCGCAGTGCAGGGGCAGCCTCCACCAGGTACCCACTCATGTCTCCCAGCACCCCCACCCCCCAGCCACCAGGGGCAGCCTCCACCAGGCCCCCACTCATGTCAACCCACCACCCCCACCCCCTAGCAGTGCAGGGGCAGCCTCCGCCAGGCCCCCACTCATGTCTTCCACCACCCCCACCCCCCAGTCACCAGGGGCAGCCTACACCAGGCCCCCACACATGTCTCCCACTACCCCCACCTCCCAGCAGTGCAGGGGCAGCCTCCACCAGGCCCTCACCCATGTCTACCACCACCCCCACCCCCAGCAGTGCAGGGGCAGCCTCCACCAGGCCCCCACCCATTTCTACCACCACCCCCACCCCCCAGCAGGGCAGGGGCAGCCTCCACCAGGCCCCCACTCATGTCTCCCACCACCCCCACCCCCAGCAGTGCAGGGGCAGCCTCCACCAGGCCCCCACTCATGTCTCCCACCACCCCCACCCCCCAGCAGTGCAGGGGCACCCTCCACCAGGCCTCCACCCATGTCTCCCACCACCCCCACCCCCCAGCACTGTGGGGCACCTGCCAGCAGGCCCCAACTCATGTCCAACTCATGTACCCCTGCACCCCCACCCCCCAGCACTGTGGGGCACCTGCCAGCAGGCCCCCACTCATGTCCAACTCATGTACCTCTGCACTCCCACCCCCCAGCACTGTGGGGCACCTGCCAGCAGGCCCCCACTCATGTCCAACTCATGTACCCCTGCACCCCCACCCCCCAGCACTGTGGGGCACCTGCCAGCAGGCCCCCACTCATGTCCAACTCATGTACCCATGCACCCCCACCCCCCAGCACTGTGGGGCACCTGCCAGCAGGCCCCCACCCATGTCCAACTCATGTTCCCCAGCCAACATGTCATCACAATCTAGATCCCTGGTCCCTATGGTCAGCCTCCAAATGCAAAACACCCACCCGAGTATTGCATCCACCCACTCATAAATGGCAATTACATGACAGAACACCAATTGCAAGTTCCGAAACAAACACATTTCCCTCACATACACCCAATGGGTGTCAGTGAATCTTAAAACCCATATCATGATATGCATGAAACCAATGAGATGATACTACACATTGAAGTTTGATAAAAAAATATGTATTGAAGGAAACATAAATAGAATCAAAAATAAAGAAACAGAAATGGGAATGTACATAAATTAAAAGAAGCATGTCTGTGAAAAAAAGCAAAACCAAAAATCAAAATCCAAAGTAATGGTGTCCAAAGTCACTGTCCACAAAACAAAATCCAATGGGAAATAAAATAGAAAGCCATTGCTCCATGGTTAAAATGTGAAAGAAAAATACAATCCAACAGTGAACTATGTACATACGAACAAGCCAGGGTCCATTATCCCAACAAAAGAAAGGAAACCTATCTAACTACACTAACTAATAAAATAAACTATATACAAAAATGTGGCCAATGTCCAAAAGGTCCAAAATAAATTTTAAAAAAAATGAAACCTAACACTACCTACATAACTACGTACAAGGGCAGCGGGCTAGTTTGACGGCTCACTTGTGGATGTCCCGGGCCAGGGCATCATCGAACTCCTGCTCAAATTCCCGGAGGCGGTCCTTCTCCATGGCCCGAGGGTCCGCAGGGCCGTCGACGTGTCCACCTCCAAACCCCTGCGGATTGCCTCGAGGCACACAGCCCGCCTCAGGGTCCTCTCCGCCCTGACCATTGTGAGCCGTGCCTCTTCCGCCCGCTGCCGCTCCGCATCTATGGCGTGGCCCAACCGCTGCCACACGGAAGACACTCTCTGTCCTGGGTCCTCCTGCCCTCCGGCCGATGCCTGCCCCTCCGATGTTGAAGGCCCCGAGCCTTCATGGCTCCCACCACGTTGCTGCTGCTGCTGTGCCTCTGCCCGTGCACTGCCTCCTGCTGGCTGCACATCCTCCGCCGGCTGGGGTGCAGTCGTTGACGTGGCCAACCCTGCTGGACGTCCGACTCCTGACTGTGGCAGGGGTGCCTCCTCCACCAGCCTGGCCGCACCGTCAGAGGCAGCTCCACAGGGCACCCAGGTGACTGATGGGTGGGAAGATGGCACGGAGGATGGCTGGCGCGTAGGGGGTTCAGTTGAGGAGAGGGTCGTAGCAAGCCCCATCATACGGAGGAATCCGGCCTGGGTGACCTGTCCCAGCAGGCTGACGTGGTCAATGAGCCATTCGAGATGACGTGCAGTCTCCTCATGAAAAGACTGCAGGTCACCTCGCATGGCCCGTTGACGCAACGCCACACCACTCAGAACAGGCTCAACCCGGACCCGGATAGCCACGTCCGCAGGCAGAGGAAGGCCAGTTGTCGTGAGCTCATCCCCTGCCTGAAAACGGGTCTGGACGTAGGCATCCCTGCTGGTGCAAGATGATGCAAGACAGGATCAGGGACAGGATTGCATACAGGCACCTCTGCGGCGGCCTGTGCTGCCTCCTGTCCCTGGTCCTGCACTGCACCACTAGCACCAGTGGGATCCCCACCTCCAGACCCCGTCTCTGTTGCTTGCACGGCCTCCTCCTCCACCAAACCCCACACCAACCTGGATGACTCCGTGCCATCTTCCCCCGTTGGGCCCTGTGGGGTCCCAGCTGCCCTTTCTGCTGCGAGGAGTCCAACTCCAACCTCCGCCTCTTGGACCTCCCCCCGGCAGCTGCGGCCTGGGACGCGGCACCGGACTCCTCACTCCCCGACGAGATGACAACATGGGAGGGGAGCCGGGCCTTGCGTCTCCGGCTGGCGGTGGGATCCCCGGCGCTGTGCTCCACAGCACCTTCTCCGCCCTCTTCATCAGTTGACGCTGCAGACAGGGAGAAATAAAACACAGGCATCAGGGCACTGTACAATAGACACATACACACATGACAGTTGTACATGAGTGGCATTGGCAAACCTCAGACATGTCATCACAATCCCCAACACACATGTCATTTCAACTCGCACACATGAGCCATACCACAGCCATATCGCAACTGACAGCACCATCCATACACATACAACAGCATGAGCAGGCAAAGGTGAGCCAGACATCACATGCAACACAGGAAGTGCACCACACATGTACACACACCACCACACTTGCATGCATGTGTACACCTCTGGCAAGTGTCGCAGTGTTCAGATGGGCATCCATGTCACATCTGCCCATCAGGCTTCCACATACCGCTGTCACATGCATCCATGTTGCATCACTGTTGCACCCTTGTCAAATACACACACATGCACATGTACACAGTGCTGATACATGCAGCTGAAAACAACATACATGCGTGACATCACGGACATGTCTACTTACATACACATTCATCCAAACATGTGTGCCCACACAACTGCATTTGGCATGCAAGCCTACACACACAAGCACCATCCATGTCTCACACATTCCAGCCCTCGCATGTGTTAGCCCCACGGCCCTGTACACCTCCACCCATACTCGACCCCATACAAACAGATGTGCATCCTGCACACTACTGAAAAATCACCACACGCACAGCTCACAATCAGGATGCATGTACACTTACCGCTCGACTCCAGACGGGTCAGCCTCTCAAGGACCTGGACGTGGAGCGCTGGGGATATGCGTTCCAGGACCCTCATCTGTTCTTCCGACAAGTGGCCCTGGCGCCCCTTGGCATCCACTGCCTTCAAGAGGCGCCGGGCCTTGTTCAGGGTCCTGGACCTGAAGTCCTCCCAGCGCTTCTTGACATGTTGGAAGTCGCGGACTGCCACCCCCTCCGCGTTGATGGCAGTCACGATGTCAGTCCAGATCTGAGTCCGTCCTTCCTTGTCGGCGCAGGAACTTCCGAAGAGGGCATCATACTGCCCCAGGACTTGCTCCACCAGGACACCAACTTCGGTGGCACTGAAGCTGGTGCCCCTCTGCCTCTCTGGCCGGATGTTGTCAGTGGTCTCAGATGGTGTTTGCCCCGACATGACAACCCCAGAGGCAGGAGTGGGTGGGCAACTGGGTCCTGGGGCTGGGCTGTGGAGCGATGGAATCCCAGTCGGGAGTCTTCGGTTCCAGCAGGGGTGGTCACAGCAACAGCACCCCTGGCTGATGTGCAGGCAGCAAATGGCAGGGCACGTGGGCAGCAGGCAGTCAGGCAGCAGCAGATGGCAGGTTGGAGCGTGCTCGGGGCTCTGGGGGGCAGTAGTTCGGCCTTCTGGGCAGGAGCGTGGTCTTCCGTGTGCTTACGCGTGGCCAGCTTGATACGGAGTGATTTGGCACGTGAAAATCCTGCATGTCTGCGTGTAAATCGAGAAAAGGCCCTAAGCGCGTATGCACGTCAGCACGCATATGCGATTTCATTGGACCAAAGGCCCTTAGCGCGTGAACGTGCCTGTGACGTGAGGCGCGCGGGTGTTTCCCTCATTACACGTGATGACAGAGCACACGTGGATTTCCACCAATCGCGTGTGGAACTTCCTGCGCACCCCCAGTAATACAGGTACCCAGGCCAATCGCGTGTACGCTCACTTCCCTCCGATTACACGCAATGACACTCGGACATGCAGTTTTACCACGTGTGCTCGCATATGCGATTTCATTGGCCCAAAGGCCACCATGCGCAGCTGTGACGTCACGCGCATGGCCGTAGAGAATGGCGCGTGCAAAAATTGAAGAGATACACGTCCGAGTGTCAAAGCGCGTAATTGGGGGAAATGGCCTCATTGCGTATGCGCGTCTGTGACTTGTGTATAAAAGGTACGTGTAGAACGCCATTTCCTTGTACGTGCTTTTCGTGGAGAGCGAGTGGGTGAAATCTGTACTTCTTGTCGGTTCACACGCGATTTACTTCACAGCGTTTCCAGTTCGTACTCCCTGTTACCTCTGAGAGTTTTTTCTCTTTTCCTCTTTTTCCTGGGCCTGTTTCCTCAAACAGCGTTCCCTTTTACTGTTGTCCTGTCTCCTCAGACAGCGTACAATTCTTCTTTTGGCGGGGGTGTTGCCAACGCGCACACGTGCATATTTTTCACGCTTTTGTTCCTGGCGGACGGTGAGTCGCGCACGTATCTAACATTTGTGCTTGCCCCGTGTGTCGCGTACCCCTTCAGAGGTCATTCTAGGCTGCATGTGACACGCATACGTTCATTCTTGTGTTCCTGGGTGCCACAGCGTAGTGCAGGTTTATTTTTCCACGCACGTGGTCTAGGAGGGGTTGCGTGCACCTTACTTCCCTTTTTTGGGGTGCCTGTGCGTTGCGTGACCCGTCATCTTTCCCCAGGGGTGACATACAGCCTTGCTAGAGCACTAGGGTACGATTACCATCTGGTACCCAAGCCCTTTGACCCCCAATTGCCCAGGACAATAGTTCACATCAACTCCCATACGCACAATAACATCAGTGCCATGGCTGGGAGGCGAACAAGCCGTAAGGGTGGCAAAGGTGGCTGAGCCCCAAGTGGTGGCCGTGGTGGATCCGGTAGGGGACGTCGCCGTGACTTGCAGGGTGCCCCTAGCCCCCCATGTGTGGAGGAGCAGTCAGGGACACCCATGCCCCCCCCCCCCTGGTTGAGGTTACCGTGGCTGACACCATCCATGCTCAGCCCTTGTTGGACCAGCCCACTGTGGAACCTGACCTGGCACAGGGTGACTCCATGGCTGACTTCCAGGTCAGCAGGTCTAGGCCACGTGCGCCGGTGAACGTTGGTGTCATCAGGCCACGTGGATCAGGGGCAGCTAGGTCATCTGCTGCCCCGCGTAGGCAGGCTGGGGAGGCTGCAGGGGCAGCTGCGGCTCCATCCACCCCACCTCTCACACACCCATCCAGGACAGTGTCGGTCCAAGTCCATCATGCTGACATTCCCCCTGACACCATCACACTTGAGATAATGCCTGCACCAACTCCCATGCTGAGTGTGCAATCCCACGCTCCTACCCCTAGTGTCCAGAGCGGCGCAGGACACTCCGGATCCTCACCACCTTCCAAGCGGAAGAGGAAGAGTGCTCGTCCAGTAGAGGCCGATGCCCCAGACACGGCTACACAGTCCGGCCCGTCAAGGAAGCCCAGCTTCAATGAGGCCGAACTGAATGCACTTGTAGAGTATGTGTCCGCACATGACCGCGAAATGGTGATTGTTGCAGGATTCAAGACCACACCTGCACAACGTCAGGCACACTGGCAGACCATTGCGGACATCATAAGTGCCCTTGGAATCGTGAGGCGCACAGCTAATGATTGCTACAAGCGCTGGAATGACCTGAAGCGCAGGGCAAAGAATAAGCTGGCTTCAAGTCATGCCGCAACTCTAGTGACTCGAGGTGGGTCTCCAGCAGGCAACATAGAACTCACTCCACATGAGCAGGTTGCTGGGACCTACGTCACGTAGGAACAGATCCAAGGCGTGGGAGTAGTGGCAGATTACGAGGCATTGTCCGGTGAGTGCACATGCATGTGTGTGTCATCCATGTGCATGTTGTATGTGGGAGGGCTTCTGTTTGGGTGCCAGGGGAGGGTGTGTGTGCCTGAGTGGTTTGGCTCACCCATGTGCCTCTTCCTAAACATTCTTGGCAACAGCATTTGGGTATAGCAGCATCCCTTCGGCCAACATTAGACATCCAGCCCAACACCACGCCAGTTGCCCTTGGAGTGTCATCTTGCCACTACACTGTTGCTTATTTACCTCGGTTTATTCAGGTAGATTGTTTGCATACCACCACTTTTACTCGGGATTTCTCAGTCCTATTGTCACATGTCTGACATGGCTATGGTACAGTGGACTGGCTCAGTTTTGTGGACATGATTAGTTTGGACATGTCCCTGTGCTATTGGACCATTTTTGACTGGCAGCTGCATGTTAAACATTAGAACCATTACAATGACAATAATCAATCATATGAACAAACTGGACTGAATGAACAATTGGTGACCTCCTCTCCCTCTTCACGGCTAGGGTACATGCCATCTGTTTGATGGCATGTGTATTTGACCTGCCAATCACTGGCCAATGTGTGATGCCACTGCTAGGCAGCATGCAGCAAATGTGTTCATCTTCCATCTTGGTGTCATCAATGTGTGCCATCTGCCTCCCCATCACACGCAGTGACGGTGCATGCATGGGAGTGTTTTAGTCATGTGGGACATGTGTCAATCAAGTACTGTTTCTGTAGCCTCTCAGCCCTCATTGTGTGCCATAGTGCTAATGCCTGTTTCCATTTGTTTTCTTTTATGTCTTTGCAGGGGAAGACGCACCTGATACTGCTGGGGTTGTGGAGATGGTGCAGACCCAGGAGGGGTCTGAGGGCCGACTGACCACCAGTGAGGGACGTGGTGTGGTGGTGGGTGAGAACCCACAACTGCTGCAGGTCGTGCTCTCAAGGGGTGTCTCTGGCTGCACCTCCCCCGAGCTGTACTCAGGTGTTGATTCGGATGATGAGACCTACGTGCCGTCCAGGTGAGTGTTTCTGGGAGGGATTCTGTTCTGTCCGACCCACCTGCACCAGGGTTAGAACCCTCAATGGGGATGTCAGTGTTGACAGGTACACCTTTGGTGGTTACGGATGCAGGGTCACACTCCGCGACATCTGATCCTGTTCCTGGGCCAGCAGATCAGAGGGGGAATGCAGTCCTGCAGCCTCAGGCAGTGCCGGCACAGCAAGGCGCAGTTGGCCTTGTCCCAGACAGGTGTGGTGCCCGCCGACGTGGTGGCCGTACGCCACCTGGCAATACCGCATGGGAGCAATCCATTTACGGTATGGCAACCCAACAGGCAGCATCATCAGAGATGATGGCTCAGGCCATGGATAGGGTGGCCACTTCCATTGTCCCCCCCGAAAGGCTGATGGAGCAACAACAGCAGGCAACTGACTCCATCTGCCAGTCACACAGGGAGGACATGTTGGCGTCCGACAGGGACAGGCGGGCGGCACTGGCGACTCTGCGGGAAGCCATCTCCAAGGAGTCCCACGGCCACAGGGAAGCCCTGAGGCTGGAACTCCTTCACCTCAGGACGACTCTTGTTGAGCTTGAGGCTTCAACAAACCGAAGGACTGAACAGCAGCTGGAGCGTCTCACCCGTACGCTCTCAGCTGAGATGCAGGCAACTAGGGCGGAGGTCCGGGCATCCTGTGAGTTGTTGCATGGTGACCTCCGCACACTCATCCACCAGAAAGAGACCTACCACACACGTATGCTTGCTGCCATGGAGGAACAGACTAGGGCTTTGCGTGGGCTGCCTCCCATAGTGCCACCACCACCGGATGCAGCTGCAGAGGGTGAGAATAGCGACAGCAGTGATACTCCCACAATAGGGTAGCCGGGTAGGCCATGAGCCCATGGAGGTGTTTTTTTTTCGCAAGATCCACACAGGTGGGTTTTGGTGTGCACCCTGTCCTCGGACCTCCTGGGTGGCCTCCCCAACCCCCCCGGGCCCATTAATGGCCATTTTTTATTTTTTTTTATTTTTATTTATTTATTTATTATTTTTTTTTTTGGACAGTTTGTTGCCTTGTGTGGCTCCCGTGGGTATACGCTGCATTGTGGCTGGGCACATGCAGGCTTGTCATGGATTTGGTTCAGATGCTTGGGTTTTTGTCACACACACCCCTCCTGCTTCCCGTTTCCATGGGCTTGCAAAGGGTGTGCCCAAGTGACATTGACGTACATGGTGACATTGGACTCCCATGAGCTGTGTGGGCAGTCTGTAGTCAATACTGTGTATACATTCATAGTGCATATTGTTGTTGTATTGTACACTGCGTGGTGTATTGATATGTGCCTCTGCATCCATCTCATCCTCCATATTTGCAGGTACATTCCTCATGTCTTCACAATGCGGTCCACCTTGGAACTGGAGTCCATGTTGTAAGCAGTGCACCTACACTCTTGCGTGGCGCTAACACTGTATACTTGCAAGTGTTCGGAGGGCTGTCATCATCAGGTGCTGAGGCTAGCTAATTTTTAAGTCTGTAATGGCATGTTTAAGGTAGGTTGGAGGTTGTGTAGGTGATTGGTATTCTTGGTAAGTATTTGGTAATGTGGGTTGTAGGTCCTGCATTACTGTGAGCATTTCATGTGTGGACAGGTTTCCATTAGGGACACTGTAGCTGCTGACACTTGGGGCATGTTGTGGGGATTAATTTCTTTCCTCTCACATTGCATGACATGCCATGGTGTGTTGTGTGGCCGTGCCGGGGAGGGGGTGGGTGACATGGCACTGTTTTCATGTAGTATTTTGCAAGTGGGTATTCATTTCTGCAGCATGGAAGTGTCTTTTCATGACACTGCATTGGTGGTGTTTGTGTAGGTAGGGATGCACACATTGTGACACTTCCACATGAGCAATCTCAGGCTGCTATGGTTCTGACAGTTGACAGTCCCTTAGTTCGTCTTAATTGTCAGGTCGAGTCATCATTGCTTATCAGATGGTATGTGCCAGGCCTGTGTGCACTCCACTGGGGTGTGATTTCTATGTGAAGTAATTAGCCACGAGCTGCGTACGGGCTGCCTCACCCCGTGCCCTCTCCCCTCCCATGCGCAGCGGGCGTGCATGTGGTTGGGGATGTGGGGGCACCACCATGTCCACGGCCAGGCCCCGGCGTGTTGCAACATTGTGCAGGACACATTCTGCCACTATGATCCTGCACACTACTGGGGGCATATATAACAGCTGCCCACCAGACCGGTCAAGGGAGCGAAAGCGTGACTTGAGCACTCTGAATGTGCGCTCCACTATGCCCCGGGTTGCAATATGGGCTGTGTTGTATCTTACCTCTGGAGGCGTGATGGGGTTCCGAATTGGCGTCATCATGTGGGTGCTCAGAGGGTAGGCACTGTCCCCTGGTGAGGAGGTGATGGGTATCATTAGTGGGGTAGTGACATAACTCTGCATCTGACATGCATGCATGTGCAGTGGCATTCATACTCACCAAGCAGCCATGTATCGCCATGCCGGCCAGCTTCTAGGTCCCGGCTTAGGGTAGACATTCGGTAAATGAAGCTGTCGTGGGTGGACCCTGGATAGTTGGCATATACTGAGGTGATGATTCCCTTAGCATTACATACTACCTGCACGTTGATGGAATGCCAGTGCTTGCGGTTCCTATAGATGTGCTCAGATGCCCTGGGGGGACGTAGTGCCACATGGGTGCAGTCAATGGCACCTAGCACTTTTGGAAATTGTGCCACACCGTAGAAATCGAGGGTGGCAGCCTGCCTTTCTGCAGGTGTCCTGGTGTATTGCTCTCCTCTAAAAAGTGCACGGAACTACCATAAATCACCAGTGCAATTATAGAGCAAATACTTCAACCCAAAAACAGACACAATAATTCACAGCCACGCACACTTTAGAAGATAATCAGCTCTTTACGGCTATTTATTCAAAGCTTACAGGTACATAGAAATAACACGTACAACTCACTTGGGCATAGATCACAGAAAACATAAAGAAGTCAAAGAAAGAAATACATCACCGTGGGCGTAGCTTAATGGAACTTCATCTGGCCAGAAGCGGCTGAAAGACCCCGATAACAGCCAGGCCAAGAGCACAACAACCCACAGGAGTGTCGGACCGAAGCGTCCCCCCTCCGACTGAAGTCTTTGTGCTTATCCCGTCTGACCGTTGAGGGCTTCCGCATATATGCCCTCCTCAACAAGGGGTGGCACCTTCTCGAACCTTCTGGCAAATGCGCTTGCGCATTGATGGGTGACCGTTGATTGCCAGCTGGGTCAACCGACAGTAACCTCAAGGAGCAGAGCGCTTCTCTCTCCTAAACGCCCCGGGAAACAATTCCATAACTCATCTCAAAACCTTGGCACAGGCCGAGCAAACCCAAAACAAACTTCGCTATCAGGTACCAGCCGGCACCTGCGGATCTTAGCTTTCCCAGCGCCGTGTCCTTGGCTGGGAATGCCTGCATTCCAAGCCCATCAGCAATAACGTTGAAAACATGTTGTTTCGCAAAGCAAGTGTAGCTTTCCACTGAGGCATGGATAAATATCCATCATGGCTCTGAGTTCCCCCAGAATGCACTGCGCACCAGCGCCATGTTTTAGCTCAACCATCACAATCCACCCTTGGATATTTACTTTCCATAGCCCAGTGGCAAAAGAGGCGGTCTTTAAAACCGACGAAATGTTAATACAACAAGCTATTGTGATAGCTAATATAATACAAATGCAAGCAAAAGCATAACGCAGTGTACCTTCAATATCAGGAACCCAATGAAAATAACCAATCCCACCAGAAACAACACATCCCTTCAACTGCGTTCCAACCTAAATTATGTTTCAGCAATAGATAATCAACAGCAGCTCTGTTCTGCAGTAAAACTCTTAACCACTAAACACACTAATTTTATCAAAGATTTGTAACCCCACAGCAGCTAAACCCCAAACACCTACTAATGAAAGGGTTAATGCTAAAACCTCAGAAATAATCCCATACATTCAAAAGTTGACTTTTTACCTCGAGTTATCAATGATTGTAAAGGAAACATCATTAGTTCTAATCAAGTCAAAGCACATGTTACCACATGGAAAGAGCCATCCTTTTTCAAAGTTACCCATCTCTAATTAGAGCTCACACACTTGGCAGCATTACTACAAATCAAAGGCCTTAATCGCACAGTTAACTTTGGTGTGGGCATTCATTTTATCTCAAAATCTATAATGCTCCTGCTCGCCCAACCCTGCTGAATCATTTTCCTGGCCACATGCAATGTAGTAATTTTGGAAAAGGCAAAATATAAACATCTCTGGTTAAAGCAATTCATTGCAAAACATTTCATTTTCTCTTTTCACATATTAATCTCAAAATGCATTTAAGAATCAGGTTTCAACATGTTGGCATTCAAGTGCTGTTTCACACAGCTGTTTGTGGTGAACTCATTGTCCACAGTTCTTTAGACAAGAAAGGTAAAACATATCAATAAGGTCATTACAACCGTCGACTGAATCATTTGAATATGCAGCATCAAATGTTTGACAATATGCCAAGTCCGGACCGTGACAGTTCAGCAAAAGTTATTACTTTGTTGGACACTTCTCACAGGTTGCCGAACAAATGTTTTCACTTTTCACGCACGTTAGCAGCCTTGAGTGCGGTGCAGGACAGGTTCAAAGTTGAAATAGCATGTCGCAGTGGCTCGCTTTCTCTGAGAATGCGTCTGCTTGACTGATCAGTGTTACCCGGCAATTGCACACGTCTACCCCTTAATTTACTTTCTTGGTTATTTGCCTAGGCAAAATACAAACAGAAAGGTTAAGATTTCATCAAAAGGTACACTATCAGTGTTATCCACATTAGGATGTCATCAAGACTTCAATATCAACGTTGTCCACCCCTTCCCTTAACACCACCCTTCTGCATGTGACTGGGGGCTTATTTGCACTCAACCATACGGGGTGTAACCGCCTACTCACAAACTCATTTGTGCAATGCGATCATAGTTGGTCAATGGTACCTCAGACTGATCTGTGATTTTACAAAAGCCATATAATAAGTACCCAAGTCGCACTTCTCAACGGTCGTTTTCACCAAAGCAATCACGAATGCCAGGCACCAACTTGCTTCCAGTATTTCATGATCTTGATTTAGATTGCCCTGTTGGCATCACTCCATTTCTTATAGGTAAAGTCCTTTAGTCCAATACCGCCGGCAGTTGTACAAGCAGCCTTGTTTATTTTCAAGCCTCTGGTTTTCCACTTGTCATTTTCCCAAAGGGTGTTTGTGGGCCACCCTTTGAGAGCGGTAGTTTGAGTCAGTTCCTTTATTTGCTTCAACAAATCATTCATTCTTGCACTAAGCCGTGAGGCTTCTGGATCATGGCTAATGTGCAGTGTTCATGTTATACTCCAAAGCCTTGCTCTGCATGTTGTCTCTTGCAAAACGGCTATCTTTGTCAGTTTGCTTCCATCTGGAACACCATAATGTCTTTGTCAGTTACTCCAGCCCTGGCAATGTAACTTGCATTTTGCCGGCTGTGTGACAGCTGTGTATTTTCACTCACAAAGCGCCTAGAGGTTTCTTCTCCAGTGCACAGCGCTTTACTTCAGTTCACATCACATGGGGCACTGGAATGCAGCTTGCATGGCAATGTCTCTTGAAATGTGCAGCTGTGTCTTTTCTTAGCCCATTCACAAATGCACAGTTTTCCCCAAATGTTCATATGCGCGATGCGCCCAGTCTGCCATTTGATACTGGGCAAATTCTTTACTTGCATACATCATCATGTGTAAGGTAGATTGCGCTCTTTTTCATCTTCACTCACAGCAATTATTGCCTTCAGTTCAGTTTCAGCATTCTGTAATTGCACCCCCCTCCTCAGTTTTTGACAGTGTCTCTCTCAGGGGATGGAATGCAGGAATGTCATTGTTTATCTTTCGTGCAGCAAGCTTATCTCTTTGCTCTATAACTCTTAAACTGTGGCGGCTTTAATGGAAGGCACTCGTTTCAGACAGTTCACTCAGATTAACTCTTTCCTGCACTGTTCCAGCAACTTAGATCTGCCAGCTTCTGTAAATACCATTTCACCGAACAGGAGTGCTTTTTCTGCTTTCCTTCAACAGTTTTTTTTTTTTTTTTCGCGCACCTCGCCCAAGACAGTGCAAGTTATCTCCAAGCCACAAGCTCCGCACAGCAAGACTCCCATGTTCAAAAGAGGCACATTTTCTTGTCATCATATTCAACTTCATGTAATTTTGCAAAATGTCTTTTTAGCCTGTTTAAACTGATGTCCCATTTAAAGGCATACATTTTTTTTCTTTTTCCTCGTAACCTTGAAGTTTGGCTTCACAAACTCACTCCATTGCAATGTGCGATCTTTCAACAGAATCCGTAACCCACTAAATCTTTGTGCCGTCTTATTACACACAGATTTTCCATTCTGTTGTACCATTGCCAGGATATAACCACTTATGTCAGTGCATTTAAAACATGTCATGTGTAGTGCAGCTCCCTGCACGTTATCTACAAAAGCAACCCACACTCTGTATTGCTTGTGGGCCGTTAATTGGTCAACAACATTTTCACTATATATCACAATCAACTTGTCCTTGTCTCGTATAAAACATACATCCCTTAATAACAACAGTACTTTTGCTTTTAGCAGCAATTCCATGGTATAGCGTGCAAACAGTCAAAATACTCTAGGGGCAATTTAGAAAATATAAATTGTCTTTTCCCCCTTAAACAATTCCAAACTGGCTCTGCAATTTCAAATCAATACACAAAAATCGAAAATTCAAATGCCATTCACTCACTTTTTTTTTTTAAGTGAGCCTCTCACCCATTGTAAACATGGCACAGCAGGCAATTTGAGTGTGTTCCTTAAACATAATGCACCGCCAGCACATGGAATTTATAGTTGCCAAAAACAAACCCTTTAAGCTTTCAACACCGATACTACTCTTTCTCCTAAACAGGGCTCATTCCCACGTTATCTTCAGGAATGTGACCACTTCAAAAGCATACATTATAAGAAAGGCGCATCCTCGCCTCCTTGATATTACAGCCCCCCACTCTCTAGCACACTGGGGCTGAATCGCAATGTTTAATGTTTAAACACTAGTTCACAATTTGCTCATCAAATACTTGCAATTGTTTCTTTCTCTGCTCTCATGCCAAAATAGAGCAAGCTTTCACTTTACAACTTTGTCAAGGGAAACCGCATGAAAAAATTCTTTCCTAATTGAACATATATCTTTAATTCATCATTCATCGGAGCACTGTGAACATAGACATTTTTTCCTTTCTGCTCACGGCTTTTCGGCTCCTTGGTTTCATTTCCCAGCAGTAAGTCAGCCACGACTACTTTACTGAAGGGGAAAGATCTCAAACACACATGCTATCGGCCGCGGCAGGCCAACACAAAAGGTACTGTCTATTGGCTGTCTCAGAGCTGCAGTGAGACGACCAAGGAAAGGCGACAGCCTGCTCTGCACTCTCTCACACAATCGTCATTTCACAGCAAGGGAAAAGGAAAAAAACAAAACAGCTTAACACAGTTCAACACTCACTGCCCAATTAAAACAACCTTTCGCTCGTTCAAACAGATTATTTGGAACACCTCATCACAAATAACTTGGCTTCAAACACATTATTTGGAACACTTCATCACAAATATCTCTGCTGCATACAGACGGATTCTTTAATATTTGGAGCAATTCATCACAAATATCCCATCCTCGTCGCCAAAAATGTATTGCTCTCCTCTAAAAAGTGCACGGAACTACCATAAATCACCAGTGCAATTATAGAGCAAATACTTCAACCCAAAAACAGACACAATAATTCACAGCCACGCACACTTTAGAAGATAATCAGCTCTTTACGGCTATTTATTCAAAGCTTACAGGTACATAGAAATAACACGTACAACTCACTTGGGCATAGATCACAGAAAACATAAAGAAGTCAAAGAAAGAAATACATCACCGTGGGCGTAGCTTAATGGAACTTCATCTGGCCAGAAGCGGCTGAAAGACCCCGATAACAGCCAGGCCAAGAGCACAACAACCCACAGGAGTGTCGGACCGAAGCGTCCCCCCTCCGACTGAAGTCTTTGTGCTTATCCCGTCTGACCGTTGAGGGCTTCCGCATATATGCCCTCCTCAACAAGGGGTGGCACCTTCTCGAACCTTCTGGCAAATGCGCTTGCGCATTGATGGGTGACCGTTGATTGCCAGCTGGGTCAACCGACAGTAACCTCAAGGAGCAGAGCGCTTCTCTCTCCTAAACGCCCCGGGAAACAATTCCATAACTCATCTCAAAACCTTGGCACAGGCCGAGCAAACCCAAAACAAACTTCGCTATCAGGTACCAGCCGGCACCTGCGGATCTTAGCTTTCCCAGCGCCGTGTCCTTGGCTGGGAATGCCTGCATTCCAAGCCCATCAGCAATAACGTTGAAAACATGTTGTTTCGCAAAGCAAGTGTAGCTTTCCACTGAGGCATGGATAAATATCCATCATGGCTCTGAGTTCCCCCAGAATGCACTGCGCACCAGCGCCATGTTTTAGCTCAACCATCACACCTGGGCAGGTATATGTGCCTACGGACTGATGGGCGTGCAGTGATGATGTTCAAGACCTGGTGTAGGCAGCGTGACTGCGTGGCCTGTGACACCCCACCCACTATGGCACTTGTCGGCTGAAATGATCCTGTGGCCAAGAAGTGCAGTACATTGAGGACCTTCTCCAGGGGGCTGAGTGCTTGGGAGCACAGGGTGGGTGATGTGAGGTCATCCTCCCACTCACTGACCAGGTCCAGTTTTATGTGTGGGGGAAACCTGTACCTCCCATACACCTGGTCATCAGGCATGCCAAAAAGGCGGGTTCTGGGAGTGAAAATTCGGGCCCTCACTATCCTCCTCCTCCTCCTTTGGTAACCCACGGCCACTGCTGCTAGGAATGGTATATTCATCCTGGCGCATGAGCTTGTTTGTTGTTTGCGCGCACTTTTATGCTGCGCGGGTAGACGTTCGCCTGCTTCATGCTGGCGTACGTGTCTCAGGATTGGACCATTTTTCGGCACGTCGTAGGCGAACATGTGAATCTTCCCGCCCACACCAGGAATACACGTAGCACGCTCTCACAGGCACAGTCGCGGGTAAATATTCCCGCCCACCCCTGGAATACATGTAACCCACTCTCACAGGCCCAATCGCGTGTGGAAGTTCACGCGCACCCCGAAGTACATATACCCAGGCCAATCGCGTGTGGGACTTCCCGCGCACCCCGAAGTACACATACAATCGCGTGTGGAACTTCCCGCGCACCCCGTAGTACACGTACCCAGGCAAATTGCGTGTGGAAGTTCACGCGCACCCCGAAGTACACGTAAAATCGCGTGTGGAACTTCC
The DNA here is from genome assembly GCF_040938575.1 of Ambystoma mexicanum. NCBI lineage: Eukaryota > Metazoa > Chordata > Amphibia > Caudata > Ambystomatidae > Ambystoma > Ambystoma mexicanum. The sequence continues at coordinate 789,693,993 of NC_090938.1, read as the reverse complement.
CGCGCACCCCGAAGTACACATACCCAGGCAAATTGCACGGCTGGGGGGTGGGGGTGGTGGGAGACATGGGTGGGGGCCTGGTGGAGGCTGCCCCTGGTGGCTGGGGGGTGGGGGTGGTGGGAGACATGAGTGGGGGCCTGGTGGAGGCTGCCCCTGGTGGCTGGGGGGTGGGGGTGGTGGGAGACATGGGTGGGGGCCTGGTGGAGGGTGCCCCTGCACTGCGGGGGGTGGGGGTGGTGGGAGACATGAGTGGGGGCCTGGTGGAGGCTGCCCCTGGTGGCTGGGGGGTGGGGGTGGTGGGAGACATGAGTGGGGGCCTGGTGGAGGCTGCCCCTGCACTGCAGGGGGTGGGGGTGTTGGGAGACATGAGTGGGGGCCTGGTGGAGGCTGCCCCTGGTGGCTGGGGGGTGGGGGTGGTGGGAGACATGAGTGGGGGCCTGGTGGAGGCTGCCCCTGCACTGCTGGGGGGTGGGGGTGGTGGGAGACATGAATTGGGGCCTGGTGGAGGCTGCCCCTGACTGCTGGGGGGTAGGGGGTGGTGGGAGACATGAGTGGGGGCCTGGTGGAGGCTGCCCCTGGTGGCTGGAGGGTGGGGTGGTGGGAGACATGAGTGGGGGCCTGGTGGAGGCTGCCCCTGCACTGCTGGGGGGTGGGGGTGGTGGGAGACATGAATGGGGGCCTGGTGGAGGCTGCCCCTGACTGCTGGGGGGTAGGGGGTGGTGGGAGACATGAGTGGGGGCCTGGTGGAGGCTGCCCCTGGTGGCTGGGGGGTGGGGGTGCAGGGGGACATGAGTTGGACATGAGTGGGGGCCTGCTGGCAGGTTCCCCACAGTGCTGGGTGGTGGGGGTGGTGGGAGACATGAGTGGGGGCCTGGTGGAGGCTGCCCCTGGTCGCTGGGGGGTGGGGGCGCAGGGAGACATGAGTTGGACATGAGTGGGGGCCTGCTGGCAGGTGCCCCACAGTCCTGGGGGGTGGGGGTGGTGGGAGACATGAGTGGGGGCCTGGTGGAGGCTGCCCCTGGTGGCTGGGGGGTGGGGGTGCAGGGGGACATGAGTTGGACATGAGTCGGGGCCTGCTGGCAGGTGCCCCACAGTGCTGGGTGGTGGGGGTGGTGGGAGACATGAGTGGGGGCCTGGTGGAGGCTGCCCCTGGTCGCTGGGGGTGGGGGTGCAGGGAGACATGAGTTGGACATGAGTGGGGGCCTGCTGGCAGGTGCCCCACAGTGCTGGGGGGTGGGGGTGGTGGGAGACATGAGTGGGGGCCTGGTGGAGGCTGCCCCTGCACTGCTGGGGGGTGGGGGTAATAGGGGACATGAGTGGGGGCCTGGTGGAGGCTGCCCCTGCCTTGCTGGAGTATGGGGGTGGTGGGAGACATGAGTGGGGGCCTGGTGGAGGCTGCCCCTGGTGGCTGGGGGGTGGGGGTGGTGGGAGACATGAGTGGGTGCCTGGTGGAGGCTGCCCCTGGTGGCTGGGGGTGGGGGTGGTGGTAGACATGGGTGGGGGCCTGGTGGAGGCTGCCCCTGCACTGCGGGGGGTGGGGGTAATAGGGGACATGAGTGGGGGCCTCGTGGAGGCTGCCCCTGACTGCTGGGGGGTAGGGGGTGGTGGGAGACATGAGTGGGGGCCTGGTGGAGGCTGCCCCTGGTGGCTGGGGGGTGGGGGTGGTGGGAGACATGAGTGGGGGCCTGGTGGAGGCTGCCCCTGCACTGCTGGGGGGTGGGGGTGGTGGGTGACATAAGTGGGGGCCTGGTGGAGGCTGCCCCTGGTGGCTGGGGGGTGGGGGTGGTGGGAGACATGAGTGGGTGCCTGGTGGAGGCTGCCCCTGGTGGCTGGGGGGTGGGGGTGGTGGGAGACGGGTGGGTGCCTGGTGGAGGCTGCCCCTGGTGGCTGGGGGGTGGGGGTGGTGGTAGACATGGGTGGGGGCCTGGTGGAGCCTGCCCCTGCACTGCCGGGGGGTGGGGGTAATAGGGGATATGAGTGGGGCCTGGTGGAGGCTGCCCCTGCACTGCTGGGGGAGGGGGTGGTGGGAGACATGAGTGGGGGCCTGGTGGAGGCTGCCCCTGACTGCTGGGGGATAGGGGGTGGTGGGAGACATGAGTGGGGGCCTGGTGGAGGCTGCCCCTGCACTGCGGGCCGGTGGGGGTAATAGGGGACATGAGTGGGGGCCTGGTGGAGGCTGCCCCTGACTGCTGGGGGGTAGGGGGTGGTGGGAGACATGAGTGGGGGCCTGGTGGAGGCTGCCCCTGCACTGCTGGGGGGTGGGGGTGGTGGGTGACATGAGTGGGGGCCTGGTGGAGGCTGCCCCTGACTGCTGGGGGGTAGGAGGTGGTGGGAGACATGAGTGGGGGCCTGGTGGAGGCTGCCGCTGGAGGGTGGGGGTGGTGGGAGACATGAGTGGGGGCCTGGTGGAGGCTGCCCCTGGTGGCTGGGGGGTGGGGATGGTGGGAGACATGAGTGGGGGCCTGGTGTAGGCTGCCCCTGCACTGCTGTGGGGTGGGGGGTGGTGGGAGACATGTGTTTGTGATCAGTGGTGCAAGGTGACATGTGGGTTGGCTGGTAGGCATGGCCATGGTGGATGGGTTGCCTGTGGGACATGAGCAGGGGTGCAGGGTAGTACCCTGTAGGGTGGGCTGCCTGCAGGGGCCGTGGAGGGTGTAGAGGGAACACCTGGGGGGACCCACATGGCCTAATCACGTGTAGCATTCCCCGGCACCACCGAAATACACGTACCCTGCAGAAATCGCGTGTGGAACTTCCCGCGCACCCCTGAAATCCACATACCCAGCCAAATCGCATGTGAAACTTCCCGCGCACCCCTGGAATCCACGTACCCAGCCAAATCGCGTGTGAAACTTTGCGCGCACCCCTGAAATCCACGTACCCAGCCAAATCGCGTGTTGAACTTCCCGCGCACCCCTGAAATCCACGTACCCGGTCTAATCGCGTGTGGAACTTCCCGCGCACCCCTGAAATCCACGTACCCAGCCAAATCGCGTGTGAAACTTCCCGCGCACCCCTGGAATCCACTTACCCAGCCAAATCGTGTGTTGAACTTCCCGCGCACCCCTGAAATCCACGTACCCGGCCTAATCGCGTGTGGAACTTCCCGCGCACCCCTGAAATCCACGTACCCAGCCAAATCGCGTGTGAAACTTCCCTCGCACCCCTGGAATCCACGTACCCAGCCAAATCGCGTGTGAAACTTCCCGCGCACCCCGAAATACACACACACGTTATTTTTCAGTCAGCGGGTGTCCGTGTTTGTGGGTACCCCTTTGCACGTCATTTGTCCTGGAGGGCCACAGTATAGGACATTCATCATAGCTCTATATAGGTGCTATTTGTTGGCGCACCTTTTGGCGCACATTTTTTACAGGTGCAGGGACGCTACCGCCTGCTTTCTTGTGGCGTCGTGTTTGTGCCTGTGCGCTGGTTTGACCGTGCGCTGTTTTGCCCTATTCGATTCCATGAATACGTGTTGTAGGCGAGCGTGTGGGGGTTCCGCGCACTTGCACCCTGTACTTCCCCTGTGACGCCCACATTTTGGCAAGTTGTTCCCCATTCCGAGTGTTACGCCCCGTGTTCCGCCTACTTTTGTTGTGTGTGCCGCGCTATGTGTGATTTTCGCTGTGGCCTGTGCGATTTTCGCTGTGACCTGGCGCACGCCGTTAGATGGCCTGTGCGTCAACGTGCGCCGCGCACATTTTTAGCGCACATCAGATGGTTTTTTTGCGCACGCCCTTCCATGAATCGATGTGCGCTGCTTTTCGTGCGATTTTCGCACTTGCACTGCGATTTTTGCTATTCCACTTGCGAATCGCACGTTTTTGACCACTTGCGCAGCGCTAATTATTCCATGAATCGGCCTCAGAGTTTGTCGCAGAAAAGCAAAGAGTTGAGGTCAGGCAGAGTGAGACTATCGGGGATAAAAGAACATTTGACAAGGAACCCATTCCCCTCCCCGGTTTGGCATGTAATTGATAGCCCATAGGGGGCAGCATAGACCCATCTGAAGCATTTCTTCAGCTGTCAGGTAACAGGCAGAGTTGGAAGCAGAAAAGAGTCCAACCGGACTTACTGTAGATCCAATTTTTTGGGAAAGACTTTCGCTGGTGAAACGGCAAAGGGCGGCTGAATGGTGTCAGCTAAAAAGCGTGAAGTGTGTGTCCCATTGAAATCGATGAAGGGGGAAGAAGTGATCCCGACGTCCAGTTCAGAGGAGTGGAGAAGGCATACTGTGTGTGGGGACCATGTTCCCTAAAGTGTTCATTACACTAAGAGCATGGGCGCTGTTTCCACTTTTCTGCACAAGGACTCCCTGTGTACCATATTCTTAGTTTCCACCAGAATATTGGCAAAGTAAAGAGCACGAAATCGACTTTATTCTTCTCTTGTCCACTACTTTTGTGGGATAGTGTACATGCCTCAAGCAAGTAATTAAAAAATTAAATCACTTTCATGTATAGTGCTTCAACCAGCCTCTAAGCGCGGGGCTGTGTATTGAAGCCATGCTGCAGTGTCCTCTGCCGCTCTACATTGTCATGTTTCCTGAGCTATCCTCCTGGCCCTTAGTAATGACTGCGGAAGGCATTTACAATGGATTCATATGGAATATGCCGGCTTTTACCAGGTGGTAGTTTCAGGCAGATTCCATAGGGCACCGTTGCAATACCGCCAGCAAGAAAATACATGCTGGCGGTAAGGCAGCCTCATTTGTCAGGTGGAGCGGAGAAAGTAGACAGGCATGTAAAGTCCGTCCTGCTTCCCTTGTCTGCGCAGAAAATTGAAGAGAATCCCACAGAGTCGTATAATTGGCCTTAAATGTGTACGGCCCCGTTTCCTGCCTTTTTTGTTGATCCGCAGATCCTCATACCCCGTTTATCTGCAGATCCTCATACCCCGTTTATCTGCAGATCCTCATACCCCGTTGATCCGCAGATCCTCATACCCCGTTTATCTGCAGATCCTCATACCCCGTTTATCTGCAGATCCTCATACCCCGTTTATCCCCTCTTGCTTAATAGCACAGGTGAGCTTTGCCTTCGAAGCAAGCGTTGAGAGAGTGGTGAGTGTGGTCTACTAAGATTCCCAAAATAATGAAGGGGTAAAACAGTGGGAACGGTGCAGCATAAGTGTCGCTGAAGCCAGAGGAGGAAAGTGAAGAGAGGATAGCACCAGATGACTAAGACGCACACTGAGCTCAAGACGGGACCCTCAAATTGGGCTGGGAAAAGTAGGGAACTGGTGCTGCTAGTGAATAAGGCATAGGAACGAGAGCAAGTATTATCCCACCAGGATAAAGGCAGCAAAGAGTCTGCAGCTTCTGGGGGTGGATATTCTGAGCCAGCTCCAAACCAAAGAAGGCACGCCCACAAACGCTCACGCCAGAAAAAATACAACCCGCTCCGGAAAAAAGGCAAAGAGATTCTTGCAAGGGTGTCAAGTTTTAATCCCACAAAAAATAGGAAGGCCAGCAAATAACAGTGCTGCTCGAAAACGATCTTCAGAAAAAAATAGTACAAGCAGAAGGTCACACATCGTCACTAATGACGTCACATATACAGTAAAAACCAGTGTGGCTAGTTGGTGAGACCCTATACATGGGCGTCCTGCTCCATAGGGGATGCCAGGCTGCGATTGGTGCCAGCCCCGTCCGTCTGTCTTCCATCACGTGGGGGTCAGCTGGGATCATCATCTCCTGGGAACCAAGGTCGAGTTTGCAATTAGTTACTGTGTAAGACAATGCTACTCTATCATTACGGCATGCACCTGGGAGGATCTGGCACTGACACAGGAGGAGGCTTAAGATCACGCTGACCCACGCATTCTTCTCTCATTCCATACCACACTCTCCACATCCAAGGTTTCCACCCTCGCTTTGGACTAGAATTTATTCCACACTGTACCTCGTATTACAAAGTGTGTCATTATGAAATAAGGTGGAATGGTCGGGTTATTTTAGATCTTTTATGACCACTGGGTTTATGGTTTGTAGTCTGGGGTCAAATACTGTTGCGGAATTCAGGGGTCTTGGACAGGGTTAGTTGTGGGTGTCATAAATCCTGGTGGGCTGGGTGGGGGTTGGAGGTCTGCTTTTGGCCTGGCTGCAATAAACGTGGATTGTGAGGCGTCTGGTGCTGTCTCGCGGCCTTGCTGATCGCGTTCCTTCTTGGGATAACACGTATTAGCAACAGTTATGAAACAAAGGAATGTTTCTATGGGAGCTAGCAGCGTGGGTCTCTTTATCATCAGTGGTTGGGTCTGTTCAGGTTTCTTCGTTGGGTCTGTGTTTACTGCGCAGCCATGCAGGGCCGAATGTTATTACCATAACTACAAACATGGCGCTTCCCTATGTATGTGCACTAACTATATGCATTTACATTTAATATTGTGTTTTTGCAGGGTTTCCTATCATGTCCCTCTCTCCCCTGGTACATCGCAAGTGTAGTTACAGGATTTGCCTTACTCTAAAGCACCTAGGGCGGTGGGAGAGGTTCATTTCCTTCCCAGCACTAGGGTGATTGGGGAAGGAAAACAAACTTGTTCCGCAACATCCACTCAATGATAATAGAGACACAGGTGGGTCTTAGAAAAAGCTTGCCTCTCGCCCCGTCCAGTGCTAGAAATCAGGTTCATCACTGAGCGAGCCTTGTAAGTAGATTTAAGTCAATGGTTGTGGAAGCGACCATCCATGGTTGTGCATATTAACTATCTGTGCCCGGATTGTCAGGAAATTAGGATGGTGAGGACCTAATCGGAGTGAAATCTTAATAGGTGGTTTTGCCTCAACAGGAAAATAGCCATGTGGCGCTAAAAACACTATACATAACCCTTCAACCTGGTAGGCAGGGATAAGAGGCCACAAGGAAAGGACTTTGCATGAAAATTCTAGTAGAGCCCTAGAACCCCTGCCCCCCTCCAATTGAAGCTGGTATTATGGAATGATGAGGGTGGAAAAAGAGTGGCCAACATGAATAGGAAGCCAGAGGTTAAAGCTAGGTCTAGAGAAAATGGGGATTCACAGCATGAAACGACCACTGATTAAGGTGGGAAATAGGGTGAACAACAGGGTGCCTCTCTCCCCACTTCCTAACCTGACGTCTGAGACTTGTGACACATTGCTTAGTAGAATCATATGGATAGCCCTATTCTTAACCTATCACTAGGCTTGGACCAGCCTGTCTAGGCTGAATTCTGACATTCTAACTCTTGGGTTCACTTACTGGGTAGCAGAGGAGCATGGTGATGGTGTGTGAAACCCGTAGAGGGCCGGTGGGTATAACAGATTAAAGAGGACATTCTTGGGTAACTGTGTCAGGATGGAGGCATACATAGAACTCTAATGTCCTGGTCCAATGGCCACTTCCCTCTTCTAATCAAAAGGATCGCAAACTTGCTGCATGCTGACAGCACCCTGCAGCTCACTGGCAGTCTCAGGGCATTTAAGTGCCCCAGCACGCTTCATTCTCAGTCTTGTCGGATGGTGCCGAGGATAAGATGCCCTCCTGCCCCAATTATCAGTGGGTAAAACCCACTCCTATTGGGACATAAACGTGTGGGTTTCCCTCTCGCTAACTTTAGAATAAGGTGTGGGAATTTCCCGCCCATTTCCCAGACTGGGTGCTTTTCAGACTGCAGTCATTGTTACCCACCAGGGAAGGGCCACCTTCCCAAGCGTGAGCCAGTCACAGGCTCTCTTCCAGTTCTCAGAATTTCCACCATCTGACAGGCTCCAGTCCCAGCAGGGTATCAATGCTCCTCTATGTCCCTCTCTTTCTAAAAACTCAGATGGTGTGAGGACCACCAGCGCCAGGATCTGGGGTTTAGCCCGCGGCAGGCTAATCAAAATGCTTCTCTTCCTCAATGGATACTGGCCAATGCCAGCTTTTGGGCATTGGCCATGAGCAGGCTCTTGAAACAGATCTCTCCTAACTCGATCAAAAGAGTCAAATAAAAATGAAAATTTCTATTATTGCTCTGTGATTCTGCAGTAAAATTAGTAAAAATATATGTGAAAGGGAACATTGACAATGGTAATTAATTAATGTAATCTTTTTTTTTAAGGCACCTAACATCATACCTGAGTTTGGTTTCTAAGCGCGGATCCAGGATTGGAACCTCTGTTGCTCTGCCTGGTCTTGCTTCCAAGAACAATGCGTTGTCACTGTGCTATCCCCCGTACACAATAAATACCAAGGAAGTTGTTGTAATAAAAGAGTAAAATCAAAGAAGACAATGCCAAAATCAGACTAATTTAAAAGAACAATGATCAGGACAAACACATGCAAATTAGACAGTGAGACAGCAGTATGCGAATATTATTTGTAAAAAAAAAAAAGAGCTTTTCTAGATAGAAATCGGAAAGAACCTATCAAGGCTACAAAGAATAGAGATCCAAGCATTGTTGGCATTGCTTGACTAGAAGGCACTGTAATGCCAACGGATGTCCAAGAAGAAGAATGGGCAATATATTTGAATACATTATATAGTTCCTCCATGTAAAATTGTGGGGGGAAAGCATTATAGTCTTAAGAGTGAGTATTGTATACTAAAAATCATTGTAAAGGAACATCAGATCGAAATATATATCAGGGAAATTACATTATGGGTCAGTACGACCCGGGCGGTAAGGGATTACCGGTACCGGTAAGGGTACCGGTAATCCCTTACTGCCCAATTACGAGGCCCCTTTGCGGGTCCCTACCATACCAGCCGTTAAGGAAGGGACCCGCAAAGGGACCTTGGACGTAATTACGGTACCGTAATTACCACCTTCCCCATTCCCATTGAGCCCTATGGGGGCAAGAATGGGAATGGGGAAGGGCCAATGGTGAATGGGGAATTACCGCCCCACCAACCTTGGAATGGGGCGGTAATGCCACCATTCACTATGGCGGAATCCGGCATCAACCATGGCGCTAATAGCGCCATGGTTAATGCCTGGGTCGTAATGAGGCCCATTGGCAAAAGGAGCAAGACCAAAAACTGAATTTTGCCCCAAGGGACTGAACCCGGTAGGTAATATCTACTGTGCCTTACAACAAACACTGGAAAGGTGGAAGGGGAGTACAATGTTCCCAATGTTTGAGTCAGGAAATAGCTACCTGGGAATTTCAGTCTGATAGCGTTGCAAGGTGCTGAGTGCAAAGCCTCTTCAATACAACCCTTGCTACTATTGAAGAATTGGTAGAGGCAAAAAAGCCTATTTCTTCCAACCAACTTGTTGTAAAGGGTGAATCCATAGTGGATAACTTGCTAATATTAAATCACTTAATTTATAAATACCATAGAGGAACACAATGCCAATATATTGTGCTTTTGATAATTTTTTGGGATCATTTTCAGTTAAATTGGTTTATTGGAATTAATGCAAGGTTAACAAGATTTGACAATAAGGAGTAAATAGAGCATTCAAATAACAAACAGTTGATAATTATTATTATTATTATCTTTATTGTTTTGGTTTGTTTAAAACCTTTACAATTTTAGAAGAACATCAAATATTTTCCAAAACTTTACAATAACATTACAAAATTCACAAATATATATCGATAAAATTATTAAAACACACCCATTCCTAGATAGTGTAACATATAATTCATACATCAATCTTAATTATCTTAAAATTAGGGCCCAGCTGGATACATTTACGTGCAAAATAACATTTACATCGTTCTCAGCTAGAGAGATCTTTTCTTGTCGTATCTCCATTTTAAATCTATCAAGCAGCACTGACATTGTTATCTTGTTTTAAATCTGAGGCATGGTACAGTGTTTCATCAGAGGTTCAGCCTATTTGATCATTCTAAAGCACATATGCTATACAAAATGTATGTACTTTCAATTTTAAGGCAGTTGTATTTCCAAGTAACATTTCCTTCCACAGTTTGTCTCTATCAACATTAGATGTATCTAGTACAAATTTTGAGAAACAATCGGTTCTTTCTCGAGCTAATTTAGGACAGACCAAGAGTAGATGCAGCAGAGTTTCTTTTTCGTCTGTTATGTTACAGAATCTACAACCAACCTTCTGCATGTTTAAGCCACGAATTGTCAGAATTTCATTGGTACTCAGGATATTAAATCTAAATCTCATTGTTCTATTCCTAAAGTTCCTTGATGGATATTTTGCAATATATTTTTCAGGAGTCGGGAACCATTTCCAGAATGAAACTATCTGGGAGTATAGACCTGAGTTAAGCAGAATAGCGTTGTTTTCTAGCCAATTGTACGCTTTTATTGTTTCCTTAACTTTCCCATAGTTTCTTAACAGGGTCTCCACTGTTAAGCCCACATTCGTCAGTATGGTTTTGCATGCCGAAGTTAGATCAGACATAAAGTTTCCCTTCTCTGCTATTCTCAGGTAGCCATATATTGATTCATTATCTGCAGTCAAACATTTTCTATACAGTGCTAGTTTCTTTAGGTGCATCGTACATGCAAGGGATGTTAGACCTAATTTGTATCTAATAATTTCGAATGGGATACATTTCGGTATAAAGAATAAAATTTTGCGTCAAATTGAAGCTTCTACAATTTTCAGAAAAGGTACCATTGATTCAGATATAAATTCCATACCATAAGTTAAATTAGGAATACTCTTGAGTCTGTAGAATTGAATGCAGGGAGATAAGGTAAATTTGCCAAATCTTCTTTCTATGCCTAAAATTTGGTTCGTAATTTTCTTTGCTTTCATTATTAAATTATTTTTCAGGATCACATTAGAGTTAAGGCTATGTACTGTGTAGCCCAAGAAGTTTAGTACCGATTGACTCTTGATCTGTACGCTCCCACAGTTCCAATATGAAAATGCAGGAGTCAGCTTTTTACAACCCCCTTGAAAGATGATCGTCTTTTTGGGGTTGATTTTTAGTTTTCTTTCTTCGATAAACAACCCAAAATCGTTGATCAATCTTTGCAGGCCTATTTTCGACCTGTCCATTAATAGGAAATCATCTGCATAAACTATCCATCTAATAGTACACCCTCTAAACTTTATACCAATCAGCCCACTAGAGTTTAGTTTTTTCCTGCTTCCGCGACATACAAGTTAAAGAGAGTCGCTGCCAATCTACATACCTGTTTTAAGCCGTTGGCTGTTGTGACAGTAGTCCTTTATTATTTAGCCTCACTCGCATGACAGTATCTGAATATAGATGATTGATTACATTTAGTAAATTACTATCTATGCCCAGAGATACTAGTGTTTTCCATAGAGTTGGGCGATCTACCAAATCGAACGCCGAGGTCAAGTCCATTGAGGCTATATATAACTGTTCTATGTTTTTACGTTTGACCAAGCTCATTAAGTTATGCTTTAGGAGACCACCCACATCGGTGCCAATATGTTTTCTAAATCCTATTTGTCTAAGGTCCAAGATCTCTTTCTCGTCTATCCATGTTGTCAATTTCTCCAGTACAATGGCAGCAAATATCTTGGACTCAACATTTAGGAGAGTAATGTGTCGTTAGTTTTTCGTATTCATCCTGTCCCCTTGTTTAAATATCAGGATCACATATGCCATTTTCCATGATTGTGGAATTTGTTTCTTCTTACAGATGTCACTAAAGAGTATATACAATAATTTCGACCATATGTGAGGATGGCTTTTCAGGGTTAAAAAGGATAACTGGTTCGGTCCTGGTGTGGAGGTTCATTTAGCTTTCTTGATATATCTTAGTATATTTGCTTCCTTAATATTCAGGGACCAATTTTCTACTTCATCATTTGACGGCATCCACAATTGTGTTGGATTTTTATATAGATTGTTAAAGTGTTCCTTCCATGTTTGAGAGTCAATGGGATTGGCTTGAACAATATGCTGCGCTGTTTGCAAGCTATTTATTATGGACCAAAATTTGTGTGGATTGGCAGCGTTCATCGCTTTCAACATCGACTCTCCGTCTCTTTGGGCAATCTGAGCCTTGATACTTATTTGCCAGTTTTTATATTTCTGTCTAATTAATCTGATTTGGTAATTACGTACCATAACATCGCCTGACTCTTTCTTTAGCTTTCGAATACTGTTCCTCATGGTCGATTTTTTTATTTTAACAGCCTGACTAAATGTATGTTGTGGCAGTTTACTCTCCTCTAGATTAGTACCGTTGAAGGCTTTACTGCGTTCTAGTGTGTTAGCTAGATAGGATGAAAACCGATTTACTGAATAGGTTGCACATTTTATATCATATGTTGATATTTCAAAGTCTTGGGATAGTATGCTATTAAATTCCCCCAATTTGGATTTGGACCATTTTACACATTTACCATCATTTCTAACTTCTATCTATGTTGAAAAGTAAGGCGCTTCTACAGGCTTCCTTTCCCAAGGTAGAGCTAAGCTAAGCATTACATGATCACTGTTTTCTGAGGGAATTATCTCTAGATTATTACAACTCCACGTGTCCTGTGTGGTAATGAAGATGTAATCTAAAATTTCACTCTTGCCTCTAGCACGCCACGTAGGATTCGCATTAAAGACTTGCGTCAAGTTCCTGCTTTCGCAGAACTCTAGCCATAGTCTTCCTCTATTTATTTTATCTGATCTATTCTGTGTAAGCATTCTATTCCGTAACAGATCCTCTTTAGATTGATTGCAATCTGCGTTTAAATCTCCGGCTATAATGATGGAGCCTGTTGGATGAACATCTAACCAGTTCTCAAAAGTGTCATTGAGGCCTACAAATAATTCCTCGAGCTGTTCATTGTTCATACTGCATGAATTCCAGTAAATGTTGCATATCATGATATGTTTTAGAGACACATTATTCAGCAATACAAAACTCGCTACTATAGAACACTGCATGATGAATACACTGTGTTCCAGCACAATATTATCTTCTATTCGGAATGCTAGTGCTAAACCGCCACTAGGTCTTCCTAAAGGGCCCTGTATTGCAGGAAGACAAATAGTTTTGTACCCATCCATATATATCATACACGTTGCCCACGTTTCTTGTAACAGAATAAAATCAAAATCCTTTAGCTTTACAGAATCAAAATCATCCATCATCCTTTAGCAGCTGTTTGTGACCTCTAGAGTTCCAGGTAACTAGCTGATAATGGTTTAAATTGTTAAATAGGTTTCTGTGTAGATTTCAGTTGTTCTATAGACTCTCTGAGCGAGTTGGCTAGCAATCTCCATTCCTCCATATCTTTTAAACATGCCTTTGCCTCAGATACAACAGAGAGCCCATCACCGTCGGCAGACCGTATACCACTATTTTTGCCAACATTTCCATCTCTTATTTTTTGTATATTATTTTCCACTTTTTTTTTAATCATTATTGGAGAATGGTATAATATCAAATCCCTTTTTTTGCAGAGAACCTACTTCTTTTAGGATCAGATTTCTGACCAAAGGTGAGTTGATCACTAGACGGACATAATCATACCGATAATTGTGTATGAAGTCAACTAATTGTATATCTGAAGTGGTTATCAAACTTAACTCGGGAATATCGCCAAATAGGTTTAGGATATATGGTCTGTTTAAGGCTCTGGGTCCTCCCTCCTCGAAAACATAATACATTGTGAGGCTTGGCTCATTAGAGAAAGTTGGCGCTCTAAGGTAACATATATTGTTGTTGACAAATTCAGAGTAGTCATGGTCTACAGCTCTAACATTCATGTTTTGTTCTTGCCCTCCATCTACAGTTTTCCATACTGTGTTGGTTGATTGTTGTGAGCTAGTATGGGAGCCTAAGTGTGCCCCCGTGAGCTTAGGTTTTTCCTCTGGTTTTTGTGACATCCCAGCTATTTTGTCGGATAGCATTTTATCTATTAGTTTACTCAATGCTTGTTCTGGGACACCCTTATTGCTCTCTTCATTTAATGTTTGTAGTACATTCCCATCTATGCAGATCTCAGCGCCCAAGGGATTTTTTTCCATACACTCGTTTTTACCCAAGTGAGGCTTGTTTGCCAACTTTCCCTCCATGTTACTAGGTTCTGCTTTTTGCTGCATCTCTTCGGCATGTGGTATCGATTGATCATTAACATTAGTAGTAGTGTTGGTATACACAGGGCCCGCAGAGACTGGGGTGTTACCTCTAGATATCATCTCTGGGTTTTTAAAGATGTCAAAGATGTCGGCAACCCCTCTTTCCAGCATTCTTAAGTTTGTGTCTATTCTATCAGACACCTCTTTGTGTTTTAAAGCGTCTATCAGTTTTATAGGACCTTCTGTGTAGTCTTTCATGGTAGCATTAGGGACACGCTTTCCAGTTTTCCCTTTCTTTTTCCCTATAGGGACTGGTATCGTATTTGTTTCTTTTTGATTAGTTTCTTTGAATGTCATGTAATCCTCCAAGTCTTCACGCAAATCCACATCACGCATGAACTTGCGAGCGGACATTTTCAAACTCCCATTCTTGTTTGCATTTCTTTTTCGGGTACCTTTTTTTTCTTTCCTTTTAGGGGATTTAGGTGCCTCTTCAGTAATACAGCTAGTAGTTGTTGCATTCTCTGTCCTACTCGTCCCCTGGGTGGATGTTAAATCCACTATAGTATCTGGCTCTTTATCTTTCGATATTGCATACTTGTTTGCAGGCTCGCTGTTAACAGCGATCTTATTGGCCGCCTGAATCTCAGACACCTCATTGAAAGATACAGACTCTGGATGCATTTCCTCTTGGATGACTTTCTTTTTTGACCCATCCAGCCATTCAGCCATAATCATTCTACATAAATCAGGAAGAGCGGTAATAGCCATTACTATTTCATTTAACATTCTCAAATGATTTTTTAATTCTGTGAACATCAGGCTGTTTATATTTTCGTATGGCGCTCCTAATTCCTGTTTATGAATGTTTCCTTTGTTACCCTGGAGTGCTCCTTCTTCCTCAATCGGTTCAAGGTGCTGGGACAAACCTAATAAGGTTATTTCACCTGTCCCAAAAATAAGGGGAGCATTGGGATACAATAAACTCGAGTTCAGTGCACAATTATCATCTGTTTGTTCCAATTGTTTTAAGCCTTCAGTATATAGGCATTGTGAGTTGTTTGTTAATTCCTCATTATTTCCATTTTCTATCTCACTAGCTTCAGTGGGCGGGATTTGGGCACATTCTACATTATCTTCGTCTGTGTCAGACGAGAGCGCAATTAGGGCTTCTTCCGCTATCGCCATGCTGGCTCTCCTAGTCATGATTGTTCTTAATGTGTTTAAATTTCGCTTTGGTTTGTTTGAATTTGTGGCCATTATATTCTTATAGATTAAATATCTCTGAATGATTTATTGCAGCCCATATAAATTGCTGTTCTTTTTCACTCTCCAGCAGCTTACATTAATTTCGCTGAACGCCTGCAGGTGTTGGCTATAATTGCACGTACTATCAAGTATTTCCCACCGTTACAGTTCGTTCTTTTTATCACTTTCCATTTCATCAGAATTCGAGACTGCTGTATCAGAGTGGCACCTCCCTTCCTCCCCCCATTCGTATTAACACCCAATTTCACCACTGCTGAGATGCCAACAGCACTATCATCGTATGCAGCCTCTCCCTCCGTGTGTTCTTATTTCCACGGAAAATCACAGATCAGCCTTTCTCGGCTCACCGTTGCAATCCAGCTTATCAACACAAACGCAACCCTCTCACCTTTCGTGCGTGCTGCGACGCTACTTCACAGCTTCGTAATCCAGAAAACTCTTTACAATTGAACCCTTCTAATCACATGTCTCGTCACCCTCGTGAGACACGTTTGTCCAACAAGACTTTCGTACATGTCAGTTGACTCTGTTATTATTGGAGACGAAGACTCCAGCCTTACATCAATATAACGCCTCTCAAGCCTCACATGCCAAACAGGCGAAACAGGCTACTTGAGAGGCTACTTGCTGAGGCGCGCGCGCTGATGGCGCGCGGCCTCGCAAATATGTAGACTCCTCCTCAAAAAGTGGGCGGGGCCGGCTAAATGAGGTTGAAAGTCCTTCTTTCCTTCTTTTCGTACGGCAGGATTCGGCAGGATTCCAGCTGATCTTCAGTTCACAAGCGTAGCCAGGCGAAACAGGCTACTTGAGAGGCTACTTGCTGAGGTGCGCGCGCTGATGGCGCGCGGCCTCGCAAATATGTAGACTCCTCCTCAAAAAGTGGGTGGGGCCAGCTAAATGAGGTTGAAAGTCCTTCTTTCCTTCTTTTCGTACGGCAGGATTCGGCAGGATTCCAGCTGATCTTCAGTTCACAAGCGTAGCCAGGCGAAACAGGCTACTTGAGAGGCTACTTGCTGAGCCGCGCGCGCTGATGGCGCGCGGCCTCGCAAATATGTAGACTCCTCCTCAAAAAGTGGGTGGGGCCGGCTAAATGAGGTTGAAAGTCCTTCTTTTCTTCTTTTCGTACGGCAGGATTCGGCAGGATTCCAGCTGATCTTCAGTTCACAAGCGTAGCCAGGCGAAACAGGCTACTTGAGAGGCTACTTGCTAACAGTTGATAATATTGGGAACAAGTAAAAAAATCAAGGTGGTTTAGGAACATTGAGCCTTATTACAAGGTGGGCGGTAAGGTATTACCGGCACCGGTAAGGGTACCGGTGCCGGTAATCCCTTACTGCCCTACTACGAGTTCCCTTTGTGGGTCCTCCCTTAACGCCTGGTTTTTCCAGGCGTTAAGGATGGGACCCGCAAAGGGACTCTGGAGCTAATAACGGTACCGCAATTTGCGGTACCGTTATTAGCGCCTTCCCCATTCCCATTGAGCCCTATGGGGGCTCAAATGGGAATGGGGAATGGCCCTGGTGAATGGGGAATTACCGGTCCTGCCAACCTTGGAATGGACCAATAAATGCTCCATTCACCAGGGCGGAGTCGGAACGAGTTTGGAGACAGCCATGGCTACCTCCAACCTCGTAATGAGGCCCATTGACATTTTTGACCACTTGATTACCTACAATCAATATTGTTTCAGAACATTTCCAGTTGGATGAGATAACCCAGAAGGCAACACAAACTGGTACATTAAATAATTTGGGAGATTTCATAATAATACTACCTGTGTCACCAAAGGAGACCAGAAGTAGATTAACGAGAGCAAGTGGGGGGTTAACATGTGTGAGATTAGCAGCAATATAATTATTAAACCTTCTTAATCAGTACACATGATGGGAGGAGCTTAGAGCTCCCTCCCAGCTCATGTATTCTACTGCTGTTTTCAGGTTTTACAATTTGATAACTGGCCTCATATACATATTATCTTGATCTGCAATACACGTTGAACAAATCGATATCCCTTTGGCCCGGATCAATAAAAACGCTGCTAGATAAGACAGAAGATCTTGAAGGGTGATCAACACGCAGCAACATCCGTCATTTGGGACTGAAAGAGGGAATGGAAAAAGTGGAGAAGACCTAATCAACCAGCTCCTTCCTGACTTACAGTTATCAGTGCAATTTGTGGTCGAAAATTACTGAACTACAGGGACTGTGACACTTTTGAAAAAGTGAGAGAGATGCGTGTGGTCAGATTGGAAAACATGACATTAACCTTTTTCCTCTACTGCAGCCCGGCTGGTTAAAAGAATACTCAGAGATAAACATGTGGCATGTTCAAAGATGTACCCGTCTAAGTTCAAGATAGTAGCCAATGGCCAAACCCACTTTTTTAACAGATGCAGAACAAGTGGTGATGTTGGTGGAGGTGCTACCGAAGGCTTCGACCAGTGCTGGGAGCTGAACACCTACTACATTACAAAATTAAATTTGGACTGGATCTGGGGTAACGAAATATCTTACAGTGAGGGGTGCGTGAAGATGATGCAACTCTAGAGAAACTGTAAAAGTGTTCAAAGAAGTGAGATTAAATACAACAGTCAACATTGGTATGTTTATATATTAGCACTTAAATAAATGGTGAATCAGAATCAGGGGCGTAGGAGACACATTTATGGGGTAATTCATAGAATCCAGCGCACAAGTGGCGCACGCGGCTGTCGCACAGTGTGCGTGTGCGACAGTCTGCGCCAGCCGCGTTCGCTAAAATCCATTTCCGCGCACAGCGTATTCATGGATTTCAACATCCAAAACCAGCCGTGGCACAGAGTGGTGCAGCGACCATGCAGCAGCACCAGTTACGCCCCCAAGCCCTCCCCGTGCACCATGAAACATAGCACAAATCCCGTACATGGCGCAGAGGCCATTGGACCAGCATACAGCCCCCAAACCACGAAAACGCCTGTAAAACTCCCCGCGCATTCCTCCGAATACATGTACACCCCGGCGCGGGGAGTTTCACACACGATTGGCCCTGTGCGCGTGGGGTACGTGTATTTCGGGGGTGTGTGGGAAGTTTCACACGCGATTGGCCCTGTGTGAGCGGGTTACGTGTATTACTGGGGTGCGCGGGAAGTTTCACACGCGATTGGCCCTGTGCGAGTGGGGTACGTGTATTACTGGGGTTTGTGAGAAGTTTCCCACGCGATTGGCCCTGTGCGAGCGGGGTACGTGTATTACTGGGGTTCGCGGGGAGTTTCACATGCGATTGGCCCTGTGCGAGCGGGGTATGTGTATTTCGGGGGTGCGCGTGAAGTTTCACACGCGATTCTGCTGTCAGAGCGGGGTACGTGTATTTCGGGGGTGCGCGTTAAGTTTCACATGCGATTTTGCTGTCAGAGCGGGGTACGTGTATTTCGGGAGTGCGAATTAAGTTTCACACGCGATTTCGCTGTCAGAGCGTGGTACGTGTATCCAGTGGGGTGCGCGGGGAGTCCCACACGTGAATTGTGTCCCAGGTGTCCCCTCTACCCCCCTCCACAGCCCCTGCAGGCAGCCCACACCACAGGGGACTACCCTGCACCCCTGGTCATGTCCCGTAGGCAGCCCATCCACCATGGGCATGCCCCCCATCCAAGCCACATGTCACCTTGCAATATGATCACCAACTCATGTCCCACACATGTCCCCCTGTACCCCCACCCCCAGCAGTGAGGGGCACCTGCCAGCAGGCCCCCACTCATGTCCCCCTGCACCCCCACCCCCCAGCAGTGAGGGGCACCTGCCAGCAGGCCCCCACTCTTGTCCCCCTGCACCCCCACCCCCCAGCAGTGAGGGGCACTTGCCAGCAGGCCCCCACTCATGTCCCACTCATGTCCCCCTGCACCCTCACCCCCCAGCATTGAGGGGCACCTGCCAGCAGGCCCCCACTCATGTCCCACTCATATCACCCTGCACCCCCACCCCCCAGCAGTGAGGGGCACCTGCCAGCAGGCCCCCACTCATGTCCCACTCATGTCCCCCTGCACCCCCACCCCCCAGCAGTGAGGGGCACCTGCCAGCAGGCCTCTACTCATGTCCCACTCATGTCCCCCAGCACCCCCACCCCCCAGCAGTGAGGGTCACCTGCCAGCAGGCCCACACTCATGTCCCCCTGCACCCCCACCCCCCAGCAGTGAGGGGCACCTGCCAGCAGGTCCCCACTCATTTACCCCTGCACCCCCACCCCCCAGCAGTGAGGGGCACCTGCCAGCAGGCCCCCACGCATGTCCCCCCCAACACGTCAACGTGACCCACAATCATGGCCCTCATGTCCACCCAAATCCCACGGCACGCCACCCCTGCCCAAATAACCAACCAAGCATAAAATACACCCCACATTGAAATGCCCATTACATGAAACAACCCAAATGGCATGTACGTACATCAACACATGTCCATCACACACACACAATGGGTGCCAGTGAATGTGAAAACCCACATCGTGTCATGCATGAAACCAATGAGAGAATACCATACATTGAAGTACGGAAAAAAATGTATTGAACAAAAAATGTGGTGAAAGAACTTCAAAGACCAAACAATGGACATAAGGAAAACAATGCAGAATGTCACATAATGATAAAAAAAGGAAATCAGAATCCAAAATATATGAAATCAAAAATGTCTCCAAAGTCTCCTTCCAACAAAGCAAATCCAAACAGAAATGAAAAAGTAAAATCCATTGCTCCATGGAAAAATCAAAAAAGAAAATGCCGACAAATCCACACTCCAACTATTTACAAGGATGAAATCCTGGGTCCATGAGCCCAACTGTCCAAATGAAACCTACAAAAATACACTAACTGATGAAGAACTATAAACAAAAATGTGGGGTATTGTCCAAGCGCCCCAAAAAAAAAAATGAAAACAAAAATGAAACCTAACACTAACTAACTAACTAACTATTTACAATGGCAGCGGGCTAGTCAGACGGCTCACTTTTTGATGTCCCGGGCCAGGGCATCATCGAACTCACGCTCAATGTTCTGGAGGCGGTCCTCTTCCATGGCCCCGAGGGTTCGCAGGGACGATGACATGTTCACCTCCAACTCCCTGCAAATTGCCTCGAGGCACTCGGCCCGCCTCAGTGACCTCCACATGGAGTTCTCCGCCCTGACCATTGTGAGCCGTGCCTCTTCCGCCCGCTGCCGCTCCGCATCTATGGCATGGCCCAACCGCTGCCAGACGGAAGACACTTGCAATCCTGGGTCCTCCTGCCCTCTGGCCGATGCCTGCCCCTCCGATGTTGAAGGCCCCGAGCCATCATTGCTCCCACCATGTTGC
Source organism: Ambystoma mexicanum (assembly GCF_040938575.1). Lineage (NCBI taxonomy): Eukaryota > Metazoa > Chordata > Amphibia > Caudata > Ambystomatidae > Ambystoma > Ambystoma mexicanum. The sequence continues at coordinate 789,673,465 of NC_090938.1, read as the reverse complement.
TGCTGCTGCTGTGCCTGTGCCTGCTCCCTGGCTCTTGCTGCCTGCACGTCCTCCTCTGGCTGGGGTGCAGTTGTCGTGGTGGCCACCCCTGCTGGATGTCCGACTCCCGACTGTGGCAGGGATGTGTCCTCCACCAGCCTGGCCGCTGGGTCAGAGGCAGCTCCACAGGGTACCCAGGTGATACATGGGTGGGAAGATGGCATGGAGGACGACTGGCGCGTAGGGGGTTCAGGTGAGGAGGGGGTCGCAAGAAGGTCTAGCACACGGAGGAATCCAGCACTGGTGACCCGTCCCAGTAGGTCAACGCGGTCAAAGAGGCATTCGAGATGACGTGCAGTGTCTTCACGAAAAACACTGCAGGTCACCTCGCATGCCCCGTTGACGCAACACTATCCCAGCCAGGACAGGCTCAACCCGGTCCCGGATAGCCACGTCCGCAGGGAGAGAAATGCCAGTTGTTGTGTGCCCATCCCCTCCCTGAAAACAGGTCTGGGTGTAGGCATCCCTGCTGGTGCCGCATGATGCGGTCACAGAATCAGGGACAGGATTACACACAGGCACCTCCGCGGTGGCCTGTGCTGCCTCCTGTCCCTACCCCTGCACTGCACTACTGGCACCAGTGGAATCCCCACCTCCAGACTCCGTGTGTGTCCCTTCCACGGCCTCCTCCTCATCCAAACCCCTCACCAACCTGGATGACTCCATGCCATCTTCCTCCGTCGGACCCTGTGGGGTCTCAGCTGCCCCTTCTGCTGCTGAGGAGTCCATCTCCAACCTCCGCCTCTTGGACCTTCCCTCGGCAGCTGCAGCCTGGGACGCGGCACCAGCCTCCTCCTCCTCCAAACCCCTCACCAACCTGGATGACTCCATGCCATCTTCCTCCGTCAGACCCTGTGGGGTCTCAGCTGCCCCTTCTGCTGCTGAGGAGTCCATCTACAACCTCCGCCTCTTGGACCTTCCCTCGGCAGCTGCAGCCTGGGACGCGGTACCACACTCCTCACTCCCCGAAGAGATGACAATCTGGGAGGGGAGCCGGGCCTTGCGTCTCCGGCTGGCGGGGTGATCCCTGCCACTTTGTTCCACAGCACCCTCTCCGCCCTCTTCATCAGTTGACGCTGCAGACAGGGAAAGATAGAACACAGGCATCAGGGCACTGTACAATGGACTGATACACACATGACAGTTGTACATGAGTGGCAGTGTCAAACTTCAGACATGGCATCACACTCCCTAACACACATGTAATTTCTACTCACACACATGAGCAATTCCACAGCAATATTGCACCAGGCAGCACCATCCATACACATACAACAGCATCAGCATCCGAAGGTGAGCCTGACGTCACATGAAACACGGGGAGTACACAACACATGCACACACACCAACACACTTACATGCATGTGTACATGTCCACCAACTGTCAGAGTGATGAGATCGCCATCCATGTCACATGTGGCATTCAGCCTTCTACATGTCAGTGCCACATGCATCCATGTTGCATCACAGTTGCACACTTGTCAAATACACACACATGCACATGTACACAGTGCAGCTACATGCAGCTGGAACCAACATCCATGTGTGACACCACAACCATGCCAACGTACATACACAGTAATTCAAACATGTGTGCTCCCACATCTGCATTTGGCCTGCATGCTTACCCACACATACACCATCCATGTGTCTCACACATGAGAGGACTCTCATGTGTCAGCCTCACGCCCCTGTACATACACGTCCATACATGGCCCTACAGAAACACATCTGCAACCTGCATACTACTGGCACACCACGACACGCACAGCGTCCAACCAGTATGCATGTACACTTACCGCTCGACTCCAGATGGGTCTGCCTCTCAAGGACCTGGACGTGGAGCGCTGGGTTTATGCGTTCCAGGACCCTAATTTGGTGGTCGGACAGGTGGCCCCGGCGCCCTTTGGCATCCGCTGCCTTCAAGAGGCGCCGGGCCTTGTCGAGGGTCCTGGACCTGAAGTCCTCCCAGCGCTTCTTGACATGTTTGATGTCGCGGGCTGCCACCCCCTCCTTGTTGATGGCAGTCACGATGTCCATCCAGATCCTGGTCCGTCCTTCATAGTCGGCAAGCAAACTTCCAAAGAGGGCATCATACTGCCCCAGGATTTGCTCCACCAGGATACCAACTTCCCTGGCACTGAAGCTGGTGGCCCTCTGCCTCTAAGGCTGGGGGTTGCCAGTGGTGCCAGATGGTGTTGTGCCCGACATGGCAACCCCAGAGGCAGGTGTGGGTGGGCAACTGGGTCCTGGGGCTGGGCTGTGGAGCGATGGTATCCCAGTCGGGAGTCTTCAGTTCCAGCAAGGGTGGTCACAGCAACTGCACCCCTGGCTGACGTGCAGGCAGCAAATAGCAGGGCATGTGGACAGCAGGCAGGCAGCAGCAGATGGCAGGTGGGAGCATGCTCGGGGCTCTTGGGGGCAGTAATTAGGCCTTCTGGGCAGGAGCATGGTCTTCCGTGTGTTGTCGCGTGGCCAGCTTGATACGGAGTGATTTCGCACGTGAAAAAATTACATGTCAGCGTATAATTCGAGGAAAGGCCCTTAGCGCGTGAGCATGTCTGTGACGTTACGCGCGCGGGTGTTTCCCTCGTGACGGGTGCATAGTGAATCAACACGTGAATACACTGCACGTACGAAAATTCATTGGACCAAAGGCCCTTTAGCACGTAAGTGCTTCTGTGACGTGACACGCAATGGTGTTTCCCTTAACACGGGTGCATGTTCATCGTAAAAGTGCAAAAAACTGCACGTCCGAGTGTCAGCTCGTGTAATTGGAGGAAAGGGCCTTAGCGCGTACACGCGTAAGTGACGTTGTACGTGTGGGCTGATTGAAAAGGTACGTGTAGCATGCCATTTTCTTGTACGTGCTTTTCGTGGAGAGCGAGTGGGTGAATTTTGTACTTCTAGTCGGTTCACACGCGATTACTTCACAACGGTTCAAGTTCGTACTCCCTGTTACCTCTGACAGCGTTCAATTCTTATTTTGGCCTGTTTTCTCAAACAGCGTTCACTTCTTCTTTTGTTCTGTTTCCTCAGACAGCGTACCATTCTTCTTTTGGCGGGGGTGTTGCCAACGTGCACATGCACGTCTTTTTCACGTTCTTTTTCCAGGCATACGGTGAGTCGCGCACATATTTACCAACTGTGCTTGCCCCGTGTGTCGCGTACCCCTTCAGAGGTCAGTGTAGGCCGCGTGTATTACGCGTACGCTTATTTTTGTGTTTCTGGGTGCCACAGCGTAGTGCAGGTTCATTTTTCCACGCATGTGGTCTACGAGGGGTTGCGTGCACGTTCATTTTTGTTTTCGGGGTGCCTGTGCGTTGCGTGATCCGTCATCTTCCCCCAGGGGTCACAGACAGCCTTGCTAGAGCACTAGGGTATGAATTCCATCTAGTACCCTACCCCTTTCACCCCCAATCGCCCAGGACAATTGTTTACTGCTACTCCCATACGCACAACAACATCAGTGCCATGGTTGGGAGGCGACCAAGCGGTAAGGGAGGAAAATGTGGCCGACCTCCAAAAGGTGGGTGTGGTGGGTGCGGTAGGGGGCGTGGCCAGGATTTGCAGGGTGCCCCTAGACCCCCGTGTGTGGAGGACCAATCAGGGACACCCATGCCCCCCCCCCATGGTTGTGGGAAACGTAGCTGACACCATCCCAGCTCAGCCCTTGTTGGACCAGCCCATTTTGGCACCAGAACCGGCACAGGATGACTCCCAGGCTGACTTCCAGGTCAGCAAGTCTAAGCCACATGTGGCGGTGCAAGTTGCTGTCACCAGGCCACGTGGATCTGGGGCACCAATGTCATCTGCTGCCCCAAGTAGGCAGGGTGGGGAGGCTGCAGGGGCAGCTGCAGCTCTATCCACCCCAGCTCTGAGTCTCCCAGCCGGGACAGTGTCAGTCCAGGTCCGTCAAACCGAGGTTGGCCCTGCCAACATCACCCTGCAGCCAATGCCTGCACCAAGACCTATGGTCATTGTGCATTCGCACACTCCTAGTACCCAGTCCACCGGCGCTTCTGCCCCTACTGACCAGAGTAGCGTAAGCCACTCAGGATCTGCACCACCTTTGAAAAAGAAGAAGAAGGGTGCTTTGGCAGTACAGGCTGAGACCCGAGACACGCCTACACACTCCGGCACATCAAGGAAGCCTAGCTTTAATGACACCAAACTTTATGCACTTGTGGCCTATGTGTCAGCACATAGCCGCAAAATGGTGGTGACTGCAGGGTGCAAGACCACACCTGGTCAACGTAAGGCACACTGGCAGACCATCGCCGACATCATTAGTGCCCTTGGATTTGTGAGGCACACAGCTGATGATTGCTACAAGCGGTGGAATGACCTGAAACGCAGAGCAAAGAACAAGCTGGCCTCAAATCATGCCTCTACTCTGGCGGTGGGTCTCCACCAGAGGACAACCAACTCACTGAACATGAGTCTGTTGCTGGAACCTTTATCACAGAGGAACAGATCCAAGGCGTGGGAGACCTACCAGATTACAACGCATTGTCCGGTGAGTGCGCATGCATGTGTGTGTAATCCATGTGTATGTTGTTTGGGTGATGGGTTCTGATTGAGTGCCTGGTGAGGGTGTGTACTCCCGAGTGGTATGGGTCACCCATGTGCTTCCTCCAAAACATTCACCGGCCTTGAATTTGGGTATGACAGTATCCCTTCTGCCCACAGTAGCCAATTAGCGCAACATTACTGCAGTTGCCCTTGAACTGTCATCTTGCAACAACATTGTTCAGATTATTTCAGGGTTCATTCAGGCTGATTGTTTCAATTCTCCAATTTTTGCAACACATTTATCAGCCCTAATGCCACATATGTGACATGCTTCTGTCATTGATTACACCCCACATTGGCCCACATTTGTTACCTTGTTATGTGAATGATAAGACCATTCAGGCTGATTGAATAAGGGCCTGCTCACATTGATTTCTGGTGCCTGTTTGAATTTGGTACATGATAGTTGTTTCCTGTCATGTTGAAGCGACCAACCATTGATGTGTACATCTGCCTGCCATCACTGTATTATTGTACACTGGATGTGTTGCAGTGTGTGGCACATGCGTATTTTGTCACACTATTTTGCATTTTTCATCTCATCATGTCCATCTCACATGGATGGGTGACAGTACTCATTCACTGACATATGGCTGTACTTGTCAAATGTACCATGGCTATGCTACATGCCATCTGTGTGCTGGCATGTGTCATGTTTGTGTATTGGACATGCCACTCACAGGCTAATGTGTGATGCCAGTGCTACCCAGCATGCAGCAAATGTGTTGCTTTTCCATCTTGGTGTCATCAGCGTCTGCTTTTTGCCTCCCCTTCCAACTCATTGAAAGTGCATGCATGCCAGGGTTATAGTCATGTGGGACATGTGTAAATCATGTACTGGATCTCTGGCTTGTCAGGCCTATGTGTGTGCTATGGTGCTCATGCCTGTTTCCATTTTTTGTCTTTCATGTTTTTGCAGGTGATGACGCACTTGATGCTGTTGAGGTTGAGGAGATGGTGCAGACCTCGGAGGAATCTCAGCCACGACCGGGCACCAGTGGGGGACGTGGTGTGGTGGTGGGTGAAAACCCAATCTTACTGCAGACCATACTGTCTCTGGGTGCACCTCCCCAGACCTCTATTCAGGTGCTGAATCGGATGATGAGACTTATGTGCCGTCGCAGGTGCGTGTTTCTGGCATGGATTCTGTTCTGTCCAACCCACCTGTACCAGGGGTAGAACCCTCTATGGGGATGTCAGTGTTAGTAAGTCCGCCTTTGGCGGTTACGGATGCAGGGTCACACTCCACAACATCTGATCCTGTTCCTGGGCCAGCAGATCAGAGGGGGAATGCAGTCCTGCAGTCTCAGGCAGTGCCAGCACAGCAAGGTGCAGATCGCCTTGCCCCAAACAGGTGTGATACCCGCCGACGCGGTGGCTGTACGCCACCAGGCAATACTGTATGGGAAAACTCCATGTACAGTATAGCAGCCCAACAGGGAGCATCGGTTGAAATGATGGCTCAGGCAATGGAGAGGGTGGCCACTTCCATTCTCCCCCCTGAAAGGCAGATGGAGCAACAACAGCAGGGAACAGACTCCATTTGCCAATCACACAGGGAAGACATGTTGGCGTCCAACAGGGACCGAGGGGCGGCACTGGAGACTCTGCGCAAAGCCATATCTATAGAGTCACAGGGCCACAGGGAAGCCCTGAAGGTAGAACTCCATAACCTCAGGGAGACTCTGGGTGAACTTGAGGCTTCCCGAAATTTAAGGTCAGAACAGCAGCTGCAGCAGCTCACACGTTCACTCTCAGCTGAGCTGCAGGCAACTCGGGAGGACATCCGGGCATCACGGGAGGCCTTGCGTGCAGAAATGCAGGAAACCCGTCAGGTGCTGCATGGGGATCTCCGTACTATCATCCTCCAGAACGCGACCTTCCACACCTGCATGCTTGCTGCCATGGAGGACCATACCAGGGCTTTGCATGGGCTGCCTCCCATAGCACTACCACCTCCTGATGCAGCAGCAGAGGGTGATGAGAGCGACAGCAGCCCTCCTCCCACACTAGCCTAGCCGTGCAGGCCATGAGCCCATGGAGATATTTTTTTTTCTCGCAACATCCACACAGGCGGCTGTTGGTGTGCACCCTCTCTTCGAACCTCCTGGGTGGCCTCCCCCCCCTTGACACCCACATGGCCATTTTTTTTTTTTTACAGTGTGTTGCCTTGTGTGGCTTCCGTGGGCATCCACTGTGTATTCCAGCTGGGCAGATGCAGGCTTGTCCTGTGTTTGGGTTAGATGCTTGGGTTCCTGACACACACACCCCTCCTGCTTCCCTTTCCATGGGCTTGCAAAGGGTGTGAGCAAGTGACAGTGACTTTCACAGTGACATTGGGCTCCCATGAGCTGTGTGGGCAGTCTGTAGTCAAAACTGTGTGTACATCCCTAGCGGGGATTGTTGTTGTGTTGAACACTGCATGGTGTATTGATATGTGCTTGTGCATCCATGTCTTCCTCCTTATTCACAGGTACCTTCTTCATGTCTTCACAAGGCCGTCTCCTTTGCGGATGCAGTTCATGTTGTATGCAGTACACTGACACATTTGCCTGACGTCAACACTCTGCAGTTGGAAGGGGTGGTTGTGCTGGCTTATTCAGGTTGTAAAACTTGCACTACTTTAGTTTGGTACTGTCATTTTTTGGCAATGTTTCATCCTGTGTTGCTGTATTGTGTTGCTGGTAAGTGTTTGGTCATGTGTGCTGTTTGTTATTGATTACTGGGAGAATATTGTCTGTGGCCTGTTTCCATTTGGGACAGTGCACTTTGTGACACTTGTGTCATGTGTTGTGCATTGCTTTGTTTGCTTTCACATAGCATGACATGCCATGCTGTGTTGGGTAGCAGAGATGGGGAGAGGTTGGGTGACATGGCGCTGTTTTCATGTTGTATTTTGCAAGGGGGTAGTCATTCATGCAGCATAAATGTGTGTCTTTTTGTGACACAGCATTGGTTATCTTTCGGTAGGTAGGGATGCACACAATGTAACACTTCCAGGGGACCAATCTCAGGCTGGTATGGTTGTGACAGTTCACTGTCCCTTATGTCATCATCATTGATTGTCAGCTGGTATGTACCAGGGCTGTGTGCACTCCACAGGGGTGTGATTTTAGTTGAAGTAATTGGCCACCAGCTGCGTACGGGCTGCCTCACCACGTGCCCTTTCCCCTCCCATGCGCAGCGGCCATGCATGTGGTTGGGGATGTGGGAGCACCACCATGTCCACCGGCAGGCCCCGGCGGGTTGCAACATTGTGCAGGACACATGCTGCCACTATGTTCCTGCACACTACTGGGGCGCGTATAGCAGCTGCCCACCAGAGCGGTCAAGGGAGCGAAAGCGTGACTTGGGCACTCCGAAAGTGCGCTCCACTATGCCCCGGGTTGCAATATGGGCTGTGTTGTATCTTACCTCGGGTGGTGTGGTGGGGTTCCGAATTGGCGTCATCAGGTGGGTGCTCAGAGGGTAGGCACTGTCCCCTGGGGAGGTGATGATGGGTATTATTAGTGGGGTTGTGACATTACTCAGTATCTGACATACATGCATGTGCAGTGGCATTTATACTCACCAAGCAGCCATGTATCGCCATGCCGCCCAGCTTCTAGGTCCCGGTTTAGGGTTGACATTCTGTAAATGAAACTGTCATGGGTGGACCCTAGATAGATGGCATATACTGAGGTGATGATTCCCTTGGCATCACATACTACCTGCACGTTGATGGAATGCCAGTGCTTGCGGTTTCTATAGATGTGCTCAGTTGCCCTGGGAGGACGTAGGGCCACATGGGTGCAATCAATGGCACCTAGCACTTTGGGGAAGTGTGCCACCCCGTAAAAATCCTGGACGGCAGCCTGCCTTTCTGCAGGTGTTCTGGGCAGGTATATGTGCCTGTTGGCTGATGGGTGTGCAGTCATGATGGCCAACACCTGGTGTAGGCAGCGTGACTGCGTGGCCTGTGAACCCCCCCCCCACTATGGCACTTGTCCGCTGAAATTAACCAGTGGCCAAGAAGTGCAGTACATTGAGCACCTTTTCCAAGGGGCTCAGTGCTTGGGAGCACAGGGTGGGTAATGTGAGGTCATCCTCCCACTCACTCACCAGGTCGAGTATTATGTGAGGTGGAAACGTGTACCTCCCATACACCTGGTCATCAGGCATCCCAAAAAGGCTGGTCCTGGGTGGAAAAATTCTGGGCCTGACTATCCTCCTCCTCCTGCGGTGTCCCACGACCACTGTTGCGAGGAACGGTATATTCATCGTAGCGTCTGAGCTTGTTTGTTGTTTGCGTGCACTTTTATGCTGCGCGGGTCCGTGTACGCCTGCTTCCTGCTGGCGTACCTGTTTCCAGATTAGCGCGTCTTTTTTGGCGCACGCGTTTGCCCTGTTCGATTCCATGAATACGTGTTGTAGGCGCGCGTGTGGGTGTTCCGCGCATTTGCCTTCTGTACTTCCCCTGTAACGCCCACATTTTCATGCGGAATTGTTGTGTGCGCCGCGCTATGTGCGCTTTCGCTGTGCGCGTAGCGCACGCCGTTTGATGACGTGTGCGCCCGCGTACACCACACAGAATTTTTGCGCACATCCCAGGTTTTACACGCGCACGGACTTACATGAATCGATGTGTGTGGATTTCGCACGCTTGCACTGCGATTTTCGCACTTGCGCTGCGATTCGCACGCTTTTGCACGCTTGCGTGGAGATTTTCAGCGCACATTTACTCCATGAATCGGCCTGTAAATCTGGGGGGTACAGGGGACACCTTGGGGACTTTGCTTTTTTTTATTTATTGTGTTTTAGTCAAAGAACTCGACTTTTCACAAAATTACAAAATTAAAATTAAAATCACAGTACGTATTAAATTACATATATCATCACTGTTTAAAACAAGAGAAAACAAAAGAAGAAAACAGAACAAAATTAAGAAAAATAAAAGCAGTTCAGAGTATAAAATCCTTCAATTTGGCGTCTCACTTCAAAAGGCTCAGTTCGCGTAAAAATTATACCACTTCCCATGTCAAAAGGCTTTCATGGCCGGAATATAGCTGGTCCCAAAAAGATTGGGTATCCAGCCACCATTCCTTGTCCAAAAAATCTCACAAACTTTACAACCCTCTTCTTTACAAGCCATTACACAGAAATAAGTAGTGAATATTGAAATGTGGGCTACTTATTTGCTGTGGCGAGCAGCAAAGACAAAGGAAGTAGGAATCATTGCATGTAATTTTGTGTGCGTTTATCCTGTGTGAATTGTTTGTTCTGCTGGCCATGCCTCTGCTTCATTAGTAGCAGAGTTAGCACTCTAAATGCTACACATACAAGATGTTCTTTCAAGTGTACTTTAAAGTGTACTGTTCCCTTCCTATCGGAAAAAAGTGGATAAGTTAATGGTTAACATTAGCAGGGGTGCACTGCCGTACAGAGAACTCTGGAGATTTCCCAGTAGGCCTGTGTACCCTGGACAGGGGTGCACTGCCGTAGAGAGAACTCTGGAGATTTACCAGTAGGCCTGTGTACCCTGGACAGGGGTGCACTGCCGTACAGAGGACTCTGGAGATTTACCAGTAGGCCTGTGTACCCTGGACAGGGGTGCACTGCCGTACAGAGAACTCTGGAGATTTCCCAGTAGGCCTGTGTACCCTGGACAGGGGTGCACTGCCGTACAGAGAACTCTGGAAATTTCCCAGTAGGCCTGTGCACACTGGCCCTCTTTTGTGTGGTAACCTATTTTATTTGCACATTTTCTCATAGGAAAAGGGTTGGGCTTTCTGAAAATGTGTAATATGGGGCCACTTTGAACATTATTTCCAGGGCCTCTTTTGGTTCCCAATCCACCCCTGAATTAGTAAACTCCAGTCTTGTCCAAGATTAATAACAAAAAAACTCCTTGTTTTTTGGAAACATGTGTAACACTTGGTCATGTTTGCAGAACTGGATGAAAGCACCCCTTTCTTAGTAAAGTGTGTGGTTGTGATATTGAAGGTCAACATGATGATATACTGATATCTAATTCTCAAGTGCTAAGGATGTGTATGTTGGCCTTAAATTCCCGCAAGGAATCATTGCAGGCTTCACCCACTCCTGCACTTTTAAACATCCGTTAGCAGGTTTACAATCAAAAACCAAAATGAAATGGAGACATTTAAGGACAGCTTAGAAAACAGACTTTGCTTCTGAGCCCCTGAAAACGGCCCCACACCTAAAAGACTCTTGGCTCATTGCTGTGTACTCGATGCCACTGGCATCAGGGACGGCAAGATCCGGGGTCTTGTTGCCCAGTAAAGCTGCGCTTCAGTTTCCTTTTCTTACCTGCTTATTGCAGTGCAAGTTTAATTTTTCAGGGCCCAGAGGAGCGCTTTCTGTTTCTCCAGAATTGGAGACTAATGTGGCTATTTGTTTAAGGTTCAAGAAACGAAAGGTCGGGAGGACATAGGTGGGATGTGGGGCGGTGGGGGTGGGGGGGGAATAGCTAGAGAGCGAGAGTGAGAGAAAGCACCTGCGCACACCTAAATACCAGACGACGGATTCAGGGCCACCTATCACTTTCGAATGGAGCCTGACATGTGACATGTCTGTGACACCACTGATTGCATGCATTGAAAGACATTGGGCCTCAATATAAGTTTGCCGGTCCGGTAACAATGGTACTGGTAAGCTTGCTGGTACCGTTGTTACTGGACCGGCAAACTACGAGTTCTGCTCGCGGGTGCCTTCCCGCCCGCCAGGAATGGCGGGCATACCGGCACCCGCGAGCAGAGCATGTCGGATGCGCCGGCACCATTTAAGAATGGTGCCGGTGCATCCGACCTCCCCATTCCCATTGAGCCCTATGGAGCTCAAATGGGAATGGGGAGCATTTTATTCCGGCGCCTGCAAATGGGCAATTACCGGGTCCGGCCGGGCTGTAATGACCTGGTAATCGCCCATTCGCGGGTGCCGGAAAAAGTTGCAAGTTTGCCAGCACCCTGCGGATTTTACCAGCAAGGCTACCGCCACACTTGTAATGAGGCCCATTACATTAATAATTAACAAGCATTGGCAATGCCAACAGTTTGGGCTTTTGTGTAGGCATGGGAATGGTACTTGCCGGGCACTGCCATAGTGGTATTAACTGAGCATTGACGGCAGCAGCCCTAAAATGGAGTGCCTTGCCATCCAAGAGCTGTGCCTGGCATATGCCTAATACATATAGACAAGCCAAAACTGTTGGCTTTGCCAGTGCTTGTTTTTAACAGGTCTTTGGTGAAAGACACGCATAGTGGTAATACAACGAATGGCTGAAGGCAGACCTGGTTAAGGCATTTCTATTGCAGCAGCAGGTTTACAGCCACAATTAAGTTATTAACTCTCAGAAGACTGCTCTGGAAACACACTGGCAGACACTTTGGGCCTCAACACGAGTCGGGCGGTATCCCGGCGGTAATACCAGTGGGATACCGCCAGGGCTATTCGCGTTACCGCCAAACCCCCCGGCACTATTAGCACCGGATCACGGGTTTGGCGGAACGGTAATTCCCCATTGGGCCCAATGGGGAATTTCGGGCGCTACTACCGCTGGTGATATTAGCGTGCAGTAATAGTGCTGAAAATCAGCAAATTTGTGGCGGATTTACCCGTGATTTGGCGGACCCTTAAATGCAGTGGTAATAGCATTACCACCACATTTAAGGGTTACTGCTAAACTCGTGATGAGGCAGGTTGAGTGTTAAGTTTGATGGTAAGGATTAAATAAAGGAAGCTCTACGAGTTCCCATGGATGGGGAGGAGCAGGAACTAGGTGAGAATTGCCGTAGGGATTAGCATAGCCATGGCCAGTCAAAAGGTAGGCAAATACAACACCTACAAGCTGTGTGTCCCTTCCTCCTCATATGCCATTTCTCTCTAGCTGTACTCTAATGCAATATTTTCGGCTTATAGGTATCCCAAACTAAAAATGAACCATTATCATCTGAGGTGATGTATTACAATAACTTCCAGAAAAAAATGTTCAAGACGGATTTGGACAACTGGTATAAAATGTAATATAAAACAAGCATATGTCGTCCTTTGCAACTGAACTATACTTAACCATGTTCAAAGTGTTTCGCAAACAAATAAACCTCTAGTTTATGAAGAAATTAATCTTAATAAAATGCGTAATGTTAGCAGATATTATTAAAGTGCTTACAAAAGTAGATATATACAGACATATTCTGTGGGGGATAAATGCCATTATATCCCCCCACTTATAATTGTGGGGGGATGTGTCCCCCTTGTCCCCCCCCCCCCATGCCTACGCCCATGATCAGAATGGACATGTGGTGCAAAGGGATGGGAGGTTAGCCATCCCAAGATCCTGCATCGCTGATCACAGAAAGGTTTCATGATAGTTTTAAAGGTTTGCTCGATAAAGGGTATGTCACTGGCAAAGTTTGGGGTCACTGTGGGAGGTGGTTGGCACATTTGGGAATTCAGACATCCTGGCAAATAGTGCAAGACAAATAAATGGCAACATATAAGCTGCCATAGATTAATTGTTTCTGTTAGAAAGAGGCTCAGTTAAAGATGTGCTGACCATGTGGGAAGCCTTTACGACATATGTCCAAAGAGTATGTATTTCATTGGTGTCTGGGATACTGCAGAAAAATAATTCAGTTAACATTCTTTGAGGGGGAAGTGATGAACTTACAGAAGGAACAGATTGACAAACCGGGCATGGACAAGATGGCAAACTGTGTCCATTTAATGAGATGGCTGAGAGGTAAGAGACGCTTCTGGATAGACCAGTTCTAGCCAGGAAATATGAATAGGCGACCAGAACTGGTAGCTAATTAGCCTGGCTGGTGAACAGAGAAAGAAGCCACAGGCGGATAGACGCTACAAAAGATGATAGTGGGATGAGACAAACTGAAGCCATCACAGTAAATTAGTTTATTTTAAAGTAATACACTGATTTATATGATAATAAAATACCAGTGACGGTAGAGGAAACTAGAGCATACGTTGAAACAGTATAGATACCCAAGATTGTGTAGGTGGACATTTGCTTTACTAGATTCCCCATTTACTGAGAGAAGTGACTGATGCAGTTAAAACCCTGGTAGATGGTAAGTCACTGGGCCCGGATGGACTCCCATCGAAGTTCTATGAAGAATATGTCGATACACTGGCACCTGTGCTCTTTGAGCTGTTTACTGAAGCCTATAGTGTCGGTCGCTTGCCAACTTCTCTTCGAACAGCCCATAGTATAGTGCTATTGAAAGCCGTAAACACTTCTGGGTAATGTGACCCATACATGCCCCTATCATTGCTCAACGTACACTATAAGATAATGGCAAAACTGATAGTGAATTCTAATTTGGCCCACATGCCACAACTCGCGCATGCAGACCAGTTTGGGTTTATCCCAAGACGGTCAACGCAATTAAATATTCATAGGTTATTGGCAACCATGGTCCTACTTGAAGCAGTAGGGAAAGCAGCGCCTTTTCTATTAGACACAGCTTTTGATTCCATCGAATGGCAATACATGCGAGAAGTTCTGCGTAGATTCGGCTTTGGAGCAGCAATATTGAAATCGATTACAGTATTGTGCACCTTGCCACAACTAAAGTAATCAAAAGTACTGATATATTATGTTATAATTCGCTACATTATTGAATTAGAAAATGGTGCCTGCTACCCCCTCTCTTTTGCCACTGGAACCTTCCCCTCCCCCTTAAGCACTCCCTTGTGCACCCCGTTCTTATGAAGCCCTCTGCCAATCCTTTCTCTCCGGCAAACTATCGCCCGATCTACATCACTCCTTTCCTGGGCAAACTCCTGAAAGAGCTGGCCATCTCCCAGCTTAATCTACATACTGGATCTGTTGGTTGTCTCCATGACCGCCAGTTTGGCTTCAGAGCAGCCAGAAGCATGGGAACTAATCTACTGAACACCAGTGAAGACTTTGTCTCCAATCATGACTCTAACTATCCTTCTGTCTTCATTCTCCTTGATCTATCCGCTGCTTTCGACACAGTCAACCATGCCATCCTGCTCAATCGCCTTCGTGACAACCTGAGTATCACTGGTCAAGCCCTGGCCTGGTTGACCTCCTTTCTCACCGACCTCTCAGGTCCAACTGGGATCTTTCCTCTCTTCTATCTCTCTTTTTACTTGTGGTGTTCCCCAGGGGTCTAACCTCTCTCCCAGGCTCTTTAACCACTACCTGGCACCTCTGGCCCACTGCATCTCTACCTTCTGCTCTAACTTTCAGTGTTATGCAGATGACACCCAGCTCTCCTTCAGACTCCCCTCAGCCTCTTCTGCTCCTTCTCTCTTACCAGTCTGTTTTTCTGCAATCCAGGAGTGGTGTGCCTCCAACGATTGCGGCTTTAATGCCAGTAAGACTGAAATCCTCCTCCTTGGGACACCTTCTCCCGCCTTCCCTCTCTCACTCTGGCCGCCCACACTGGGCCCTCTACCTTCTCCTTCCTGTGAGGCTAAGAACCTTGGGGTCATCTTGGACTCCACTCTCTTCTTCTCTCCTCACATATCTGACGTCCCTAAGAAGTCATACTATCAGCTGCACCTCCTCAGAGGTATTCTTCTTTTTCTCACTTTCCCCCAGAAGGTCACTCTCTCCAGAGGACTAGGCCCTCGCTAGGCTGGACTATTATAACAGCCTCTTTCTAGATCTGGGAGAAATATTCACATAGGCAAAGAGATTCTGGCAAAGACATCCAATAAATCTAAGCAAAAAGTCCTCTAATCAAAGAAATTCCTCTACGCAAAGAAATCCAACAATAACTCATTGGACATCACATGCCAATGTTTCGCCCACCAGGGCTTTATCTAGGTGAATACAAATCTTTACAAAATGTGTTTCTTATTGCACTGTAAGATACATATTAACACTTGGATCCGTAATCAGTCCATCAACACTCTGAACCTAGATAAGTATCTGGTATGCGAGAAGAGAGAAAAAATATGGAAGGGGGAAAAGGGAAAGAGAAAGCAAAAGCGTCATTAAGCCTATTGCTTCCAAAACCTAAAACACATGAATGTATGTCTTCCATATTTAAACATTCCATATTGCAAATTCATACACCATTGAGCTAACATTTAAGTCTAAGGATCTGGGTTTGGACAGAGACCCTGAGCTCGCACCATCATGCCTGCACCCAAAAAGAAGGGGTATCTTAGTGTTTACTGACCACAATGGTCAATGCTACAATTCCATCTTCAGAAATTGCACAACCCAATTTGTACTCTCAAAAGGCCTAGCAATGTGACCATTGAAATTAGGTTCCTACCTAATAGCCATCATTTGCAGTGCTCGTGTTAGCACTTGCCTCTATAGTCTATTCAGCAGCACTCTGAACCTGCATGATAGGCATATGTTGGATATTAGATCATTATCAATTATGCTGCCTATTTCTATATTCAGATCAAGGTGCTGAATAAGTAGGGATTACCTTGAGTCATTGGGTGTCCCCCATGAGGGTAGTATTAACAGTGTTATTAATTCAAAAGTCATCTTGATGGTTGGTATTCATTATATAGTTATTTCACAATTCCTCCTAATTAAGATGGCTAAAAAAAGAGATTATGGAAAAATATACGAATAACAGTGTGCTCACATTATCAACCACCTATCAGAGCACAGTTTAAAGGCATTGGGCACAGGGCCCAAACCAGAGCCAGATCCTTTCACAATGCCTTCGTCATTGTTATTGTCAAGTTGATCCTCACCTCATGAAATGCAGAGATAAACAATTACAGAGTTGCTTATAAAAATATTTCCATTTCGGTGTCCTGATTCAAACCAATGATAGTACTCTGTAATCTGTAAATGAATGCGGCCTCCTCCTGACTGAGCATTCGTTCACGATCTCCAAGTATGTGGCTTGGCCAGATATATTTTACTCCAATGAATTTCATTTCTTCCTTATTGGCCCTCTGATGCACCTTGCCCCAATGTTCCTGTAGGGCAGTCTCCTCCCTGTTGTGATTGACATATTCAAATGCTCTTTGATGCGGAAGCGTAGCTCTCTGATAGTCGAGAAAACATACGGTTTGTTGCAAAAATATATAATAATGTAAATAACATATTTACTTCTGCAATTCGCCAGTTAAAGGTTTTTATAAATGTATGAATTTTACGGTGTGCAAATATGCACTGAATAATGGGAAAACATATTTGACGGCAGACAGACAGACAATCGAGATGAAGGATCTGATCAATTGCAGAAGTAAATATGTTATTTACATTATTATATGTGTTTGCAACAAACTGTATGTTGGCTCGACTATCAGAGAGCTACGCATCTATCCAACTAGGTGAATCACGCTGGGTCCTAAACAGTATTAGTAAGAACCTTAATCTAAGGATTCTATCACACAATGAGTGGTCTGAGTAAAAAAATATATACTTTTATATATTCCTTTAATAGGCTCTCATAGCAATTGAGGCTATTTTTACAAATATTCATGTTTACAGCAAGTGAGTTTCTCACAGCGCTTCATTTCTAATCTGGATAACTTTGAGTGAGCAAGCGGTCACAATATGGGAATCCCGTGCATGGGATGGTGTCACCACGTCCATGACGTGATGACGCTATCTACGTCATGAGGTCACAGCGCACCAACGCTGCGATCAAATACAGTTTCAAAATGGCGACAGTGCACCAGAAACAAGGTGATGGCCACGAGGAGCACGTTGTTGCTGCTAATCAGGTATAGACCAAAATGAGGACAACTTTTGAAATACTGTATTACAATGTGTGCACACTTATATTAGCATGTGTTCCTTTCCCTCTCCTTTTTCAGCAATCCTAATCAGGTGAATGTATGAAATATGTATATAGTGGATATCAATCATCAGGAGGACCTTTGAAATGACACCAGTAACTCTATCTTTAAAGGTGATAACTATTGACTAAAAGTAATCCCAATTTACCAAGCCTTGTGATAGGCCAATTACTCTGAATACTGCATTATCATGTGTACACACTGTTATTAGTATAATTTTCCATAATCTCTTTTTTAGCCATCCTAATTAGGAGGAATTATGAAATAACTATGTAATGAATACTAACCATCAAGATGACTTTTGAATTAATAACACCGTTAATACTACCCTCATGGGGGGCACCCAATGACTCAAGGTAATCCCTACTTATTCAGCACCTTGATCTGAATATAGAAATAGGCAGCATAATTGATAATGATCTAATATCCAACATATGCCTATCATGCAGGTTCAGAGTGCTGCTGAATAGACTATAGAGGCAAGTGCTAACACGAGCACTGCAAATGATGGCTATTAGGTAGGAACCTAATTTCAATGGTCACATTGCTAGGCCTTTTGAGAGTACAAATTGGGCTGTGCAATTTCTGAAGATGGAATTGTAGCATTGACCATTGTGGTCAGTAAACACTAAGATACCCCTTCTTTTTGGGTGCAGGCATGATTGTGTGGGCTCAGGGTCTCTGTCCAAACCCAGATCCTTAGACTTAAATGTTAGCTCAATGGTGTATGAATTTGCAATATGGAATGTTTAAATATGGAAGACATACATTCATGTGTTTTAGGTTTTGGAAGCAATAAGCTTAATGACGCTTTTGCTTTCTCTTTCCCTTTTCCCCCTTCCATATTTTTTCTCTCTTCTCGCATACCAGATACCTATCTAGGTGCAGAGTGTTGATGGACTGATTACGGATGCAAGTGTTAATATGTATCTTACTGTGCAATAAGAAACACATTTAGTAAAGATTTGTATTCACCTAGATAAAGCCCCAGTGGGCGAAACTCCAGTGAGTTATTGTTGGATTTCTTTGCGTAGAGGAATTATTTGCCTAGATTTATTGGATGTCTTTGCCAAAATCTCTTTGCCTATGTGAATATTTCTCCCAGTTATGCAGTTCTTTTTTCGCCATGCTAATGAATGGTTCTTTAAGTATGGTTTTTTGATTGATGTATATTTTAGTATGCTATGCCAAATGATTGGTGTACAATTTCGTTCAATTCATGAACTGAGTATTGTCATACTATAACATTAATCCACAGAGCAACAGTGTCTGGACTTATTTTTGCATACTGCTAGAAAACATTGGTTGGTTGTAGTGTTCCAGCCTCCAGATTATTGCAGCTGTAGTGGATGCTTTTTTTAATTGTTTTTTATGCTTAAACATAACTATTAATAAAAACTTGGATTTAGGAGAGTGCAATGTCCTTTTCTTAACACTTCTCCCTTACAGTATTCCCTTTCTAAATCTGGCTACCTCCACTCTACACCCTTTACAACTTATCCAGAACAGGACTACAAGACTTGTCCTTGGCCTCAAGACCAGAGATCGTATCTCTCCAGCCCTGAAATCTCTCCACTGGCTCCCTGTGTCTGTGCGCATCAAGTTCAAGACCCTCTGCATCGTCCAAAAGGCTTTCTGGGGCCGGGGACCACACTACATCCAACTCTCTCTTCCAAAGCATCTTCCTTCTCAAGCCCTCATCTCATCCACCTCCAACTCTCTGCATGTCAGACGTGTCTCCTGGCAGAGAGTGAGGGGTAGATCTCTTTCCTCGGCTGGGGCCTCACCCTGGAACAGCTTCCCGGCCTCTCTCAAACTTGAGCTGGACCACGTAAGGTTCCGGAAGCAAATCAAGACCTTCCTTTTCGCTTCCGCTATCTCTCTCCCTCTCCCTCGCTGATGTCCCTGTCTGCTGCGCGTACTGGTTACCTGGCCACCCACTGAACTAACGGGTCCAGGCTCCTGCACGACCAAACTCTTAAGGGACTGTATCTGCAACCCTACAGTCCCCTGACTCTCTGCACTTATGAGCCACCTCCCGGCAGCACTTACGAGTAACTTGCACTCTCCCCTCCTCCTCTGGCACTTCTCCCCCTCCATTATCCCTGCACTTGCACGATCTGAAGGACTAAAGGCCCAGTAAGATTGTTGTGTTGTCCTCCTTCCTTGTCTTGTCACACCTAGAAACACTCGTGTACAGGGGGGTTATAAATTACTTATCATAACCCCGCTAATATTTGCACTTGCAATGGATTCCATGGCTTCACTAATTAAGAAACATCATTTAGATAGGGGCTTGGAAATGAAAGTGCAGAAAACAATAACATCCCTGTTTGCTGATGCCATGTTGTAGTACATAGCAGACCCAAACGCAAGTCTAACGCACACGTATGATCTAAAATTACAAACAGAAGACTTTGAAATTCGATGGGCTGCAGAAGGGATAAAGATTGCAGCCAATTTGAGGATGTTTTTCAAACTGAACTATACACCCTTTGTGGAATGTGTTGAGGAAGGGTACAGCGATGGATAAAGTTGTCGCTTTGCATGGCAGGTAGAATTATGATAATAAAATACTGCTTCTACCTAAGTTTTATACTTATTCCAGGCCTTATCAATAGCAAGGATGAGAGATGTTTTCAAAGATTTGGAAAGCCAATTAATCGTGCTATTACTGGCTGGCAAAACGCCAATGGTACAAGAATCACCGATAGGTACTAGAAGGGTGGACTGGCCATACCACAATTTAGAGAATACTATTGGGTTGCACAAGCATGGTATGCAATGTATTGGTTCAATGAGGATACTTAGTTTCCGCATGAGGTGAAGAAGAAATGATATGCTGAACCAGTAGCCCTAAACATGGCAGTCACATATAAAACCAAGAAGCCACCAATGGGCTTCAGCCCCTGTGGCATGCACGTGGTGGGCGTGGAAGAAGATAGGGATGCAAGTAGGAGACCCCCTGCCGCTTCTCACCCCAATTACATAGTTGGAACGACACAGCGATTGAAGTAGAAGCATCATCATCATAAGAACTTTAAATCAACATTTTTCCATAAAAGCGTATTGTTAACAATTGAATACACTTAGATCGTGCAAAGGTAACATGAATGAAGAAGGAGGAGTATTCAGGAATACGAATGAAGTAACGTTGGATGCAGAAGCTCATGAATTCTGGCAAGATAACAACATGTCGAAAGGGGAGAATTTACTAACGGCAGAGGGGTTCAACCCAAGAGAAGGAACATGGCCGGGCAGACCAATAAACCACACGAGTAGATGGCACGACCACAGGATCTGTACCACGATGCGTAAACAACGGTTGGATTATCCCAGATGCGTAGAAATGAACAACACGTTGCACTTAGTGGTTGCTCATAGCACTCCGGTGAGAGTTATTTCAAGATTTTACAAAGAGTTAGAGAATAGTAAGATCGGGACAGTGCATAAGGCTTTTTACAGATGGTGCAAGGACCCACAAGTGGTGCTCACAGAAGCACAATGGTCCGAAATGTGCCCGATGTCCCGCAATATTTCAATAATCCCCAACTCTGCCTGATATACTACAAATATGTTCATCGTCCATATTATTCCCCCAAAATGTTACACGCAGTAGATGCAGGAAAGAGCGACATTTGTCCAAGATACGGGGCAGTGCCAGCTGATTTGTTTCATTTACCTTGGTCGTGCAGTGTGACTGTAAAGTTGGCAGGAGGTCAGGGGCCACTAAACTTAAGCTATGCCCTTGGATGCCAAGGGCTGTCTACTTGGGCTGCTTGTGAATGTACAAGCATTAAATAACAGATTTGGAGATTGGCGTTGCTTCTAGTCAAGTGCGAATTTCAATGCAATGGCTTCGTAAAGGTGCGGCTGGAATAAAAGACTGGGTTGTAGATATGATGAAAATATATGATCATGAAAGAGATGTATGTCATATGTTTAACCCGAAGTGTAGAACTAGATATAAATGGATACCATTCAGAGACATCATGGATACAAGAAGCACTAGCGGCATACCTACCGAGTGATGGGACTGGTGTGAATATTAGCCAGCGTGTGCTCATACCAGAGTTGAGACGTCAGACTTAAACATAGGTGAACGGAATACAATGTACCATGTGTGGAAATTGTGACTCACCACAACTGTTGGGGGGAGGGGGTGTTTTTGTTGAGTATTGTGGTTAGTGAGGACGCCTCTGTAATTGTTGGAGGAGGGACTAAGGAATGAATTACTTGTATAAGAAAAGATGCTCTTATCATGTCTATTGTTCTCTATTTTTGCTTTTGCATTTTGCAGAAATGTGTGTATTGACATTTCAGAGTGGAAGAAAAGATAGAGCAAAAATAAATGTTTGAAAAACATTTACCGAGATCTTTCCCCACATTTCGGCGGAAAGAGATACATTAAAGTTTCACTTCCAGCCATTGTATTTCTTGGATTTAATATGCTTACCATCATCAAAATTATTTACTCAGGAATATTGTCATGATGCCTACCTCCAAGGAGCCAGGTCCGACCCAGCAACCCCAGAGGCAGGCATCATTCCCCCCAGGGAAGTGCCAGCGGGCCCAAGCTGGGGCCCTTTGGACACAGTCCTGGCGCCTTAGGCGCCAGGCTCATAATGGACCCCTGTCCTAGCGCATTAGGCGCCAGGCTCATAAAGCTAGACATGTGTTCAAGTGTTTTAATGTGCACTTACCTGATGCAGACCTTGCTGCCACATCCAGGCCCTCTTGAGGCCTGAATGGAACTACTTTACCTGTGGGACTACTTTCCACCCGGGTGTGGTCGGGGAAGGATACATACCTGATCGGTGGAAGGATACATACCTGGAACTTCTTCCAAAGCTATTTAAACCACGCCCGATCAGCAACTCACGCTTCGCGTTGTTCTGCTCCTCGCAGCTGGAAACTCACCGTGTCAGCTCCTGCATCTGGACTTCAGCCACGCCTGTCAGCATCCTGGGTCACCTGCAAAGGGAGATAAGAGAGAATTGGGTAGAGAAAGAAGACCTTACCTGCTAAAGCTGTATCACGTAGACATCACACCGACGATCCTGAAAGGAAAGACATCATTTTTAAAAGCATTTCGCTTCGATCGCTGCAGCGCTGCATTTCACTCACCTTTCCTGGCACCTCCATCTTCAGCACCGATCATACGGATCTGCAGCCACTTCCCAGAGCCTGGAGAGAGAAAGACAAGAACACAAGGTGAGAGAAGGAAGGGAATAGGAAAAGCTCAGTTTCCTTCTAAGACTTACCTGTTGGGTCATTCCCATTTCATTTCGG
This sequence comes from Ambystoma mexicanum, assembly GCF_040938575.1. NCBI lineage: Eukaryota > Metazoa > Chordata > Amphibia > Caudata > Ambystomatidae > Ambystoma > Ambystoma mexicanum. Next base: position 789,650,785 of record NC_090938.1, on the reverse strand, counting down.
GTCCTGCCGCTTCCTGGCATTCCGGACCCCGGCCCCTATGGGGAAAAAAGACAAAGACATTGAATGAGCGAATGCAAAGACATTACCCGAACCCTCATCCAGAACGTACCTGTCATTTATTGGAACTGCACCTTTCACTTCGGGTCGGCACCATATCTCCGGCATTCCGAACCCCGGCCCCTAAGGGGAAAAAGACATAAGCGTTAGCGCTTGCTGCAATAAGACAATGAACATTATTATTAAGCTTGAACTTTTGAACTTGCAACAGAACTCTTACAGCGCCTTACCTGAATAGTCAAGCTTATTTGAGCTTCCATCAAACCTCAATCCAGTGAAGTAACTGGGTTTCAACGCGCCCCTGCATCAGAAGCAGGATGGAGAACTCATCCTTCCAGACCCTAAGGTGAGACTTCACGGGGAATCGTGGAAGGGTATCGTGGAGGGTTGGAAGGGAGTGGAAGGCTTGAGCATCATTCCGTCAGTAGGTAATACTCCCTTTTCACGCACAGGGGAATATTCCTGCGAGCCAGAGAAGCCAGAGTAGAGGGGCCCTACCTGTCCATCTTCAGAGTCCTGCGCTTCACCATTGAAGAAGCATCAGCACTCGAAGCCAGACCTGCGCCTCCGTGGGAATCAGGTGAGCGTGACAGAACGCGAAGCCTACTCACAATTTCCCACCCGGGCGCTATGGAGACTTCCGAGACAGATCAGCTGGCCCAGCTTTTGGGGGAATTACGGGCAGAAGTGCACTCAGCCCGCCAGGAGACTAACGCTCTCAAAAGAGAACTGATCCTATCCAAGGAAAGAACAGATGACCTGGCCAAAAGGTTATTGCAGGCCCAGGCAGGGCACACTCCTTTACCTAATTCCGGAGGTACTTCCACATCAATGGGTTTGAATAACCCGGTACAAATCAATCTACCTGGACACATGCCTTTGGCCCCGCCTGAACGTTTTGTGGGGGATCCCAAGAAATATGCCGTCTTTATGAACCAATGTCGTTTACACTTTCTATGCAGACCCGGGGCCTTCCCTAACGACCAGACCAAGGTAGCCTTTATACTATCTTACCTCAGTGGCAGTGCTGCCGATTGGTCTATTCCATTGGTAAATCAGGCTGATCCCATTCTCCAGAATTTTCAGGGTTTCCATGCCAGCATGGAAAGATTGTTTGCTCGACACTCTCAAGGACAGGCCCTTGATAACGAACTGCTATCCTTACGACAAGGTAATCAGGATCTCCTGTCCTACGTTGCCACCTTTAATAGACTGGTTGTGGAAACTGGATGGCCAGAAAACAAAAGGATCACATTGTTTCATCGAGGCCTGCGCGGAGAGTTTAAGGAAGGATGTTCTAGCTCAGATAGTAGATCCACCCCAGGTCTGCGCAGACTACATAGACTTGGTGGTTCAACTTGATCACAGACTTCAAAATAGAAAAGCAGATCGGTTCAAATACAAAACCCAAGTACCGATCAAAACCCACGCCAACTTCAAGAATACTGACGTATCCGAACCTATGCAAATCGGCGGTGTTAAAGGACCATTAACGCAGAAGGAACGAGAGAGGAGGCGGCAAATGCAACTTTGTCTGTATTGCGGGACTTCCGGTCACTTTCTTCGAAATTGTCCGGTTAAAAAACCTAAGAAGGTGGTTGGAGCCACTGATAACGATTTATTGACACCTGATTCGGGAAACGACCTAGCCCGACAAGCGTAGGGGTCCGCTTGCCGAGCTTGAAAACAAATTCTTTGACCTCGCATTTTGTCATGCCAATGGTGCTCGTGGACCCAAAACAGCCTCCGCAGTTGCATGCTATAAAAGCATACATCGACAGTGGAGCTATTGGAAATTACATAGACCGTGAATTGGCTTCCAGGATTAAGCTCCCTCTCCGCCCGAAAGTAACCCAAGATGTCATCACTACAGTAGATGGAACCGAAATAGCCTCAGGGCCTGTAACGCATTCCACTGTTGAAATGACACTGGTGGGTCAGGATGGACATTGGGAAGCAATCGTGTTTGATGTGATCAAGGCCCCACAATTTCAAGTAATTCTTGGAATTCCTTGGTTAGAAACACATAATCCCAGAATTGACTGGCGAGCAAAGAAGATAAGTTTTCCTGATTGTGAACCAACTTGTTATCCAAGAAATCCAGTTATGGGTCTAGCCTCAGCAACTTCCACCCCTGTACAGCTACCGTCAGAATACCAAGAATTCCAAGACGTTTTTCAGAAGGAACAGGCTAACACGTTACCTCCCCATCGGTTTTATGATTGCCAAATCGATCTGGTACCCAATGCTCAACTACCTTGTAGTAGGATTTATGCTCTTACGGAACCTGAGAACCTGCATTTGCGTCAGTATTTAGATCAGTACCTAGCCAATGGTTTTATTCGCCCGTCCAAGTCTCCTGTCTCCTCAGCTCTGTTCTTCGTGCCGAAAAAAGAGGGCGACCTTAGAACATGTATAGACTATCGCGCCCTAAATCAAATAACGATTAAGAATCATTATCCTCTGCCCCTGATCCCTGAGCTTATCGACTAGGTGAAAGACGCTTGTGTGTACACCAAGTTAGATCTTCGAGGAGCTTATCACCTGGTGCGTATAAAAGAAGGCGACGAATGGAAGACTGCATTCCGCACCAAATTTGGGCTCTTCTAATATCAGGTGATGCCCTTCGGTTTGTGCAATGCACCTGCCGCCTTTCAGTACTTTATGAATGATGTTCTTCGGGAACTTATCGATGTCTGTGTCATTGTTTATATTGACGACATCCTGGTGTACTCTTCTTCAGAATCCGATCACAGAAAACATGTTAGGGCAGTTCTTGAGAAATTGCGCCAGCACAGACTATTTGCAAAGCTCGAAAAATGCGTTTTTCATACCACAGAAGTTGAGTTCCTCGGATTCATCCTGACACCACAAGGAGTCCGAATGGACTCGCGAAAAGTGGACGCCATCCTCAAATGGCCATCTCCTAGCTCGGTGAAGGGAGTTCAGAGCATGCTCAGCTTCGCCAATTTCTATCGAAGATTCATCCCGGAATTTTCCCGAACATTCCAACCCATCACAGCTCTCCTACAGAAAAACAAACGCTTTGAATGGACTCTTGAGGCCGAACAAGCCTTTCAGGACCTGAAAACCAAATTCACCTCTGCACCTGTATTGAAGCACCCGCACCCAGATCTCCCTTACATTGTGGAAACCGACGCATCCAGTTCGGCCATGGGAGCTGTCCTGTCACAAAGAGACCCAGAAACTAACCAACTACACCCTGTGGCCTTTTGGTCCAGGAAATTTTCTCCTCTGAAATCAACTACGCAATTACCGACAAAGAGTTACTGGCTATTAAATCTGCTTTCAAGGCTTGGCGTCACTACCTTCTCGGGGCAAGACACACCATCACCGTAATTACGGACCACAGAAATTTACAGTATTTAAAGACGGCCAAAGCTCAATCTTCACGACAACTCCGATGGGCTCTATTCTTTGCGGAATTTGATTTTGTAATTACCTATCGCCCTGGCTGCAAGAATGGTAAAGCGGACGCCTTATTCCGGATTGGCATGGAAGAACCCAATTCGAGTTTAGAACCTGTGCCAATCATACCTGAACAAAGAATCTTAGGCCTAACTTCATTGCAAACTATTGAGGACATCCAAACGCAAGTAAAACAACTTCTAGACTCTTCAGCCTTAGTGGAATGGAGTCAAAAGGGTCCTCATTACACCGTTAAGGATGATTTACCCTACTTCCAGGAGCGGTTGTTTCTGCCAAGTAAAGAATTGCAAGAACTTGTTATTGCCCATCATCATGAATCATTAATGGAAGGACACCCTGGTATCGCTAAAACGGAGGAAAGAATCAAACGCCACTTCTGGTGGCCTTCTTGGAGAAAAGATATAAAGTCTTTTGTATTGTCTTGCGGAATTTGCACCCAAAACAAGGGTCAAAAGAAAAGGCCAGCCGGCCTACTTCAACCCTTGGATATTCCACCGGCACCATGGCACACCTTGTCAATGGACTTTATAACTGACCTGCCTCCTTGTGCTGGTTACAACACTATTCTTGTAATTGTGGATCTATTCTCCAAAATGGCCCACTTTATCCCTTTAAAAGGTTTGCCTTCAGCTTCCACCTTGGCCAAGGAATTTCTGGAGAATATAGTTTGCATACATGGTTTCCCTTCCATATTAGTCTCGGATCGTGGAAGTCAATTTATCTCCCATTTTAGGAAGAAGTGTTGCCAACTAGCACAAATATATGTGCGGTTATCCACCAGCCACCACCCCCAGACCGACGGACAAACCGAGAGAACCAATCAGACTCTCGAGCAATATCTTCGGTGCATGTTACACCAATCCGAGTTAAATTGGAAAGACATCCTTTGGATCGCAGAATATGCATACAACAATTCAGTGCATTCTGGAACCGGACAAACTCCTTTTTATACTTTGTATGGTCACCATCCTCGGACCTCTGACCTAGATCCACCTCTGACCCTGGAAATGCCCGCAGTAAATCATTTGCATTCCACAATAACCCGAGCCTTCAAAGAAGCTGCAACTCATTTACAGCAAGCCAAGAAAAAGTATAAAGAAAACGCTGATTTGCACCGAAGTAAAACTCCTCCTTACCTAGTAGGAGACCAGGTATGGCTAGCAACGAAACATTTACCCCTCAAGGGCCCGCAAACCTTCAATCCCAGATTCATAGGACCTTATCCCATCAAGGCTATAATCAATCCCGTGGCCTTTAAACTGGATTTACCGTCCAACATGCGTATTCATCCAGTTTTTCATGCATCACTTTTGAAGCCAGTACAACCAGGGACCCGACTGTCCAAGCCTCCAGACCCAGTTCAAGTTGATGGGGAATTAGAATTCGAAGTTAAAGACATTTTAGACTCCAAGGTGTTAAAGTCAAAACTCTTCTATCTTGTTGACTGGAAGGGATATGGACCTCAGGAGAGATCGTGGGAGCCTAGTAACCATGTTCACACACCTCGATTAATACAAAGGTTCCACCGGAGATTTCCAAACAAGCCAAAACCCCCGGAGGGAACAACCTTGGGAGGGGCCTTGAGGGGGGGTACTGTCATAATGCCTACCTCCAAGGAGCCAGGTCCGACCCAGCAACCCCAGAGGCAGGCATCATTCCCCCCAGGGAAGTGCCAGCGGGCCCAAGCTGGGGCCCTTTGGACACAGTCCTGGCGCCTTAGGCGCCAGGCTCATGTTGGACCCCTATCCTGGCGCCTTAGGCGCCAGGCTCATAAAGCTAGACATGTGTTCAAGTGTTTTAATGTGCACTTACCTGATGCAGACCATGCTGCTACATCCAGGCCCTCTTGAGGCCTGAATGGAACTACTTTACCTGTGGGACTACTTTCACCTGGGTGTGGTCGGGGAAGGATACATACCTGATCGGTGGAAGGATACATACCTGGAACTTCTTCCAAAGCTATTTAAACCACGCTCGATCAGCAACTCACGCTTCGCGTTGTTCTGCTCCTCGCAGCTGGACGCTCACCGTGTCAGCTCCTGCATCTGGACTTCAGCCACGCCTGTCAGCATCCCGGGTCACCTGCAGAGGGAGATAAGAGAGAATTGGGTAGAGAAAGAAGACCTTACCTGCTAAGGCTGTATCACGGAGACATCACACCGACGATCCTGAAAGGGAAGACATCATTTTTAAAAGCATTTCGCTTCGATCGCTGCAGCGCTGCATTTCACTCACCTTTCCTGGCACCTCCATCTTCAGCAGCGATCATCCGGATCCGCAGCCACTTCCCGGAGCCTGGAGAGAGAAAGACAAGAACACAGGGTGAGAGAAGGAAGGGAATAGGAAAAGCTCAGTTTCCTTCTAAGACTTACTTGTTGGGTCATTCCCATTTCATTTCGGGTCCTGCCGCTTCCTGGCATTCCGGACCCTGGCCCCTATGGGGAAAAAGACAAAGACATTGAATGAGTGAATGCAAAGACATTACCCGAACGCTCATCCAGAACTTACCTGTCATTTATTGGAACTGCACGTTTCAATTCGGGTCGGCGCCATATCTCCGGCATTCCGAACCCCGGCCCCTAAGGGGAAAAAGACATAAGCGTTAGCGCTTGCTGCAATAAGACAATGAACATTATTATTAAGCTTGAACTTTTGAACTTGCAACAGAACTCTTACAGCGCCTTACCTGAATAGTCAAGCTTATTTGAACTTCCATCAAACCTCAATCCAGTGAAGTAACTGGGTTTCAACGCGCCCCTGCATCAGAAGCAGGATGGAGAACTCATCCTTCCAGACCCTAAGGTGAGACTTCACGGGGAATCGTGGAAGGGTATCGTGGAGGGTTGGAAGGGAGTGGAAGGCTTGAGCATTATTCCGTCAGAATATTCCCCTGTGCGTGAAAAGGGAGTATTACCTACTGATGGAATTATGCTCAAGCCTTCCACTCCCTTTTCACGCACAGGGGAATATTCCTGTGAGCCAGAGAAGCCAGTGTAGAGGGGCCCTACCTGTCCATCTTCAGAGTCCTGCGCTTCACCATTGAAGAAGCATCAGCACTCGAAGCCAGACCTGCGCCTCCGTGGGAATCTGGTGAGCGTGACAAATATAGCCTGGCCGCCATATCAGAGGGTTTTAGTAGCAGGGATTTAGAGCATTTAGAAGGTTTTTGTCCATGAGAGAAAGTGATAAGCCAGATATTGTTCGAGTAATATTTCAATGAAACTCAAAATCAGTATCATCAAGCACATATTATTAAAGTAATGATAAAAAGGAAATGGGTAAATCTTCATGAACAGGTGTCAGATTAAAGAAATACTTTCATTATACCAACGATTTCGCAAATCAGGATGTTTATCAAAACAAATAGGTTTATCATGCCATAAGAAAGTATTGTCACAAGGAGAATTTTCATGGGAGTGATCTAGACAAGTTTCCCGGGTAATTTTGAAGGAGTGTATCAAGAGGTGTGTCTTTTAGTCCAAGAAGTCATTTGTAGGAATTCACACATATGAAACATTAAATTTAAAGGAAGGTCAGCTGTTCGTCATTTACGTATAATCAAGTGTATTTTTCATGATTTAGACATTGTTTTATTTGGTGCAGGGCTAAAGCTTTATGATAACGATGACAACAAGGAAATGTAGAAGATTACGTTTTGGAGAGTGATTCTGGGGACTTTATTTATCCATAAAAACATGGCAAGGAGGCTATATAGATTTTTGAAAAAGGAATTAGGAAAAGGGACAGAAAGCATAGATAATGGATAAAGAATAATGGGGACTCGCACAATTTTAATAGAATTGAGGTGACCCCACCAAGAAAGGAAGATGGGAGACCATTTAGTAAAAGAGTTTTGAAGAAGTATTGAGCTTGATGGTGGTATCTAAATCTTTGCCGAAGGGATGACAAAATATTTAATTATATTCAGACTCCAGATCATTCCAAGGGTGTCCATAAGAGTCTGCACCATGAAAGGCTACAATTAATTGTTCAGAAGAGTTGTCTGCATTTTTTTAAACTTTACAAAAGAGGTGTTTATTGGAAGAGGCTAATCTACTTTTTGTCATGACCCTCGCCCAAAATCCCCTCTGGCAAACCCATTGGCCAGGTGGAGTCAGGACTCAGGCCTCTAGAGCCTGGCATCCTCTTCAAAAGCCCTCATGGGGCCAGTCCTGGCGCCTATGGCACCTGGCTCATACACCATGAACAACAATGTGCTTGGGAACTACTTTATTGTATTGTCAGCCAACATGGAGGCATCCACATAGTTTGGTTCCTAAGAACCAAGCTATGCGGTCTAGTGTTTTGGGTGTGGCAGGCCTAGAACTACTTTCCCTGGTACTACTTTACCTGGGCTATATAAACCACACCCTGACTGCAGAACATGCTTCGTGCTACTTTGCAGCTTGCAACGTGACGCTCACTGTGTCCAGCTATTCCCTCGAACCTCGGAGAAGCAGAACCTGCAAGCAGACAAAAGGAACATCATTAGCAGCAGCATCTTACCTGCAGTCTTCATCTTTAAACACTCGCAGCTACTGAGAACAGCGTCCTTGAATCTGCATGCCTCCCGGACAGAACGACCTGAAAGAGGAAGATAGAGGCAAGATTAAAGAAAGCTGTAGAGACATATACAAATTACGAACTGCTCAAAAGGCTTACCTGGCCGGTCGCCTCTCGGCTGGCACCACTCCGGACATTTCACTCGCGCTGAAGAACACAATGAACCTACAAGGAAAGAAAACACAGGTTAGCAAAGGCAAGACTTTGCAGCGCTGCGCATAGCGCTTACTTACCACATCATAGCACTCTTAATGCGCCATCATTTACCAGCGGGACTCAACCAAGCCAGTTCGCCGCGCTGAAGCTCTGCATACCTAAGGGAGAAAAAAGAGACATTTTAAACAAAGAAAGGGATGCAGCATAGCAACAAAACTAAAGAACAGCCATAAGACCTATCTGAACAATATCAAACAGGCCGGCGTCAGTGAAGTAACTGGACCGCATCGCCCATGAAAGACAATGCACACCTGCAAAGAAGGCAGGACGGAGAGCACGTCTAATTCTACCACAAGGCAGAACCTTCCCCGCAGACCACATCAGGGCAAAGCTGAGAAGCATACCAGGGAGTAACCCAGCTGGGTGGCGTCCCTGAGGATACCAGGTGAGCGTAACACTTTTACTGAATCCAGTTTGATCGCCATGTACAGAATAAGGCATACATTTATCAAGGTTGCCAAAAATAATTTTTGCAGACATTTTTTCATCTGCATAATTTACAGAAGTAGAACCATAATTTTAAACATGAAGAGGATATTTGTTTGGTTTGGTGAAAGAACTAGTAGAGCAGCTTCATAGAAGGAGGCAACGCTCTTATCCTTATATACAAAGTATAAGGAAGTTGGAATAAATAAGGTGAAAATAAATCAAAGTCTGCAATAAAGAAACCAATAGCGAGACCATATGGTCTGGGAGCTTTACCTATCTTAAGATCACAGATGGATTTCTTGACTTTGTTGAGAGTACCAAAGCATCCAAAAACGATGATTTATTTAAATTGTGTCGGGGATTTTCCATGTTGGAAAAATAACGTGCCATTTTGTGAAGTGATACAGTGGTATCCAGTGAATAAAGTTTACAGTAAAAATCCAAACATGTTTGGGTAATGTCTGTTTTCCCAGGTACAAGTTTTCTGTTCTAATTCAGGATAGAAATCATTTGAAATTTCACTTTTTCTGTGCTTGAGGGAGGAAGCTAATAATTTGCTAGGTTTATTTGAGCTGCCATAATATTTGGCTTTAATCCATATTAAAGAGCCACACGCTTTATTGTTCGACATTTTATTGAATTAATTAAGTTTGATGATAGGATGTTTTAGTGTCTTGTTCGAAGGCCTGTTGCAGTTTTCAAGAGTTTTAATGGTTTGTAATGATTCATTGGATGTCAAACTTTTTGTATTTCTGGGCAACACATTGAATAATGGGATCTTTGAGAGTGACACTAAAAGCATCCCAAGGCTTCTATATAGAGATATATTTGTAAGGATTACTAGCTAAAGAAAATCAGCAATACAATCTACAATATTTTTAACTAACTCTTTTTAAATCACCATCTTTAATTAACAAGTGTAGAATTATTCCACTCAGAAATAGAGGAAACCGAAGTGTGATTTTGAGAAGACAAATGAACCAATTTGAGATGAGTGCAGAGAAGAAATCAATGCTTTATTCTCAAAATACAGTCAATATGAGGAGATGATAAATGTGGGGGTGGGGGAAGAAGGTTCATTTTATCAGCTCAGTATTATAAAAACGCCACGAGTCTACTAAATTGAGATCATGAATGAATTTTAAATAATTATTACGAGTCTTTGAATGGACAAATTTTGCTGCAGATTTAGATCCAGGGTTAAATTGCACACTTAATTGCACGCCACACAAGTTAAGAGACAATCCAAATTGCAATTAATTAGGTTTAGCTAGAGCCCATGCCTGAGTAAAGTGGTTGGGACGGTGGGATCATAAATATTAAGAATGATAATTGGCATATATGTCTCAATTACCTCAATAAGTAGTTATCAGCATTCAAACCCTTTTACTTCTTCAACCAGTTGAAAGTCCGGTTATTTTGATATTTTGATGGTTATGCCACATTTCTTCAGTGAGCCTGGGGAAAGAAAGCCCCACCCTAAGATTCCTCAAATTCAAATTTTTATCTGCATTTAAATCGGGTTCTTGAATACAAATGATATTACATTTAAATTTGGACTAGTTGATGGGACAGACATTTTAGACGTTTAACCCTTTAAGTGCCATGGGTATTTCTCCCCAGTGCCAGGGCCTTTTTTGGTGATTTTGGTATGTGGCCATTCAATGGCTTGTAACTTTTTGTTACATGAGATATCTCAGCCAAATTTGGCTCCTTTTTTTCCCACATGTAGGCGGTCGTAACGCCACCCAGGAATCCCAGGTTGCTGTAGGGGGAGTGAGAGAAAATAAGCAAAAAGGGCGAAAATGTTGGGTTTTTTCAAAAAATTCCAATAAAATGATGTACAAAGAAGCCTGTGGTTTTTTACTTGTAAGAGCTAGGAACAAATGGTTTGTTGTGCTGAGTTCCCCAATTCCCTGGCTTTCAGGAACAGGTTGAGTGGAAATGGAAAACAATTATTTTGATGTGGTTATCAACCGTTTTGTGAGAGGTAGGCGATTTTGGCCATTTTTGCCAATTGGACATGCATGGACGGAATGGAAGAAAAGGGCAGGAAAGCCAAATTGGAGGACAGAAAGGCATATATTTCTGAAAAGTAGACAAAATTCCAAGTTTAGGAAGGGGTGATTTGCATAGGTCAGGCAACAACTAGGTAGGGGAAACTGCCATCGAATGGGGGAAAAGCAGGGAAATGACTGAAAAAAAAGGTATGTGTTGGACATGGTTTGCTTGGTATGGCAATGGCTTCTATGAATTTTGAGAAAAACAATGCTCCGCTACATTCCCCCGACTCTTGCAGTTAGGAGAGCATACATTTTTTCTAGTGTTTTTACAAAACAAGCAATACCACAAGCCAAACACTGAGCCATGGTACACAGGAGTTTTACGCTCACGGCCTGACCAGACGCACTTAGCATGTGTAAATCGGGAAAACCAATGTGGTGAGGAACGGCAAGCATACATTTTTTGAAAGACCACAGGCAGACCTTTTCAAGGGTAGGTGACTTGTGCAGGTTACAAAAGTGTATGGTGGCTAAACCCCATGCATTTCCGAAAAGAGGACACCCGTGGGAATCCACAGAGGTATGATTTGCGCACATTGGCCCAGATTTTTTTACCCAGACAGCCCCGCAAAATCCGAAATGTGGTGAAAAAAACGCTTTTTCCGCACATTTCGCTCGGCGTACCAATCGAAACACACCCCAACAACACATGGCCTACCGTCCCGCATTCCCACAGGTGTCCCGGTGAAAACGGTACCTCACATGTGTGGGTGCACCTACCTGGCAGGCAAGGGGAAAGCCTAAAACACAAGTAACCCCAAGTCTGTTTTCAGAGCGAAATCTCAGACATTCTGCCGACCGGCACAACATACAGATATGGGCCTCGGGTGTCCAAGCCACCGAAGGAAAACAGGGAACCCCATGCATTTCTGAAAAGTGGACACCCGTGGGAATCCGCAGAGGTATGATTTGCGCACATCGGCCCAGATTTTTTTACCCAGACAGCCCCGCAAAGTCCGAAATGTGGGGGAAAAAAACGCTTTTTCCGCACATTTCGCTCGGCGCACCCATCGAAACACGCCCCCAACAACACATGGCCTACCGTCAGGCTTTCCGACAGGTGTCCCAATGAAAACGGTACCTCACATGTGTGGGTGCACCTACCTGGCCGCCAAGGGGAAAGCCGAAAACACAAGTAACCCTAAGTCTGTTTTCAGAGTGAAATCTTAGACATTCTGCCGACCGGGACAACATACAGATATGGGCCTCGGGTGTCCAAGCCACCGAGGAAAACAGGGAACCCCATGCATTTCCGAAAAGAGGACACCCGTGGGAATCCGCAGAGGCATGATTTGCACACATCGCCCCAGAATTTTTTACCCAGACAGCCCCGCAAAGTCCGAAATGTGGGGAAAAAAATGCTTTTTCCCCACATTTCGCTCGACACACCCATCGAAACACGCCCTCAACAACACATGGCCTACCGTCCCGCGTTCCCCCAGGTGTCCCGAAGAAAACAGTACCTCACATGTGTGGGTGCACCTACCTGGCTGCCAAGGGGAAAGCCGAAAACACAAGTAACCCCAAGTCTGTTTTTAGAGCGGAATCTCAGACATTCTGCCGACCGTCACAACATACAGATATGGGCCTCGGGTGTCCAAGCCACCAAGGAAAACAGGGAACCCCATGCATTTCTGAAAAGAGGAAACCCGTGGGAATCCGCAGAGGTATGATATGCCCAAATCACCCCAGAATTTATTACCCAGACACCCCCGCAAAGTCCAAAATGTGGGGAAAAAACGCATTTTCCGCACATTTCGCTCGGCTCACCCATCGAAACACGCCACCAACAACACATGGCCTACCGTCCCGCGTTCCCACAGGTGCCCGATGAAAACAGTACCTCACATGTGTGGGTGCACCTACCTGGCCGCCAAGGGGAAAGGCGAAAACACAAGTAACCCCAAGTCTGTTTTCAGAGCGAAATCTCAGACATTCTGCCGACCGGGACAACATACAGATATGGGCCTCGGGTGTCCAAGCCACCGAGGAAAACAGGGAACCCCATGCATTTCCAAAAAGAGGACACCCGTGGGAATCCGCAGAGGTTTGATTTGCACGCATCGCCCCAGAATTTTTTACCCAGACAGCCCGGCAAAGTCCGAAATGTGGGGAAAAAAACGCTTTTTCCCCACATTTCGCTCGACGCACCCATCGAAACACGCCCCCAACAACACATGGCCTACCGTCCCGCGTTTCCCCAGGTGCCCGATGAAAACAGTACCTCACATGTGTGGGTGCACCTACCTGGCTGCCAAGGGGAAAGCCGAAAACACAAGTAACCCCAAGTCTGTTTTCAGAGCGGAATCTCAGACATTCTGCCGACCGGCACAACATACAGATATGGGCCTCGGGTGTCCAAGCCACCAAGGTGAACAGGGAACCCCATGCATTTCCGAAAAGAGGACACCTGTTGGAATCCGCAGAGGTATGATATGCCCAAATCGCCCCAGAATTTATTTCCCAGAAACCCCTGCAAAGTCCGAAATGTGGGGAAAAAAACGCATTTCCGCACATTTCGCTCGGCTCACCCATCGAAACACACCCCCAACAACACATGGCCTACCGCCCCGCCTTCCCACAGGTGTCCCGATGAAAGCGGTACCTCACATGTGTGGGTGCACCTACCTGGCTGCCAAGGGGAAAGCCGAAAACACAAGTAACCCCAAGTCTGTTTTCAGAGCGGAATCTCAGACATTCTGCCGACCGGCACAGCATACAGATATGGGCCTCGGGTGTCCAAGCTACCAAGGAAAACAGGGAACCCCATGCATTTCTGAAAAGAGGACACCCGTGGGAATCCGCAGAGGTATGATATGCCCATATCGCCCAAGAATGTATTACCCAGACACCCCCGCAAAGTCCGAAATGTGGGAAAAAAAACGCATTTTCCACACATTTCGCTCGGCTCACCCATCGAAACACGCCCCCAACAACACATGGCCTACCGTCCCGCGTTCCCACAGGTGTCCCGATGAAAACGGTACCTCGCATGTGTGGGTGCACCTACCGGGGGCGCAAAAGGAAAAGGGTAACCGACTGGGAACCCCAAGCCATTCGCCACTGCCCATTTTGTTCATGTGGGCAACCTACAGATTTGGGCCTAGGGTGTCGAAGCCAGCAAGGGAAACAGGGAACCCCATGCATTTCCCAAAAGAGGCTGATATCTGCTCCTAGGAAGGGGCATCTGACCCCAGGGAGGGATGCAAGAGGTGGGGCCCCCCTATCTGCCGCCAGGGAGGGTTGCATGAGGTGGGGCCCTCCATTTGGGGTGGGGGGGGCTGAGGGCCACCCCCCGTTGCAGTACATCATTCGCTGCCAATTTAGGGTGCCCCTCAGCCCCCCATAAAAAGCAGCCTATGAATTTGTATTATTTTTTTTGTTTACCCAACTTCGCTTGGCGCAGATGGCCACATTAGTGTGGCAATCTGCCCCCAAGGTGCCCAAGCCCTACTGCCCCATCTATTGGGGGTCCTGCCCCACCTTTTGTGGTGGCCCTCTCCCCCCCCACCCCAAATGGGTGGCAGGGACACCTCATGCAGGCCTCCCTGGGCCTCCTACAAACGGCTGCGTGAGGTACACCCCACCTCCATTTGGGGTGGGGGGGAGAGGGCCACCACAAAAGGTGGGGCAGGACCCCCAATAGATGGGGCAGTAGGGTTTGGGCACCCTGGGGGCAGATTGCCACACTAATGTGGCCATCTGCACCAAGCGAAGTTGGGTAAAAAAAATAATAATAATACAAATTCATAGGCTGCTTTTTAGGGGGGGCTGAGGGGCACCCTAAATTGGCAACGAATGATGTACTGCAACGGGGGGTGGCCCTCAGCCCTCCCCCACCCCAAATGGAGGGCCCCACCTCATGCAACCCTCCCTGGGGGCAGATAGGGGGCCCACCTCTTGCATCCCTCCCTGGGGTCAGATGCCCCTTCCTAGGAGCAGATATCTGCCCCCAGGGAGGGTTACAAGGGGTGCCCCCTTTCTACTTCGGTTGGGGGGGCACCCCCCACTTTCATTCAGTAAAAAATCCATGGTGGCTAGTGGCCCCCACCCCTTCCCCCACCCCCTTTTCCCATAATTTCACTTTTTTTTTTTACATTTCCTTGGGGCAGATGGTCAGCCATCTGCCCCAGGGTTCACATGCATGTGCCCCCATGCTTTGGGGGCCGGGAGGGGGAGAGGACTGTTTACTTGAAGCAGCCCCCTCCCCCCCACCTCACAAACGGATCCATGGTGGTCTAGTGGGTTGCTGGTTACGGATCGAGCGCCCTGCGCCCGATCCGTGACCAGCAATGCCTGATATGTGGTGTCCTTGGAAAGGGGAGAAAGTCCCCTTTCAGGGACACCACTTTTTGATCAATCCCTGGTGGTCCAGTGGGCCCCAAACCCCCTCCCACCTCCCTTCGATTTTTTTTTGCTTTTATTTTCACCCCTCGGGGCAGTGATTATCTGCCCCCAGGGGTCTCTGGCGCTGTGGCCCCATGCCTTGGGGCCACGGGGGGAGGGGGGCTGCTTACCTAGTAAGCAGCCCACCCTCCCCGTGTGTCACAAACGGATCTGCGTTGATCCGCTGGCATTGCTGCCCGAGTATCGCGCGCCCTGCGCCCGATCCGCGGGCAGCAATGCCTCATATGTGGTGTCCTTGGAAAAGGGAGAAAGTCCCCTTTCCAGGGACACCACTTTTTGATCAATCCCTGGTGGTCCAGTGGGCCCCAGGGCCCCAAACCCCCTCCCACCTCCCCTTGATTTTTTTTTATTTTTATTTTTTTTTATTTTCACCCCTGGGGACAGTGATTATCTGCTTCCAGGGGTATCTGGCGCTGTGGCCCCATGCCTTGGGTCCACTGGGGGAGGGGGGCCGCTTACCTAGTAAGCAGCCCCCCTCTCCCTGCATCACAAATGGATCTGCGTTGATCCACTGGCATTGCTGCCCACGGATCGCGCGCCCTGCGCCCGATCCGCGGGCAGCAATGCCTCATATGTGGTGTCCTTGGAAAGGGGAGAAAGTCCCCTTTCCAGGGACACCACTTTTGATCCATCCCTGGTGGTCCAGTGGGCACCAGGGCCCCAAACCCCCTCCCACCTCCCACCTCCCCTCGATTTTTTGTTGTGTTTTTTATTTTTTTTACCCCTGGTGGCAGTGATCATCTGCCCCCAGGGGTCCCTGGCGCTGTGGCCCCATGCTTTGGGACCACGGGGGAAGGGGGCCGCTTACCTAGTAAGCAGCCCCCTCTCCTCCCACGTCACAAACAGATCTTCATTTGATCCGTGACGTTGCTGCCCGCGGATCGAGGCTCCCTGCGCCCGATCTGCGGGCAGCAATGCCACACAATTGGTATTGTTGGAAAGGGGAGAATCTCCCCTTTCCAAAGATACCCGCCTCGATCTCCGGCTTGAAATACAGCCGGAGATCGAGGCTGACAAAGAAGGGAACTCACCTTCTTCATCCACCGCAGCTGCTGCGGTGGATTTACTTTCAGTTTCACGCCGACGTGCGTTACGCACGCCGACGTGAAACTGAAGGTAATCCAGCCCCCTGGCAGTGTGGGGGGGACCCACCTCTCACATAGCCCGGGGGTTGGATTACAGTTTTGAGCAAAACAAGGTGCCAAAAAGGACGAGCTATCTCGTCCTTGGCACTGGGTATGCACTGTCAAGGACGAGATACCTCGCCCTTGGCCCTTAAAGGGTTAAGTTGCGCTACTAAAAACCTACGAAAATCATTAAAAAAAACTTTGTTAAAGGGACATTATTGTTCAAAGTAAAATCGAAAAACGCCTGAAATTCGCAAGTTATTGTAAGCTAAGCAACCATAACTCGTGCCACCACCGTGCATTGCTAAGACTAACACCCAGGACATCAAAGATGACATCACAAATGTCATTGATTACATCACTGATGACATCACATGTCTGGCGCCCTCCTTGTTCCTTTACTGACATATCTAGTCAAAATGGGGGTGTCCGCAGGACACTAAATCCACCCACATATCTGAAACTATTCAGATTAAGGTGTCCTACGAACATTCCCTCTGTTCACAATGTCCACAACCAGAATAAATATGTCCGAAGAACACATATCCCGTCCGCCTGTCTGCAAAGTTGTGATGCACATTTGTTCCCTTCGGGGACTTGAACACTATCCGTAGAACATCCGTTTGCATACGTACCACACACTTGGGCCCTACAAACAGAGTGGCTGTCCGTAACTGTCTGCCGCATGCGTGTCGCACCTTTAATTAGTTTGGGGCCTGGAACACTGTCCGTAGAACTTCCGCGCGCATGCGCACAACCGACCCCACGCATTTGGTGTTCTTCGGACATCCGTCCCGTTTGCGAACGTGTCCGCGGCGTCATCATGTGACCGCACCCATGCTGAGCTTGTGTCCTTCTTGGGGCACACTATCCCAGCCTGAACATTTAAAAAGTGCTTTTTTGAGCAATTCAAGGTATTTTCCAGTAAAAGTTCACCATTGCACATGTCCCAGACAATGTCCCTGGCAATCTACATACTTCTTGGGACTTTTTGAGCCCTTTTTGGGTGTTCAAAGTGTTCGCGAACAGCGTGGGTGTCCGCGAAGTGTGCCCCAGCACCTCTACAAAAGGCCACACCCTAGAATTGCTCATCATTGTGCTTCTGGCTAGCTGACAGAGCATTGCTCCTGACCTGCATTGACTGCATTGCTGGTGACTTCTGCCTGCTGTCCTCCAGATGGCAACCATGGCTGCTTTGGCTTCATCACCTCCCCCGCCCCCTCCCCCACCAGCACCTCCCCAAGGGCCTGCAGAGGGGAACAGGCGTGAGGATGCAGAGGAGAGTGAAGAGGATGAAGAGGATGAGGTAGTGGAAGTCTACTAGCACTCATCATGAATCTTGGGTGTTTGAGGTTATTTGCCACTCTTGATGGAGTACCAAAAGCACATGCAAACAAGGTGCGCTGCACTCAGTGCCATATGGTGCTGAGTCGTGGCAAGCCTGCTTTCTATAGCTATGGTACTACATCAATGAAGCAACAGCTAAGGTTGTTCCACGGTGGGGCTATTCGTAAGGTTGTACCTTGCGATAAATCTAGTAGGTTGAGTTCCCATGCAGCATCCTCCGTTTCCGCTCCTGCCACCACAAGAGACACTCCTGTGGGACAGCACATCCCTCCAGCTGCCTCACAGGCCATACATGATGCTGTTGACCCTTACCTTTTGTGGGTCACAGTATTGTGCATGTACAGCAACACAGTACTCTGCAGTGGGGGAGAACCTTTGAAGTGCTTTCGAGGCTGCGGTCAAGGAGCATGAGAGGACTGCCCACTACCTGAATAAAGGCCACCCTACATCTTCCTGCCTTTTCTTATCCCCGTGGTTGGTGTCCCTTCCTTACCCTCCTTTCCCCTCCTGTCCTTGTGTGTCGTGTTTAACAAGACGATTAATGCACTTAATATTGTCTATGTGATAATCTTAAAAAGAGTAAAAGAGAGCACACAATCTGTAATGACATAAAAGAAGTTGAGGAGTGAGTGGGAAAAAACATGATGCATTTACCAAAAATCAAAACACTGATGCATATGGGCAAAACAGAAACCAGTTAACATAAAATTGGGAGGGGGGGAGAACAATAATAAAGGGGTAAAAATATGATGGATGATAATCACTTTAAACAAGTAAACAACCTCATGAAAAGGAAATAGAATGCGGAAAGAAGCCCAAAAGCAAACTTGGTGATGTTCCTCAGCCCTAATCAGCAAGGTTAAGAAGGGATGGATTGGTAGATTTAATCGGAGAGCGCTGCTCATCTCTAGATGTATCCAGGATGTCACTAGAAGGTGACTAGAAACTTCACCTCTGCTCCTGGGTTAATTGCGTTTTCCAGATTTGTCTGAAAGCGCAGGCTTATTCCATGAGGTGGACCTGGAAGGAAATATTCAGCGGAGACCAAGAGAAGGCAAGATCTGATAATATAGCATAGAATTGGCGTCCATGGAGTGAAGAAGGACTATAAATCATCCGATTGCATTCGTTTGTAGATTGGGATTTTTAGGAGAAATCAGGCAAAACATAACTCTTTTGGTCGGCACACCTGAAATGTGATTTCTTTCTGCCATTCATCAAAATCTGAGAAGCTTGATGTCACAGAGGAAACACGCGATCTGGTCTGGGTGTTAAATTATTAGAAGGGGTGCAAGGCTTTACCCTAAAAGCACATTTAATTTCCAAGGCTGGGCAGAATGACTTTTCTAGAATTGTGCAGATCTATTTTCCCAAAAAGAGAATATGATTATCTCCCTCTGATTGTCCAGGAAATCCAAAATAGCAGACGTTGAGCCTCTTACGAGTGTGGCGGTGCAGTTACAAATGGCAGTAAAGTGGCAGTAATTCCCTTTATCACCCCACTACCACACTGCCACACTATGCGCTTCAGCGGTAAGCTGGAGGATGTAACACCAGCAAAAAGCTTGAAGTACCTCCTCCACTTCATGCGGATACACTGCACCCAGTTAATCCACCAGAAATCCTCATAGATTTCTATAGACTCTAAAACTGGGGATTAAAACCACCATACTACCAATCACAATCCTCTGGTAATGTTAGAAGGCCGAGTGGAGGTAACAGTACACGATTTTGCCAGTAAATCCACAGATTTACCACAGATTAACTGCCAAATTCATACTCTGGTGATTATCTGCCAAACTCATGCTCAGCCCCGCTGCATCTCCTGAGTCTGTCTTCTAGCTCAGTATTGACGAGACCTAGTTCTGAATTCCCCTGCTGCATGTTTTCTGGATTCGCATCACAGCCCCCTACACATGGTATCTGCTGTTCGACATCATTTAATCTGCTAGAAAAATACTTAATGGAATGAGTGAATATTTTCCTGCATACATATGGTACGATGATCGGTTCTAGAAATGGATTTGTGGCTATTAGATAGCTCGGAAATAACTTATTCAAAGCTGAGTTGAAGTGGCAATAAATCACCTACGTGGGTGATTTAAAACAACAATAAAACAAAGATTTAACTAAGAATTAAAAAGCGACTGACTAAGTGGAGTACTAATATATTGCTAATGGTTAATATTAGTCCATAAGTAGGCTTGGTGTCTCCTTTTTCCTCTCAGAACGTCACCCAAACCCTGCCCCCCTACTCTTTGCCCAGCTCCTCTTTTATTTTTGTATTTTTGTATTTTCTACTTCGGTCTATATTTTTGTTTCACTGTTCCCTCTTCACTCCTTTCATATGCGCTACTCAGAACTTATTTTGGCAAAGAGTGGTCTTAGTATGGCCAGGGGAATTGCTGTGAAGAAGACTAGGCATGCACCTGGGGAAGTGTCTTGCCCTGTGGCAGCGAAGGCTGAATACACCCTGGCACGCTGGAGCCGAGTCAGGCTAGGTGTGCATTAGAACACTCAAATGGGTTCACAAATTGTAGGGAGCAAAGGGCTCCACAGCTGGTCTGTGTACTTATGGTGAGAGCCCTACCTCACATCCTACGCAAGGCTTGAAGATCCAGAGCAGTCTTAAGCCAAGGAGCCGACTGTAAGATGACCTCTCTGGAGCGGCTGCCATTTTGTGAAATGGCGGCTTGGAGGCCACAATAATGGGGGAACATGGGAACGAGATAAAAAGGTATACCGTCATAACAGAAGGCTCCCGAGTAGAAGCAGAGCTCAGCCCAAAACATTATCTTGGTGAAATGTTACTTAGAACACAGTAGACATATAAAGTATGCGAACGATATGTGGGGGGCGAGAACTAGGCGGCCACTTCGGGGCTCCTGGCCATGCACCCGTTTTTGACCAAGTTATTAGGTAACAGGACCTAATTGGCAGCTGCCTCAATCATTAATAAGCCTGGTAATAGAATGACATTGGAATAGCTGGACTAGGGGTAGGTACAGGAGCGATGGCAGGCTACCTAAAATAATTCCAAGGGAAAATGGGTTAAAACAGGGTTCATAATTAGCGCCCTGTTACACAATTTGTATGTAATACAATTGGGTGGTTATTTGAGAGCTGTGCATCAACAAAAAATGTACAGGTATATCGTTTTTCTTTATTAATTGTGGGTGATATTGTTATTTTCATTTAAACGCCTGAGGATTGCAGTTCTTGTGGAACATGTATGTAGGTATTTCAGTACATGTCATTTGGTTATAAACAATTGATGAAGGTTGTGGTGGAGTATAAAAGCTTGGGTGTGATAATGGATGAAACCCAAAACTGCCCGCCTTATAAGTCTGGCATGAAAGCCACAGCTTTGTTGACATTGAAAGAGAAATTTGCCACCAATTTATTGAGCTACATGAATTAAAGATGCTTCCACTTCCCATATAAGTAATGGGAAAACACAGTGTATTTATCCAATGGAATGCCTGGTTGTGAAATGAATGTTTCATTAAGAAAACTGTCTAGTGTAGACTGTTAGATTTGAACTGATCCGCCCATGGGAAATGTAGAAATTTGAAGCAGGCGTTGTGAATTAGTGTGGGCTGTAACTTGTGCCAGTAGTGGGACCGATAAGAAGATATTTATGGCTATGAGGCAGAGGGCTGAGTAAGGTGTCTAAGAAACGTAACCATAGGAACGAATTTAGAGATGAACGGGGAGGGTGATAGCCCACCCAAAAAAAGACAATAGGGTAAACACTCTTTTGCCAAGACAGGGAAAAAGTTAGAGTTATCATCCTGCTGTGAGAAAAATCACAGAAGATACATCTCTATTACATTTTGATGTTAAATCCTTTTCCCTGAAATGTTATCTCAATCTCTTTCCTTTAGTGGATATTGAGGGTAAATATCTCGGTCTAAAGGGACTGCTTTAATTGGGCAGAATATCTAAAGTCACATTCTCCTTGTGTGGCCAGTACTGGATGATGCAAGAGAGCAGGGAGTGGGTGACACATTGCGACAAGTCAGGGATTGTTCGATCAAACACAAAATCAAATGTTTATATAGAGGAAAAACAAGTCGAATTTTAGATTGAATTGTAAATTTGCTGGTGTAATCCATTTTTTTTTTATATATTTGTTAAATTAAGAAATGTGCCCCTTTTATGATACTTTTATGATTTCTGTGAACCTGAGATCATTTGAATCAATAAATACAAATGCAGACTCTCCCGTCTAATCTGTTTTGTAGGCTGAATTCTGGCTCAACCATCTGCATTTCTGTCCTCCTGCTACTCTCCCCAAGATCGCAGCTCCTCGGAGGAGGAGGAGCGCTGTCCTACCTACCCAGGGCTTTAAGTGGGGTTAGAAATCGAGGGGGGAGGGCCCTCATTTGGGGGCGTGGCTTGTGGGAGGGGCGTGGCCTAAAAAGTACGCAAATCGTAGGGTATACACACAAATATATATAAATGTTATATATTTGTGTGCGTGCCTTACTATGGTTTGTGTACTATGCAAGCCATCTTTTCTAAACATAGAAATATGCAACATATGATACACTTCAACTAAAAACTAATTCCCGGAAATAAGGAAAGGGAGATTCGCACTACATTCAATAAGGGTAAGAAAACAAATTTACATGCTTTTCTGACAGCCAAAAATTGTTAGGTCCATGCCATCCCATACTTACTTCTTTTTCGGATTGCACAAATTTAATTTTAAAAAACTAACATAGTCACTGTAATGGATTTATTTTTAACCATTTGAGGTAACTAAGAGGTGCTGCACTTTTAGGTGTTCATGCAATTTGAGAATGCTAAAAGGATATACTACACAGCCTAAATCACTATTCTAACTACTAAATGTGTTACAAAATAAGCTAAAATGCTATTTCATATGTTATATTTTGTGTTTTGTTTTATTACATGTTACGCTTGCATTCAGCCCGGATTTGAAAAAGGCGCCAATGAAACTCCGAAACACGTGTCATCCATATGGGCAGAACATATATCAAATAAATTAAGAAAATATACTTGAAGAAACTTGACTACGTACTTTTATTCATTTACAACAGAAATTTGGCGCAAAGAGGTGTAGGCACAAACAAACTACTGCTTACTTTACAAACGGAGCTGAGGGACTCTATGTC
The DNA here is from genome assembly GCF_040938575.1 of Ambystoma mexicanum. Classification (NCBI taxonomy): domain Eukaryota; kingdom Metazoa; phylum Chordata; class Amphibia; order Caudata; family Ambystomatidae; genus Ambystoma; species Ambystoma mexicanum. The sequence goes on along the minus strand of NC_090938.1, from coordinate 789,627,982 downwards.
TCCGTGTTGACCTACATCCTTGCGACACAAGAATAAAATAATAAAATAAGAAAACCATTGCCAACCTTAATAGCACTAACATACGGGTCGCGAGAGTACACCTTATGAGATCCCCACTCAAGAAGTTCCTCACTCAGTAGACTGGTGCAATGTTGGCCACATGTCAAGCCTGCGTGGATATAGTGATAATGATGTGTTATTTATATAGCGCCTTTATCCAAAGCGATTTACAGAGCACATATTTGCATACAATATCCCCCCAACCGAAATTGGTACTCATTTACCGACCTCGGAATAAATATATATGTACTTTTCAGGTTTCAGAGGTTGGCGAAATACATTTCATTGGAAGAGTTCATAACTGTGTATTAAAGAATTTAGAGTAGCACAGGGAAAGCAGCTGACTCACACGGCACCCCGTACTCTGGGCACTCGTTACCTCATACATGCAAATAAAACATCCTGAACAGCATGCCAGGCAGATGGGAAAGATAGACACATCACAACAACGCATTCATTGTGGCACAATGAAATCAAGGGCCACTTTATGTGCTATGGTCCAACATTTCTACACTGTACACAGGCTTTTAGGCACAAAGAGTTTGTCAAGTGACTGATGACACCGAGATGGAATGTCTTGTGATGATCGTAACAGAGACAATGGCAGAAAAAAAACATGCTATTACTGTAACTTGCGAAACTCAAAATACATAGTCCAAAATGGATGCTTATTCTACTCTAAATGCTTTTTGGACGTTTTTGTCTGCATTGTGGTTTTGAGGTGTTTAAGAACAGACTGAATCAGTGACTCACCCCCTGAAATGTGCCTGAAATAAACCTTTAATGAGTCTAGCAATTATTGTATAGAATTCCAGAAAGACACATTATGTGTTACTCCTATTCTTTCTTATTTAGGGTCACTGCTTAGTGTTACACTCGTGAAACCCCTTTTGAATTTGATTTTTTTAGGAGTCCTGAACAAGAAAGCCAGCCACTCCAGAAACAAAGAGCCACATGGCATTGGCCGCAACCCACCTGCAACCCCCCAAAAAACAACAAACAAAACGTTTTTTAAGGGTAGCAAGGGAGACCACAGGGGTCGCATGTGCGTCCCCTGGCGACCCCCAAATGGCGTCCCTGGCCCCTTCTCTGCCTTTCGTGTACTACATCTCATAGTGTGAGAAGAAAGTAGCACCCTACTGAGGGTTTGGGTCCAGGGCTTACTGTGGTGCCCGATGTCCATATACCACTTCTAAGGGTTCCTACACTGCCCAGGTCTTATCCACTCGAGTCCTCGCCCCTCCCCCCACCCCCCCGCATATTTATTGTGCTTGGTGTGTGGCCACATTCTGGTCAAGTGTTCTCCACCTTTACGTGTGTGATACATGTGTGATGTGCCCGCCTGCTTTTTATGGCTGGTGTGCTGAGTTGTAGCTTGACAGTTTGTATTGTGTAGGATTGTTGGTCCTCCGCATGGTGTTGGGCTATTGTGGCCAGTTGTATACCGCCACGATGCGTATGATGAGTGATTGGGGAACCCAACAGGGGCCTTTGGAGCAGCTGGGGTCAAGCAATGGACCCATCAACCGCCAGTGGTCGACACTTAGACATGCATCGAATATTCTCGCGTGGCTCAGTGCAGAGGCCCACAGCATGACTTTTCCGCAGAATAAAGGGACTCAAAGCATTTCATAACCCAAAATGGACTTTGCCTCGCCACAGGCCTACACATCCCAGAATGCATTTTACTCATCAGAGATCGCGCACACTTGACTAGATGTCCATAAGGATCTTGCCTCTTTCTCTTATTGAGGCTTCCCGAGCCAAGCCCTTAAACCGACCCACTCACCCAGAGCCCCATTGATTGATAGGAGGGGAGTGGGCTTTGCTGGAGTGCGGTGAGTGATGCAGAACAGCTGACCCACACAGGAAAGGCAGAGGGGGCCAGTCAGCTATTGGGGAGTCCAGTGAGAGGTCCTTTGCTCCTGCCTTCCTGTCCTGCCACACAGGCCCTTTCAGGGAAGAAGTCACACTGAACCCCCAGAGAAACAGCGCTGTGCACTGAAGCCCAACGAACACAGATCAGCACTCAGCATGCGACTGCTTCTGGCCCTCTAGATCGTGTTTTAGCCATGGCTGAGAGATCATCTTCCTTTCAGCCAGGCCTACAAATGGGGCACACTTTTCTCTGCAGATGTTTTCATGTGGATCTGCTCCGCCGTACAACAGCTGAGGACAGCCTCGTGTCACCACTTACACATTATTCTCCCCTGGGCCCCACCACTGCTCTTGGCACTGACACATCCTCCTGCCATACTGAGCTTCTGTGCTCCTTCTACTCACAAACTCCTGCAGACTCCCCATGACCTTCTAGACAGTGCTTCCTCGCCAAAGCTAATTCTCCCTGTCCTCATCACTGAACTAGCCGACAGCCTGTGCACACTATTAACTCTCCCATCCCACCCTCCTTGCCACCTCTGCTCACCTCTCCCTGTCTCCAACATTTCACTACTCCCTGACTACCCCATAAAAGTCACATCCATCCTCCGCTCAGCCAGTCCCTGCTCTGCGCCCATTGACTCCTTCCCTCCACGTGAACCTGTTGCCTCCTCTTACCTCCCCTCCAGTGGTGACTGGTGAATTCTGTCATCGCACGGGTTGTGACGAATCAACTTCCGGGGCACCAGTGATTCAGGGATGAATATCGGTTTCAAAACCATCAATCAACCCCACACCTCTAGTACACCAGAAGGGATCCGAACAGATGGCAATACAAGTGAATTATAAAACTTCCTTGTCCAATGTTTGGTAACGTGGACGGAACGGCAGGCTTATCTCAGCAAGGTCGTGGAGCGTTGATTAGTTGCAACACAGCGAGAATACAATTATTACCCAATGATAAAAGGGACTGTCCAGTCAGGGTTGTATAAAAATATCGAATGTATTATTACTGCAACAGACAGTTCTAGCAAACTACAAAATACAACCCACCCTGTAAAGGAACACAGAGGACAGACAGTTTCACGAAGGAAAGGGATGTTCTCTAGATACTGACAGGAGGGTAGTTGGTAAAGTAATCAGTCTTTCTGTTCAAGGTTACTTGGTTTCAGCACCAAGGGGCCAGAGGGTTGTAACTGTCTCTAGAGGCCTTCGACGAAGGGCCGGGTGGCAGAACTACAATGTACCTGGTGCTGGACAGCGTCAAGGCGGCTCCAAGGCACTTTGCAGACCATGAGACAAAGTTAGTGGCGGGAGACAGCTTCAGTACCAGGCGGCAGGCAGTTCGGCAGGCAAGGATGGACGGACATCTGCAGGCTGTCCTGCGCGGCAGTTCAAGCCACAAATCATTGTCTCTGTGCTGATTGGCAGATCCGGAATGCTGGTTGAGGCATCCTGGATGGCTCTGGTGACTGCGGCATGATAAGAGTGAGCGGTGCAGCCAGATGCGGTTCGAGATTGTCCTTAAAAGATGGATGCTGGTTGATGCTTGTGTGGCACTCCTCCTAGCTCCTTGGCAGGGCTCGTGGCTTCCTTTCAAGACAGATGGCCCAAAGCTCAGGAGAGTGTTTGCAGGCAACAGCCTTGTCCTTTGTCCAGAGACTCTCTGGCACTTCCCACCTAACCTAGGAAGCTTGCTGTTAGAACCTTGCAGGACACTCTGTGTGCTGGCTGGGTACCAGTTCTGAAGCTGCTGGAAGGGTCTTCTTGAGTCTGGCATCTCCCTCTGTTCCCTGGGAGATGTTTAGGGGAGAGATCTTGCTTCCCTCTTAGAACTCCTGGCCTTCCTTCACTGGCAGAAGATGTAAGGTAGACTGTGCCTTCAGCTCAGGTCCAAATGAGTCTTTCTTCTTACTCCTTGCAAAGTCTTCAGATGATCTGATCAATGCGGGTCTCACCCCTCTTTTAAAGCCAAATAGGACCCAGTGATTGGTGTAGGCTAAGCCCACCTTAATGAACCAATCCTGGGTCCCCACCAACAATCTTCAATCTTATGTTATGCATGAGGCCAGGACCAGAGTGCTCTGCAACGGGACAGACAAGGGGGTTACAACATATACCTAAATCCCACCCATCTCCCTGTCTGTTGTAGATCAAAGTGTCTCTCTGGTTAACTGAGCCCTCTGTGACTCTTGATTAAAGTGCAGGGTTCCCTTGAAGTCTGTGCTGGGAGCAGACTTCCTGTCTTCCCCATACCAAATACTTCTCTCCTCTGAAAGGGGTCAGCTCTGCAGGGGTTTTCCTATGGTAAATAGTGGACCCAGACATGCATTTCACTGCCTTTCATACAGAGGGTGGGAACTGGCGTCAAGTTGATATATCGCATACCAAAGGGTTGTTAGTCCCGCCTTCCTGTTTTCTGTCCTGCAACCAAGCCCCTCCTCTAGGCTTGCTTCATTTATCTCACATTAGTATGGAATGCCACCAACCTGACAACAAAAGGAATGCAGAGCCTTTGATATTTAAATTTGGCTGCTCATGGCTGGAGGAAGGTGTGCCTTCCCCCCTTCTTGTAATCCTTTGATGTACCTGGGGCTGTCACATTCCAGCTGATTATGACGGGATGACGGTGTCTGTAGGCTGCGCCTTCCCGGAGTACATGTGACTATGCGTTTGGTGCGGGAAGCAGATGAAATGGGTGCGGAAGGGCCACACTCATTTCTCAGAGGTTGGTCTCCCATCATTCTCATTTAACAAAAGAATCAAAAAGCCCAGGCTAGCACACTCTCCCTGTGCATATGGTCGAATTCCTCACAGGGGCATAAACATTTTGCACCAAAAAGTGTGACTGAGCAGAACGGTGAGACCCAAACAACAGAAGGGAATACGGAAGGTGAGGGGGCCACGCCCTGATGCATTTAAGTGCAAACATGTTGTGAAAACTCTGGTAAAAACCCTTACAATGTACTATTGATCCTCTAGTCTAGTGTAACAGGAAAAATCCAGAACATACGAGGTCACCAACAGAACACAGAAGACTTTTCCAATACTAAAGAATACCTTTTTTTTCCACAGTGTTGGACACTATTGTCACTGCAAAACAGTTTGGAAAGCAAGTTTTACCTGATCAAACATACACTGTATCAGATAGCCTACTTTGCACAAAGCAAGTAATGCCAACTGGATCCAGGAAAAAGTAGAACTAAGCCACTGCACTGTGACCCCAGATTCCCACCGGGTCTTCCATCATGCTCACCATGGCCTGCGCTGTGACCCCAGATTCCCACCGGGTCTTCCCTCATGCTCACCATGGCCTGCGCTGTGACCCCAGATTCCCACCGGGTCTTCCCTCATGCTCACCATGGCCTGCGCTGTGACCTCAGATTCCCACCGGGTCTTCCCTCATGCTCACCATGGCTTGCGCTGTGACCCCAGATTCCCACCGGGTCTTCCATCATGCTCACCATGGCCTGCGCTGTGACCCCAGATTCCCACCGGGTCTTCCATCATGCTCACCATGGCCTGCGTGCTCACCATGGCCTGCGCTGTGACCTCAGATTCCCACCGGGTGTTCCATCATGCTCACCATGGCCTGCGCTGTGACCCCAGATTCCCACCGGGTCTTCCCTCATGCTCACCATGGCCTGCGCTGTGACCCCAGATTCCCACGGGGTCTCCCCTCATGCTCACCATGGCCTGCGCTGTGACCCCAGATTCCCACGGGGTCTTCCATCATGCTCACCATGGCCTGCGCTGTGACCCCAGATTCCCACCGGGTCTTCCCTCATGCTCACCATGGCCTGCGCCCTGACCCCAGATTCCCACCGGGTCTTCCCTCATGCTCACCATGGCCTGCGCCCTGACCCCAGATTCCCACCGGGTCTTCCCTCATGCTCACCATGGCCTGCGCTGTGACCCCAGATTCCCACGGGGTCTCCTCATGCTCACCATGGCCTGCGTTGTGACCCCAGATTCCCACGGGGTCTTCCATCATGCTCACCATGGCCTGCGCTGTGACCCCAGATTCCCACGGGGTCTTCCCTCATGCTCACCATGGCCTGCGCCCTGACCACAGATTCCCACCGGGTCTTCCCTCATGCTCACCATGGCCTGCGCCCTGACCCCAGATTCCCACCGGGTCTTCCCTCATGCTCACCATGGCCTGCGCCGTGACCCCAGATTCCCACGGGGTCTCCTCATGCTCACCATGGCCTGCGCCGTGACCCCAGATTCCCATGGGGTCTTCCATCATGCTCACCATGGCCTGCGCCGTGACCCCAGATTCCCACGGGGTCTTCCCTCATGCTCACCATGGCCTGCGCCGTGACCCCAGATTCCCACGGGGTCTTCCCTCATGCTCACCATGGCCTGCGCCCTGACCCCAGATTCCCACGGGGTCTTCCCTCATGCTCACCATGGCCTGCGCCCTGACCCCAGATTCCCACCGGGTCTTCCCTCATGCTCACCATGGCCTGCGCCCTGACCCCAGATTCCCACGGGGTCTTCCCTCATGCTCACCATGGCCTGCGCCCTGACCCCAGATTCTCGTGCTCGTCATGGCCTGCAATCATTGAAGTGTCCTAACAGATAGAACCTGAATTAGAAGCGTCCCGCCCATCGCTCGGGAACAGTCAGAGAAGCGGCAGATATAAACTACGCCAAATGGTATTTCATGTCTTCAGGACCAATTTATATATTTTCAATAAAAAAAGTCACATTTTTCCTTCATGCCATTGATTTTCACAGACAGTTAAAAAAAAGAAAAATAAGAGCACTGTAAAGTGAAGGCGGAGGCGTGTTAAGGAAAGATTAGCCATCACAACGCCTATTTTATTGTGAATAAATCAATAGGATTTCACTAAAAACGTTCAATATCACCAAACAGAATCTACCACCGGTGGATTCTGCTCTTCAGACAGACGTAAACAAAACATCCCCAAAGCTACTTTTAAACAAAACTCACAATAAGAACTTGAATGTATGTACTCTGGGGTGAAGTGAGATATAATTAAAACACTGCTTTCTAAATAAAAATGAACGTGTCATATTGACATTTGTCAGACTTGTCTGCGGCCAGGAGGTGCATGAGCAGGAGACCCCTCCTCTCAGCTGCAGGAGCAGCCCACAGCCCGCTCCAGGCACTCACAGCAGTGAGGTAAGGCAAGGGGCATTTTATCGAACTGTCCCGCACCTCCCAATTACCAGCCTTTACTCGGCTGCCTGCATGGAGTAATTCTCCCTTTGCTACACTGGCGCGGAGCACCTGATTTACTGAACTGCATCCACCACAGTGCATTGGATGCCGATCGTCGGTGTCCCATCTCCATTACAGGACACGAGGATCACCGCCATTCCAAAATGGCCTCCAGGTTCGATCTGCACCTTGGCTGCCGTGCGCTACCTTGGTAACGGCATCCTAAGGCCTGCCCTTCTCCCATTGGCCAACGGTGCGGCCTTAATCAACACCCATTCACCGGCAGGCGAAGTAGCTGGCCCTCCCCCTAAGGCACTACCCACAAGGCAATCCTGTCTGGAGCCTGTCTGAGCTTGAAGGAGCCAGAAGACACAAGCATAGCACGACTCAGTACAGACTGCTTGTTCCCACAGGGTAAGTCCCCATACTGCACCAGCTGACCACGTTACATACCGTGTCTCGTGCACCTCCGAAAGGCCTATCTGCGCTCATCGCGAACGGGTGATCCGCCCTCTGCCTTCCCACACCTAACGCTACCCTGCCAACAACCTCTGGTATCATAGACTTGCATCTCCTTATACAATGCCTCAAGATCTTGCATATCGCGCCAACTTAACAAACACTGTTCTGAGCCACTAACCCTCCACATGTGCTGATTGTCTAATTGTACTGCACCCCAATGTGATTTTCGAATTTAGGTGTTTTAATGCCTCATTGTGATTTTTGCAATTAGGTGTTCTAGTGACCCACCACATGTTACTCTGCCTTTGCCTGCTAATGTGCACCGTGCAATACTTAGACTGCCTTTTCTCACCCTATCCACGCTGCCTTGTTCCTTACCTGCTCCGCCCATATTTGATGCAAGCGCTTGTGTACCTGTAGAGCCCAACTTTTCTGTGTCTCATGGTTGCTAACAGACTACACTTGATTGTGTTGTGCCCTATGGTTCCTAACTAGCTGCCACCTAAACTTAACTGTTATTGTGCCATTACAAGCCACTTTGCAAGTGTGCTTCAATTCCGATTCTAGCGCTACCTCTAACTAGCCTGTCTGCCTGAGGGCGCACAAGCATTAGCGTAGCCAACAACATCCACCATCCCTCCAGTATCCCGCCCCCCGAATCCATATCTAAATTATGCCAGCCTGGCTAGTACTCATCATGCTACCCTTCTGCATTATGCCCGATTGCACACCATGTAGCAGAAATAGTTTTATCCCATTTAGTAATGGACTCGCCAAGCTAGGCTGTCCTAGACACCACCCCGTTCCCTGCCCCACACCCTTCCTGCCCTCCTGGCCTCCTTTCCCCTATAGGGCACCTACAGACCACAGTACTAAAATCAGCGTTACTTTAGGTAACCCTCCACCTAACCTCGCCACAGATGACCATTCTGACAATATCCAGAACTCACGCAATATGCTAGAACATCGCCCTACAGCCCACCCTAACCTCATGACCCGTAACGTCAGACTAGGCTGTAGACTCCCCACTTTACTTAGCAAAATGACCAACAATCCTACAACCAAAGTCACTAATAAAAACATCACTGCAAATACTATACCACTCAAAGGAGCCCTACTCAATGTTAGATCCCTCGTGGCCCACCCCACGGAAATTGGTGGCATCATCTGTTCAGCAAACCTGGATTTCATCACCACCACAGAAACCTGGCTTCATGCTGCAGCAGGTCCCTCTCTAACCCTCACGATTCCAGACAACTACTCTATCCTCAGGGCCGACAGACCTAATGCCCGTGGAGGAGGTGTAGCACTTATATTCAAATCCTCGCTTGACATTAGATCTGTGACCTACCTTCCTCTAAATTCCTGTGAACACCTATCCATTAAAATTCAAACCACCCCTAAGAATACTATCACCCTAGAACTAATATACAGACCTCCTGGTCCCATAGGTTCCTTTGAGGAAGACTTAACCTCCCTCATAGCTGAAAAATCTAAACCTTTAGCACAGAACATTATTCTAGGTGACTTTAACTTGGGATACAACGATCCTCATGACGCTCCAGCATCCTCCCTTGCTAATACACTTCGCAAATAGAACTACACTCAATTTAACACCCTACCCACACATCAGAAAGGTAGAACCTTAGACTGGCTCGCTGCCCACAACTGTAACATTATCTGCAAGGACCCACAACCACTTATATGGACCGACCACTTCCTACTTTCATTTGACATCAGCACTTATAACCCACACTTTAGACAGTGCCCACCAGCACCAGCATGTCTGACGAGAAATAAGCGGAACATCACCGCTGAAGCCCTCATCCCAAAAGTTCTACCCACTCTAAATACGGTCTCCAACTCATCGGACCTTAACCGACTAGTAGACACCTACAATAACGCCATGACCAAAGCTATTGATCTTGTTGCCCCTCTAAAACTACGTTAAGGTAAACGTAAAGCACCTCTTAACTCATGGTACACACCAGAACTTAAAATTCTAAGAAATAAAAAGTCCAAAATGGAAACCCTTTGGAAAATGAACCCATCAGAGGAACATAAAATCAATCTCACTATTGCATCCTCCCTATATAAAAAAGAAATAATTCGCACAAAAAAAGGATGCCTATAACACAAGAATAAGCAATGCTAGTTCCACTACCAAAGAATTATTCGCCATCTTGAAGGAGTTAGAAAACCCCAATCCACCTACGGACTTGTCCGTGAAAGATCAACACTGGTGCACTAGTATCCAAGATGCCCTTGCGAACAAAATCACTGGCCTACCAACAAAAATTGAAAATAAAAGACTACAACTTTCCAATAGTAGCCCCACCTCTAGCTCCCCTATCCCTAGCCCGCCTACCACTTCTGACACTAACTATGTCTTCACCTTCAAAAAAGTAACCGCACTAAAAGTGCAAAAATCATAACTTCACTCAAACCGTCAAACTGCAAAGGGGACAGTTGCCCTGCACAGATTATAAAAGATGCAGCAAGAGACCTCGCCCCCTTCATTTCTAAGCTCATAAAAGTGTCATTCTCTACCTATTCGGTACCCAATAATTTGAAACAGTCATGGGTCCTCCCGCTACCAAAAAAACAGACCATGGACCCAGCCATCCCTACTAATTACAGGCCTATCACTACCGTTCCCTTCCTGTTAAAAATCCTTGACAGAGTTGCTTACTTGCAAATTCAGCATTACCTAGAGGCCAACCAATTACTCGGATTGCGTCAGTCTGGCTTCCGACCTCAACATGGAACAGAAACTGCCCTTGTTGATCTTAAAAGTCAGATTGACGAAATTAAAGATAAGGGTAAGGCTGCCATCCTACTCCTCTTAGATCTCTCAGCAGCCCTCGACCTAGTTGACCATAACATACTCTGCAACCACCTCTCCTTTGCCGCCCACTTTTCCCCCTCTGCTGTCTCGTGGATACAGTCCTTCCTGGCCAATAGAACCATGAGAGTCTTCTCTCCGGTGGCAGCAGTAGACCCTATCCCTATCACTTGCGGTGTCCCACAAGGCTCTTGTGTTTCACCCACCCTATACAATATCTTTACAAAGCCCCTCTTTGATAAACTGGACCTTCGAAGGGATTGTGTCCTCCGACGTATTCCTCATCTTAGATATCTCCTTCCAGCTCTGCTGGCCTCGGAAAATTTTTTCTCTAGAGGGCGCTGCGCGTCGACGTCCTCCGAATCGATGTCCTTCGACAGCCGCCGTATCGACGTCGACGTCATCCTGCCTATAAAGGCCGCGCGCAGCGTCCGTTGCTCAGTTCCGTTTTTCCGCGCTTACTCAGTGCCTCGGAATACCGTTGCTCAGTTCTTAGTCAGATTAATCCTATTTACCTCGAGTTATTCGATCCGTACTCGATGGCTTCCTCGTCGGAACCGACAACTCCTCGATCCGGCTTCAAGAAATGTCGAGATTGTGGGAAAAAGATGTCATTGACCGATCCTCACAGAATTTGTCTGTGGTGTTTGGGAGCTGAACAAAATTGTTCGGAATGCGAGGACTGTATGTCCATGACAGCTAAGGCCCTGAAGGAGCGTAGGGGGAAGCTGGAGAAAGGTAAGACTTTTAAAGCTTCTTCTTCGTCGACGAAGTCGAGACATTCGTCTCCTCGTCACCATTCGCGCTCCAGGTCTCGGAGTGGGTCTCATCACTCCTCGAGATCGAAGCACTTGAAGAGGAGACGTCGAAGATCCCCTTCTCCGTCTTCCTCTTACTCTGTTTCGCCAAAAAGAATCCCTTGCCCCACGAAACATAGTTCCCGGGCTGAATGGGAGGAATTCCGAAAAAATATGATGAGCGTCTTCGAGAAAGCGGCCTCGACCCCCTCGAAGACTGCCGAGAGCGATGCTCTGGTCGAAAGACCCAAAGGTCAAAAACGCCGCGAGTCGCAGTACCCGGCGAAAGAAACCTCTCGAGCGCGTCTCGAACCCTCGAGCAGGACTATGACCTCCAAACCTTCCTCGAAGGTTCCGTCGACGCCGTCGATGAAGGTTCCGTCGACGTCGAGGTCGATGTCTTCGACGCCGTTGTCGAAGGGACCTTCGACACACGGGTCTGTCGACTCGACGCCAGCTTCGACACCGGCGTCGACGCCAAGAAAAGTCACGGTTACCACACATCCAGTGACTATCCCCAGGCCCGCGACGTCGATGGCTTCGATATTGTCGAGTAGAATTCCAATTCTGTCGAGGTCTTCGAGGCCTCCGCCTCTGTTTTCGACGCCACGCTCGAAGCCTTCGACGTCGGCGTCGACGACATCGACGTTTTCGAGGCCAATAATGACAAGTTCGGCACCCTCTGCCTTGGAAATGGGATTTACTCCCTTTATGAGTTCAGAACAATTGAGAACTATATCCTCAATTTTAGAAGAGGGTGATTTGTCTGAACAGGAAGACACATTTGAGTTACAGGGACCTGTAACCCCAGTTAGAGAGGAATTTTCCTCTGAAGAGCGCAGGTTAAAGGATCTTCATGATTCTTTACATGAGGCAAGTGGGTTAGACACTTCCCCTGAGGTGGAGTTTGCTAAGCCAGACCCGGGGGAGCATGCTGAAACCCCCTACAGAGCCTTAATGGCCAGGATTACAGAGTTCATGGGGTGGTCTCCACCTTCACAATCTTTCCAACAAGATGACCTCACGGATATTCTTGACAAAGGCCCACAGGAGGATCCTGTGGTGCCTTTTCATGAAGCTCTTCAGAGAAAGATCATGACAAACTGGGAAACCCCAGATGTAGTACCAGCAGTAAATAAAAAACTGTCTACAAAGTACAGGGTATCTTCTACAGACCCAGAGTTTTTGTCTAAACACCCATCCCCAGAAAGTCTGGTGGTACAGGCAGCATCCTCTACCGATGTCAAGACGGCTTATCCTACCGTCCCACAGGACAGGGACGGTAAAAAATATGATGCTATGGCAAAGAAAGTCTTTTCAGCATGTAGCATGGCGTTAAAATCTGTTAATGCTACTTGCACCCTTGCTAGGTTCAGCCATACACTTTGGGAGTGTGCTTCTACAGCGGCTGACTGCATCCCGGAGGGAGAAGAAAGGGATGTGTTCCTGAATATTATACAGGACGGTAAAGACACTATGTGCGAATCCCTCGAGACGGGCATTGATTCGGCTGACAGTATCAGCAGAGCAATGGCGGCAAGTACATCAACCAGGAGATTCGCTTGGTTGAGAAAGTCGGGTTTTGCCCCAGATGTGCAAGCCAGGCTCTTGAACATGCCATTCGATGGCTCTTCTTTGTTCGGGAAAAAGGCGGATGACAGTTTAGAGAAACTGCAAACTTCAAAAGCAGCAGCAAAATCCCTAGGAGCTGCAATCCGTCAGACTCCTTTTCGTCCCACAGGAACCTCTGCGAGGGGCAAGTCCTTTCGCTTCTACTCCGCATTCGGAAGAGGTAGAGGACGACCGGCTCAAAGGGGTCAAAGAAGAACTACCCGAGGTGGACGGGGTAGATATTCAAAAGCCGCAGCAACATCAGGTGCCTCTTTACCATCGGCATCTGCATCAGCCGCCCCAAAACCACTCTGAGGACTTCCCTCACAGGACACCTGTAGGAGGCAGGTTGACTCAACATCTGGCGGTATGGCAGCCTATCACGTCAGATGCTTGGGCATTGGAAACAGTTGCCCAAGGTTACTGCCTGCCTTTCCTACGTATACCTCAGAGTCATCCACCGGGGATCAGCTCTCAGAAAGCTCCAGATCCGCTCCTCTTGCAGGAAATTTGGGACCTGTTAGAGAAAGGTGCCATAGAAACGGTACCTGTAGCGGAGAGGAACAAAGGCTGGTACTCCCCTTACTTTCTCATTCCAAAGAAAGACGGAGGACTGAGACCCATCTTGGACTTGCGAGAATTGAACAAATTCCTCAGAAAAGACAAATTCAAGATGGTCACTCTTTCTCAGATCCTCCAGGCCCTTCAGTTCCAGGACTGGTTGGTATCTCTGGACCTTCAGGACGCTTATTTCCATGTGCCTATCCATCTCAAACACAGGAAATACCTGAGGTTCGCAATTGGCAACTCTCACTATCAATTTCGAGTGCTGCCATTTGGGCTGACCTCCGCCCCGAGGGTCTTCACCAAATTAATGTCGGTAGTGGCTGCAAGTCTAAGGAGGGAAGGGATTCACGTCTACCCCTACCTGGACGATTGGTTGATCAGGGCTGTTTCTCCGGAACAAGCTCATATCCAGCTAAATCACGTGTGCCACTTCCTTCACAGACTGGGCTTCTCCCTCAATTTAAAGAAGTCACAAATGATACCATCGCAGAGACTCCAATTCATAGGAGTGATCCTGGATACTTCCCTGGGAAAAGCCTCGCCACCAGAGGTGAGGGCTCAAGATATTCTACAGATGGTTACCAAGTTCCAGCATGCCCAACGTCTCCCAGCCTTCGACTTTTTGAGGTTGCTAGGCCTCATGGCATCCTGCATTTTCCTAGTGCCAGAGGCTCGCCTGAGAATGAGATCCCTCCAGTGGGCACTGAGGACTCAGTGGTCACAATTCTCAGGGAGAATGACAGATATTCTTCAGGTTCCCGGCAGGGTGGCTCGAGACCTTCAGTGGTGGGCCTGTCAGGAGAACATTCTGAAAGAAGAACAGTTTTGGCAACCCTGGCCGGAGATAACAGTATTCACGGATGCCTCACTCACGGGGTGGGGAGCCCACGCCAACGACTTGACCATCAGCGGTCGTTGGTCTCCATCGGAGTCCAGACTACACATCAACCTGTTAGAGCTGAGAGCCATCAGACTTGCGCTGAAGGCGTTCCTGCCAGCTGTACAAGGGAAGAACGTCCTGATAATGACGGACAACACGGTGGCCATGCATTACCTCAACAAAAGAGGAGGCGTAGGATCACTACCCCTGTGCAGAGAGGCGATGCAGCTCTGGTTTTGGGCAATCCAAGAAGGAATCTCTCTATCGGCAGTTCACCTAGCCGGAGAGAAGAACTTGACAGCGGACGCTCTGAGCAGGCAGAACACAGTCTCCCACGAGTGGGAGCTAGCTCAGGAAGTCCTTCAAGAGATCTTCGCCCTTTGGGGAACCCCTCAGGTAGATCTGTTCGCCACCAGCCTAAACAGGAAATGCTACCTGTTCTGCTCAAGGGAATTTCCCCCGAGAGGAGCTCTGGGAGACGCGTTCATAGTGGACTGGGAGTTTCCGCTTCTGTACGCGTTCCCACCGGTCCCTGTCATTCCTCAAATGATCAGGAGGTTGAGAAGATTCCGGCGAACCATGATCCTAATTGCCCCGGATTGGGCCAGGAGAACGTGGTACCCGGACCTTCTAGACTTGTCCATCTGCCCTCCAATTCGACTTCCACTCAGAGAGGACCTACTCTCACAGAAGGGAGGTCAGCTTCTCCATCCAGACATCAAAACCCTCAACCTTCACGCTTGGCTTCTGAAAGGCTGAGGTACAAGGATTGGGACCTCCCTGATGATGTTATGGAGGTGTTGCTTTCGGCAAGGAGGCCAGCTACAAAGTCTTTATACCGCTGCCGTTGGAACAGATTTTGCAGCTGGTGTAGAGAACAGAATATCAACCCTTTTTCATGTGGTACACCAATGGTTTTGTCCTTCCTACTATATTTGGCAAATTCAGGCCTTCAAGTTGGCACCATTAAGGGCTATCTCGCAGCGCTATCCATCTTTAAGCGTACTGCGGAAGAACCATCCTATTTCAAATTACCCTTGGTAATACAGTTTCTAAAGGTGTTAACCAATGTTTATCCCCCAAGACCATTCCAAGTTCCCCTATGGGATTTAAACTTAGTACTAACTTTCCTGATGGGTACACCTTTTGCACCTCTCCATTCTTGTTCGTTAGGATTCCTTACCCTTAAAACTGTTTTATTAATAGCACTTACATCTGCTAGAAGGGTGAGCGAATTACAAGCTCTTTCTTGTAAACCCCCTCATACTATATTTCACAAAGACAAAGTTGTCCTGCAAGTGAAGCCTAATTTCCTCCCAAAGGTGGTTTCTGAATTCCATATCACTCAGAAGATTACCTTACCATCTTTCTATCCTCCTCCTCACCCGGGGAAAGAGGAAGAGAGGTTACACAGGCTAGACCCTAGGAGGGCTTTAAGTTTTTACATTAGTAGACTAGCCAGGATAAGACAGGCAGACCAGCTGTTTGTAGGTTACACAGGTCACAAGCTGGGGTTACCAATAACTAAGCAGACCATTTCCAGATGGATCATTCTAGCCATTCTGGAATGTTATAAACTGGCAGGGAAAGATCCCCCTCAAAACCTTAGGGCTCATTCGACCAGAGTTATATTGCAGCTTCATCGGCCCTCAAAAGAGGCGTGCCGGTTAAAGACATATGTGCGGCCGCTACATGGTCGTCTGTCCATACCTTTACACGTTTTTACAATCTGGATTCCTCCTCCAGTCAAGAGACTAGGTTTGGAAGGGCTGTACTGCATTCTATTCATCAATAGAAGACAGTGTGAAGTCAGTACTCCCTCCTCCGATAATAGAATACTGCTATGGGAGCCTATCTAAGATGAGGAATACGTCGGAGGACACAATCCCTTCGAAGAACAAGTTACTTCTTACCTTGTAACGTTCTTTCGACGGGATGTTCCTCCGACGTATTCCTCATCGACCCTCCCATCCATCCCCGCAGTTCTACTTCCCTTGTTGTTGCAGCTTACGCTCCTTCAGGGTGATTAGTTAGTCCAGAAAGTATTATTGTGGGCTACAAAACGGAACTGAGCAACGGACGCTGCGCGCGGCCTTTATAGGCAGGATGACGTCGACGTCGATACGGCGGCTGTCGAAGGACATCGACTCGGAGGACGTCGACGCGCAGCGCCCTCTAGAGAAAAAATTTTCCGAGGCCAGCAGAGCTGGAAGAAGATATCTAAGATGAGGAATACGTCGGAGGAACATCCCGTCGAAAGAACGTTACAAGGTAAGAAGTAACTTGTTTGTCTGGGTGTCACCTACACAAACTACGTGGATGACACCCAGATACTCCTCACCATCTCGGGCAATTACAATACTGATGTAGCCAGGATCAATGACATTTTCTCTGTCATTCAGGCGTGGATGGCCACACATGGCCTCTGCCTGAATGACGAGAAGACCGAACTGCTCATTGTTGGTTCTCCGAACAACTTACAAAAACTAAGTCCCAACTACTCCAACATCATAATTGATGGCAATACCATCCCGGTCGCCAAAAATGTGAAAACACTTAGCTTCTATCTCAGTGCCAATATTAACCTCATTAAACAAGTCAACTCAACTGCTTCAGCCACCGCCTATACAGGTAAACTAATTAGAGCTTGTAGACCATTTCTTTCCTCTAACAGTAGCCTCACGCTAGCTAGAGCTCTTATACAATCTAAGTTAGTCTACTGCAACAGCCTCTACGTAGGTGCCAACCAAGCGATAATAAGTAAACTCCAAGTCCTCCAAAATAATGCGTTACGGGCAGCGCTAAACATTCCTATGCGCGAGCACATCTCTGCCACTAGAACTACATGCAAATGGCTCACCATCCAACATAAAATTGATCTCAAAACCCTCTGCCTTACTTACAAAGCTCTCAACCATCTAGCCCCCCCTACCTTGCAGATAAATTCACCATGAAATCTTCCATCAGAACCACGAGATCGTCCAATACCTTATGTCTCACAGTACCTAGATTTACCTCTAAAAGAGCCGGAGGCTCGAGCTTCACGGTCCTCGCCTCCCAACTCTGGAACTCCCTGCCACTGAATATTAAGTCTTCCAAATCCTTCCAGTCGTTCAGGAAACTTGCCATTGGGTGGTTTCTGACAAAAAGTCAACCGTTAAGTTAGACTTAGCTATAAATTGTACATATTGCATAGGGCTCATTTTGTCTTTATCTGGTTGCTATTACCTCTACTGTCTGTATATTCTGTATATATCTGCTGCCCTACTGTTATTGTTGTTACCATGTACTGTGCCTTGTAACCTGTACTAAGCACCCTTTTACTCCCGGGTCCGGAGCGCTATAGAAATAAAATAAACAAACAAACAAAGACATGTATCATGGCTGCGCAGCTCAGCAACAAATGTACACATCAGGAGGTGTGTGGCAGGCCTGCACTCCAATGACAGCGAGGCCTTGCACTTCCGAACAAACGACAGCAGGAAAAAGAGAGGAAAAAGCAGCGCCAGGGGAGAGCAAGATGAGAAGGCCCTTTCCCACTCTGATTGTGTTACTTTGTTTTGGGATGGAGCCGGTTTGGTGGTCCTTCAGAAGACAGAGCTGACCCAGGACTGGAGATCCCCAGCCACGAACACACCCGCCCCGCCCCCAGAAAGAAAGGCAACCAGGCGGTTTCCGCGGGGCCTCACATCTGATGGCCGACAGTCACCCTCCAGCACACCGCAAAGAAAAGCTCTGTCATATGGGGCGCGCCCTGCGCCTGCCTCCCAGGACCACACTACATTCTAGCCGCCTGTGCCGAGGCCAGATTTATTTATTTATGCGGCATATACTAAGTCTGACTGCTGTTCCTGAATGCATGGACCTGTAAACGGACTCAGCTTAGCAGAATGTGCTCAAAAGGGGGGCGGGGCGTCAACCCTCTGCCCTATGCAGCCAGCCACCACTGCTTCCCTCCCTCTCCAAGCTCTCTGTCGGCCTCAGGTCTCTCTCTCTGCCTGCTACAAGGATAACCCATGCATCTGTCCATTTGGACCCATCACATAGCAATAGCTCATTCCTCCCCCCCCCCCAGAAATGTGTAGAATGTCTTGCTTTTGATTTTCGGCATAAAAGGCAGCAGATTTATTTTCCACAACATCACAAAAACCACACTGCACACATTAGTGGAAATAACTCTGAAGATAACGACTGCTCCGTGTCCAAACAACCTGCTTCCCCCTTTCCTTCCCAAAAGTCCAGTATATGCCCAACTCTCCCAACCCTTTCCGTCTGAGCCTCGCCTGCCCATGCAGGCGCTCCTGGGCGGGGAGAGTGCCGTTTCCTTGGGGGAAGCTGAGCCCTTGTTGTTCCCCCCAGACGCCCCTGCCTCTTAGGCTCCCAAGGTGCGCTGGTCTGAGAGGAGCGAAGACCCTTCCGGCTTTCTCCTGCCTCATCCGGAGTCTGTCTCTTGTGCTTGGTCGCCCAAACACCACCACTCTACAGGTGGGTTACTGCCCACCGTGGCCCCCCGTACCTTCCCTTACATTTCTAGGATTTTTGTGCAGAGGTTAAAAAAGATCCATTCCCATTGGTGACAAGTGCACCCCATCCTTGAGGTAATACTCTGGGGATTTCAAGCTAATCAGGCCGGGCCTGATCTGCCCAACTCCTCTGCCTCTACAGAATTTGGCCATAGCACAATTCAACTTCCTCCTGGATCTCTCCACGCTGCGTGATTATCCACGCCTCTCCATTCTGGTCTCGGGATTATCTCCGACCAGATGATTTCCGTTTCCCCCAGTTGTTCTGCCAGCTCCTGCATTGAGAACATCATTTCCCGCATTAACGCCCCCTCCCCAGGTTTGTCAAATCATTACCTCCCAAGTGTATGACCAAGATATCCGGCTTTTGCTGTTTCCCCAGCAATCTGCGCATCTGCCCCTGCAGCTGCGCCCATTTCATTCCTGGCACCCCGTGCCACCCAATCCTGAACTCGCCGGCTGTCAATTCCTCCTGCTCCGCCGTCCAGCTTACCCCCACCCTGGACACAAATGAATGTCCTCCTTCCCAGACCGATCTCCTTCTCTTCCGGGCTTGTGCTAGTGGGGAGAGAAGGCGGCATGTCAACCTTACAGTTTTTCTGGCATGATGTACCTCTTAAAAAACCCAGACTTCCATCTCCCAATCTGCTTGATTTCTACTTCCCGCATGCCCATGGCTGTGGCGGACGTAGTTGCCCCTATCCGGAATGAGTGTGTCCCAACCACTCCCCTTGGCTCCCCAATTCTCTCCAGTGCTAGTTCCATAACCCTTCTGAATTGGAAGCGGCTCAGTGCGGACCCATCGTGGTGAATGAGCAGTGGAGCCCCCCTCCCAAGGGTGGTCTTAGCCTGAGAAAGCCCGACACAGCCCTGACTGGGCAGACTATGCATCCTGCGATGGGTTGAACAGTCACTTTGCACCCCTTCCCTTCTTGATCTGTCTTTGATCTCCTTAACCACAAGGCCAACTGTTCACCCAAACAGTGCACATACAGCAACTGTAAAAACCCTGTATCCTTGGCCTCTTTGTTCTCTGCTACCAGTTTGCTCACCCTGAATGCCCCAAAGAAGGCTAGTGTGAAAGCTGCTTTGAAAAATGCCACTTCAAACCCCCTGTGGCAAACTTCCTCCAGGAATCCTACCAGCTTTTGCAGCTTGCCTCTGTCAATGGGCCTTCTCTCGTCGCTCTTTGGCATTCCACGCTTAGCCCAGCCCTTCATGGCCATTACAATGTAGTGCTCCTTTGTCGGGTCACCTTTACCTTCTAGTTTGGAGTAATGGGCGATTGCGGCCAAGTGATAGGCAATCCATGGCCTGGTTTTGCCCTTGTGCCAGCCCCAACCCAGAAAGGCCCTCACCGGCAGCTCCCGCTGCCCTTCCACCAACACCTCCTGCTTGAAAGCCAAGAACCATTCCCAGCATGCCTTGTATCTACTTGCCGTACCCGGTGCTAGTGCTGTGTGAATCAAGGAACTCAGATTGCCCCAATCATGTCCCACCACTGAGTTTCGTATGAGGAAATCACCTTGTCTGTTCCCGGACAACTCCCTCAGAATTTTTCCCACTGCAAACGAGAGAGAGCATCAGCGGCCGCGTTTTCGACCCCTGGTATATGTCTTGCTCGTACCTCGATATTGCGTTCCAGCATGCATTTGTTGAGTTACCTCAGTAACAGCAGTATCCTTGTGTTGCTCGCTGACCCTTGATTTATGATCTGGACTACCGCTAGGTTGTCGGACCAGAGCATTACTTTGTTGTCTTTCAGCTGCTCCCCCCACAGTTTAAATGCTATCACTATGGGAAGAGCTCTAGCAGCTTGATGTCCCTGGTGATACCTTGCTGATGCCACTCCCCTGGCCATGCCATGCCACACCACTTGGTGTCCAGAATTGCCCCAAACCCCAGGGCCCCCAATGAATCTGTGAACAGCTTGAGCCTTTCATTGCTACTCCAATCCCCTCTCCACAATAGTACCCCATTGAATTTGTCCAAAAAATGTGTCCCACATGGCCAGGTCCTCCCGGACCTCACCCCCCAGCCTGACATGCTGGCCTGCATGCTGCAACCCCACTGTTTTAAGTTCGATACTCCTGGCGAACACTTTATCCACTGGGATGACTTTCCCTGCAAAATTGAGGTTACTTGCCAGCGCCTGGAGTTCCTTCAAGGTCGCCTTATTTTTACCCCTCAAGCCTTTGATGGTTTCTAATTTCTTCACCTTGTCCTGTGGGAGCCTGCACTCCCCTTTCACTGTGTCAATTTCTATCCCTAGGAAAGTCAAACAGGTCGCTGGGCCTACAGTTTTTTCCTTGGCTAGCGGGACCCACATTACTTTCATCAGCCGCTGGAATGTACTCATGGGAACAACACACTCTCTGGACCCCTGTTTGCCAATAAACAGAAAATCATCTAGGTAATGTACAACCACCCCTTCCTGACACTCCTGCTTGGCCATGAACTCCAGGAAGGTGCTAAAAGCCTCGAAATATGCACAGGAAATGGCACACCCCATAGGTAAACATTTATCATAGTAGTACTGATCCTGCACCTTGAATCCAAACAAATGCTGACTTTCTTCGTGAATGGGCAACAACCGAAATGCGGACTCAATGTCGGCCTTCCCCATCAGGGCTCCCCTCCCCGCAGCCCTCTCCACTTCCACTGCATCCTCAAAAGATGAATAATGTACTCTACACAGCTCCTCGACTACGCCATCATTAACTGACTCACCATTCGGGAAAGGGGAGGTGATGGATCTGTCGATACTGTCCCTCCTCTTTCTTAGGGACCAGCCCCAATGGAGACACTACCAGATTTGCCATTGGTGGATTCTTGAATGGGCCTTCCACTTTGCCCAGCTTGACCTCTTTGTCTTCTTTAAGCGCCACTACCTCCGGAATCCCTAGTGCCGACCGCAGGTTGAGCGCCTCCTTGCCCCTCTTGACCTTTGCACATGGGATTTTGAACCCCCACCTGAAACCTTCCCACAACAATCTTGCATCACCACACTTGTGATAAGTATTCAACCAAGGAGTCATTGCTTGTAGGTTAACCGGGGTTGGCAGCCCGTTTTTAATCACAGTCTTAAACATCAGTTGGTGAGTTGAACTTAAAATGTTGTTTTTAGCCTCATTCCCTCTTCACCTTATCCTTTGCTTTGGGGCTGGTCCTACGTTTCCCTTCACTGGCTGAGGAGCTGTGGTCCCCGGTACCTCTGCCCCGTGGGTGCGTAAAGCGGCATGTTTTGCCAAAGGGGCAACTCCCTTCAGCATTAACCCTCCAGCATTCTGCTTGCTCCCCCTGGTATCTGGCTCTGCTGTTCCAGGAGGCGTACCCGCGAAAGGACGACCTCCCCCGACGGGTGTACCCTCCGCTGCCCCTCCAAACCTGAGGCTCCCCCCCTGGGGATTTCCCACCCCCTTCTCCTGCAGGCACCAATATGTCCAAGAACCCCCCACGTCCATCTCATCCAAAGACAACGCTGGCCAAACCTGCATTTTCAACCGAAAAACCCGATCATACTGCATGTTTCAAATACAGCTCATGGATATACTGTTCGTATGCAATCATTGACAATGCATTCTGCACGTATTTTTCTAACATTATCGACATATACACTTTGAAAGCCATTAGCCAGTTATGTATGGACGCTTCCACTTTGGGTTTCTCCCTGTCCCTCTTTTCCTTCTCTTTTTCAGACAAGTCCTTTATACCTTCTCCCAGAGGTTCCATCCCCACAAATCCAAGATCTCTATAAATTCCTTTCTCCACACCCTTTCTTTGATGGCTCCTGATATGTGCCATGATAAGGGGCTTACTGACACCCTGACTGGGGCGAAACCTGGCATCGGCCTTCCGTATTGAGTCATATTAGGCCCCCACATCCCTTCTTGCCCACTATTGGCATTGGTAACTGAGGGTAACCCTGGCCCTGTCACCCCTTGCCCCCACCAGTTGGGCACTTGGGCTGCCCCCGTCGGTGCCGACCCTTCTTGGGTCGTTGAATTGCACACGCCTATGGAGTTTGCGTTGGCCAATGTAGTGGCCTGTTGCCCCTGGGAAAACTGCGCCACCCCTCCTGGAAAAACAGTGTTGATGTAGGTACCCGCCCACTGGCTTACTCCCCCTGGCACCCTGTTGTTGGGAGGATGCCCTGTCTGGTAGCCCCCAAGCCCAGCACCCCTGGTCCCAGGGTCACCCCTCTCTGTTGAAGTACTGCTGATCCACTTGCAATTTGGTTGAAAGCATTCACATTTTCACTCAATAATTGCCCACTGCCCCCATTCCCCCATGCCTGCATACATTGCATTATCATACCTTTCACAGCCTCCAAGGATGCAGGCCTGTCTTCCCTCACAGCCACCGTCTGGTTGCAGGCATGCTGGGTGGACCCTGGTTCCTTGGTGCTTCCCCAGGTGTGGGTGCCGGTACGGCTGCAACCTCCTGTGTCCTTCCCTTGTTTCGCGCCCCAGTTGCCCTGGGTTTTTTGCCGTTCTTGGTTTGTTCCTTGTTTGCCTTGGCCTTTTGTGTCATGGTTCTTTTTCTTTTCCCAGTTGGTTCTTCCTCAACCTGTCCTTCCTCCTCCTGGTCTTGTGGATCCTCAGTGTCCGGGAACATTAATGGGGAATCAGGCCTCTGACTGGGTCCTGCCTGCTCCTCCCTTGGCTGAGGGATCAAGGCCTCCATCCAGTTGGGACCGTGCTTGGCCACTGCCAACTTGGCCCTAGCCATAAATGCCTCCAAGTCCATGATTGTGCAGATGACTGATTAAAAGACTACAAGTTTTCCGGGTTTACTTTGGTCACACCCCCTCCTTCTGCTGGAAACTCCTCCCTTCTGTCCTGCCCCTTTGCTCTTGGGCCGTTCCTGCAGCTTTGCGTGTCTTCCCCCCCGCTCTTGTTGCCGGATGCTGATGCTTCGGCGCTTCGAGCTGGGCACAGTGGATGGGGGGGAGCGTGGTGCGAGGTCTGGGCTCTGCGACCCTCCTGTGGTTGTAGGTGGCAGCCCTGTGTGCGGTGGGTTCTGTGCGCTTTGTGCGCTGTCCTTACCGGGGCCTTCTGATGCCCCCTTCGCCCCTTTGCTGCTCAGCAACATTTTTTGCCAGCGAGTGAGCAGCGGAGCGGTGGGTGGGGCTGGGGATGCTTGGCCCGATGGTCGATTTCCTCTCGCTTCCGAGTACCTTAAATGAGCCCTTTGTTGCTCGTTTGTGCGAGTCTTTCCCCTGCCCGCTGCTCCCGTGCACCCTGCCCATTGAAAGCTCACCCTGCGTGGAGCCCGTTCCTTCTTGGTGCCTCCGCTGCCTCTGCTGTGCACTGCTTCCTCTTATCCCACCTTCTTCCGCTGCTCACTGCCTCTGCTGCTCTGCTCCGTTCGCGCGGCGGCTGGTCCTGCTGCTGGTGCCCGCCACTTGCTGCTCCCGTCCCTTGGTTAGTGCGTGCGCCTTCCCGCTCCGGTCCTGCGATAGTCAGGACCCGTCTTCCTGAGCTGGTTCTGCGGTGGCTGCACCTGCTCTCCCCGCTCCGGGACCCACGATAGCACAGTCCTGCGTCTCTCCCGGCTCGTGCTGCTGCCGCCTTCTCTGGAGCTTCGCTGAAGCTTCTCCAGCTGCCGACGATCCTCGTACACGTACTCCATGAACTCCTTCAAAGAAAACAAAATCTTCTTCCTGGTGGCGGGCGGGCGTCCTTCTGCCAAGGCTCGAAGCTGCCTGCAGTAAGGAGCCCGCCCCTTATAAAGGGGTAGCCCCACCCCTTTCCTTTGTAGCCCTTCGCGGGCTTTTCCCTTTTCTGCCACGGGCACCTCCCCTTCGTCCCAAGGAGGGGGAGGACAAGAGGAGGACACCACCCGGGTTATCGGGGTGCCTCCTCTATTTTGTTTGTGCTGTCGTCATCAATGTCATTGCCACTGTCATCCCCCTGACCAAGAAAACCCACTGATGACTATAACAGACCCCCCCACCTTAATAGATCCCCCCACCCTAACGGATCCTACCGAGTCCTAACATGTTCAGGGCTATGTATAGTGTAGATTCCTAGCAACACTTGCTGGCAAGACTGCCTACAAGGAAGATTTTCTATTCACTGAAAGCAGTGCCTGGCTGGAGCTGGCAGAAGCCGGCTTCACACCAGACTTACTCCGGAGTCACTTTTTTCTATGTGGTTTGCCAGGCTGGTAAAGCCAGGTTTTCTATTCACTGAAAGAAGTGCCTGGCTGGAGCTAG
The DNA here is from genome assembly GCF_040938575.1 of Ambystoma mexicanum. Lineage (NCBI taxonomy): Eukaryota > Metazoa > Chordata > Amphibia > Caudata > Ambystomatidae > Ambystoma > Ambystoma mexicanum. The sequence goes on along the minus strand of NC_090938.1, from coordinate 789,602,945 downwards.
CAGAAGCTGGCTTCACACCAGACTTACTCCGGAGTCACTTCTTTCTATGTGGTTTGTCAGGCTGGTAAAGCCAGGTTTTCTATTCACTGAAAGCAGTGCCTGGATGGAGCTGGCAGAAGCCGGCTTCACACCAGACTTACTCCGGAGTCACTTCTTTCTATGTGGTTTGCCAGGCTGGTAAAGCCAGGTTTTCTATTCACTGAAAGCAGTGCCTGGCTGGAGCTAGCAGAAGCCGGCTTCACACCAGACTTACTCCGGAGTCACTTCTTTCTATGTGGTTTGCCAGGCTGGTAAAGCCAGGTTTTCTATTCACTGAAAGAAGTGCCTGGCTGGAGCTGGCAGAAGCCGGCTTCACACCAGACTTACTCCGGAGTCACTTCTTTCTATGTGGTTTGCCAGGCTGGTAAAGCCAGGTTTTCTATTCACTGAAAGCAGTGCCTGGATGGAGCTGGCAGAAGCCGGCTTCACACCACACTTACCCCGGAGTCACTTCTTTCTATGTGGTTTGCCAGGCTGATAAAGCCAGATTTTCTATTCAGTGAAAGCAGTGCCTGGATGGAGCTAGCAGAAGCCGGCTTCACACCAGACTTACTCCGGAGTCACTTCTTTCTATGTGGTTTGCCAGGCTGGTAAAGCCAGGTTTTCTATTCACTGAAAGCAGTGCCTGGATGGAGCTAGCAGAAGCCGGCTTCACACCATACTTACTCCGGAGTCACTTCTTTCTATGTGGTTTGCCAGGCTGGTAAAGCCAGGTTTTCTATTCACTGAAAGCAGTGCCTGGATGGAGCTGGCAGAAGCCGGCTTCACACCAGACTTACTCCGGAGTCACTTCTTTCTATGTGGTTTGCCAGGCTGGTAAAGCCAGGTTTTCTATTCACTGAAAGCAGTGCCTGGATGGAGCTGGCAGAAGCCGGCTTCACACCAGACTTACTCCGGAGTCACTTCTTTCTATGTGGTTTGCCAGGCTGGTAAAGCCGGTTTTCTATTCACTGAAAGCAGTGCCTGGCTGGAGCTAGCAGAAGCCGGCTTCACACCAGACTTACTCCGGAGTCACTTCTTTCTATGTGGTTTGCCAGGCTGGTAAAGCCAGGTTTTCTATTCACTGAAAGCAGTGCCTGGATGGAGCTAGCAGAAGCCGGCTTCACACCAGATTTACTCCGGAGTCACTTCTTTCTATGTGGTTTGCCAGCCTGGTAAAGCCAGGTTTTCTATTCACTGAAAGCAGTGCCTGGCTGGAGCTAGCAGAAGCCGGCTTCACACCAGACTTACTCCGGAGTCACTTCTTTCTATGTGGTTTGCCAGGCTGGTAAAGCCAGGTTTTCTATTCACTGAAAGCAGTGCCTGGATGGAGCTAGCAGAAGCCGGCTTCACACCAGACTTACTGCGGAGTCACTTCTTTCTATGTGGTTTGCCAGGCTGGTAAAGCCAGGTTTTCTACTGTCGCTAGATATTATGCCACACAAGCAAGGCAGGGACCGTTATCCCCTGCAATGAAAGTGGCGCACAATAAAACGTGTTTTATTATTACACAGAATTCTTTTTGAGGAGGCCTGCAACCCGTCTCACACCCAACCTCCACCAGCACCCCTTTTCCCAATAGACTAGGAACCAGGCCGGTGTGTTGTCAATGGATAATTTATTCATTGATTGTTTTAATAACCAATAAGAACAAAGATATGACAGCAGCCACTAATGTTGTGGCAACACAAATGCACACACTTCTATCACATAACCTGACTAAGAGAATCTGTAATGCCACACCAATTTTGTGTTGTGAAAAGCAATGCCAAATACTTGCACTCAAATGATTGCAGGAAGGTTAAGCACCCCCCCCCCAGTGACAATGGAAAAATGTGTTTTCAATAATTTTATACTTCTGCTATGAACAGCACATACGGGTACTTTGGGCTGCTTACGTTAGAGAACAAATAGGGCTTCAAAACAGACTAACTAGCACACATAGGAAATCCGATTTTAACACAGGCAGCACATAAGAAAGAAATATATATTTATTTTTGAAAAGGGAATATAATTCAAATCCATCAACAGGGTATGATAGAGGAAGAAGAATAGAGTAGAAAAACGATATTTCAAAGGTGAAAAGAAAATTTTGAAAAAACGAAAATGCAAATCACACTAAATTTAGCTGGATCTGGAAATGGCATACAAGCTCAAAACTATGAAAAACTAAGGTATGGCAATGCCAAATCCGAGCTCAGAGCTTGATAGAGGAAGGCGCTTTTTAAAGGATGAACTATGGTTTTCAGTGAAATTGACAAGGGCAACTTGTAGGTATGCTTTGGACAAAGGAATTCTCACAGTGGGAATAACAGCTTGGGTTTAATATGACAGATGCACACAGGGATTCGTTTTTTAAACACACAATTTAACACCTGGAAGAATTTTTTTTTTTTAGCTCTTACTAAAATGACTTTTGGGGAATATTTTATACATATAATGACTCACAAAACACAGAAACAGGGAAAGGTAGTTTCGAATGCCACCTTGCCCTACTCCGTGAAGTAATGTGGGAATTCATTGATTTAATAAGCAAAATGCTAGGAATCTACACAGAGACTGGGAATTCTTAAATGGGAAATGGCAAAAATACAAGGACATACCACGGATTCTTTCACAGGAAAATAACTTAACTATGCAAGCAAACAAAGGACTTTTCAGGGGAGAAAGGACTACAATCAACAGGTAAACAAGGAATGATTTTGTTCCATAGGAAAAATTACTTAAATGCACAGATGAACACAGGAGTTATCAATGGCAGAGTTGCCACCATGCACAGGCAAATAAAATACTTTTCAATCGAAAACAGACTAAATTTCACAAACGGATAGCATAGAGGTTTTTTTCTTATGGGGACACTCAAGGGTAGTGCTTAAATAGATAGGACTTTTTAAATCTGTGGCTGGGGAGGTCTATACTTACAGGAGAAAAGGACTTTATGGTCATCAAGGGGCACCAGGGCTTCGCTGCAGGGACCATCAAAGGGGTCACGCAAGGCCTCTCCCTGTCCTCCCAATCAGCTACTCCAGCTCCCTGCTTCACTCCAAGACTAGGCCCAATGTTCTGCAAGGATAGCTTCAGATTTTCAGTCAGCTGCACACCTCAGATTTTGTAGAGAGAATCCTCAGTTAAGGGGGAGTAACCTATTTATAAGCCAAATGACATCGAAGATGTGTCATTTTGCTCACACAACTGACACGGTAGTGGTTAAAGGTTCCCTCCCACTCTGCAAGCTGGTAGGTCCAGTGAAATGGAGTAGTGATTTTACCAGCCAGGGGCGGATATCCGATCAATCATATGACAAAACAGGTGGTTGGATCTGGCTTCTGTACATGGAAATCTCACATTTTAATAAATACCCTTTCTCATCAGATTATGCAATATATATCAGCATATTCAGACACTACATTTGCGTGTGCATCAAATGATCTGACCTAGCAGTTTTTATGTTATTCTATGGCAAGGTCACTGTTTTTCCTAGTTCATGTGCAAACGATATTACTGGAAAATCTGGCATTCGCTGAGCGGAACACCTATCACCTGTTACACCTTTTCTCCAATTTTTATGATTGTCATCTTTATGCAGAGATCCCAATAAAAATAATTCTTATAACTTTTGTTATGGTGGTATCACCAAAATCCTTTTCAGTTGACCAGATCCAGCTTGCGGACAGCTTTCCAGAAATCCGCACATGAATATTCTGGGATGGATATTGTGGATATTACATGATGAAAAGCATATCTCCCAATTCTGTGCAATGGGACATCAACCCCCGCCATAAACCTGCCCCACCTTCTGCCATGCGGGGCTGTGATGTCACGAGAGATGCTGTACCAGCTTCAAAGGGTTAATTGCCAGCTATGCCAGATTTATATGATGGCCTTAAGTGCTTTGGGTCACAAAACATGGAGAGCAGAGAATTCCTCAACCCATCTCCTTGGCAACGGGCTTGGACACAGCCAGTATCACACCTCAGGAGCCCACAGCAGAAATGAAACTGATGCTCCAGCCTTTACCCCACTGCAAGCATTTTCTTAAATCAACTATTAGAATGGCACAATTTCAATATGTAAAAACCCTCACACAGTGGTTGGCTGTAATCACTGATTATAGACAGGCAACATAATGGGCCTCATTACGAATGTGGCGGTAATGCAACAACGGTGCCGCCAGTGCAACCGGCGCCATTGTTTCCATACCGCCACATTACGAGTTCTGCTTGTGGGTGCCGCTCTGCACGCCTGGTCAGACCAGGCATGCAGAGTGGAACTTGCGAGCAGAACTCGTGATTGCACCGGCACCGTTATAAACGGTGCTGGTGCAACCATGCTCCTCACCCCCATTCTGCCCTATGGGACAGAATGGGGATCGAGAGCCCAGCCCACACCAGCACCCACGAATGGGCAATTACTGGCCGATTCAAGTCGTAATGGGTCGGTAATGACCCATTCGTGGGTGCCGGTAGCAAGTTTGGTGGTAGCCGTACCCTTATTAAGGGCACGGCTAATGCCAAACTCATAATGAGGCCCATCTTGCAAGACTTTAGCTGAACATGTGGAAGCTCCAAGTGTTAATGTTTAAAAGCACAATTACAATTTTACAGAAGAAAGTTCCAGATGTGACCCTTCATTCTGTTGAAGTTTCACATTACTCCACGTGGATTCTGTGAATTATTATGGGCTTCATTATAAATATGGCAGTAAGGCAACAACGGCGCCGGTATTGCTACCGGCACCGTTGCTACCGTCCTGCCATACTACGAGTTCTGCTCGCGGGTGCCCTTGCAGTCAGCAGGTTTGACTTGGTGGCCGTACCGGCACCCGCGAGCAGAACATGTTGGTAGCACTGGTACCGTTATTAATGGTACCGGTGCTACCACCCTCCCCATTCCCATTTGGGCCCTATAGGGCTCAATGGGAATGGGGATGTACTGGCCCGGCACCCACAAAAGGGCAATTACCGGGTCCAGCTGGGCCAGAATATCCTGGTAATTGCCCATTTGCGGTTGCCGGACGCGGATGCGAGTTTGGAAGTAGCCTTGCCAGTTTTACCGGCAAGGCTACCTCCAACCTCGTAATGAGGCCCTATGTCTTTTCATGACGGGCTCATGATGAACAAATGCACAGTTCCTTCATTGCATATCTTGTACAAATTTTGATAAGCATGTCTTTAATACAAAGGGAGGGACTTTGAAGGCATTGATTTTGGTCATAGTGAAAAAACTCAATTCTGCAATGCAAGTTTGAACACAAAACGCTGGATGCCGCTGTTTTTGCCAACATGGTCTCAACCTTTCCGAATCTTTTTCAAAAGTATCATGAGGTATTCCCCTCATGTGTAGCAAGAAACATTTTCAGGCGTCACCAGGTTTAGATGCCTAAATTTGCTCTTTTGTGTTTGGGCAAGGGCCTCATTTTTCACATACTCATGCACAGGCCTTTTGCTGAGGGGCATGTCCCCCCCCCACTGACTCTGGCCTGTAGTTATGGCATTTTAGGGCTATTTCATCCCACAAGTCCCCCCTCCTAGCTCTGAAGTAACTTTATGTAGAGAGAAGAACTAGGAGAGAGTTGTGTGTTATTCCGTGTTGACTTGGGGTTTCCCCACGGGTCTCCTTTAGAACGCGCCTGCTCCTGGGTACATTCCAGGACTCTCTTTCGGAGTGCGTGTGCTCTATTCCTGGTCCTGATGGAGTGGTGCAATGGTTCACACTCACCCTCTTCGGATTTTGATTTTTCTATTGGGTTGGGGTTTCTCCCCGTCCAGTGGCTCCCCTCTGGACTGTAGAGGCAATGAGTTAATTGATCTGCCAAAAAGAACAGAGAGATTAAGTATTTTACACAATAGGATGTGAAAATAAATAACAAAACAGCAGGAGATATTCATATAAATTACACATAGCAAGCATACATATTCTTTATATAGACCTTACAAATAAGCATTTTGGGTTCTACAGACTTATCGCAAATACATATTCCAAAAGAAGAAGAGTTGTTATACTCCCTGTTAAGGTATGATTTTCTTCATCCAGGTTCCAATTCCTTTCCTTTACTGCTCTGAGGATTCCTGTGCTCTACCATCACTGGGTTCTTAAATCAGTCGCACGTTGTGCCTAGGATGGCAGCACTTCAACTGATTGATGTGCACCCATTTCTCTTCCGTTTGTTCTCCTTTAGAAATGCGGATCTTATAGGTGACAGGTGAGATTTTGATTAAAATTTCAAAGGGGCCGCACCAGGAGGGAAAGAATTTACGCTCCTTGGTCTGGTTCCTCTGAAAGTTGTACATGTAGACCCTGTCTCCTACTTGATATTCTTTTTTAGTGGTCTTTAAATCGTAGTGGGTGTTCATCCCTTCTGCCGATTTTTCCAGATTCCCATGAGCATACCCAAAAGCATGCTGAACGTTTTTTTCTCAGATTCTCAATATATTCATGTGTCGTGGATGCGTTGATCTGGGTCTGCTCTTGTGTTCTTTAGAGCAGATGCTCGGTTAACACAATTTTTTGTCCAGTCATTAGCTCGAATGGAGACATTTTTGTCACAGAAGATGGTGTAGACCTGATGGCCATCAGGACAAGCAGTAGTCAGATGTCCCAACTAGGCCCATAGTCCACCACAAACTTCTTTAGGATGCTCACAATCATTTTGTTGTACTTCTTAACTCCCCCACTAGAGGCTAGGCGGAAGGCAATATGGAGTTTTCTCTTTACCCCAAGTATCTCCCACATCGGTCCGACTCAAACCTTTGAGGAAGGCCGAAATGCAATAAGATGTGGTTGGTCATCAGGACAGCAGCTGTTTCTGCCTTGCAATTTAGGGGCAGAAGATATTCCACCCACTTGGTAAACAAGCATGTGACCGTTAACATGTACTTGTTTCCTCTAGAGGAGCGAATCACAGGCCCAATGAAATCTACTTGTAAATCTGAGCAAGCCAGTGTCATCCCCCATTTCTGGAGGGGAGCTTGGTGTGAAGAGGGAAAATCCAAGTGTCCCTTCCCTCTTGATGGGGCCCCTAACCGGAAGAAGCACTCCCGACAGAACAACTATTGACTATCCGAGATTGCACCCGGTTCCACCGCTCCCAACGTAAGCTCAACATCATGACAGACCACCAGCCATCCACTCGCTCAATCCCACGATGGCAAGAGCCTTAGCCAACGACAACCAAGAACGAGCTGGAGACGACTATATTGAACAACTCGATTGATGTCCCCGCAAGCCATGCTGCAAGTCGTTAGAGACTCCATGATGGCATAGCCGCGTTAGACAGGAAGCACACGTGCAGTAGGCACAATCTGGAAACTCACACACCAATCCACATGAAGAACATATGCGTACAGTTCTATGAGCTAGAGGACAGTGACACACATCCTCTCTGCATGTTTGTTATTAATTCACATAGGCCCGCTATCGCACCACAGAAACGCAAGATGCCAGAAGAGCTTGTGTATATTCTTGCAGATGCTACTCGCTATTTACTCTATGGATGGACAGCAGCACTCAAGGGACCTGACCGCTCATTGCATGCTTTTAACCCTTGAACAATCATATTGGACGAATAACTAGAACTTAGGTATGCCTCAAATCAATCCAGCACACTAAACTCCTTTTACAGAGATCTCGATGCTGCAAGCTGCTGAGAGAGCAGAATCGCCCTGGCAGGGACTGCCACCGCCAAGGCCACAATGTTACAAGTGACATTCCTCAATCATGGTACCACGATGAGCCCAGCTACAGGGCAGGATACCTCAAGCTAAAATACAAATCAAATCGAAGTAATTCGACTTCCCTAGCAGTCTTCTCACATGTGATCTGGCCGACCAGACATGATGCCAAGACCTGGAAGCTGGGAAGATGCAGCCATCTCACGTCTGAGACTGAACCTTGCTACATAATCGCAACAATTCACCTACAATATGCGCTGGGACTGGACTGCTCTCATGGCATTAGCAAAAACCTCATTGTTACACACTGCCACATAGTCACATCTTGTTGATACACATTATACGAGAGCAGGTGTCTCGCGGGCTGGGAACAACGATGGTCCCAGGCTTGGGGGCCCGCAGCCTGACCAATCAGGACACTGGGGGATAGGGGCTGACAGCCGGGATCTCCAGCCAATCATCAAGGGTTCTGATGTAACATTTCTCAGGTAGCCATTTTTAGGGATGAACCAAGTACACCACCTGACATCGTGACCGCCATTAACCAAACACCCTATATGTCTCCATACTGGACCTACCACTCTGGGAGCCAATCCAGAGTGGCATTAAGTTTGAAGAAGGATTTTGGCAAGTGATGACGATTGTGACGTCATGAGTGTACAAAAAGATCCTGCAAGCCTGAAATTGTTGAGATGTACTTGAATGGAACTCAATGCCTTGTATGTTGTCCCTGCTCGTTTGACATAATAAAACAGTAGTTATCCTTTGCTCCTTGTGTGCACGTCGACTTCTTTGGGACATTGGAAGGAGTTAGGGCCTTACGTGAGCTGGAGGTCTGCGGACCTTAGGTATGGCTCTGCTGACCCCAGAATTCACCCTAACAAGTTTGGAGGCACCGCTGAGATGCGCTCCTGAGACCCCAGCAAGATTGCTTGCGATGCCAGCTCGGCAAGGTGCAGCCCCCTCTGCCCTCAAACCTCGGAGGACTGCAGGACCCTCACTTAATTGTGACACCACCAGACAGCGCAACCAGAGGTTGGCCGTCGGGAGCCGACTTCAAAAATGTATCCCGCTCGCGGTTGGCGAGGCAAGCCAAGTGGGAGGGGAGCCAGCAGCCGAGCGGCGCCTGCTGACGTGCACCTAAAGTGTGATCCGCACAATGAGCAACAACATATTGTGTGGGTTGGGGGAGGATGTGTACGTAGGTCAGAGGGTGGTATCACATTATCATAATGTTCGGAAACAAGGTGGTGATTGGCATGTGTATAAGTAAAGGGAACAGGGCCAAGGTAGTCCCTTCTTGTGCAGGCTCACATCTTGGGAGCGGGACGGTGGGTCCCCAGGGAGCAGAAAGGTTGTTGTGCCGACAGGTCTGGACAGTGAACACATGTGTGGGGGAGAGCATGGCTTTCCTATGAATCGACGTTGTAGTTTGGTGAATAGATGATTTTCATATTAATTGAGTATTTTAGCTCGGTCAATAGATGGTTTTCCGATTAATTGGGTGGTTTTGCTCAGTCAATAGATGTTGGATTCCCATATAAGTTAGCTGTGACTATCTTAAAATTGCAGAAAGTAGGTGACTGGTTAAGTTTCTGGTATAGGAAGCGTATCACACGCCAGGCGACGCGACGGTGTAGCACACCTATAAAAAGGAGAAGAGCTGGTTGATGAGGTATACTCCACTCCGGGGGAGGTGGGAAGACAGCTGTGGGGATTGTGGATTTTGTATGTGGAATTAAAAGGGTGGGCGTATGTGTATGATACATGCACGTACTGTTAGCTTGAAGTTTTAGCTTGGTGATGTCACCCATAGGCGATTGCATAGGACATTGTGCGATCAGCAGGTGCAGAGCTTGCGACTCGGTGCTCAAATTACAGAACAGGTTGATTCACAGCCGCGCACGGACGGCTCCGGCACGTGGTCAAGGGGCACGCTGACCGGCGCAAGCCCAGTAAAGGCGGGACAGTGCTAGAGTACGCCACACTAGTGTACGGTTGCAGGGGGCCAGACATATTGAAGGGACTTGCCGGGAGGTGGCAACGCCCATGAAAGTGGATTATAGTGCATAAGGCATACAGCCGCAGGGGGCCATAGACTTTGGGGGAGTGTGCTGGACAGCAACAACTCCTTAAAAAGCAGGGCGGTACGAGAGTGCGCCTCGTGAGAGGTGTGGCTGTTAAAAGCTGCAAGTAACGCTAATTGGACGTTGAACTGCATAACAAAACAACATTTTTTCACCCCTGTCCTAACACCGGAAAGTCAAAATCCTCAATTTGAGGTCAGGTAAAACCTACAAGTGAAAAACAATGATGTACCACAATCCCCTACGACGTGGGGTGCATCAAAAGCATAGGGGGAGTAAAAATAAAACTGAAGAAAGGAGCAATTTTGCCCAGAGTTAGACAATATCCACTGTCGAAAGAAGCAGATGAGGGCATTTATGAGACAATAAGCGCCCTCATTGAATGAGGTATTCCGGTACCATCAGAGTCACCTTGCAACACTGCTGTGTACCCTGTCCGCAGGGCAAATGGAGGTTGATGGTGTTTCATACAAGATTTGAGACCCCTAAACAACGTTGTGGAAGCAGAATATCCCATAGCAGCTAACCCAGCTACACGGTTCACTGTGATTGACCTCTAAAATGCCTTTTTCTCGATACCACTTCACTCTGATTCCCAAGACTTAAAGAGTTTCATGTATCGCAATACAAAATGGAAGCACAGAAGACTACCCCAAGGATACTGCGTGTCTCCAACAATTTTCAACAGAGTGATCCAGATGGACCTAGGTAATATAGAGACAGAGAGTATGATTTTACAATATGTGGATGACATCCTCATCTGCAATACAACAGAAGATGAGTGCAGGAAGGACTCGGTCAAAATGCTTACTGTTTTAGCAGAAAAAGGATACAAGGTAGACAAGGCAAAATTGCAATATTGACAGGAAGAGGTTCTATAAACAGGGCAAATGATATCTCAAAAAGGCAGACATAGAGCCCCACAGAGAGCACAGACAATACTAAACACAGCACAACCACAGACAGTACAAGAATAACAACAGTTCCTCGGTCTATGCAACTATTCCAGGGCATGGGTGTTTGACTACAGTACATACACAGGTCCTTTATTCACAGCCCTCATGGAAGCACAAAGGGGACAGAAAACGCTGAAATGGACACAGGAAATGACAGATGTATTTAATGAATTAAAAGAGGCAATATCAACAGCACTGGTCCTGGGTACCCCTTATTATAAGAAGTAGTTTTTTTTAATATTCTTATACTTTGATGGGGTGGTAATGAAAGAGGTACTAACACACAAGACAAGCATGGGCCACAAACCAATTGCATATTACAGTGGCCAGTTAGACCCAGTAATGACAGGACATTTTCTGTGCGAACAACACTTGGCTGCTGCAGCTTTTGCTGTAGAAAAAGCATCATCAATAACAATGGGATGTTCCACAACACTTTATGTGGAGCACGCCCTTTTTGTGATTTTACACAAGCCAAAAAGCACCCTGACTACACGAAGAGCAGCAGGCTATGAAATAATCCTTTCCAGACCAGAGCTAAAAATAGTGAGGTGGAAAAAAAGTTAACCCAGCACAATTCCTGGCAGAACAAGTAGGGGAGGGAGAATATGCCCATGATTGTACACAAGCTGTTGAACTGTACTCAGAAACACGTGCAGTAGAGGAAGATGCACTTGAGGGGGGAGATGTACTATATATTGACGGGTCATCAACAATTGACCACGGTGATTGGGTGTGAAGAATAGGGGCAGCGGTTGTAAGATTAAGAGAGGACTGGACAAGCGAGGCCATAAGATGTGTTAGGTTACCTCGCCAGTATTCAGCACAAGCAGCAAAATGAGTACCACTGATAATAGCCCTTAGAGAGAGGGAAGGAAAACGGGTCACTATCTATTCAGATAGTGCCTGTGTAACGTCAACAGTGCACTCCAGTCTAGCAAGATGGTTAAGAAGAGGGTTCAGGCGGGCAGATGGCACACCAGTACAGCACTCACTCCCCCTAGGGTAACTAATTGAGGTTGTAACGTACCCAACAAAACTTGCATTGGTGAAGTGCCAAGCACACAATAATGGGGAGAACCCAATATCAAAAGGAAATGAAGCAGCAGACTTTTATGCAAAGCACACATCATATTTTGGGGAGTTATGGGACCTACAAGAAAAACAAAAAGAGAGGGGAGGGGCAAGACAGATGCTAATGAAGGAAGGTTACAATCATCTACCAGAAACTCAAATTATGGAATTACAGGCAGCCGCATCAATGACAGAAAAAGAACTCTGGGTGAAAAGAGGGTGCTCAATGTCCCCTACAGATGACCTGTGGAGACAAAATAACACCGGAAAAGTAGTGATGCCTCTTGCATTATTACAAACAGCATTAACACAACTATGCCATCCTGCACATACTGGGAAGGAAGTGATAGCAGCACGGATCGGAGAATTATGGTTCTGCCCTGAATTAAATGCCCCCGTAGCGTACCTCTTCAGTAATTGCCTCACCTGCCAGCAAATCACGGCTGGCCATACACATAAGGTGATCAAAGGAATAATACGACCGGGGGTCCCTTCCTGCACCTCCACATCGACTATGTCAATATGATAAACGTATGCCAAGGCTACCGTTACATGATTGTGGTAGTTTGCCCTTTTTCGAGGTAGATAGAAGCAGGCCCGTGCTCCCATGCTGATGCATTAAGGGCGGCAATATTCTTGGTTAGAGAAGTGTTCCCAAGTTGGGGCGTCTGTGAAGTTCTAAGGTCAGACAACGGCCCCCACTTCGCCATCAAACTATTCCAACACATCACCACGTTGCTGGGGATAAAGCACAAGTTTACGTGTGCATATCACCCACAGGCCAACGGTGTCTGTGAACGCCACAATGGGCTTATAAAGGGAAGAAATGCAAAAACACAACAGTCAACCAAAAAGAATTGGCTATATTGCCACCCTCTGGCACTATTTGAGCTACGGAACAAACCTGGATCGGACCACCATCTCACGCCCCATGAGGTGGTAACCGCTCGCCAAATGCACCTCCCACTAGCTCCACCCACAAGGGCTTTGTATGATTGTGATAGGGTAGCTGAAGTATTGGGGAGGGAAATGCTTGACTATGTCACTTTATTGGTTACTAGTGCCTTATTTATTTCTCAACAGATCCAATGGACACAGGGGAGGTCAGAGAACGATCAACAAGAAGCCAACGACACTCAAGGACAAGAAACTGATTCAACGATCAAAGAAGGAGACCACGTTCTCCTACGTAATTTTAGCCGGAAGTGGAACTCGCCCAGATTTACGGACCCTCACGTAGTGGAGAAAGTCGCAGATAGGGCAGTCAAGTTACAAGACAAAACTGTTTGGTCGCACTTACATGACATCAAGCTCTACAAAGCATTGACCTCGCCCCACCTTAGCATCGACAGGGCCAACGCATCAGCAACAGATAAATTAGACAACCGCAGCGTCGCGCTATCATTACCTACCAGTTTAGATACTTCCAAGGACACGAGCGAAAAAGAGCACACCGGTCACTCCATAATCAGGTGCTCACAGACATCTGATATCCCCACAGCAATGTTAATGGAGATTTAGAATAAACTGGACGCTACTATCAAGATACGTAGAATTATAATGCAAATGCTGGTTGTACAAATAAAGAACACTACAATATAGATAGGGCTATTCATCATGCACTCACCCATTAGGAATACACTGGGCCTCATTACAGGGTAGGCGGTAGGGGATTACCGGCACCGGTAAGGGCACCGGTGCCGGTAATCCCCTACCGCCCTACTACAAGGTCCCTCAGCGGGTCCCGTCCTTAACGTGTGGTCTGCCCAGGCGTTATGGACGGTTCCCGCTGAGGGACCACAGAGCTAATAACGGTACCGCAAATTGCGGTACCGTTATTAGCTCCATCCCCATTCCCATTGAGCCCTATGAGGCCTCAAATGGGAATGGAGAATGGTTCCCGGAATGGGGACTTACCGGTCCCGCAAAGGTCGGAATAGACCGGTAAGTCCCTATTCCGGGAACCCGGACTCCGACGGCCGTAGGGGGTAGCCATGGCGCTAATAGAGCCATGGCTACCGCCTACCGTGTAATGAGGCCCACTGTGTTACACTGGGCCTCATTACGAATGTGCCGGAAAGGCAACAACGGCCCCGGTACTGCTACCGGCGCCGTTGTTACCTCTCCACCACATTATGAGTTCTGCTTGCCAGTGCCCGACTGCACGCGTGGTCTGACCAGGTGTGCAGACCGGCACCTACGAGCAACTCTTGATTGCACCGGCACCGTTATTAATGGTACTGGTACAACCATTTGTACCCCTGCCCTTTGGGGCAGAATGGGGATCGGGAAGCCGGCCATACCGGCACCAGCGAATGGGCAATTACCAGCCCATTCATCTCGTAACGGGCCGGTAATGGCCCATTCACGGATGCCGGGCCGGTAGCGAGTTTGGCGGTAGCCGTGCCCTTAATAAGGGCCTGGCTACCGCCAAACTTATAATGAGGCCCACTGCCTTTGCAGGCTCTCTTTTCCTTTTTGTCTTGCACATGCAGGGATCTGCGTCTGACAAATGTATGTGAATAAATGTTGAAGATAGATTGAAAAATTAATTTGATTTAGATGTTGCCTCCCATTGAACATCCTGAAGCACTCTCCCACCAGTATATTCATGCCCTGCGAAGACCCACCCATTCCAGACCAAGACCACCATACGTGTATTAGAACGCGTTCTTTGAGTATATAGCACAATCAGACTCACGACTCCACCACACCCTACCCATAGTTAGAAATAGAGCAATAAGGAGGATCTGGGAGGAACTCTTTTCTTGGGCATTAAATGCCTACTTAGTTCATCAGGCTTAAAAATACTTACAAATACTAATACATTAACGCTGGTTTATTGCGATTTTCAGGCGGGCAACTATATTATCTCAACGACAACCGGACTACAGTAAGTGCTAATAATGCTGATATTAATAAAGATTGTAATAAAATTAAAGTGGGTAATTTTGTCTAACGGATTGGTAGCTGCCATTGTTTGGCAAACATACACAGCTTTGCATGAATCTGCAACACCCTATACCAACATTTCTCCCACTCAAGCTCCAAGGAGCACTGTGTCAGGTGGTACGACAATCACAAACGAGACGGTAAGGAGAGCTAAGCGTAGCATTGGTAATGATGTTAATGGCCTTGACACATAAATCACAAACAACATGTGATACAAGCACATGTCAAAAATTGGTAAAGGCACAACACGGGACAGCTGCTATGTCTGCTCATTGATCCTGTATGCCATGAGAGCTTCCAGAACCTTTGTAGCCACAGAAGTACCAGCAACAACCGCACAATGCCTCCTATACCTTGCGTTGCTTCAAACACGGAGGTGATTCCAAGGGAAAACAGCAACCCTCCGGTGGAGATCAAAAGCAACATACCCGTACGAGGATAACTTCATAAATACATTACCTATTACTACTGGCAGCACACACAAGCACTCCGGTACATAACTGACGGGCCAGAAAAAGGAGAAACAAAGGAGGTGACGTTATATTATCTTCCATGCAAATTGAGAGCCAGAGAAACAGGCGGAGAACCTGGTTGCTGGGAACGCCCCCAGATGTTGGTGTTCGGGAAGGTATACACTAAGGAAGGATGGGTGGATGGTGTGGTGGGAAGCAAGCTATTAACATTTACAAAAGCTGCAGTGAACAAGGTCCAGGAAGAAAACGATAAGTGCCTCAAAGAATGGGCTAATAGTGCAGGTTTGCAGACATGGCTGGATAAAGAAGATGGCCTGCTGGCAATAATTCCTCTTACAACACCAACACTATGTTACCAACACAATGCGAATATCGAAGTTGGGACAAACGAGGGATGCAGGAGAATAGAGAAGATAGGAGACATGGGATCAGGCACGGCGGTACTGATGGACCAATATTGGCCATGTGGGAAAAAAGCATATGACAAACTACCACCTAACTGGGGAGGGATCTGCTCCCTGGCACATGTTAATGTGTCGTCGCTAGTAGTACCTCAAAAAAATGTCAAGATGGACGACTTCCCGAAAATGGATGAAGATAATAAGCGAAGGAAGCAATCGCTATCACCTACCAAATTACCATCTGGCAATAATATCACAAAAGAGACAGACTTACGAAGAGTGAAGCGGCAGGGAAACTACCTATGGGGCAAATCAGAAGCTGCACTGGACGAAGTACCAGCGTCACATAGGCTGTTCAGCAGGGCTTCCATGTTTTTCTCAGCAATAATACACCCAGGGTTCCAGACATACGCAAATGCAAAGTGGCTCCAGATTACGTGGTGGGAGCTAATGATGACGATAAACTCAACAGTCAATGGATTTAATGCAATAAAAGCAGAGGTCGAAGTGGGCGGGAGCGGTCGGGAGCGGTCCTCCCATACTTTTTATTTTTAAGTCTCACAGTTCCTATACTTTTTTTTAAAAAAAGAAACCGTTCCGGCATGGTTTAGTTTTAAAATAAAAGTGCAGGAAGAAGTTGAAGCGTGCACTTCAGTGCACTGCACTGCACATTCCCATAAACAGCAGGTGTGTTTGTTTGGGGGTTTGGATTGTGTGTGGGAGGAGGCGCAGGGATATGGTTTGTGGGGAGCGGGGCAGACCAGCAGAGAACATAGCTCCACTACTTCTTTTCGTACACTTCGACCACTGAATAAAAGAGGAGCTCCTAGCTATGTGACTAGTGGCCCTACAGAACAGGTACCTGCTGGACCTGCTCACAGCCATGGAGGGAGGAATATGTGCAAAAATACGGAGCTCCTGCTGCAAGTTCACACCAGCAAACAACGAAGATAACGGAACGTTATCAGAAGCAGTATCGCAATTGGCAAAAATAAACGCTAAAATGGAAGAACCACCAAAGGGCACAAAGAAGGTCAGAAGCTGGTTCTCATATCTCTGGTCATGGATGTCATCCTGTCTAGTTTATGGCTTAAAAATACCAGCAGGGGGCCTGATCCTGAGATTGGCTTCTCTACTTGGGATAAAAGTGTGCATGGCAAAATTAAAGACAACTGCAGAAGAAATGATCCTGCCTGCAGAAGACGAGCAACCAAGAGACATAATACATATGGAACAAGAGAGGCTAAGACAACAGCTAATGGAATCAGATATGTACCCGCCATCAATGAAATTATAAAATCCAAGGAATCCCAAGATTTATGTCGGAAAATGGGTTTACTGCAAGCATGGAGGAGGATCTGTATATATGTACTGGTCATTTGAAGTGCATGTGTACCACTACGGACATCTAGCGGGAATTACAAAGGTATGGTGCCTGTGGGATTGCAAGAGAAGTGATAATTTTGTGGTCGACAAGTCGACCAGAAGGGGGACTGAAAAGGGAAAATCCGAGTGTCCCTTCCCTCTTGATGGGGCCCCTAACCGGAAGAAGCACTCCTTACAGAACAACTATCGACTATCCAAGATTGCACCCGGTCCCACCGCTCCCAACGTAAGCTCACATGACGACAGACATCCAGCCATCCATCCACTCAATCCCGCGATGGCAAAAGCCTTAGCCAACGACAACCAAGACCGAGCTGGAGACGACTATATCAACCAACTCGATTGATGTCCCCGCAAGCCATGCTGCAAGTCGTTAGAGACTCCATGACGACATAGTCATGTTAGACAGGAAGCACACGTGCAGTAGGCACAATCGGGACACTCACACACCAATCCACACGAAGAACATACGCGTACAGTTCTATGAGCTAGAGGACAGTGACACGCATCCTGTTTGCACGTTTGTTATTTTTCATATCGGCCCGCTATCACACCGCAGAAACGCAAGATGCCATAAGAGCTTGTGTATATGCTCGCAGATGTTACTCACTATTTACTCTATGGATGGACAGGAGCACTCAAGGGACATGACCGCTCATTGCATGCTTTTAATCCTTGAACAATCATATTGGACAAATAACCAGAACTTAGGTAGGCCTCAGATCAATCTAGCACACTAAACTCCTTTTACAGAGATCTCGAAGCTGCAAGCTGCTGAGCGAGTAGAATCGCCCTGGCAGGGACTGCCACCGCCAAGGCCACAATGTTGCAAGTGACATTCCTCACTCACGGTGCCACGATGAGCCCAGCTACAGGGCAGGATACCTCAAGCTAAAATACAAATCAAATCGAAGTAATTCGACTTCCCTAGCAGTCTCCTCACACGTGATCCGGCCAACCTGACATGATGCCAAGACCTGGAAGCTGGGAAGATGCAGCCATCTCACGTCTGAGAATGAACCTTGCTACATAATCGCAACAATTCACCTACAATATGTGCTGGGACTGGACTGCTCTCATGGCATTAGCAAAGACCTCATTGTTACACACTGCCACATAGTCACATCTTGTTGATACACATTATACAAGAGCAGGTGTCTCGCGGGCTTGGAACAACGATGGTCCCAGCTTGGGGGCCCGCAGCCTGACCAATCAGGACACTGTGGGACAGGGGCTGGCGGCCGGATTCTCCAGCCAATCATCAGGGGTTCTAATGTAACATTTCTCAGGTAGCAATTTTTAGGGATGAACCAAGTACACCACCTGACATCGTGACCTACAATAACCAAACACCCTATATGTCTCCATACTGGATCTACCACTCTGGGAGCCAAAGCAGAGTGGCGTTAGGTTCGGGGAAGGATTTTGGCAAGTGATGACGATTGTTACGTCATGAGTGTACAAGAAGGGCCTGCAAGCCTGAAGTTGTTGAGATGTACTTGGATGGAATTCAATGACTCGTATGTTGTCCCTGCTCATTTGACATAATAAAACGGCAGTTATCCTTTACTCCTTGTGTGGACCTCGACTTCTTTGGGACATTTGGAAGGAGTTAGGACCTTCTGTGAGATGGAGGTCCGCGGACCTTAGATTTCACCCTAACAGGTGTGTGAGTGAACTTGGCTGGAAATGCGCACACACAAGACACCACTTCAAGTATTGGTCAAGGTCCTGCCCCATGTGTGGCCAGTATGCGACCTCTCGCTAGATTTCCAAAGTAGTATGAAACCCCCGATGACCGGCTGTGTCATGGGCGTGACTTAGCATCAGGCTTGGGAACTAGGTAGGTACCACCCACTCGTCATATCCAGAGATGGATCTCCGTACTAAAAAAACGTCTAGAATTTGGAACATTTTGGGAAACTTCATCAACACCCAGAGATCCTCTTTCCCGATGTAATCGGCTTCAGTCAGAGGAAAATTCACAGGGTCTTCAATGTGTTGACAACATTTCCCAATTATTGTATCCCCTTTTTGTGCCGTGAACAATTCAGTGTCTGGGGTCCCCTTACTCCACTGGGCAGTTGAGAGTTCCTTTTGGGCAAGTGTTTGGGACCTGGTGACAGCAGGGACCTGGATTTCCCCTAACTGGGACTCGATCTCAATGAGATCCCGATGGATGGCTTCGGTTTTGGCCAACTGGTCAGCCAGGTCATTTCCGGTTTTGTCTGGTCCCTCTATTCTAGAATGACCCTTGATCTTCTTCCAGTAGATGGTCATCTCATTAGAGGTGACCAGATCATCAATAAATTGGATTAGTTTGCCATGCTTGAGTGGTTTATGATTTGCACACAGCATGCCTCTGGTTTTCCAATTTATCAGGTGCTCCGGACATAATCTGAATCAGTGATTATGACCAGTTTGTGGAGTTGGAGTTGCACGGCAGTGAAGAATGCCTGATGAACCGTCATCAACTCTGTCACCTGACTATTTCAGGGACTGATCTGGCACCCGGCGGAGGGCTCCAGGGCATCATTCACCCAGGCATTCCCAACGCCAGCCACCAGTTCCTTTTCCCTGATGCTTTTAGGAGCACCCGTCCACATAAACTGTGGGCATCCCCTGTCACATTTCCTCCTCATAGACTTTGTGCGGGGAAGTCAGGTACGCCTCCATGTTGTCTTGTGTTTTTAGACTTTCGTCCTTGAGACAGTTTTCTCGAGCACAATCATGCAAGTCAGCCAAACCTCCCACGAGGGGACTCTTCTTGTTTTGGCCATATCTGACCTCCAAAGGAAAGCCTTGCCTGGACAGAATCCAGAAAGTAATTCTGGAACTACTCACATTCCCCACCCGGATTCTGTCACTTTGGAGATATTGCAAAGGCTGGTGAGGAGTCCTGACGATAATGTGCTCCCCCTGGATGAACGGGTGGTATTTTTTCAATGCCCACAATGTTGCCAGGAGTGCCTTCTCACAATCATTGAGTTTTTCCTCCACAGAGGATAAAGTCTTACTCGCATAGGAGATGACTTTATTGACCTTGTCATGCTTCTGGTATAGTACTGCTGTTAAGCACATATTTGAGAACCCCATCTCCAAGAAGAACTCCTTATTTTCACGGGGTAAGCTAGGCAAGGCGCTTGTGAGAGGCTTCTCTTCAGTTGTTTCACTGCCTCAGCTTATTCTGGACCCCAATCCCACTTGACCCCGGCCTTTTGTAAATGGACCAAGGGTCTTGTGACCTCTGCGTAGTCTTCTATGAACTTTCTACTGTAATTAGTCAGTCCAAGAAGGCTTCATAGTTCACGCAGAGTCGTGGGGTCTTTCAGTTTTAATAATGCTTCCACCTTTTTCGCTTGGGGACAGAGACCCTCAGGGGTGACTTCATGCCCTAAGAAGTTCATGCGGGTCTTACACCACTGCGCCTTCTGGAAGGACAATTTCACTCCGGCTTCTTTCAACTGGGTCAGAAGATAGCAGATTTCCGCTATGTGTTCCTCCATGGTTGAACATTTAATCAGGACATCATCCACATAGGCCAGGTTTCCCCTTTCACCCAAGTCGGGCATGGCCTTGTGCAGGAAGATGTTAAATTAATTGCCAGAGTTTTATACCCAGAGGGAGTTCAGGTGCACTTGTATTACTGCCGCCAGAAGGTAAAGGCCAGTTTGTACTGGTCTTCGGTACCCACAGGAACTGTCCAGTATACATTGGTCAGGTCAATGGCGGTATACACTTTTGACCCTTGGATCAGGGCCAATTCCTGGTCAATCCAGGGAAGAGGCCATTAGGACATTTGGACCCGTTTGTTCAAGTCCCTAAGGTCTGTGCATAGTCTCCATTGGCCATTATGCTTTAGTATCCCCAGTACCAGATTATTAAAGGCACTGTGGACTGGACAAATTATCCCACGGGACTCTGGGTTCTTTATGATTTCCGTGAGGGACTCCATAGATGCGAGAGGCAACTGATATTGCTTCACGAATACGCCATCCCAGGGTCTGTGGTTATTGAGGTAGAATGTATCTCGGTGCGACCGCAGTCGTACAAGTACACAGCAAAGATTTTTTGAAAATACAGAAATACCTGCTTCAACTTCTGCTTTTGCTCCTCGGTCTCACAGGCATCACCAAGGTTGATCCAGTCCTCAACCATCTGCCTGAAGCCTGGAAAGACCTTGGGTTTTGCCATCTCCACTGTATCCTCAGCTGCGTGGAGAGATCTCTGGTTATGGTGTTGACCTGGACAGGAAGTTTCAGATAGGAGAGGCAGTCACTGTTGATCTGAAAAACCACCTCATCCAGGGCAGGAAGAGTACACCAAGAAATTCCCCCCTTGCCATGTGAAAATCTTTTCTGGAGGTAAGTCATCATCACAGTCATAGCGGTCATTGAGGATCTGTCCCATGATTTTGTTCCCTAAGTCGATGAAGTCGATGGAGAAATGTTGGTCGTCAACTGCCATTCCAATAAAGGTGTCTGCGCCCAGAGTGATACTGCTAGGGTTGCTGTTATCCACCAATATTGGAATGGTGCTGTATTCTAAGTCAACTAATGGTTTCGTATTCACATACAACCCCTGTTGTTTAAAATGATGATTTAAATTTACATAAGCGTTTGGGTTTTGGAATTTCTGTACTCACTTAACTTTTAGGTGGATAATGAATTTTCGGGCCAGTCCTATGATGGTGACCTCTTCTCCAGTTTGAACTTCCACTGCATACGGTAGCAATTGAGCTTACCGAAATGCCTTTTCAGGATTGTCAAAACCCATGGGGTTACCCCCCCCAGTCGGGACCAGACTTTGTAATTAATGAGGTCCAAATGAATTGCCAATCAATTGAGAACGTCACTGCCTAAGTAGAAGGCAGAGGGGATATCTCGCACGACCCAACAATTATGCTCTATGCTTTTATCACCAATGGACATTTTTAGCATGCACCTGCTAGGCAGGAGATATTTGGAATTGGGAGTTTCCAGGCCCATTTCCCACTTATCAATCAGTTTAAATGTGGTGATGGTCTGATCTTTTGGGAGTTTCCTGAATAACGCCTTGCTGATGAAGTTCTTTCCATTATTCAGGCATATTATGGTGAGAACAGGAACCCCCCTCCCCCCCATTTACCTGAATGGGGAGGAACAGCTGTTCACCCTTTTTCTGAATATCAGCCAAGCTTTGAGCTGGTTTTTCATCACCTTTTATCATGGGATTTGGGTTCTCTTTAAATTGTGGATCAGTATAAAATGTCTGGGTATTTCCTTGCAGTGTGGAATGCCACTTAAAACTGGGAGGAAGGTTGATTTTCAAGAATGGAGAACGGTTCCCATCACCAGTTTGTTCTCCTACAGCAATTACAGTTATGTCGGGGACTTGATTGTTCCTAAAATGGAACTCTATTTTGTCCGACCGCTGCTCAACCATGTGGGATGTGCTGTTTAGACTTACATAGTTGGTGCTCTATTTAAATTTTTTTGGCCGGTTAGTCTGTGTCCAGAGGACCTTATTTACACAGTCTAGTAGGGGTGACAACCTCTGAAGGAGGTCATTCCCTAAGAGACAGGGGGTTCCCTCTGGAGTAACAACT
This sequence comes from Ambystoma mexicanum, assembly GCF_040938575.1. Taxonomy (NCBI): domain Eukaryota; kingdom Metazoa; phylum Chordata; class Amphibia; order Caudata; family Ambystomatidae; genus Ambystoma; species Ambystoma mexicanum. Next base: position 789,580,342 of record NC_090938.1, on the reverse strand, counting down.
ATAACCGGGTGTTTCACCTTGTGTCTCCCAATTTTGACCTCCAGACCCGCAGTCCCCTCGACGGGAATGTAATTTCCGTCGAAGTTCTGGAGTTATCCAGGAAGAGGTGTGAGGGGAATTTGGTGACTCTTCCCCCTTCCCGAATTGATTTGCTCAAAGGCCCTTTTGGACAGGAGGGCGGCTTGGGATCCTGTATCCACCAGCGCTGAAAATGCACACTGCCCTTGCACCCTGACGTGGGCATAAAACCTACCTTCTTTCTCCTCCAAGGGGCAAAGGAAATGGGCATTTTGGGCCAGCTGGGCGGTTAACATCTTTATTTTGAACTACAGCACTATGTGACCTTGGGCAACTTTCTGTGTTGGAGTTCGGGAATCTGTAAACAAAATTTGGCATCATGAGATTTGGCAGATTTGGGAACCCCCCTTTTCCCCTGATTCTGTGCTGTCCCCCTTTTCCTGGAGAAAGTCACTTTAACCGTTTTTGCGGGGAGGATCCCTCATTTATTTCTGAGTACTTGGGATGACATTTCCGGAGGTTCAGGGATAGGTGGGTCTATGTCAGTCCCCATACTTACCCAGTCTAAATTAGGGTCTTTTAGGACCCATTTTTCTTTGGGAGGATTCTCCCCCGTCCTTCAAACAGAAGAGTTTCTGCCCCGAATCCTGCAGGGATTCTTCCCCTTCAAAATGGAGGACGCAGAAAATGGGTCTTCTTGACCACTTGGTTTCTCCTATTTACCCTCTGTTCCCTAGGTTGCAGTATTTCGGGGGTAGGAGATTTGGGTTCATGTTCAGAGGTGAGGAAGGAAGTTTCCTCTAGGGCTTTGCATCCCCCTTCCTCCCGAGCCTCCTCCTCTGGAATCTGTTGGTTGTCAGGGCATTCTCCCCGTCATTGTTCTGGGGTGCCAAACCATTGGTTTGAGCTGTTATGGGCAGCCATGTTCATCAACATGCGACTCAGGGCTTGGGTTAAGCTCTGGGCCTGGCGCCCCAGTTGTGACACCCTCTCTGGCTGATACAGGGGTCTTGAGTCAAATCTTTGTGCTCTCGGGAAGGGTAACTGTCCCTTCTCCCAGAGTAGCTTAGGTACTGAGGGTTTCCGGGGTAGCCCTCTATCCTTGGTCTCCCTTCTCCCTGATTTGGGGGTCTAGACTCCTGAAAGCAGGGAAAGAGAGAAGGATTGTTTTGAATGTTGGGGTTTGGAGGGTACCTGGGAAGAAATTGTAGGGTGGAATATTACTGCCCTCCTGAGGGATGTTTTGTGGGAAATTTGGGGGAAAGTTGGGAGTTAAATTACCTGGGGCATACTCATCTGGTTGGACCCCCCCTTGAGGTGGGGGAGTCCATATGTACCCCAAGATGGGTCTGTTCCTCTTGTACCTTGTGCTAATGTAGTCAGCAGAGTCAGGTGACACATTTGCGGGGTTGCTTGCCTGGTTAGCACCTGCTTGGCACTGGTCAGAGGGTCTTCTCTGTCTCTGGTTTGGTTTGTTAACGGGAGGTGTATTTTTAGGCAACGCCATTTCTAGGTCCAAAATGGGGGTATTCTTCACCTCCGCCACCTTGACAGCAGCGGGGGTGTTGGTTGGTTTATGATTTTTGGGGGAACTCCTATTTTCCACAGACTTCTGGACCACATAGATCTGGGTAGCTTGCTCTATTAACCAGTCCAGGGTCCTTTCTTTGTGGAAGTCCCTAGCCAGCTGTGTCATTATGTACTTAGGAAGGGCATGAAAATAAGTATTAATGAACTCCCTACTGTTTGTGCGCAGCCGTCTAGCGTTTCGGGCAAATGCCCTTTTCAATTCTTGGACAAACTCTCTCAGTGCCTGATCCTCTCCACACTGCAGGTTGTAGGCCACCTTACGAGCCTCCTGGGGGTTCAGGTACACGGAGAAGTGCTTCAAGATGGCCGCCTTGTAGGTAGACCACCTTGAATGATTCTGATCCTCCAGCCCAGCAAAGAAGCTGCAGTATTCTGGGGAGAATGTACACTTGGCAAACTCCATAGTATTCTGATCATTTTTGATGCCAAATGACGTTAACATCTGGTGATACCACTCCAGATGCTCCCATACCGAGTATTCGACATTCTTATGGTAAAGGGTCATGAAGTTTCTAATGGCTTTTATTTGTCTGAAAGGGTCTTTTACCAAAGTTCTCTTTTGTTTGGCAGTATTCTTTTTCCGCTGCAGCGGAGTCCATTCACCCTCAGACTCAGAGCTGCTGCTGTTTGAGGACCCATCCCTATTGTCTAGGCACTCCCTGATTCTTTGAGACTGGGAGTCTCTCCCAGAATAATGGGCCTAGTCTCTTCTCCCCTGTTGTATTGTGGGCTCTCTGGGTCACTTCCCTTGGACTCCCTCTTTCGCACAGGGGAGAACTCATCTGACTCCTCCCTTCTTCCAGGGTTGGTGGAGCACTCCCTCCAACCCCCCTGAACGGGTGGAGGTTTTCAGAATGCTCTTTTGGGGCCTAAACTCAGCCTCTTCCTTATCTGCAAATTGGACCAAGTGGTCCCTTTGTAGTTGATGTCTCTGCAATTCGAACTCCCCTATCTTCTCTTGATAGGCGTCCTCCTGGTCAGATATCTTTGCCAAAATATTTTTAAACCCAAGCAATGAGACACGTCCATCACTCTCTGATGGGGGCTGGCCTTCCCTCTCAGTCATGCAACGCCTGCTTGGGTCATGCTGCCTCATATTTCCTGGTTCTTGTTGACTCATAGGTTAAAAGTTAGCCGCACCTTGCGCATGCAAGGTGGTGAACTGGCTTGAGCTCCCTGGTACAGAGGGCATCCCACCATAATTAGAGGTCGCCCTTCTATTCCCTAACTGTTCAGGGTTCCTCAAGGTCTGATTAAATCTAGCACGTTCTTTTCCCACTCTATCTAATTTATCTTTCTCAGTTCCTATTTCTTGGTATTATGCAGAGTCCTGAGCTGTGTACTCTGCTACCAGGGTTTGACTGGCTTCTATAACTTTACCTTGGGCCACTACTTGGCCCTGGAGTCCCTTGTTCTCTTCAATCAGGGTCTCACTTTCTTTCTGCAGCTCTTGTAGGATCTGGTAAGACTCAGACCTATTCTTTTGCAGGTGGTTAATCTCCTCACTCTGTGCAGTTTGGTCTGTGTTGTCTGCTCTAGGTCAAATTCAATTCGCCTCATATGTCCCATTAATTTTTCATACTCTACTTTTATGTCAGTCAGTTCCTAAAGACAAGACTCTCCTTTCTCCAGGTCTGCCTTCAACTGGCACACTTACTGGCACATGGCATCTTTTTCCTGACACAGCCTACAATTATGTTCACTGAGGTGATCTCTCTGCTGTTTCATAGCGCCCAACTTCTGGCACTCTTGGTCAAAATCCGCTTGGGAATGGACCTCCGTTATAACCCACTGATTATTCTCCTCTTTCAATTGCTTAATCTGCTTTTGATATGCACACATGTCCTCTAAGCAGGCTCTATTGTATGTCACTTGTTGGTTCAATTTTAGTTGACTCTCTTCCAGGGAGTCAACTCTTTACTGGCACTCCTCTTTCACTGCAGATAATTGGGTTTCCGCTCTAAATTAGTTTGTTGCTGCACTGCCAACTCCTCCTTGAGCTGCTGAATGATGTTTCCTAATTCTATTTCAGAATGTTGGCTCTCTCGCACTTTCTCCTCTACCTGCCTTAACTCCCATTTAACTTGCTCCAATAACTCAGATTGATTTTGCCCAGAGGCTACACTCTCCTGGTACCTTTCTTCCATGATTATCATGGGGAAGTACATCTATGCAGTGAGCTGGACCATTTTAGTTGGCTCATCTTTGGTGGTCTGCGTCATGTAGAAGTCAGTTAGGGCTTGATGTGACAGGCCACTGTCCTGCCACACATCCATATTTATAGAGGTCACCTGTTGCATCATTCTAGATTGCCAGGCCTCATGTCCCTGTTCTGCCCTTTACCCTTTAATGAACAATTTGGACAGAAGTTGCTTCCTAGCCATGTTAATTTCCACTGTGATCATTGTGGAGAGTGTTCTGTACCTGCTGAGTTATCTATGCAAGGGCAAAATCTCTGCCCTTCTCCTTCCTTGTTTATGTTTATGCTATTGTGTTATGTCACACAGCTATGATACCTAGGCTAAACATTTGGCTGGTGCCTTCACAGTGTAACACAACTTACCAGCCACTAAATGTAACATTACTTCAGTTGGCTAGTATGCTGTGCTACCCTGTCTCGGGTGAAAACAACTCTCCCAATCCCAGACTCAACCCTCCGAGTTGTCACAAGATATTATGCTGCACATGCAAGTCAGCGACCTTTTACCCCTGCAATGAAGGTGGCGCACAATATTACGCTTTCTATTATTACACAGAACTCTTTTTGAGGAGGCCTCCAACCCATCCCGCACCCAACCTCCACCAGCACTCCTTTTCCCAATACACCAGGAACCGGGCCGGTGTGTTGTCAATGGATAATTTATTAATTTATTGTTTTTATATCCAATCAGAACAAAGATATGACAGCAGCCACTTATGTTGCGGCAACACAAATGCACAGACTTCTATAACATAACCCGGCTAAGAGAACCTGTAACGCAACATCAATTTTGTGTTGCGAAAAGGAATGCCTAATACTTCCTCTCAAATGATTGCAGGAAGGGTAAGCGCTCCCCCCTGCGACAATGGAAAAATGAGTTTTCAATGATTTGAAACTACTGCTATGGAACAGCACACAAGGGTACTTCGGGCTGCTAATGCTAGAGAACAAATAGGGCTTCAAAACAGACTAGCTAGCACAACTAGGAAATCCGATTTTAACACAGGCAGCATATGAGAAAGAAAAATAAAAAAAATAAAAAAAGGGAACATAATTCGAATCCGTGCTCAGGGTTTGATAGAGGAAGAATGAATAGAGTAGGAAAACAATATTTCAAAAGTGAAAAGAAAGATTTAGAAAAAGGAAAAAAGGCAAATCACACTGAATTTTGCTAGAGCTGGAAATGACAGGCAAGCTCAAAACCATGAAAAACGAAAGAAAGGCAATGCCAAATCCGAGTTCAGAGCATGATAGAGGAAGGGGAATACTCTAGGAAAATTGCTTTTTAAAGGATGAAAAGACAATTTTAGAAAAACGAAATTGGAAATCCCACTAATTATGGCTGGGGCTAAAAATTACATGCTTTCATCAAGAAGAAAGGCACATAGGTACCATGGTTTTTCAGTGAAAAGGACAGGGGCAACTCACAGGTATGCTTTGAGCAAAGGAATTCTCACAGTGGGAACAACGGTTTGGGTTTAATATGACCGATACAAATGGGGATTTGTTTTTTAAACACACAATTTAACACCTGGAAGAATTGTTTTTTTTTTGCTCTTCCTAAAATTACTTTTGGGGAATATTTTATGCATATAATCACTCGCAAAAAAACAGGAAAGGGGAAGGTAGTTTCAAATGCCACCTTGCCCTACTCTGTGAAGTAATATGGGAATTAATTGATTTAATAAGCACAGTATTAGGGATCTACACAGACACTGGGAATTCTTAAATGGGAAATGGCAAAAATACAAGGACATACCACGGATTCTTTCACAGGAAAATAACTTAACTATGCAAGCAAACAAAGGACTTTTCAGGGGAGAATGGACTATAATCAACAGCTAAACAAGGAATGATTTTGTTCCGTAGGAAAAATGACTTAAATGCACAGATGAACACAGGAGTTATCAATGGCAGAGTTGCCACCATGCACAGGCAAGTAGAATACTTTTCAATAGAAAAATTACTAAATTTCACAAACAGATAGGATAGAGGATTTTTTCCTTATGGGGACACTCTAGGGTAGTGCTTAAATAGATAGGACTTTTTTAATCTATCGTGGGGGAGGTCTATACTTACAGGAAAAAGGACTTTATGGTCATCAAGGGTCACCAGGGCTTCACTGCAGGGACCATCAAAGGGGTCACTCAAGACCTCTCTCTGTCCTCCCAATCATCTACTCCAGCTCCCTGCTTCACTCCAAGACCAGGCACAATTTTCTGCAAGGATAGCTCCAGATTTTCAGTCAGCTGCACACCTCAGATTTTGTAGAGAGAATCCTAAAGAGGAGTAACTTATTTATAAGCCAAATGACATCAAGGATGTGTCATTTTTCACGCACAACTGATAGGGCAGAGGTCAAGGGTTCCTTACCCCTCTGCAAACCGGTAGGTCCAGAGAAATGGAGGAGTGATTTGAGCACACAGGGGCGGATACCCAATCAATAATATGACAAGACAGGGGGGTTGGATCTGGCTTCTGTACCCGGAAATCTCACATTTTAATAAATACCCTGTTACGCTCACCTGGACCCCACAGGGGTGTCGATCGGACCCGGACAGGTGCGGTCTCCGTCAACATGATGCGTAGTGCAGAGATGACTGTCTGGACTGACCCGCCTAGTCTTGTCTGCTGGAACCGAAGAAGTATTTTCCTGCAAGTGGAGACAGGGATTAGCCACCTGTGGGTTTTAGTGATGGCCTCCCAACTGTTCTCGCTCTCCCCCACTAATCACCTCCGATATCCCCTTAGTGACCTCACCTTATGTTTGTAAAAGATGAGCTCTCCATCCTGCGTGTCTTGCAGGGGCGCATAGATACCAGTTACTTCACTGGTTTGAAGGCGTTGGGAGAGTTCCGGTAAGCATTGACTCTGAAGTCCCAGGCGGGATTGGTAAGTATCAAGTTCAAAGAGTTCAATGTGCCCGATGTTCACTCTTGTCCCCTTCCTTCCGCAAGTTGCAACTGAGTTCGTGAGAAGAAGGTCTCGTTGCTGCTGCTGGCGTTCAGGTAAGAGTCTGTGTTACCCAACGCTGTCCGGTAACTATTGCATGCGTTAACGTGTTGTTTTTCTCCCTCTTCACAGATGCGGCATATGAAGATATGGAGAATAATACAGCTGGTGGTAAATCAGGTAAGTCTATGGTGGTAAGAGGTATTTGTTGATTCCCTTGGCTCACCTTGTTATTCTTGTGCCCCTAGGTGCTGGAGTATGGCGAAAAAATGATGGAGACAGTGCCAGATCGAAAGATACTGTGAGAACTGGTGAGTATAGCGCCGTGCTGGAGCTGGCGAAGCGACGCATGCAGGACTGATGTACTTTCCAGGTCGGGTGATGAAATGGATCCGGAATCAGGTGAGGAATTTGAATTAAGTTCGTTTTCTAACCTTGTCCTTTTCTTCCTCTTTATTCTAGGAGCTCCGGATTCGAGGCGGGCATGGCAGAAGACTGGATGCTGGCTGTAGGCACACGGGCGTGGCAGAAGACTGGATGCTGGCTGCAGGCACGGTGAGAGTCACGCTGCTGGATGCAGAATAACACGAAGCATGTGCTGCTGTTCGGGCATGGTTTAAATAGCCTCCAAAGTAGTCCCAGGAAAGAAGTTCCCCAGGACCACACCCGAGTAAAAAATAGTCCCTGTAGTAAAATAGTCCCATCCAGGCCTCACGTTGGCTTGGATTTATTTGCAGCATGGTCTGCATGAGGTAAGTAATGTCTATGAGCCTGGCGCCTATGGCGCCAGGACTGATTTTTATTATGAGCCTGGTGCCTATGGCGCCAGGACCGAACCCAGACAGCCCCTAGCTGGGGCTGCTGGGGTTTTTGTAAATGTCTGGATGCCTGCTCCCGGGGCTGATGGGCTTGATCCGGATGCCCGGGGGTAGGCATCATGACAGCACTCCCCCCCAAGGCCCCTCCTAAAGTTGTTCTTCCCCTTGGCCCTGGTTTGTCTGGGAAGTTCCGATGGAATTTCTTCACCAACCTAGGTGAATGAACGTGGTCAATAGGCTCCCATGACCTTTCCTGTGGTCCGTAACCTTTCCAGTCGATTAAATAAAAAAGTCTTGATTTAACCAACTTAGAGTCCAGGATATTCTTTACCTCAAATTCAGGTTCGCCTTCTATTAGGATGGGGTCAGGTGGTTTAGCTAACCGGTAGGTCCAGAGAAATGGAGGAGTGATTTGAGCACACAGGGGCGGATACCCAATCAATAATATGACAAGACAGGGGGGTTAGATCTGGCTTCTGTACCTGGAAATCTCTCATTTCAATAAATACCCTGTTACGCTCACCTGGACCCCACAGGGGTGTCGATCGGACCCGGACAGCTGCAGTCTCCTTCAACGTGATGCGTAGTGCAGAGATGACTATCTGGACTGGCCCGCCTAGTCTTGTCTGCTGGACCCGAAGAAGTATTTTCCTGCAAGTGGAGACAGGGATTAGCCACCTGTGGGTTTTAGTGATGGCCTCCCAACTGTTCTCGCTCTCCCCCACTAATCACCTCCGATATCCCCTTAGTAACCTCACCTTATGTTTGTAAAAGATGAGCTCTCCATCTATTAGGATGGGGTCAGGTGGTTTGGCAAACCGGCAGGTCCAGAGAAATGGAGGAGGATGGGGTCAGGTGGTTTGGCAAGTCTTGTCCCGGGTTGAACTGGTTTCAGAAGTGAAACATGAAAGACAGGATGGATCCGCATATTAGAGGGTAATTCCAACTTGACAGCCACCGGGTTGATAATGGCCTTAATAGTGTAAGGTCCCAAATACCTAGGATTAAAAGTCTGAGTTCCTTTTAGAGGTATGTGTTTTGTAGCCAGCCAAACTTGATCCCCAATCTGATATCGTGGAGCATCGCTTCTATGTTGATCAGCATTTTTCTTATATTTCTCTTTCGCTTGTTTCAAATGTTCTGTTGCCTCCTTAAAGGCTTGTGTAATAGTAGAGTGTAAATGACTAACTGCAGGCATTTCTAAGTGCTGAGGCGAATCGAGTTCTGAGGTTCGAGGGTGATGTCCGTATATGGTATAGAAGGGGCTTTGTCCGGTTCCAGAATGTACTGAGTTATTGCATGCATATTCGGAAATCCATAAAATATCCTTCCAATTGCTTTCGGTCTGGTGCAGCATGCAACGTAGGTACTGTTCAAGGGTCTGGTTGGTCCTTTCCGTCTGACCATCGGTCTGGGGATGGTGACTGGTTGATAACCTCACGTCGATTTGCGCCAATTGACAAAATTTCTTCCAAAATTGTGAAATGAATTTACTGCCTCGGTCAGAGACCAATACGGAAGGAAATCCGTGTATTCGAACAATGTTTTTGAGGAACTCCTTGGCCAAAATTGAAGCGGAAGGTAATCCTTTTAAAGGAATAAAGTGGGCAATCTTGGAAAAAAGATCCACAATAACTAGGATGGTGTTAAATCCATTACATGGAGGTAGATCTGTAATAAAGTCTAAAGACAAGGTGTGCCATGGTGTAGGTAGAATATCCAAAGGTTGTAAAAGGCCAGAAGGCTTTTTCTTCTGGCTTTTGTTTTGGGCGCAAATGCCACAAGACATCACAAATGACTTTATGTCTTTTCGCCAAGTGGGCCACCAGAACTGTCTCTTAATTTTCGCTTCAGTTTTTGCGATACCTGGGTGCCCTTCCATCAGGGTGTCATGGTAATTGGAGATGACTAGTTCTTGTATTTCCTTGTGTGGTAGAAATAGTCGTCCTTGATAGTAAGGTAGGTCATTGACGACTGAGTAGTCCGGGCCTTTCTTTACCCAGTCCTGCAGGGTTGCTGGAATGAAGAGTTGTTGGATTTTTGAATGAATATCTTCTAGTGTCTGTAGAGTAGTTATGCCAAGAATTCTTTGCTCGGGAATTATTGGCACCGGTTCCGGGTTTGCATATGCTTCTCCCATCCCTATTCGGGATAAGGCATCTGCTTTGCCATTTTTGCAGCCTGGTCGATAAGTGATCACGAAATCGAATTCGGCAAAGAACAATGCCCATCGAAGTTGTCGCGATGATTGGGCTTTGGCTGTTTTTAAATACTGCAGGTTCCGGTGATCAGTGATTACGGTAATGGTATGCCTGGCACCAAGAAGATAGTGCCGCCAAGCCTTAAAGGCGGATTTGATAGCTAATGGCTCTTTATCGGTAATCGCATAGTTTAACTCAGGTGCTGAGAACTTTCTGGACCAAAACGCTACTGGGTGAAGTTGACCGGTTTCAGGATCCTTCTGGGACAGGACAGCTCCCATGGCTAAACTGGATGCATCAGTTTCTACTATGTATGGAAGCTCAGGGCGTGGATGCTTTAAGACAGGTGCTGATGTGAATTTCGCTTTCAGCTCTTGGAAGGCCTTTTCAGCCTCTTCGGTCCACAAGAAGCGTTTGTTTTTTCGCAAAAGTGCTGTGATGGGGTGTACAACATGGAGAAGTCCGGAATGAATCTGCGGTAGAAATGAGCAAATCCGAGCATGCTTTGTACCCCTTTGACTGAACTGGGTGATGGCCACTTGAGAATTGCGTCCACCTTTCGAGAGTCCATTCGGACTCCCTTTGGAGTCAGGATAAATCCAAGAAATTCAACTTCCGTAGCATGTAAAACACATTTTTCCAATTTTGCATATAACTTGTGCTGGCGTAGTTTCTCAAGGACTGCACGCACGTGCTTAACATGGTCTGATTCTGAGGAGGAGTACACTAGAATATCATCTATGTATACGACGACACAGACGTCAATGAGTTCACGAAGGACATCGTTCATAAAATACTGGAAGGCTGCTGGTGCATTGCACAACCCGAAGGGCATCACCTGATATTCGAATAATCCGTACTTGGTGCGAAAGGCAGTCTTCCATTCGTCGCCTTTCTTCACACGTACCAGATGATATGCCCCTCGGAGATCTAACTTAGTGTAGATACAAGCATCCTTTACTTGGTCTAGTAATTCGGGGATCAGAGGCAATGGGTATCGGTTTTTTACCGTAATCTGATTTAATGCGCGGTAGTCTATGCATGCTCTAAGGTCACCTTCCTTTTTTGGCATGAAGAATAAAGGTGAGGATGCAGGAGACTTGGAAGGACGAATAAAGCCATTAGCAAGGTATTGGTCGTAGGTGAAGATTTTCAGGTTCCATGAGGGCGTAGATTCTACTGCATGGGGGTTGTGCACCGGGTAGGAGGTCAATTTGACAATCGTATGATCTGTGAGGAGGTAATGTATTGGCCTGTTCTTTTTGAAAAACATCCTGAAATTCTTGGTATTCCTGAGGTAACTGCACGATTGGGTTAACGACTGTAGCCAGGCCTTTGTTCAAAGTTTTCTCCGGGTAACAGGTGTGTGCACAATCCGGGAAGGTTATTCTCTTCTCTCGCCATTCTATACGAGGATTATGTGTTTCCAACCATGGCATCCCCAGTATTATCTGGAACTGTGGGGCTTTGATTAGATCAAACACAATAGTCTCTCAATGCCCATCTTGACTCAACAGTGTCATCTCTGTAGTGGAATGAGTTACAGGCCCCGAGGCAATCTCAGTTCCACCAACTGTGGTGATGACATCCGAAGTGGTCTTTTTGCAAAGAGGTAGATTCATCCTTGACACCAATTCGTGGTCCATATAGTTTCCTACGGCCCCGCTATCTATGTATGCCCTTACTGTGTGCATACGTGATGGCTGTCTGGGATCAAGTAGGACCATTGGGATGATCAGATGCGAGGTCTGAGTGTCCTTCTTTAAGCTCGGCAAGCGGACCTCTACGCTTGTCGGGCATGGTCGTTTCCCGAATCAGGCTCTATGTGGCTTTTATCAGCAACTCCTACTACCTTCTTGGGTGGTTTTGTAGGGCAATCCCGTAGAAAATGTCTTGAGGTTCCACAGTACAGACACAACTACATCTGTTGTTTTCTTTCTCTTTCCTTTTGAGTTAAGGGTCCTTTAACCCCCCCGATCTGCATAGGTTCAGATGCATCTGTTCCTTTGGGGGCAACGTTGGGTTTAACCAATACCCGATTCTCGAACTTAGCTCGATCAGTCTTTCGGTTCTGAAGTTGGTGGTCTAGCTGGACCACTAAGTCTATAAATTCTGTGCAATCCTGAGGTGGGTTCACAACTTGAGCCAAGACGTCTTTGAGTTCTCACCGAAGTCCACGATGAAACAATGTAATTCGTTTTTCCTCCGGCCACCCGGTTTCCACCACCAACCTATTGAAGGTTGCAATATAGGTTAGCAGATCCTGGTTACCCTGTTGTAAGGATAAAAGTTTGTTGTTCAGGACTTGACCCTGTGAGTGTCTGGCAAATAGTTTTTCCATGCTCCTTTGAAAACCCTGAAAATACCGGAGAAGAGGATCATCCTGGTTGACTAACGGAATGGACCAATCCGCTGCGCTGCCACTAAGATATGACAATACAAAGGCTACTATGGCTTGGTCATTTGGAAATGCTCCCGGTCTGCATAAAAAGTGCAAGCGGCATTGGTTCATAAACACGGCAAACCTTTTGGGGTCCCCAGCAAAGCGTTCGGGTGGAGCTAACGGAATATTTCCTGGTAAAACCACTTGCACAGGATTGCTTGATGAAACGGGGGTTGGGTTTCCCCCATATCCAGGTAGGGGCGTTTGCCCAGCTTGGTTTTGCAGTAGTTGCCTAGCCAGATCATCAGTGCGCTCCTTTGAGACAATCAGTTCTCTCCTGAGGGCATTAGTCTCTTGGCGAGCGGCATGTACTTCCGCCCTTAGTTCCCCCAATAATTGGGCCAGTTGGTCGGTTTCCGAGGTTTCCATAACACCCGGGTGGGCATTTTTAGAAAGGCTTCGTGTTCTGTTAAGCTCACCTGGACACCACAGGGGTGTCGATCGGACCTGGACAGCTGCGGTCTCCGTCAACCTGATGCGTAGTGCAGAGATGACTGTCTGGACTGGCCTGCCTAGTCTTGTCTGCTGGACCCGAAGAAGTATTTTCCTGCAAGTGGAGACAGGGATTAGCCACCTGTGGGTTTTAGTGATGGCCTCCCAACTGTTCTCGCTCTCCCCCACTAATCACCTCCGATATCCCCTTAGTAACCTCACCTTATGTTTTAAAAGATGAGCTCTCCATCCTGCGTGTCTTGCAGGGGCGCGTAGATACCAGTTACTTCACTGGTTTGAAGGCGTTGGGAGAGTCCCGGTAAGCATTGACTCTGAAGTCCCAGGCGGGATTGGTAAGTATCAAGTTCAAAGAGTTCAATGTGCCCAATGTTCACTCTTGTCCCCTTCCTTCCTTAAATTGCAACTGGGTTTGTGAGAAGAAGGTCTCGTAGCTGCTGCTGGCGTTCAGGTAAGAGTCTGTGTTACCCAACGCTGTCTGGTAACTATTGCATGCGTTAACGTGTTGTTTTTCTCCCTCTTCACAGATGCGGCATATGAAGATATGGAGAATAATACCGCCGGTGGTAAATCAGGTAAGTCTATGGTGGTAAGAGGTATTTGTTGATTCCCTTGGCTCACCTTGTTATTCTTGTGCCCGTAGGTGCCGGAGTACGGCAAAGAAATGATGGAGACAGTGCCGGATCGAAAGATGCTGTGAGAACTGGTGAGTATGGCGCCGTGCTGGAGCTGGCGAAGCGACGCGTGCAGGACTGATGTACTTTCCAGGTCGGGAGATGAAATGGATCCGGAATCAGGTAAGGAATTTGAAATAAGTTTGTTTTCTAACCTTGTCCTTTTCTTCCACTTTATTCTAGGAGCTCCGGATTCGAGGCAGTCGTGGCAGAAGACTGGATGCTGGCTGTAGGCACGCGGGCGTGGAAGACTGGATGCTGGCTGCAGGCACGGTGAGAGTCATGCTGCTGGATGCAGAATAACACGAAGCATGTGCTGCTGTTCGGGCGTGGTTTAAATAGCCTCCAAAGTAGTCCCAGGAAAGAAGTTCCCCAGGACCACACCCGAGTAAAAAATAGTCCCTGTAGTAAAATAGTCCCATCCAGGCCTCACGTTGGCTTGGATTTATTTGCAGCATGGTCTGCATGAGGTAAGTAATGTCTATGAGCTTGGTGCCTATGGCGCCAGGACTGATTTTTATTATGAGCCTGGTGCCTACGGTGCCAGGACCGAACCCAGACAGCCCCTAGCTGGGGCTGCTGGGGTTTTTGTAAATGTCTGGATGCCTGCTCCCGAGGCTGATGGGCTTGATCCGGATGCCCGGGGGTAGGCATCATGACATACCCTTTATCATCAGATTACGTAATATATATCAGCATATTTAGACACTACATTTTGGTGTGAATCAAATGATTCAACCTTGCAGTTTGTATGTTATTCTATGGCAACATCATGGTTTTTCCTCGTTCATGTCCAAACAATATTACTGGAAAATCTGGCATTCGTTGAGCGTAACACCTATCACCTGTTACACATTTTCTCCAATTTTTATGATTGTCATCTTTATGCAGAGATCACAATAAATTTTTTTCTTATAATTTATAACTTTTGTTATGGTGGTGTCACGAAAATCCTTTTCGGTTGACCAGATGCAGCTTGCGGATAGCTTTCCAGAAATCCAGACATGAATATTCTGGGATGGATAACCACTGATCGCCCCTCTCAACGCTCCTCCATCCCCTCTGAATATGCTTCTAGCAAAAGCCCCCCCACCGAGAGGGATCTCACCAATGTGTCAAACTTGCTAACCACTGCTCACCCCTCTCAATGCTTCTCCATATTCTCTGAACAGGCTTCTAGAGCAAGCCCCCCACTTAGCGCGATCTCACACATGCGTCTAAAGGTGCCTCTGTGTGACATTTTCTAAGCACAATTGGTCCCTGTGTTTTCGTTGGTCGCACAGACGTATTTCGCCATATTTTCTTCCAAAATGGCGGCAGGGGTCTGCTGCTACGGTGCAGTCTTTCCTTTCCCTGCAGACAGGAAGTCTCCGCCCCATCTGCTGTGCACAGAATATCAACCCTCCTTACCAACGCGCGGACGCGTTGCTACTCTGCTTTACCAACGCTTCGTAAATTCGGCTATCTAGGCTTGCTTACTTTCTCTATACTTCCCTTTTCCTGTGTATATTGTTCTCAACCTCCGCTATTCATTTCAGACCATTCCAAACCCCAGACCAACCTCGCACGATCAGACTCACTTTTCCTCGAACTCTGCTTCCTTCGAGCTACAGCCACAAACCCGCGAGTTCCGCTCGCAAATAGACTTTCCTTTGCGACGGCAGCTAACTGATCATACAGATAGGGACGAAGCGAACAAGCACTCTCAGGCTATCTTTAACACCAAACTCTTCACACAGAAAAGCTCTCATCGTCTTTCCTCCCAGGTACTTACCCGTTACCTTCAGTCCTTGTCCTTTCAACTTCCAGTACTCATTATTCTCCTTTTTGTATTTTCAGCGCTGTTGTGCGAAACAACTTCCTCCCGAATACCGACACCATTTCTAGATTACATTCCACTCCAAATGGTATATTACCTCAGTTCTCCTACTTATTTTGTCACTTTCTACTCCTACTGCCCAGCCAGAACATTCTCCGAAGACTCCTGAAGGAATTCTCATTAAGGACCACCACTTCTGAGTAGACGGCATTCCGGATTCAACAGGGTTTTATTCCCCGGAGGGTTTCTCTGAGTCTACTCTTCCCTTTGTGACTGTTTAGTCGTTGAAGGGGAAGAAGGGGTTCAGGGAGGTCCTCTATATCATCCTCGTTCACTGACACATTCACTGACCCAGATCCACACAGAATAGACCTACTATTGGTGAGTACTCTGTAATGGTATGCTCGAGAATCTTGCAGTTTAAATAATTGTTATACTCTGTGCCCCTAATCAGACTTCTACAGCAAGCTCCCCAACGAGAAGGATCTCACCCACGTGTCCAACTTGCTTGCCCCTTTCAACGCTCCTCGATCCCCTCTGAACAGTCTTCTAGAGCAAGCCCCACACCGAGAGGGATCTCAACCACGTGTCCAACTTGCTAACCACTGCTCACCCCTCTCAACGCTCCTCCATCCCCTCTGAACAGTCTTCTAGAGCAAGCCACACACGAGAGGGATCTCACCCAGGCGTCCATCTTGCTCACCCCCTTTCAACACTCCTCCATCACCTCTGAAAAGGCTTCCAGAGAATGCCCCCCACTTAGAGGGATATCACACGTGTCCAACCTGCTAACTACTGCTCACCCCTCTAAAAGCACCTCAGTGCCCCCTAGTTGGACTTCTAGAGTAAGCCCCCCAACGAGAAGGATCTCACCCACATGTCCAACTTGCTCACCCCTCTCAACACTCCTCCATCCCCTCTCAACAGGCTTCTAGAGCAAGCCCCCCACCAAGCGGCATCTCACCCACATGTCCAACCTGCTAACCACTGCTCACCCCTCTCAACATCCTCCATCCCCTCTGAGCAGGGTTCTAGTGCAGGCTCCCCCACCAAGAGGGATCTCACCCATGTGTCCAGCTTGCTAAAAACAACTCATCCCTCTCAACTCTTTTCCATCCCCATCCTATGTGTGCTCTCTGCAGCCTTTTATACTGGGGATCCTCCCTCCCGCCTACAGACTCTCCCCCCAGGGCTTAAGGGACACTACACGTGATGGGGTGTCCTCCTATTTCCTGTCTCTCCAACCACTCATTCTTTATCTTATGGAAGTCCTCCCCCGGCAGCCTTCCGTGGGAGCTTCCTGAAGATCCGTTCTTGGTGCACTCTCCTTCACCCTCGGCACCTCCTCCCTGAGCAGTCATGACATCCTCCCCTGGCAGCCTTTCGTGGGAGCCTCCTGAAGATCCGTCCTTGGTCCACTCTCCTTCACCCTCTGCACCTCCTCCCGGAGCAGTCATGGCATCCTTCCAGCT
This sequence comes from Ambystoma mexicanum, assembly GCF_040938575.1. Lineage (NCBI taxonomy): Eukaryota > Metazoa > Chordata > Amphibia > Caudata > Ambystomatidae > Ambystoma > Ambystoma mexicanum. The sequence continues at coordinate 789,563,705 of NC_090938.1, read as the reverse complement.
CTTTGCTCATGGCAGCCAGATCCTGTTCTCCTTTCCTTCCTTCGCCCCAGCTATCTAGGAGCACATCACCAGCTGCTAGCAGCCATCTGCCACTGGATGGCTCTACGCTGCTTCAATGCTAAACTCCTACCAGATCAAAGCCATCTTTCTTCCAGCCTCCAATGCTAACCCCACTGTCCCATACCCCATAGTATCCTCTCCTGACCTCTTCACTTCATCAACCAAGGCTCTCCACCTTGGGGTTCTCTTTGAAAGCCCCCTAAGAATCCAGCAGCTCATCATGGCCAACGCTGCTGATGGCGGGATGAACCCTCACTATACAGAAGAGCCACCCCACCTCACTCACGACTCTCCAGTGAGTGAGTCAATCTTCCCCTCCATTCCTTCTCTTCCTTAACAAAGTTCATCTTTGCAACACACACCCTCTATGACCCACCATGCTCCTCCCCCACCTCTGCTCATGACACCCTCTGCAAGTTCCTGCTCCATGTTTTCAAATCTATAAATGGTCTCAGCCAACAGTACCTTGCTTACGCCCTCTTTTTTTCTGTCCCCACACTGTGCCTCTTCCTGCTTCAGCCGCCCTGGAACCCAAAGACTGTGCATGAGTACCGCCTTCATGACCCCCAACCTACCTCGTCTGATATTGTCACACAGATATGAACATCTGCCAATGGTTCCTATGTTGCTTCTGCCAGTAGGCCCATAATGTATTTCTAATGTCTGTCTGCCCCTGGTCTATGTATCGATATGCCATCACCTGGCAACATCCATCTAAACAACCACTGCACATCGTAAAGGCAGCCGACCCGGGGGAATGCCTTTGTCATAGCACCTGGGGACCAATTCTGTTGGTGACAGTGCGCTATATAAGTACCTTTAACATAACATAACATAACATATATAATGTCCCCTATGGATGTCATTTTGGCTTAATGAATACAAATAAAGAGGTTTTCGTTGTGGAAGGGGCTTGGATTGCAATCCTGAAACACCAGCTTTATTTTGGGAGGTTAATATAAGAGTACGTGTATGTTGCATAATTCACATTTTTGATGAAAGTGAAGTAAGAATTTAAGGTACATTGAAAGCTTTCCAATGAAAAAGTAGCATATATATATATATATATGTATATATATATGTTATATATATATATATATATTTTAATAATGACTTAAGACTTTACAGGCAAGATCAAACATATAATTCTGATTATGACCGCACATACAGAAGAACCAGAGAAAAAAGGAATGTAGAAAACACCACACAGGTGTACCATCAGAACATGGTCAACCAATTTTAGGTCTTTAAAAAATGTGACCACTTTCATTGTCAAAAAGACTTCATTGCCTGAGATAATTCTCTCCCACATGTCATCCGGGTCTAGCCATCTCTCCTCTCTGCAGTCTCCTCCTTCTGAGTTCCCTTATCCCCAAGCAGGAGAGCACGAGATGTGTAATTGTATGTTTAGAGTTCGTATCATAGTCCTGAAATATGTCAGAAGGAAAGCCAGTCTTATCCCTAATATGAAGGATTGCTAGAGTCGGCAAAATATTTAGTTTAAACCGCAGGAAATTCAACGTTGTTTTAGGATCCGGAAATTTTTGTAGGTAGGTCGATAGAAGAGCTCTGGGTTTATCATAGGCTGAAAAGTTCGTAGAGAACTTTGCTGATCGTAGCCTATCGATTGTCCTAATCCAATCTCTTCTCTTGATAAATTCCTTCGATCTTAAGGGATTGGAATTGAAGGTGTCTATATCTGAGTTTGCTGAAGCAAGGATATCGGAGCATTTAGATTTAAGTTTTTTCAAAAAGTTGTTATCCCCCTTTAACAATTGAATACGAACATCCTCATAAAGAGAGTCCGCTTGAGGGACATTAATCAGTCTAAATAGCGAGACCCATTTTAATTCCATTGATAGTTTAAGAGATAACAGGACCATTGCATAACGAATAAAGGCCATAGGAATAGAGTTGAGCAGATTCAAGACTCTTTTCCATACCCTTGCTTCAACACGTGTCCAGTCGATTTTCGAAACCCTGTATATTGCACTCCAGTCCAAACAACAAACTCGGTATGACCTTCCCCACGTAATACTTTATCAACGGATTAAGGGAAAATGTACAATATTTTGAGTAAATCTTAATCATGTGAGATCCCAACTTTTTTGTTTCCAAATCCAAGGTATTATTCAAGTCCAATTTGGTAGGACTATGAGTGATCTTAGAGCCAAGTTATACAAGTTCCCCTACCAAAGGAACAGCACCTTAATCAATTTCCCAAGAAAATGCCTTTGTTTTCATCTGCGGACACTTAAAAATCAAGCTCTGGATTTATCTGGGTTGATTTTTAAACCATTAGCTGAAGCATAGTCTCCCAGTGCTGTCATTAGCCTTTGTTTTGCGCGATGATATCATCTGCATAGACTAGCAAAGACAGCCTGGTCTCTCCGAACTTTAGGCTGGCCAACAAGAGGGATGAAAAACAGTGGAGTACATCTGATATGTAAACATTAAAAAGAAAGGGAGCCACTAAACAGCCCTGAGGGACTCCTATCTGAATATGAATCACCTGCGACAAGTTGCCGGCACTAGATAGCCTTACCCTTAGGGTGAAGTTATGGTGCAATTATATAAGAATAGCCAATAAGGGCTCAGGAATCCCCCAGGTCTTCAGTTTCCCCAACAGACGCTCTCTATTTACAGTGTCGAAGGCCTGGGATAGATCCACTCATGCCCCATAAAGAGGTCTCCACTCCTTCACTATGCTTTCTAACTCACGTAAGTAAGTTTGAGGTTGTTAGGTGTGGTAGATAGACCTCTACGGAATCCCGTCTGAAATTTAGAGGGAATTCCCTTGGCCATGGCCCAATCTTCAAGATCTCTCAGGACCAGGGCAGCAAATATTTTGCTGTCCGCGTCCAAAAGGGATATCGGATAATAATTACCTGCCGGTAGTCGATCACCACACTTAAAAATGGGGATAACAATGGAGCTTCTCCAGGAATCAGTAATAGTAGCTGTTCTAATGATGTTATCAAATAATGCCTTTAGGGCCCTAGACCAATGGTTTGGATTTGATTTTAAGATTGCATAAGAGAGTCCATTAGGCCCTGCGGCCCGTGATACCGATAATATGATTATCAATGATTAAATCTCTTCCACAGAGCAGGCCAGGACCCAATTCCCACGGGGTGAATTAAACAACACGTTAGTCTCTAATGAGCCATAGATCTTAGTGAAGTGCTGAACCCGATACTGCTCCTGTATAATGGTTTCTTGTCCTTGTATATTTTTTTTATTAATCAAGGACCAGAATTACGAGACTTTTTTGGACAAACCGTTTTTAACATTTTCTCTCTGTCTCTCTGTATTCTGATTGACTGAGGCGATCTCATCCAATTCCTTCATTTGTTGTTTATTTGCCTGGCATCTAAGGAATATTGAGTGTTAGCCTTATTAGATTATTTTAGGAGATAGAGCTCCCTTCTTCTTTCTCTCTTTTTTTTTAGGATCTCGATGTCAAAACAATGAGTATGAGATGTTTTCTTTTTGACAGAGCCAGATTGAGGAGGCACCAGATTCCATAGCAGTTTAACAAAGTTATTCAGCTGAAAATGAAGCAGATACTCCTTCTCATTCCAAGCAGATGTCATTGTATCTAACCTGTCATTCAGATTCTGACCCCCCTTATCAAATTTCACCAGCCTATTACCAGCTACATTGGAAGAGAGCATCTGTTTCATATAGATAGTTTTCTGACTCAAAGGTATACAAAAGAGCCACACTTCTCAACTTCTCAAACAGCAACTGGGATGCAAAAATATAGGCAATGGTCAAGTTTGACAAACCCCTTCTCCAAGTCGGGGCCACTCCAATAACAGGCTCCAAATTTCCATTGAAGGCCAACAGACCCCATTCTTTCATAAAGTGAAACCACACTGTACCATCCAATCTCCTTTGCTTACTCTGAGCCAAAGATGACACATTATCAACCAAACAATATGAGTTCAAATCTCCCATGAATATTATTTCATCTGCAGGGTATTGTATCGTAAAGCCAATCAGAAGGTCACACAATTTCTCCACAAAGGGCATTATTGGGAACCGGGCAGGGTTCCAATAAGGATTTATCATTAACCAGCCCCTGTCCCTTTTTGTGTCCTTCAGAACCGTTCTAACAATCATTGTCAAGAACATAAGACATCCCAAAGATCTCATTTCTACAGAATATGGCCAAACCCCCCACAGGGCGCCCTGCTGTCCCCTTCAAGGCCAGTTGATGGTAAGACAAAAACCCTTCTATATCAAAGGGCTTAGTTAACCATGTTTCTTGAATAACGACCAAATCACGAGAGCCAAAAAATGTATTGCTTTCTCGCAGAATTGCAGAATGAATTAGGACCCCTAGAGTTCCAGGATAGTGCTCTAACCGTCCACGTCGTTAGAGATGCTGATCTGCAAGCCCCAATTTGAAAAGGACCTGGGAAACAATCTCTGGCACCATATCCACAGCTGTTACTGAAGAGTTGGATTTTTTCCATTACCTACCATCAGACCGGGTCTGGGCCCGATTTCGATTACCAGATATATTTCCATTGGGCTCATTAGGCTGGGTTTCTGAAATAGTTAGATCCCTGCGAGACAGCTCAGCACTCGCCCCCAATAAAGTAGCATGTATATCGCACTCACACCAATTGTGGAGATCAATTTTACTCAAGCATGGTTTTAATGGCGTGTCTGGGGAGGGTATGCTCAGTTGAGATTCCAATCTCTTGAGTATAGATTACGAACACATGGCGACGCAGACAGTTTATCCTGCTCAGCTAATTGATTATCCTGTGACCTGTAGATTGTGCCTACATCCCTGCAGCAGGCACATTAATGCCATGAGCTATCTTACCAGGATTTCAACCGGTGACCTGTAGGTTGCAAACACATAATTGAAAGAGTTGCATGAATCCCCTGAGCTATCTTAATGGCTTTCCAACCTGTGCCCTACAGGCCGCACACATATCTATACATGAGACGTCTTAATCTACTGGCTTTTCATCCTGGGTCTCAAACGTTCCTTCTTTACGTTGCAAGCATATCACACAGTGTTAAGGAGTGGCAGGGACCCTATAGCAGTTACCCCAATTACCAGCAGAGAGACACTCAGGCCCATCAAAAACTCCCCGTCGCATGAACAGAAGAGTCAGCCATGGGGCAAAGTTTACTGACTTTATTATCTAATAAAACGACAGGGAACACACTGGAAAAACATGAATTTTCCATGGTTCTCATCTTCTGAGTGTGTTTCACCTGGTTTTATCGAGGTGTGATATCACTCAACCAAGTACTGTCCCTGAAACCTATCGGGCATTCACATTGGCCAGTTTACACGATCTATATACACTTTCTATAAGGGTTAGTTCTACTGGGTAGCCATATCTGGTGGCTCCTTCTGGGACCACCTCTACATGTTTCAATCTACAATGTTGCAGCGTCGCAGGGCGACCACTGGCTCCTGCAACATATTATATCCTCACGTGAAAGGTGACTCGGGATTGGGCAGAGCGGGTCCTCCCAGGTCTGGGACCCTGGACAGTTACCAGGCTGAGTGTACCTTCTCAAGGCAATGAGAATGAAGATGGAGCAAGATTACGAAGAATTCCTATGTTCACTTAATGTAACTAGCGACCTGAAGCCTAAGGGTTTGGTGCGCTGCTATAAATGCAAAAATAAATAAAATGCAGGTGCTGTGTGTTCCCTAATGTTGCCATCTCTGATCACCTAAGCCTGGGAGAGTGCATTCAGTTGGCAGTTTGTGAGCGACACGTGTGTCTTTCCACCTTTGATTTGGTGGGAACAGCTTCTCTCCGTCCACTTTGATTGAATGGGCATTGTCCTTCTCTGCTGGGTCACGTGTGTGTCGAGACCATGAAATGGAGCACTCTTGCCTGGAATTATGAGGATTTTAGCCTGAATTTCTTGCAGGTGGCTTATCGTCTTGGTAACCAGGAACTTTCCGTCTCCACTCGTCCTTGGCTGGGTGCATCGTTTCTGCTTGCCTCTGGCTGCCGCAATCATGCCAGCCCTGCCATGTACTCGAGACCTGTCTCCCCTTCCTCATCACTTCAGTGGGCCTGTGGCTTCCATATTTGCCCTTGCCGCTTTCCATGTCTGTGGCAGTCGAGCATGTGCGAGCTACGTATACATATACTTTGGCGTCTTGCGGTTCAGCTTTGGTGAAGAAGGTGGATAGATATAAAGACCTGCGTGAGTCGTAAGCATGTGTTTCGTGTCTATTTGTAATAAAGGAATGCATGTCCGTGTAACTTTGTAAATGGATGGCTATGTGCTTCATGTCTAAGTGCGGCTACGTCGTGATGTCAGTAATGACGTCATCGATTTCCTGATTTGGAGTCCGTCGACTTGTTCGATTGATGGCATCTCCGTCTCCTCCAGGTCATCGACTGAGTATGGCCTGAATGGCTCTCTGAGAGAGTCACATTTCTCATATCTGCGATACATCGGCGATGGCGGTGAAGGGCCTAAGCGTGAGGTGCGGTGCATCTATCGTGTCTCTGTCTTCGAGCTGAGAGCCGTGTGAGGGTCATGAGGGCCATACTTGGACCTCCGTCTTCAGCAGTGAAAGGTGTATGAACCTTTCGTTGACCTTATTTCTGTGGAGGTGTACCACCCTTCTAGATACCGCTCCAGGCCTTTCTGCAGTACCGCTGGACGAAACGAGGTAGTGAAAGCTGGAAGTCTTTCTGAACTTCAGGACTTACGCCTGTTGAAACAAGCCTACTGCCAGCTCGTCCACAGCCTTATTTTGCTAAGTGCCTGCCAAGTGCACTGGGAGGCATTCCAGCATAGGATGTTTGCATGCCAGAAACACTGGAGCTATCTAACCGTTTTTGGAACCTGACACATGTGTGGTGCGCAAAGGTACCAGCAACAACTGCATTAACCCACTGAGCCATCTGCTCACAGATGTCCATGACAGGTGCACTAACCCAAGCAGCTGCGTTACCAAGATTTGAAAGCTGTAACCTGCGGGCTCCGCACAGCTCTTAGAAACAGGTGCGGTAACCCCCGAGATGTCTTGTCTGGATTTAGAAAACGTGGACTGCAGGCTTGGCACATGTCTAAAAAACCAGGGCACGAAACCAAGGGGTGCCTTATCAAGGTTTAGAATGAGTGATCTGAAGGTTGCACACACACATCTCTGCAACACGCGGATTAACCCACTGAGCTATAGCGCCAGACGCTTTAAAAAGGGATTAAGATGACTGTTTTCAATATAATGCATGATTAAAGAAATGTAAAGATCCTGGTACACCCTGGACATCTTTTTTACATGGGGGGGGGGGGGTGGGGTGAGCAGAAACAATACTTTTAGTCAAGGGGGGTAGGAACAAGTTTGAACCCATATGTTGTGAAATCCCGAACCCGTGGGGCAGCAGGGCAGTCCCGCCCCTCCGGCACTCATGTCCCTCTATCCATCCGCCTCCTACAGCCATGTCTGTGGGTTTATGCAAACTATGGCTTTGCTGGCAGGTGGGGCACAGTCAGGGGTTGCCTCCCATGTGTACATATTAGGAGAGGCAAATGCCCGACCCCAGCCGCCATTGGCACAGGCAAATGCTGCTGCGCTCTGACTCTTCAGCTGGCCAGCCTGGCACGCCACTTTCCTTGCCTGCCTCCCAGGGCATTGGCAGGCACGGGCCGCCGCGCATTTAAAGGGGTGCCGAGGACGCCGCCGCTCCACGCCACTGTCGCAGCCACGAGGGAGGAAGCAGGTACGGCCGGCGGTGGGACGGGCGTCTCCGTGTGACCTTGGGCAGATGACATCATGTCACCGTCCTAGCATTGTGCAGCACCTCCACAGACGCGCTTGAGTGTAGACACAGTCGCGCTGCCATGCCAACACGGGGCCATGTCACTGCGCCGAGATGAATGCCTCCTCGGAGGAAGTGGCAACTGAGCTGGGAGGAAGGCACTGCACGTGCCGGGGACATGGAACAGCGGATGCAGGCGGGGAGGGAGGGTCTCGAATCAACAGGGTACACGAAGAGTGTGTTTGCTGTTCCCTGGCCTAGGTGCACAGTGTGGAAACTACAGAATGTGCCCCCGCCGCCATGGTTTCAGATCCACGCACGCACGCGCACACCCCCCCCCCCACACACACACACGACATATGGCCTGGGAAAGTCGCACACACGCGTATAGGGCATATGAACTGTAATTGACAGTCATAGACGGACTCCCAGACACACAAAGACATGCACAAACATGTATCAAACATGTAGACTGAAATTGGGGTATATGGACTGGACTCGAGGTGCACGCGCATATGTATAGGGCATATGGACTGGGCTCGAGGTGCACGCGCATATGTATAGGGCATATGGACTGAGCTCGAGGTGCACGCGCATATGTATAGGGCATATGGACTGGACTCGAGGTGCACGCGCATATGTATAGGGCATATGGACTGGACTCGAGGTGCACGCGCATATGTATAGGGCATATGGACTGGACCTCAGGTGCACGCGCATATGTATAGGGCATATAGACTGGACTCGAGGTGCACGCGCATATGTATAGGGCATATGGACTGGACTCGAGGTGCACACGCATATGTATAGGGCATATGGACTGGACCTCAGGTGCACGCGCATATGTATAGGGCATATAGACTGGACTCGAGGTGCACGCGCATATGTATAGGGCATATGGACTGGACTCGAGGTGCACACGCATATTTATAGGGCATATGGACTGGACTCGAGGTGCACGCGCATATGTATAGGGCATATGGACTGGACCTCAGGTGCACACGCATATGTATAGGGCATATGGACTGGCCCTCAGGTACACACGCATATGTATAGGGCATATGGACTGGACTCGAGGTGCACACGCATATGTATAGGGCATATGGACTGGACCTCAGGTGCACACGCATATGCATAGGGCTTATGGACTGGACTCGAGGTGCACACGCATATGTATAGGGCATATAGACTGGACTCGAGGTGCACGCGCATATGTATAGGGCATATGGACTGGACTCGAGGTGCACACGCATATGTATAGGGCATATGGACTGGACTCGAGGTGCACGCGCATATGTATAGGGCATATGGACTGGACCTCAGGTGCACACGCATATGTATAGGGCATATGGACTGGCCCTCAGGTACACACGCATATGTATAGGGCATATGGACTGGACTCGAGGTGCACACGCATATGTATAGGGCATATGGACTGGACCTCAGGTGCACACGCATATGCATAGGGCTTATGGACTGGACTCGAGGTGCACACGCATATGTATAGGGCATATGGACTGGACTCGAGGTGCACACGTATATGCATAGGGCATATGGACTGGACCTCAGGTGCACACGCATATGTACAGGGCTTATGGACTGGACCTCAGGTGCACACGCATATGTACAGGGCATATGGACTGGACCTCAGGTGCACACGCATATGTATAGGGCATATGGACTGGACTCGAGGTGCACACGCATATGTATAGGGCATATGGACTGGACCTCAGGTGCACACGCATATGTATAGGGCATATGGACTGGACCTCAGGTGCACACGCATATGTATAGGGCATATGGACTGGCCCTCAGGTGCACACGCATATGTATAGGGTATATGGACTGGACTCGAGGTGCACACGCATATGTATAGGGCATATGGACTGGACTCGAGGTGCACACTGGGGATGGGTGAAGTGGCTCCAATTAGATTGGAGCATTTCTAAACACGGGGGCTTGAGTAAGCTCGAGTGATTCGAACTATTTGGAGTTGGAGCTCAAAGTGGCTCAAAACGTTTGAACCAGGACTGGTGTTGCTCATATACATGTGTGAGTATTTCATGGTTCGACTCAGCTTGAATACAACTCTATGGTAATCCCGTGTTCTGGCATACTGGCAGCCAAGGAAGTATTGTATTGTATTCGGTTATTTATATAGCGGTCTTTCCCCATTTGTGTGGCCTCAATGCGCTTTTTAGGTTGGAACGCCCTCGGGGACCGTAGTCAATGTGCTGGAAAATTCTAAAGAGTTTAGATTAGGAGATGCCTGTGTGCATTTTTCCAGTCTAGGATTTGGGTGGGCTTGGCTAAGCAGCCCAAAGAGAGGTCAGTCACGCGGGTGGGTGTTGTCGGTGGTTTGCGATAAATTGCTATTGTTGAGAGAGTTGATGAGTGACCAGCTATACCGAATTTCGTAGGTAGGCACCGTATGCTAGTGGCGGAGATGCTGTTTCTATGGTGCATGGATGCTTGGCCGTGCCTGCAGCCTGTGTCCACAGATGTGGTTTAATATAGGTACTGTGGTCTTCAAGGTTATACGTACCGTAGCGGTGCTGGGTGGTATTCACAGATATATCTGAATGTGGCACTGGTTAACATTCACAATCCTGTCTAGATGTGACCACGCCAGCTAATATTTACAAATTGCATCTAAAGGTGGCATTGCCTAGATGTGGCACAGGCCAGTATCCACAATTATATCTAAAAGTGGCACTGGCTAATAGTCAGAGCTCTTGGCCTTATGTGCTCCAACCCAAAGCCATCCTTACTCAAAACCCCCCACCATCTTTCAAAAAGGCGCTGGATATTTGTAGTTAAAATCCTTTTCTTTTAAGAAAAGCCTTAGTTTGATTTACTTGCCATTTCTTTTTCGTTTAGTAGAGGGAAAGCAAAGTGGAGGCCTGGTTCATTGAGTGGGTTCGGTGGCTTTTCCACCAGAAATACCGCCAAACTCGTTTACCCTTCCAACCACTTGGTCTGTCAGAGTTACCACCAGATGACAAGTGTTGGTCCCTATTTTCAGAGTCCAAAGGACTGCATGGAGATTTTGGAGGAAATACTGTGGCGGTAATTCCACCCCCGGTAACTCCTCCAGTTTCTGTCTATAGTCCCGCTCTGAGGCACAGAGATGTATTGGCCTGCAGTGGAGGGCGCTGGTTCCAGCCTTCTAGGAGCGGAATCCGACAGGTACCGACTCGGGAGCCGTCTCTATAGAGGCTTCAAAATCCAGCTATTTTCTGCGCTGTTCAAACGGAAATTCGAGTCGAGCACTTTAAGGATCTCCATCGCTAGTACACCCACATGTGTAGGACATATGGCTGGAACTGAAGTACACACGCATGAATAGGACATAAGCAGCACAATTGAGCTGCAAGCGCAGGAGATATGGGCTGCAATTGAGCTACACGCGCACGCGCAGGGAATACGGGCTGCAATTGAGCTGCACACACACATGCAGGAGATATGGGGCTATAATTCAGTTACACGCGCACGCACAGGAGATATGTGCTGCAATTGAGCTGCATGCGCAGGAGATATGGGCTGCAATTGAGCTGCACGCGCAGTAGATATGGGCTGCAATTGAGCCACATGCGCATGAGATATGGGCTGCAATTGAGCTGCATGCGCAGGAGATATGGGCTGCACTTGAGCTGCACGCACAGTAGATATGGGCTGCAATTGAGCTGCATGCACAGGAGATATGGGCTGCAATTGAGCTACACGCGCAGGGAATACAGGCTGCAATTGAGCTGCAAACACACATGCAGGAGATATGGGGCTATAATTGAATTACACGCGCACGCACAGGAGATATGTGCTGCAATTGAGCTGCATGCACAGGAGATATGGGCTGCAATTGAGCTGCACGCGCAGTAGATATGGGCTGCAATTGAGCCACATGCGCATGAGATATGTGCTGCAATTGAGCTGCACGTACAGTAGATATGGGCTGCAATTGAGCTGCATGCCCAGGAGATATGGGCTGCAATTGAGCTGCACGCGCAGTAGATATGGGCTGCAATTGAGCTACATGCTCATGCGCAGGAGATATGGGCTGCAATTGAGCTACATGCGCATGAGATATGTGCTGCAATTGAGCTGCACGTACAGTAGATATGGGCTGCAATTGAGCTGCATGCCCAGGAGATATGGGCTGCAATTGAGCTGCACGCGCAGTAGATATGGGCTGCAATTGAGCTACATGCTCATGCGCAGGAGATATGGGCTGCAATTGAGCTACATGCGCAGGAAATATGGGCTGCAATTGAGCTACACACGTACGCGCAGGAAATATGGGCTGTGATTGAGCTACACGCGCAGGAGATATGGGCTACAATTGAGCTACACATGCCCGTGCAGGAGACACAAGCTGCAGTTGACCTACACGCGCAAGCGCAGGAAATATGGGCTGCAATTGAGCTACAAGCACAAGTGCAGGAGACATGGGCTTCAATTGGAGTTTTGTTGAATAATGGAAAGGAATCGCATTTGATTTTGAATTTGTAAGGAGAAAAAAATCAGCAAATAGTTGTTTATTACGTTTAACGCGTGAGCCTGTACCCACAGACAGAAGCAGAAGAGTGGCATGTGGGCGATTATAAAGCAATTGCTTTTCTAAGGAGTGAGGGAAGAGGGAACCTTGGCAAAGTCCCGGAAGCAGGATGTGGATGAGCTGAAGGGCGCTTCCAGAGGGAAAGGGCTTGCAGCCTTCAGCGGTCACCCCCTGACCAAAGGCAGTGCTGGCAACTTTCCCCCTCCCTCGCTGCATGCATCCAGGTCTCGGGGGGCAGCGGCTGCCACTGCTGTGGGAAAAGCTTAATGGGAACAACTGAGACCCCCCCCCCATCCAACTGAAGAATCAGCCTGCAAATAAACGAGATTCCCCGGATCAGAACATGTATGCTGATGGAGGGGCCTCGATCCCACGCCATATGGCCTATGTCTGTGTTTCTTTGTTTATTTGGTAAAGCGCACCAAACCCGTAGGTAACTGGGCGCTGCAGCTAAGAATACCGCTTTCACGGAATGCTTCCTCCTCCAGCCTTGGTTAACTTAAATCTAGGAATCTCAAGGCAGTTAGAGGCAGCGGATCTAATAGGACGGGTCGTGGTTGTTCTGATTATTCATTCTGAGAGATAGGGGGGGGGCGGAACTGTTTAGACATCTGGAAGCGAGGGAAATAGTTTTGAGTAGAATCCTGCCAGTTATTTTTAGCCAATGGTGGTCTCTTCTGAGGTTGGAAATATGTTCTCTATTCGATAGGCTAATGGCAGTCCTCAAGGCATTATTTTGCAGCATTTGTAATTTGTTAGTGATACATTTATGAGCTCCCAAGTACAATGCATTACAGTAGTTTAGCTTTGATAAGATTAAGACATTAGCTAGGGCGATGCTGCGAGCTTCAGATGGGTATGGCCTACAGGCTCTAATAAGTTTGCCTGTATAGGCTGTCGAGGAGGCTGGGGAGTTGACCTGTTTTCTCAGTCGAGGTAAAAACCTAGAGTTTTTACTTTGTTTACTGTTTTCATGGTGTTAGCATCTATATTGCAAGAGGCATAGTTAGGGCTAAGTTTTTTTAGGTTGGCTGCGGAGCCAAGGATCAGGATTTCTGTTTTATCGTCATTTAGGCAGAGGCCACGGGATGCCATCCATGTCTGAGTGAGGAGATATGTTTCATTCACCAAAGCCGTGTCCTTATCAGAATTGCCCGAAAGGGGAATGAGGATCTGGGTACCATCTGCGTAATTAGTGTAGGTGATACCCAGTCTGTCCAGTTGATCAAATAGGGGCTTGGTGAATATGTTATACATAGTGGGTGAGACGCACGACCCCTCTGGGACGCCACAAGAAATTTGAATCGGGTCAGCAGATAGCAGATGCAGATGGGGAGAAAACTCATAGTTCTGTTTGCGAGGAAGGACTGGACCCAGGCTATTGCATCGCTTGAGAAGTGAGCCGCCGATGCCAGGTGTTTGCATAAAACTGCATGGTCCACCAGGTCAAAGGCAGCCAACAGGTCAAGGAGGAGTAGCATGGCTGTTTTGCTGTTGCCCTTAATCTCATCTATTTGGGTCTTAAGGTCTATTGATGCCGTTTCAGTGGCATGTTGTGGCCTGAAACCAGATTGGCGCGACCCTAATCGGTGGTTCGTTTTGAGGTAGCCCGGGATCTGTAAGTACGCTACTCTGTCGATAATTTTTAGAAGGAAGGGGACCGTGGTGATGGGTCTGTAATTGGTCGGGATAGATGGGTCGAGAGTCGGTTTCTTGAGGAGTGGTAGAACCCACGACTCTTTTAGGGTTTTTGGTACCATGTTGGTTTTGAATGAGGCATTAATGAGTTTTGAAATAAATGGCGCTAAATCTCTACCCGCGTCTTTGACTATTTGGGCAGGGCAGCTGTCGCCCTGGCAATTGGAAGGTTTTTAAAGAAAGGATGATTTTCTCTGTTTCCAGTATGGAGACTCTAGTGAATATGAATGGTGCTGGCAATTTAAGGCTTTCAGTGGTGTGCGATATTGGTTTCGTAGGAGGCAGTGAGCCTTTTTTACTGGCAATTTTTGCTTGAAGGGTTGTTATTTTGCTGGCTAGGGCATTCTGGATGCTGGTGCACCTTTGTTTGTCCTTGGGATCGTTATCTGGGGGGAGTGGGGGCAGGGGTATGGGACACTCTAGTTCCCGTAGGATCACAAACAGCTCCTTGGTATTAGAGCTAGCTTTTAGTATTCTTTCGTTGAATATGTCTTTTTTTGTACATATTATTTCTTTCTTATATTTATTAGATAGTTGGAATCTTAATTCTTTGAGGTGTGGTGTAAACCAGGCATTGATGTGCGCCTTCTCTTTACTTTTTTCGGAGTTTGACCGGTGCAATGGTATCTAGAGCATTCGTCATGGTTTTGTCGTAGACCTCTACTAAGACCTCTGAGTTGGAGCTGCTAGATAGCGAGTTGAGCGATGGTGTAAGGAGTGGTAGTAGTTTGTCGGATGTAATATTTCTTTTGCATCTAGGAGGCATAGATGGTGCTAAGATAGTTTTTTTTTGCATTTGTTTATCTATTGTAATTGAGAAGTCAATCAGATAATGTTCTGACCAGGGTTGTGGTGTAATGTTAGTAATAATAGTAGTGCAGTTCAGCTTCGCAACCCAGTCAAGGATTCTTCCTTTGTTGTGTGTAGGGGTGTGAACCTCTTGGCATAGTCCATACTCGGATAGGACAGATGCTATAGATTGTGCCTGTTTATCCTCGGGGTCATTGAAACCTAAGTTAAAGTCACCCAGCATTAATATTTGCGAGGACTCTTTGATGTGTGTGATGTGCGTAACTTAATCCTGCTCCATATGGCCTATATGTGTGTGTGTACCTCAATCCTACTTCATATGGCCCACATATGTGTGTACTTCAAATCCACACCATATATCCTATATCGCATGTGTGTGTACCTCAGCTCCAGTCCAAATGGCATATATGTTTGCATTTGTATTTATTATTGTTTTATACAGCGCCTTAATCCAAGGCGCTTCACAGTTAACAACATAACACATCAAACATAGAACAGTAGAAGAAGTAACAGTAAACATGAATGAAGCCGTAAAATCGGTATGTAGAACAATTTGCATATGAGGGAGAGAAGAGTGGGGGGGTGGGGAAGGAAGGAGTGAGAAAACCCAAAGGAGGAGATGATGGGGGCAAGGAGTGAGGTGTAAAGAGAGAATAAGAAGGGTCCGAGAACAGATCCTTGGGGGACGCCGTATTCGAGATGGAAGGTAGTAGAGTTTTGTCCGCCCCAAGAGACGGCGAAAGAGCGGCGGGAGAGGTAAGAGGAGAGCCAGTTAAGGACAGAGCCTTTGAATCCAAAGGAGGAAAGAGTGTTGAGAATCACGGGGTGATCGACAGTGTCGAAAGCAGCAGAAAGGTCAAGGAGGATGAGGATTGAGGAATGTTTAGAATAGCGAGCGGTAAAGAGAGAGTTAAGGACATAGGTACGAGCGGACTCAGTGGAGTGTTTGGGGCGGAAGCCAGATTGAGAGGGGGGAACGAGAGAGTGGGAAGTGACAAAAGTTGAGAGCTGAGAATAAGCTAAGCGCTCGAGTAATTTAGAGAGAAAAGGTAGAAGTGAAATTGGGCGAAAGTTAGAGGCGGGAAGAGGATTAGTAGAAGGCTTCTTCACTATAGGGATGATAGTGGCGTGCTTGAAGGCAGAAGGGAAGGTGGCCCTGGAGAAGCAAGTGTTGAAGAAGGGGTTAGGTAGGGAATAAGAGGGTGGTATATCTTGGGAATAAGAAGGGTTGGGATGGGGTGAGACGGGGCGGCAGTAGGATGGGATTTAGTTAAGAAGAGAGAAACATCAGAGGGAGTGATAGGAGAAAATGTAGACATGTGAGCTGAGGGGGAGTGTGAGGAGGGCGGGGGAGGGGAATAAGAAGGAGAACTGACCATTTTTGGCGAAGAGAAAGAATTTTTTCAGAGAAGAAGTTTGCAAAGTCAGAAGGAGAAAGATGAGAAGTAGAGAAGGGGCCAGGAGCGGGAGGGGAGAGGAGACGAGAGAGGGTTTGAAAGATACGATGAGAATGAGAGGCTTGGGAGTGAAGGAGGTTAGAAAAGTATGCGCGTTTGGCAGAGTTAGGCAGGAGTCATATATGGAGTGATGAGAAAGTAGGAGGTTTGGTTAGGAAGAGTGGGGGATTTGAGCCAGCATCGCTCAAGGCGACGAAGGAGACGACACATGGATAAGAGGTGAGGAGGGAGCCAGGGTTGGGAAGGTTTAAGAGAAGGGCAGAAAGAGGAGAGGGGGTAGAGTTGATCGAGACTAGATGAGATAGAGGAGAATAGAGAGGATAAGGCAAGATCAGCCGCGAGGGAGGAGAAATCAGAGAGGGGAGGAAGAGAAGAAGAGCAGGTATCAAGGAAGAGTGAAGGGCTAAAGTTCCGGAGGTCGCGTCGAGTAAAAGATGTGGAGGAGGGTAAAGGAGAGGGAGGTGGAATGCTGGGAATAAGGGAGAAAGAGAGCAGAGCGTGATCTGATAGATAGCTGGGTAAGGAGGAGACAGGAGAGGAAGAGTAGGTGAAAATGAAGATGAGATCAAGAGTGGAGCCAGAAGAGTGAGTCGGAGAAGAGGGAAGCAGAGAGAGAAGGTAGGAGTCAAGGATCGAGAGAGGCGGTGAGGGTTGAGGGGGAGCAGGAAGATGAAGGTTGAAGTCACCAAGTACAGTTAGGGGAGAAGAGGAGGGGGAAATGAGAGAGAGGAGGTGGTCGAGATCATCATAAAAGGAGGAGAGGGGGCTAGGAGGTCTATAGATAATTATGAAGGAAATGGGGTGAGGATAAGTAAAGGATTTGTACAAGTATTCAAAAGAAGAGAAAGTAGGAAGGGACAGAGAAGAGGTAGATGAAAGGTACAAAGGATGGAAGAGGATGCCCACTCCACCGCCACGACCAGTGGAACGAGAGACATGAGAAAAGGATGGGGAAGGGGTGGTAAGGGAGGCAGGGGCAGTTGAGTTGTGTGGTGGGATCCAAATTTCAGTTTCACAGAGGAAAAGAAGATTGAGACGAAAGAACATGTCTAAGACGGCTGCAGTCTTATTACAGAGGGATCTGGCATTCCAAAGAGCAATATTAATTAGGTTGGAAGTTTGAGTTGGAGGGGAGATGAGGTTAAGACGACAAGGAAGGGAAGAAATGGAAGGAGGTGAGGATATATATATATATACATATACACAGACATGCATATATATGTGTGTGTGTGTGTACCTCAGCTCCAGTCCATATGGCCTATATATGTGTGTGTGTACCTCAACCCCCCTCCAACTGGCCTATATATGTATGTGTACCTCAATTCCACACCATATATCATATATATATGCATGTGTACCTCAATTACAGTCCAAATGGCATATATGTGTGTACGTACCTCAATCCCACTCCATATGTCCTGTATATGTGTTTGTACCTCAATTCCATTCCATACATCCTATATCTATGTATGCGTGTACCTCAATTTCAGTCCAATTGGCATATACCTGTGTGTAACTTAATCCCACTCCATATGGCCCACATATGTGTGTGTATCACCATTCCACACCATATATCCTATAGCTTATCTGTGTGTACCTCAATCCCACTCCATATGGCCCACATATGTGTGTGTACCTCCATTCCACACCATATATCCTATAGCTTATCTGTGTGTACCTCAATCCCACTCCATATGGCCCACATATGTGTGTGTACCTCCATTCCACACCATATATCCTATAGCTTATGTGTGTGTACCTCAATTTCAGTCCAATTGGCGCGCGCACGTGTGTGTGTGTGTGTGTGTGCCTCAACTCCAGTCCATATGGCCTATACATATGTGTGTGTACCTCAATTGCAGTCCAAATGGCCTACGCATGTGCGTGTACTTCAATTCCAGTCCATGTCCTGTATATGTGTGTACCTCAATTCTAGTCCAGATGGTCTATATGTGTGTGTGTACCTCAGTCTCACTCCATATGTCCTGTATATGTGTGTGTGTACCTCAATTCCACTCCATATGTCCTGTAAATGTGTGTGTGTACCTCAATTCCAGTCCATATACCCTATAACCATAAATGCGTGTACCGCAATTCAAGTCCAAATGGCCTAAAGACATGTGTGTGTACCTCAATTCCAGTCCATATATCCTATACCTGTGTGTGTGTGTACCTCAACCGCACTCCAAATGGCCTATGTGTGTGTGCACCTCAATTCCACTCTATATGGCCTATTTACGTGTGTATGTGTGCTCAACTCAAGTCCAAATGTCCTATACCTGTATGTCCACCTTAACACCAGTCCATATGTCCTGTACGTGTGTGGTAGCTCAATTACAGTCCATAGGTCATATACATGGGTGTGTGTGCACGCATCTCAATTTCAGTCAATCTGTCCTATACGTGCGTGTGATGTCACCGCCTTCACTTTCCGAAGACGAGGTCGATAAATATGAGTCATGTGACCACGAATAGACCGATAAAAGAATGCGAAAATATATGTATATTTTGATCTCACTAAGATGCAACCACCTCAGCCCAGCATCCCCCACTCCTTCTAGAGCAAAGAAGGGCCACCCCTCCTCATCTCAAAATGGCAAGTATTCGCCCACCCCCGCCAGGCACCAAGGAGGTTAGTGTACAAAATAAGTAGTGGAACTATGTTCTCTGCTGGCCTCCCCCACCGCTACACTGGCCCCCTACCAGGCTGCCTCTCCTGCAACACAAACCCCATCCCACCTGAATCCCGCCTTTTCTCTGCTCCAGCCACCACCACTGTGTTTTACAGCTGTACTAGAAAGACTGAAAGAAAGTGCATCAGTCACTGCCATATGCAGCATGCAGCTTTATACACCCTGCCCTTTCTAATCACCCACCATTCACACCGCTTTAGGGACATGCCAAAGATTAAAGCCACCACTACCACCCACCTATTACCTGCACACACAGCTGTGCCTGCAGAAATGTCACGTTAATCGATTGATTACAGCAGAAGACAAACACTGATCACTGTAGGAGCAGATCTGAGGGGCCCTGAGAATGGGCGTTATGACCCAGGCAGGCTACTGAAATAAACAACAGCAATGCAGTGTCTGCAAGATAGCTCAGTGGGATGTGACATTAGAGCACTAGAACAGATCTAGCAGGACTGAGGTTCGAATCCCCAATAAGGAGGAGAGGGTTCCACCAGAAAATGTTTTCCATTTCCAGCACTGAGGCCAGGGTCATGTGACCTTTCGAAGGACCACCGAAGGTGTGGTTCTTCCAGCAAATCTGACTCCTTTGCTCATTGCCCTGTGCTGGGCATAGTGCCAAGAGTCCAGATCAGTGAAAACTAATGAACACACAGAAAGGCATGTCCTATGTTTTGGCAGAACCAAACTCAGGTGAAGGGACGTTATGGTTAGGGAGAACATCAAAGATGCACTGAAAAGCACGAGTGATGGCTAGCTATGCAAACCCCGACATGTCACAGGTCATCAGATATGATGTCACCAAAAGGAGAGGGTGACAAGGAAAAGTAACAGGTTCTGAAACCCAGTTAGAACTTAGGTGAAAGACACCAGTTGCCCCTTCTGATCTCACATGCCTAAATGCAGACATTAACATGGGGGCGCCCCAGAGCTGTACTGAGTTGGAGGGAGAGCTACACACACTGACCCATGAATAGTAAAACCACCCACTTATAATACATTAGCACCTCTGGTGGAGGCGTCAGCCAATCTGCAGGGAACTGATTTTCTGAGCCAGAACCAGCCTCCAGCATTGGGCCTCCCCACACCCAGCCTTGGCACACACTTCTCTCAACCAACCGTCTTGGTCACCCTCTACACACCCACAAAGCCAATCCCTTATTTACCTGTCCTCCCGGTCCTCACCCACCCAAAAGTCACAAATGGCCGCCAAGGAAATAGAAGAGGGACTCTGTTTCTATGTCTGTGGTGGCCATCTTTTTTGTTTTTTAACTGGATTCCCTTTAAAAAGCCATTAGCACACCGCTCGCATGCCAGGTGTGCTAATAACTGTATGACCCTGAAAGGGGGGTCGGTGGGGGATTTATGGCTGGTAATGGCCCAGTTTCTGCATTAACACCTTAAGTGCCAAGGACGAATATGCTCGTCCTTTTTGCATAGACTTGCATAATAGCCTGCCACTTACATGAATTGCTTTGCTTTTCTCGGGCCCCTAACTTCGGTCCAAGGCATGGGCAGCACCAGCCATGGGCTTGAGAGGGCAGAAGCAGGGGCGCCGAGTACTTGGGTGCACAGATGTAGAGGTACACCCAACCCAAAACGATTTTTAGAACTGGAGACACAGATGCAAAGCAAGAGCCCCTTGCTTTGCATCTGTCCCTCAATTTCTAAAAATCGTTTTGGGTTGGATGTACGTGTACATCTGTGCACCCCTATTCTCAAGAGGGGTGCACAGATGTAGAGGTACACCCAACCCAAAACGAGTGCCCACCGTTCCTTGGGAAGTGGGTCAGGCAACACACCTTTTATGGCTTAAATATCCTCCAAATGGATCGTAATAGTGATTTCCAAACACACAGAGTTAACATCACCTGGGTTTGTTTGGATGGCCCTAGTTGGCCAAGAGGGTGAAATGTACCTCCTGGAAGCTGTTGGTGCCAGGCCCACCAGGCAATACTAGGCTACAGGAATTACCTGAATAGCTCCCTGCATTTCCTATCCTGTACCATTGAGCAAGACGCGGTACATTGACCCTGCGAGGGTAAATTCAGCATCAGCTCATGTGTCTGTGTGAGAGGCCCCGTATGACGGTTACTTACTCAACCTTTGTCCGATTTAGGGAGAGCTATCCCAAGCAGAAGAGTAAACCTTCAGTGTATAGACCGGCGTTTCCTTGGTACTGAATAACCTATTCAATCCTGATCTCGCTGCAAACGTTCTGTCGAGGATAATCATTGGCAATCAGCCCTCTAGGGACAGGGCTTCCGTTGATCTGGTGCCTCCATGTATGAAATCTTCCAAACCATGCACTCCTCTCTAGCACATTCAGAATGCTCTGAGCCTTAAAGTTCCCAGTGGAACAAGAGCTAGCTGGCTGACAGCCAGCAATTAATATTGCCCCTAAGATAGCCTTGACTAACAAAGGTTCCTGCTCCAGTGCCAGCATTCAACAAGCAGTAAACACCCCCAAAACCAAGACCAGCTCCATGAAAGGATCTACCTAGATGGTTGACAGCGTCATCTTGCTCCCATTGCGAGTGTGTTGCCCCTCAGCTATCCAACTGAGTTGCATCCACATTGCAAGGTAATGAGGTTTTAAACTATACAGGCCTGCTGTATGAAAGTATGCAAGGGGCACCGTCTCTGCTTAGAAGATATGCATGGTGGAGCCACAGGCTGCCAACACTTCAAACTCCATCTTTCGTTATGTTCAAGTATTTAGTCAGCAATCACTATTTTGTAGCGTATCACAATAGAAAAATCACAGTGCGCAGCCTTGAAGGTCTTGGAGAGTGTGACATTGGCAGATGGTGTGCAATGAAAAACTCAACATCATAGCATAACAGGACATTGCAGAGTGGGGGGCAGTACTCTGGACGGGCCAACAACTTCAGTGGCTAGGAGCAACAGGGGAGAAAATATAATGTTGGTTCTACCACAGTTAGTCCGCTATACTAGAATCCCTGGTGCGCTGAATGGCTGGTGAGACTATCTGCCTGTCAAATCAAGTGATACAAGACTGGGGAGGGCCAGTGCAGCAATAATGCATTTCCATGCGGCAGTATTGGAGCTACTACCAGAGGAGCACCAGGGTACACCAATTTATCCCTCCACTTATTAAAACTGTCCTATTGTAAGGGTGTAAAGGTAATCACTTCTAAGCACTCCAATGTTTGCAGTTGAAATCATGGTGACATTACATTATTTGGCCAGGATCACACACTAAACAGCAAAGCAGGGATTTTAACCCACTCTGCGATTTGGGCACAGCCACCTTCTTCCACGCTTTAGTTGGAATAAATATTTAAGATTTGGGTGTCAAGACCTACAATAATACTGTCCTGTAGAGTCTTTTTTTTCTTTTGTTCCCTTGCATTGGGAACTTTTTTGGTGTTGGTACTCCACCTTGCAAATGTACCTTCTGTTTAGCGATCATTTTGTTCTCCCATCCTAGTCGTGTTGCTCGGCCTTTTGAGGGCTGTTCCACCCTGGATGATTATAGAGGGGTGGAGTAGGGGCAGTGATGTCTTACTGGAATGCAACTGGGAGGCTTGCATCTCCTTCTTACTTGACTCTAGTACATGCAGTACATGCTAGCCAATGTTTCCACTGGTCTGCGCCCCCCCTTGCACGAAGTTGGTGACTACGTGCAAATGCGGTCAAAAAACTGCTGGTGATGTCACTTCCTATATTTGGGCACCCCCCAGGAAATTCATACGTCGGCTCCCCTGGGCAGAAGCTGCCCCCACTTTGAGTCAGAAGGCATCCCTCTGCTGTGACACTCATTTCAACACTCATTAACGTGACGGCCCAGCGACATGCCCGCCTACATTCCAAAATGAAAAACCCAGAGATCTACATCACTACAAGGCCACGCCCACCCGCTTGCAAGACCACGCCCACACTTTCGCAAGGGGGTAGTGATGTGTACATTTCTGTTGCGGCACACGGGGCTAAAGTGTAACTTTCATTTTGAAATAAGAATGGACATACTTTTAACCTGTCTTAAAACATGAGCACTATTTATACAAAATTTTCAGAATTTACTATGATCCCTTTCACCAAATGTTTATTTTAAGTCAAACAGCATAGTCATAAGTTTAAAATGATGATTGCAACATAATAAACTGAGCTGTTTTCCCTAGCAATACAAATTGTGTAACTAGTTCTGCAGTGTTTTCTGGTTCGTTGCCCCCCCCCCCACCCCCCGCCCAGGTAGGTTTTCGAAGCAGGACTGTAACATACATGCCAACAATGTGACGCACCTGCGAGGCAGATTTCGCCAGAAAACTAGGGATAGGGAGACTTACATTTTTGCATATCGATGCATTGGGTCTAGAAGTATTTTAGGCGGGAGAAAGTGCAAAATAGCTATATTTTTCACTGAAAAGGTCGGGAGTCTCTTGCCTAAATCGATAGGGTTTGCATGGGTACATCTATGCTGGGAAAGATGGCACTATTGCTGAGAGTCATCGCCGCCTCGCCCTCCGCTTCCTTCATGGTATCCTCAGCTGCCTGCGGTGTGCGGTCCTAGCGGCCCCAGACCTGCAGCGCTCGCGGCACTTGCGAGACGTTTCCAGTCACTTCTGTACCAAAACTTCTCTCCATGCGCCAGCCTCTCTCCTCTCATCCCTATCCTCCATTTTGCACTCCTTGCTTGCTTTGCCTAGTCTCCCGCAGCCCATTCTGGGGATGGTGCATGGAGACATGAGGGGACGCCGGAAAACTCAGAGACGCATTTCCCCCGTAGACCCGGAGAAGTGTGTAAAAACCCAGAGTCTCTGGGCTAAACCCAGAGGTTAGGCAGGTATGCCCAGCGACAGCAGAAGCAAACATAGTGGCAGAGGTCAAAAGCCTGCTGAGTCAATATAAATAGACTGTCAGTGGTCTTCAAACTGTAGGCTTGGTACCTTCCCAGGGGGGCAGGAATCCCACAGCGTGAAGCACCTTAAAAACTATTTAGCCGTATCTACATTTCAACTGATCCTGAGGCTTCAACCAATGGATGGAAATAAGTGCAGCTTGAAAGAGAGGGAGGGAGTGAGACACTGACACACAAGAGAGACGCAGAGCTATAGGGCTTGCACATGTGGTATATAGCTGAGTCATCCAGTCCAGGCTTTATCCTTTGCGTACTGGGACTTTTAATCTTTTTTTTAAACTAATTTTCTTACATTTATCATCAAGCAAATACACATACAATAAATTCAACTTAATAAACTTAACCAATCTAAATTGAACAACAATTAAGCCAAAACCCTCCCCTACCCTAACACACCACATAAAAAAAAACAAATCCAATTTCTAGATGGAAAGGGATATAAAGAGAGACAAGAGAAGGAAAAGGAAAGAGAAAAAAAAGCATACCTTTAAATGCCTGAAATACACAATAATCTCATGTAATCAAACTAATCAAATATATTCAAACATAAAAATATTCATAAATATACCAAGAATTAAAAAGTTACTTATCTTATCGTCTAAGTTATTCTCTCAAAACATTTCAGTCCAACTCCAAATTTAAAAAGCCCCTCCAAACTTTCTGAAAAGCAGCTTCTTTTTTCTGCATTGTAAACACCAGTTTTTCAATGCTGTACGATGAAGACATTTCTTCTAACCATAAGGCCAATGTCGGAAAGCCAGTCGATTTCCAATTCTGCAATATTACCTTTTTGGCCACTAAAGTCCCTTTCAAAATCCACATTGCGTGATGTTGCCCCAAATCTTCTAGGATTTTATCTTCTCCCAAAATCAATGTCTCAAAGTCAAATTCCAGATCCACATCCACCACTTTATTCATCAATTCAGTTATTCCTTTCCAAAAGTCTTTCACCTTGTAACATTCCCAAAACATATGTTCTAATGTACCTCTAGCATGGCCACAGCCCCAACAAGTGTCTGTCAAACTTAAGCCTTGCTTATGTAATCTAGCTGGTGTCCAATAAACTCTGTTCATGGTCTTCACTTGACAAGCTCTCTCTGCTTTATTTAATGATATCCTTTTGATATTTCCACAGAGCACTTCCCATCTTCCTTGCGTCATTTCCTCATCTAAGCATGCCGACCATGCTGACAGGATCTTTTGATTTCCTTTCAAATTTCTGCTTAACAGATTGTACATCTTAGATGCCATTTTCTCTTCACTGCCTATTTTCTTAGTGATATTCCTTGAATCTGAGTTATCACATTTTTGCATATTCACTGCATGTTTCAAACTTTGATATTTTTCATAAGTGCAGTCAGAAAGGCTGTAAATTACTTTTAATTCTCAAAATGTTCTCCAGCTTTCCCCTTCAAACAAGTCTTCGAGTTTTTTAATTCCTGCTAGATGCAAATTTTCCCAGAATAATGTTTTATTCTTTATCTCAATTTCAGGATTCAAGCATATTGAAGAAGTATTTATTCGGCCTGGTTTTAATTGCAAAGCCGCTTATTACGCCCTCCATGTAGATCTCAGAAATTCAGTCAGAATTGAGCGATTCCCATAGTCTGCACTGGTTGTTGATGGGACTGCCCATGTGCTTAACGGACCCATCAGGCTAGTCTCTTTGCCTGCTCACTTCTCCTCCTCATCTACGATGAACGACATAATATGTTCCGATGTGAATGCATGATGGGTAACGTTCAAAGTTTGGGATGTTTAGTCCCCCTCTATCATTCTGCAATTGCAGCTTCCAAAGTTTCAATCTTGGTGTCTTCCTATCCCACACAAATGATTGGAGCAGACTATCCAATTTCTTCAGCGTCCATTTCTTTACTGGTTGATGGAACATACTCATGATATAGGTTATCTTCGTTGTTAACATCATTTTAATGGCATTCACCTTACCTCCCAATGACAACTTTAGTGAATCCCACCACTCTAATTCCAATGTTGTTTTTTGTATTATCAAGTCCATATTTAGGCTCATCATCTCCTTGATATTCTTTGTGACTATTTGAAGCCAAAGCTCTTTACCAAATTTCCATCGGTCGTCTCAGCACAAGTCAAGGCTTCTCATTTGGTACAATTTATTTTATAATTTGAGAAAGAACCAAATTCCTCGATCAAATTCATCAGGCTGGGATTGAAATTCTGAGGTCTCGAATAACCACTAGAAGATCATTGGCATATAACCAAAGCTCAGTTAAAATGTATTCTAGTGATTTGATCATCAGCTCTTATTGCCTCAGCCAATGGTTCCATTGAGATCACAAATAGTAAAGGGGATAATGGGCAGCCTTGGCATGTACCACGTTGTAAATCAAATTTGCCTGATATTCTTCCGTTTGTGTTAATCTCTGCTGTGGGATTTGTATAATGCACTCTAATCCATTCCAAGTATTAAGTTCCAAAATTCATCTTCTCCATGGTTCTCTGCAAAAACTCCCACCGCACCCAGTCGAAGATCTTTTCTGCCTCTAGTGACAAAGCCACTGAGTCCTATTGCAATTTTTTTGATTCCTCAAAGATAAGTAAAAGCTTTCGCATGTTAGAAGCCTTCATAAAACCTGCTTGGTTTGGATGTATTAATCGTGGGAGAATTTTTTCCAATCTATTTGCCAGGATTTTTGATAATATTCTAAGTTAATCAAACTAATAGTTCTATAACTACCTGGTGCAATTTCCAGACGACCTGGATTTAGGATCAGAGAAATTGTGGCATGCCTGAGAGATGGAGGTAAGATATCCAAGTTATTACTATGTGCAAACATGTCTCTGAGCAGACTTAGAGCACAATCCGGCATTGCCCTATAAAACTCAGCCGGTAACCCATCCGGACCTAGGCACTTTCCGAAATATAAGCTCCAAATTGCCTTCTTAGTTACTTCTATAGATATTTCAGCATCTAGAACTACCTTCTCTTCCTCTGTGAAGCCTTTTAACTTCAAGTTTTAAAGAAATTGCTCTTCCCGGCCTAGATCAATTCCGTGAGATTCACTATATAGATCAGTATAATACTGCTTAAATACGTCATTTATTTCTCTTGGATCCTGTAACATACCTTAATCCCCATTTATTGCATTCATTTTTCTGTTTGACTATCTCACCCTCAGACAATGAGCCAACATCGCCCGCATTCTTCTCCTCCTTCATAATATCTACATTTCGTTCTGAAAGCTGAAAACTTTGCCTTTTCACCTATAATTTTGTTCAAATCATATTTCAACCTCATTAACCTCAACTGTTTTCCACTATCTGCCGATCCCATCAACTCCTTTTCCAATTCTTTAATTGAAACATTTAGCTCTTTTCCTCTTTTTGATTCGAGACACACTCATGGCTACTCCTCGCATAACACAGTTGAAACTCTCCCACACCATATCCAATCCTACTTCACCATTCAGGTTTGTCTTGATAAATTCCTCTGCCTTCGTCTCTCAAAACTGTGGTGTACATTATCTGTGTCTTTGTTTTGCCCAATAAGTAATTAAGTGAAATTTCCAATCTAATGGGTGCGTAGTCTGAAATGACGATACTCTCTATCTCACAACACCTTAAGTTTTGTGTCACTACTCCAGAGGTTAACATACTGTCTATCCTTGAATAGATATGGATCCCGTGAGTGAAACGTGTACTCTCTCCCTGCAGGATGATCCAATCTCCAAACATCTGACAATCCAAAATCCTGCATCAATATTCTCAAAGCTTCTCTATCTTTTTTACTTCAATCCCTCAATATTTGGCTACTTCTATCCAAAACTGGATCCACCACCAGATTAAAGTCCCCTCCTATGAACAGATTCTTCCCCCCTGTGTCTAATAGAAGGCGATCCAACCCATTCATAAATGGCCTACTGTTAGCGTTGGGAGGATAGATGTTACATATTGTGAAATCTAAATCTTGGATCTGTATTGAAACTGTTAGCCAGGGACCTTCTTTATCTGCTTTTGAACCTGTAATTGTTCGTGGAAAATTATTTTAAAACAATGTTGTTACACCTCTTGAATTCAAAGAGTAAGTGGAAAGGTACATCTGTCCTGCCCAACCTCTCTCAAACCTTGGAGACCCTGAATCTGTTAAATGTGTCTCTTGTAGTAAAATAATGTCTGCTTTTAAGTGTTTTAAATGCGACTAATTGTTTTCCTTTTAATTGGGTTATTTAGGCCATTAATATTCCAAGACGCTATATGCAAAGACTCTGTAACATTATTCCCTGTAGCTGCCATAATCCCAGAAAAGTACCTAGAAGAACTTAAACTAAAAGCTGATATCAAAAGAAAACAAAGTAAAAGAATTAACAAATATAAAACATGTGTAGAATTAGAATTAGCTAAACTCAGCGTAAAAAACATACTCTAACAGAGGGCTGTACTGAGTTTGCATACAGTAAATGCAACTGTATACACCTTTACCTAACCAAGCTTAGCTCTCCCTATATCCCTAAACCAATGTTCTTATTTCCAAAAGATATTCCAAACAGGATTAATTACAATTATTTTGTCTTCATTAGGAAAATCCTCTTTACGAAATCTTCTTACGTATATTGGAATGCAAAATCAATGAACTATATACACTATAATGTAATACATAAACAAACTCATCCATAATTAACCTAATAACTATCTCTTATCGTTGAGCCAAAAATACCCTCTCCTTTATGGATGGAATAGTTTGTTTGGTAGTAGATTTTACTTAAAACTAATATGTCTAAAGTCCCTTAACCTCTAGAGTAACCGTCCGGATTAGCCTGCACCTGATGGCCCAGACCTGTTTATAGAGCAAAACAGCTGTCCACTTTACTCCATAGCCCAATCTATGCAAGAAGTTAATGTCACCGGAGTTAACCACTTGCATTCAAGCTCAACCACAAATGGGTACAACTATAAGTCTGTGTAAATTGTGATAAAAATATGTCCTGCTCTAACAGAAAACAAATTATTTTATTATTCCTTTTAATTCTCCATTCTAAAATCTCCTCTAAGACATCTATAATATCCCACACATAGGGACCGTTGCCCACCCTCTCCTAACCTACTTCCGGAAAATTCAGGCTAAGGTACACTACACAATCAATTGTTTAGTACCAAACTTCCTGGTTCCCACTGCAGAGTGTGGTCATTTATAAAAGGGAAGTACGGCTTGGAGTATGGATAAATTATGAAAAAGCATCGGCCGCCACCCGGCTGCTTTATTAAACATATAATTTAGTTCATAGATAGGCAGCACAGCGCCCCCTATACATTTGACGATCTTGGTTTATTAATGTTACCAAATCCTCTGGGTTAAAGGAGGCTCTTTAAAGCCCACGATATTATGGTAAGGTGTGCTTAGACAACACAAATAGCATTGTCTCTGGTGGAACTACCAATAGTTTTGGCTAGTATGGCTGGCCTAGTCACGACTAATTGATTTGCCTTAGGTTGTAATTCCACTACATAGATTGGATTGCCTCAAGGGATGTGCTTTACAACTCACCATATTTCATTCCGTTGGTGGTATAACAGCACCAATGTTTGCTTTGCTTCTTCTTGCACTATATTGTTATCAGTACTTCCGACACAAAAATATATCCAATATTTGTGGCTCATTTGTGGCACCTGTAGCTTCCTTTTTAGCCCCATTAATAGATTTGCCCATGTATAGTGCCCCAGCCCCCTCCAGGGCCTTTATATAAATTCAGCTTGATACAGAGGGGCCCTGTAATGTCACTGATACCTTTAGAACATGGCGGGAACATGCAGCGACAATGGGGATGCTCCTATGCACCTAAAGGCATGGCACACATCAAACCAAAGCCCTAGATTATGTGTGCACCCAACCTCCTATCTAAAAAAAAGTATAACTAGGGAAGAGGACGTATTAATCACCCTGCATGCATTAACCAAAGCACGCGACAGCATCAGAAGCCGCTGTGCGCCCATATACAGAAGGGTCCCGGAAAGGGAGGGAAGAAGGGGAGGTTCATTAGATCCAGTAAATGCATTTCCCGTCACTTACCCAGAACATTGCCATGGTACCTGAAATCCAGTCCGGTGCCGTTATCACCCGACACAGCTGTCGGACGTCGCTGACCATCCTAAAACAAATAAAAACCAACATTGCAAGCCCATATGTCCCGAGGCTTTCTAAACCCATCAACGAGCAGTCTAGGGTCAGTAGACTCACCCTTTGAAACTGCCTGACTGTACCCAATTCTGTCTAATCTCAGACCCCACAAATAATACGCGCACCGTTTGGGCTCCTAATTATATTTAAATCTGAAATGGTCTTGCCTACGTGTGGTAATGGTTTTAGTCGGATGCGTGACGTGAAAACTTGAACTGCATTAGATAAATACAAACGGATGATCCTCTGCACTTTAACTGTGATAATCCTGTAATTTTATAGCTGTGTGTTGATATACCTGACTGCTGTGGTGTTAACCTCCGGATGCCTTGCCTCCTGTGCCCAAACAAACAATCGGGTTCACCGCCTGTCATTACGCAGACTACACCAGCAGCAGCCGGTCCTCAACGTCTAACAGGCCGATTCATGGAAACAATGTGCGCTGAAAAAACGGCGCACGCGTGCGAAAACGTGCGATTCGCAGAGAAATAGCGAAAATCGCAGTGCAAGTGCGATTATCGCACAGAAAACATCGCACATCTATTCATGGAAGTCCGTGCACGCGCAAAATGTGGGATGTGCGCTGAAAAAGTGCGCGGCGCACGCTGGCGCACGCTGGCACACAGGTCATCGAACGCCGTGCGATAAGGCCACAGCGAATTCGCACATAGCGCGGCGCACATAACAAAAGTAGGCGTAACACGGGGCGTTACACGCAGAATGGGGAACAACTCGTAAAAATGTGGGCGTCACGGGGGAAGTACAGGAGGCAAGTGCGCAGAACGCCCACACGCTCGCCTACAACATGTATTCATGGAATTGAATAGGGAAAAACAGCGCACGGCCAAAGACGCGCACAGGCCCATACATGTCCGCCACACGAAAGCAGGCGGTAGCGTCCCTGCGCAGGAAAAATATGTGCGCCAAAGTCCTGCACGCGTGAGAAGTTCCACACGCGATCGGGCCTGGGGGAGCGTGTGCGTGTATTTCAGAGGTGCGCGAGAAGTTTCACACGCGATTGGGCTGGGGGAGCGTGTGCGTGTATTTCAGGGGTGCGCGAGAAGTTCCACACGCGATTGGCCTGGGCGCGTGTATTTCAGAGGTGCGCGAGAAGTTCCACACGCGATTGGCCTGGGCGCGTGTATTTCAGAGGTGCGCGAGAAGTGTCACATGCGATTGGCCTGGGTGCGTGTATTTCAGGGGTGCGTGAGAAGTTTCACACGCGATTGGCCTGGGCGCGTGTATTTCAGTGGTGCGTGAGAAGTTTCACACGAGATTGGCCTGGGCGCGTGTATTTCAGAGGTGTGCGAGAAGTTTCACACGCGATTGGCCTGGGCGCGTGTATTTCAGGGGTCCGCAAGAAGTTTCACACGCGATTGGCCTGGGCGCGTGTATTTTAGAGGTGCGCGAGAAGTTTCACACGCGATTGGCCTGGGCGCGTGTATTTCAGGGGTGCGCGAGAAGTTTCACACGCGATTGGCCTGGGCGCGTGTACTTCAGGGGTGCGCGAGAAGTTTCACACGCGATTGGCCTGGCGCGTGTATTTCAGAGGTGCGCGAGAAGTTTCACACGCGATTGGCCTGGGCGCGTGTATTTCAGAGGTGCGTGAGAAGTTTCACACGCGATTGGCCTGGGGGAGCGGGGTACGTGTATTTCTGGGGCTCGCGGGTGGTTTTACACGCGATCGGGCCTGGGGGAGCAGGGTACCACTCCCCGTCTGCCTTGCGTGTAGAAGAACGCGTAGCCAACACCCACCCGCTGTGAAGTAATAGCGTGTGAACCCCAACGCCTGCAAAACACACGCACCGCACCCCACAAAAAGCAACGCCCGTGCGCGATACGTCACAGACACGCATACGCGCTAAGGGCCTTTGGTCCAATGGAATTGCGTATGCGTGCTGACGCGCTTACGCGCTAAGGGCCTTTCCTCGATTCACACGCTGACGTGCAGAATTTTCACGTGCCAAATCACTCCGTATCAAGCTGGCCACGCGTAAGCACACGGAAGACCACGCTCCTGCCCAAAAGGCTGAATTACTGCCCCCCAGAGCCCCGAGCAGCCTCCCACGAGCCATCTGCTGCTGCCTGCCTGCCTGCTGCCACCGTGCCCTGCCATTTGGTGCCTGCACATCAGCCATCTGGAGTGGTCCAGTTGCTGTGTCCACCCCTGCTGGAACAGAACACTCCCGACTGGGATACCATCGCTCCACAGCCCAGCCCCAGGACCCAGTTGCCCACCCACGCCTGCCTCGGGGGTCGCCATGTCGGGGCAAACACCATCCGAGACCACTGGCGACCCCCAGCCAGAGGGGCAGAGGGCCACCAGCTTCAGTCAGAAGGAAGTTGCTGTCCTGGTGGAGCTTGTCCTGGGGCATTATGATGCCCTCTTCGGATCACCACGCGCCGACGGGACAGAATCTGGGACGACTTTGTGGTTGCCATCAACGCGGAGGGGGTGGCAACCCGCAACATCAAGCAAGTCAAGAAGCGCTGGGAGGACTTCAGGTCCAGGACCCTCATAAAGGCCCGGCGCCTTGTGGAGGGGGGCTGGGGCAGCATGAGTACCATCCAGCTGAGGGTCCTGGAACGCGTACGCCCAGCGCTCCATGCCCAGATCCTTGAGAGGCAGACCCGTCTGGAGTCGAGCGGTAAGTGGCCAAGCATTGCTGTGTGAGACAGGGCATGTTGCAGCGTGCTGGTTGTCTGATACTTGCCTGTATGTGTGACATAGGCCATGTACGCGTGTGTGTGTGCAGGGACATCATGGTCATGCATGTGAGACCAGTAATGTGTGAAGCACACGGTTGGTGTATGTGTTGAAATGTAACATGGGGAGCCCTATGCGGAATGGACACATGAGAGCATGCCAGTCTCTGTTCCTGGACATGGGTGTGGGTGAGGGATGGGTGCAGATGCCATGTACATTTATGGTGTCCATGTCTGTGTTTCTGACCTGCGTGTCTGTGACTTGTGGATGCCATGGATGCATGACACATGTCTGTGACAATGTTCAGATTCACTGATGCAGCCTAGTTATCCTTGCATCCACTGTGTCTGGGGTGTACGAGTCCAGATGGATGAAAGTACGTTGAAGTGTGTGCATGTGATAGGCATGACCCATGATGCATGTGAGTCCAAAAACAACATTGTATGCTTCAAGAGTCCCTTGGACATGTTTGCTTATGTCCATAGCATGCGCCATGCCTGTTACTGCATGTGTTTTGCCTGCACTGACCCATGTGTTGTGGAGGGACATGATGGAAGTGATCTTTGACAGTGCCACTCATCTGCTATTGCTTCCTGTCTAGGGGACCATTGTACAGTACCCTGATGCTTGTGTTCTATGTCTCCCTCTACACAGCGCAAAGTGAAGAAGAGTGTGGAGACGGCGCTGTGGAGCTAAGCAGCGGGGATGCCCCCACGGCTGCAGCGGAAGGGTTGGGTGAGCCCCCACAGGGGCTTGCAACGGCGGAAGACGGTGTGGAGCCATCCAGGTTGGTGGTTTCCACTGAGGAGGAGGAGGCCGCTACTGAGCCACACATGGGGCCTGGTGGGGGCATCCCTGCTGGTGCAAGTGGTGCAGTCCAGGGGCAGGGGCAGGAGGCAGCACAGGTCGCCGTGGAGGTGCCTGTGCATGTCACTGTCCCTGACACTGTGACTGCACCACCATGCACCAGCAGTGATGCCCCATCCCGGGCCCGTCCGCAGGTAGGGGGGATGTCCATGTCATCTGACTCCCCTCCACCTGCAGACGAGGGGACCCCTGGCCGTATGGAGAAGGTCCTGATTGGTGTCGCGTTGCGCACGGCTGTCATTCGTGATGAGGTGCGTGCTTCCCGGGGGGAGCACGCACGTCATCACGAAGTGCACCGTGCCAACGTGGCCCAGTTGGGAGCGGTCATGGTCGGGGGTCTCGTACATGTGTCGGGCACTCTGGCGACCCTCTCCTCCTCTGTGGAGGCTATGCGCCAGTCGTACTCCATGCCGTCTTCCGGCCCAGATGCCACCAGGGCCCCCTGTGGACCTGCCCCGACCAATTCAGCCACCTCGGTGGGGATCCCATCCCTGCCACAGTCGGGAGTCGGAGGTCCAGCAGGGGTGGACACACCAGCAACTGGACCCCAGCAGATGGAGGATGTGATGGCATCATCGAGCAGGGCACGTGCACGACGGCGTCGGTGATTTCCATCAGCCTGGATGCCGTCGTGCTGGCACAGGCAGTTGCGTCGGAGGCAGCGGCAGGCTCGACGTGGGAGGCATCATGGCTCGGGGCTATCAACATCAGGGGTGCAGGCATCGGCCGGAGGGCAGGAGAACCCTGGAATGGGAGTGGCTTCCGTGTGGGAGCGGTTGGGCCAGCAGATAGGTGCGTAGCGGCAGCGGGCAGAGGAGGAACGGCTCACAATGGTGAGGGCGGAGAACTCCATGCGGAGGGCGCTGAGGCGGGCTGAGTGCCTTGAGGGTCTTCGCAGGGAGTTGGAGCTGGACACTGCATTATCCCTGCGGGACCTCGGGGCCAGGGAACATGCCCGCCTCCAAGCCATTGAACAGGAGTTCGATGATGCCCTGGCCCATGACAACAACCAGTGAGCCGTCGGACTAACCCGCTGCCCTTGTAAATAGTTATGTAGTTAGTGTTAGGTTTCCTTTGCTTTTTTATTTATTTTGGACCTTTTGGACAATGGGCCACATTTTTGTATATAGATTTATTTTATTAGGTAATATTTTTATGTAGGTTTCATTTCTTCAGTTGGGATCATGGGCCCTGGTTTGTTTATCTGTATATAGTTGACTGTTGGATTTTTTTTTTTTTTGGATTTACCCATGGAGCAATGGTTCTCGGTTTTGTTTCTACCTTGGATTTACTTTCTTGAACTGTGACTTTGGACGCCTTTCCTTTGGATTATGATTTGTCATTTTTCATTATTTTACGGACATGCTGCTTTTTGTTTTTGATTCCCATTGTCATTTGTTTATTTTTGATTCCATTTATGCTGTTTTTAATACATTTTTTTCATCAAACTTCAATGTGTAGTATCATCTCATTGGTATCATGCATATCATGATATGGGTTTTGAGATTCACTGACACCCATTGGGTGTATGTGAGGGCCATGTGTTCATTTCCAAACTTGCTATTGGGGTTCTATCATGTCATTGCCATTTCTAAGTGGGTGGATGCAATACTCGAGTGGATGTTTTGCATTTGGAGGCTGACCATAAGGGCCAGGGATCTAGATTGTGATGACATGTTGGCTGGGGGACAAGTGTGGGGGCCTGCTGGCAGGTGCCCCGCAATGCTGGGGGTTGGGGGTGCAGGGGGACATGAGTGGGACATGAGTGGGGGCCTGCTGGCAGGTGCCCCGCAATGCTGGGGGGTGGGGGTGCAGGGGGACATGAGTGGGACATGAGAGGGGGCCTGCTGGCAGGTGCCCCGCAATGCTGGGGGGTGGGGGTGCAGGGGGACATGAGTGGGACATGAGTGGGGGCCTGCTGGCAGGTGCCCCGCAATGCTGGGGGGTGGGGGTGCAGGGGGACATGAGTGGGACATGAGTGGGGGCCTGCTGGCAGGTGCCCCGCAATGCTGGGGGGTGGGGGTGCAGGGGGACATGAGTGGGACATGAGTGGGGGCCTGCTGGCAGGTGCCCCGCAATGCTGGGGGTGGGGGTGCAAGGGGACATGAGTTGGTGATCAGTGGTGCAAGGAGACATGTGCCTTTGCTGGGGGGCATGCCCATGTTGGGTGGGCTGCCTGCGGGACATGACCAGGGATGCAGGGTAGTCCCCTGTGGTGTGGGCTGCCTGCAGGGGCCGTGGAGGGTGTACAGGGGACACCTGGGAGGACCCACACTGCCAAATCACATGTAGGACTCCCCGGCACCCCTGAAATACACGTACCCTGCTGAAATCGCGTGTGAAAATTCTTGCGCACCCCTGAAATACACGTACCCTGCTGAAATCGCGTGTGAAAATTCTTGCGCACCCCTGAAATACACGTACCCTGCTGAAATCGCGTGTGGAACTTCTCGCACACCTCTGAAATACACGCACACGCTCCCCCAGGCCCGATCGCGTGTGGAACTTCTCACGCACCCCTGAAATACACGCGCCCAGGCCAATCGCGTGTGGAACTTCTCGCGCACCTCTGTAATACACGCGCCCAGGCCAATCGCGTGTGGAACTTCTCGCGCACCTCTGAAATACACGCGCCCAGGCCAATCGCTTGTCGAACTTCTCGCTCACCTCTGAAATACACGCGCCCAGGCCAATCGCGTGTGGAACTTCTCGCGCACCTCTGAAATACACGCGCCCAGGCCAATCGCGTGTGGAACTTCTCGCGCACCCCTGAAATACACGCACACGCTCCCCCAGGCCCGATCGCATGTGGAACTTCTTGCGCATCTTTGAAATACACGCGCCCAGGCCAATCGCATGTGGAACTTCTCGCGCACCCCTGAAATACACGCACATGCTCCCCCAGGCCCGATTGCGTGTGGAACGTCTCGCGCACCTCTGGAATACACGCGCCCAGGCCAATCGCGTGTGGGACTTCTCGCGGACCCCTGAAATACACGCACACGCTCCCCCAGGCCCGATCGTGTGTGGAACTTCTCGCGCACCCCTGAAATACACGCGCCCAGGCCAATCGCGTGTGGAACTTCTCGCGCACCCCTGAAATACACGCGCCCAGGCCAATCACGTGTGGAACTTCTCGCACACCTCTGAAATACACGCGCCCAGGCCAATCGCGTTTGGAACTTCTCGTGCACCTCTGAAATACACGCGCCCAGGCCAAACGCGTGTGGAACTTCTCGCGCACCTCTGAAATACACGTGCCCAGGCGAATCGCGTGTGGAACTTCTCGCGCACCTCTGAAATACACGCGCCCAGGCCAATCGCGTGTTGAACTTCTCGCGCACCTCTGAAATACACGCGCCCAGGCCAATCAAGTGTGGAACTTCTCGCGCACCCCTGAAATACACGCAAACGCTCCCCCAGGCCCGATCGCATGTGGAACTTCTCGCGCACCTCTGAAATACACGCGCCCAGGCCAATCGCGTGTGGAACTTCTCGCGCACCCCTGAAATACACGCACACGCTCCCCCAGGCCCGATCGCGTGTGGAACTTCTCGCGCACCTCTGGAATACACGCGCCCAGGCCAATCGCGTGTGGAACTTCTAGTGCACCCCTGAAATACACGCACATGCTCCCCCAGGCCCGATCGCGTGTGGAACTTCTCGCGCACCTCTGGAATACACGCGCCCAGGCCAATCGCGTGTGGAACTTCTCGCGCACCCCTGAAATACACGCACACGCTTCCCCAGGCCCGATCGCGTGTGGAACTTCTCGCACACCTCTGGAATACACGTGCCCAGGCCAATCGCGTGTGGAACTTCTCGCGCACCCCTGAAATATACGCACCCAGCCCGTTCGCGTGTGAAACTTCTCACGCACCTCTGAAATACACGCACACGCTCCCCCAGGCCAGATCGCGTTTGAGAATTCTCATGCACGCGTGTTCCCAAAACCCGTAATACATGTTCCCCGCTTTGCGTTTGCTGTTTGCCAGTCCGGTAAACTGGTACAGGGTTGGCGCAGCCCTTTGCGATGGTTTTGCGATCTTGATGGCTTTTCCTTGCGCGAGGGCATTCTTGGGGGCGTAACTGGCGCTGCTGCAGGGTCGCTGCGCCACTCTGCGCCACGTCTGCTTTTGGTGGCGAGAATCCATGAATACGCTGTGCCCGGAAATTGATTTTATCGCACGCGGCTGGCGCAGACATTCGCACGGGCATGCTGTGCGCCAGCCGCGTGCGACACTTTTGTGAGGAATTCCATGAATCGGCCTGTAAATATGAAACCTGGCAAAGCGATCCACCATCTCCGCTAATACCTTTACAGGCCGATTCATGGAATTCCTCACAAAAGTGTCGCACGCGGCTGGCACACAGCGTGCCCGTGCGAATGTCTGCGCCAGCCGCGTGCGATAAAATCAATTTCCGTGCACAGCGTATTCATGGATTCTCGCCACCAAAAGCAGACGTGGCGCAGAGTGGCGCAGCGACCCTGCAGCAGCGCCAGTTACGCCCCCAAGAACGCCCTCGCGCAAGGAAAAGCCATCAAGATCGCAAAACCATCACAAAGGGCTGCGCCAACCCTGTACCAGTTTACCGGACTGGCAAACAGCAAACGCAAAGCGGGGAACGTGTATTACAGGTTTCGGGAACACGCGTGCGCGAGAAGTATCACACGCGATTTGGCCTGGGGGAGCGTGTGCGTGTATTTCAGAGGTGCGCGAGAAGTTTCACACGCGAACGGGCTTGGTGCGTGTATTTCAGGGGTGCGCGAGAAGTTCCACATGCGATTGGCCTGGGCGCGTGTATTCCAGAGGTGCGCGAGAAGTTCCACACGCAATCGGGCCTGGGGGAGCGTGTGCGTGTATTTCAGGGGTGCGCGAGAAGTTCCACACGCGATTGGCCTGGGCGCGTGTATTCCAGAGGTGCGCGAGAAGTTCCACACGCGATCGGGCCTGTGGGAACGTTTGCGTGTATTTCAGGGGTGCGCGAGAAGTTCCACACGCGATTGGCCTGGGCGCGTGTATTCCAGAGGTGCGTGAGAAGTTCCACATGCGATCGGGCCTGGGGGAGCGTGTGCGTGTATTTCAGGGGTGCGCGAGAAGTTCCAC
The DNA here is from genome assembly GCF_040938575.1 of Ambystoma mexicanum. Classification (NCBI taxonomy): domain Eukaryota; kingdom Metazoa; phylum Chordata; class Amphibia; order Caudata; family Ambystomatidae; genus Ambystoma; species Ambystoma mexicanum. The sequence goes on along the minus strand of NC_090938.1, from coordinate 789,524,951 downwards.
ACGCGATTGGCCTGGGCGCGTGTATTTCAGAGGTGCGCGAGAAGTTCCACACGCGATTGGCCTGGGCGCGTGTATTTCAGAGGTGCGCGAGAAGTTCCACACGCGATTGGCCTGGGCGCGTGTATTTCAGAGGTGCGCGAGAAGTTCCACACGCGATTGGCCTGGGCGCGTGTATTTCAGAGGTGCGCGAGAAGTTCCACACGCGATTGGCCTGGGCGCGTGTATTTCAGAGGTGCGCGAGAAGTTCCACACGCGATTGGCCTGGGCGCCTGTATTTCAGGGGTGCGCGAGAAGTTCCACACGCGATTGGCCTGGGCGCGTGTATTTCAGGGGTGCGTGAGAAGTTCCACACGTGATCGGGCCTGGGGGAGCATGTGCATGTATTTTAGGGGTGCGCGAGAAGTCCCACACACGATTGGCCTGGGCGCGTGTATTCCAGAGGTGCGCGAGAAGTTCCACACGCGATCGGGCCTGGGGGAGCATGTGCGTGTATTTCAGGGGTGCACGAGAAGTTCCACACGCGATTGGCCTGGGCGCGTGTATTACAGAGGTGTGCGAGAAGTTCCACACGCGATTGGCCTGGGCGCGTGTATTTCAGGGGTGCGTGAGAAGTTCCACACGCGATCGGGCCTAAGGGAGCGTGTGCGTGTATTTCAGAGGTGCGCGAGAAGTTCGACACGCGATTTCAGCAGGGTACGTGTATTTCAGGGGTGCGTGAGAATTTTCACACGCGATTTCAGCAGGGTACGTGTATTTCAGGGGTGCGCGAGAACTTTCACACGCAATTTCAGCAGGGTACGTGTATTTCAGGGGTGCCGGGGAGTCCTACATGTGATTTGGCAGTGTGGGTCCTCCCAGGTGTCCCCTGTACACCCTTCACGGCCCCTGCAGGCGGCCCACACCACAGGGGACTACCCTGCATCCCTGGTCATGTCCCGCAGGCAGCCCACCCAACATGGGCATGCCCCCCAGCAAAGGCACATGTCTCCTTGCACCACTGATCACCAACTCATGTCCCCTTGCACCCCCACCCCCAGCATTGCGGGGCACCTGCCAGCAGGCCTCCACTCATGCCCCACTCATGTCCCCCTGCACCCCAACCCCCCAGCATTGCGGGGCACCTGCCAACAGGCCCCCACTCATGTCCCACTCATGTCCCCCTGCACTCCCACCCCCCAGCATTGCGGGGCATCTGCCAGCAGGCGTCCACTCATGTCCCACTCATGTCCCCCTGCACCCCCACCCCCCAGCATTGCGGGGCACCTGCCAGCAGGCCCCCACACATGTCCCCCAGCCAACATGTCATCACAATCTAGATCCCTGGCCCTTATGGTCAGCCTCCAAATGCAAAACACCCACTCGAGTATTGCATCCACCCACTTAGAAATGGCAATGACATGATAGAACCCCAATAGCAAGTTTGGAAATGAACACATGGCCCTCACATACACCCAATGGGTGTCAGTGAATCTCAAAACCCATATCATGATATGCATGATACCAATGAGATGATACTACACATTGAAGTTTGATGAAAAAAATGTATTAAAAACAGCATAAATGGAATCAAAAATAAACAAATGACAATGGGAATCAAAAACAAAAAGCAGCATGTCCGTAAAATAATGAAAAATGACAAATCATAATCCAAAGGAAAGGCGTCCAAAGTCACAGTTCAAGAAAGTAAATCCAAGGTAGAAACAAAACCGAGAACCATTGCTCCATGGGTAAATCCAAAAAAAAAAAAATCCAACAGTCAACTATATACAGATAAACAAACCAGGGCCCATGATCCCAACTGAAGAAATGAAACCTACATAAAAATATTACCTAATAAAATAAAACTATATACAAAAATGTGGCCCATTGTCCAAAAGGTCCAAAATAAATAAAAAAGCAAAGGAAACCTAACACTAACTACATAACTATTTACAAGGGCAGCGGGCTAGTCCGACGGCTCATTGGTTGTTGTCATGGGCCAGGGCATCATCGAACTCCTGTTCAATGGCTTGGAGGCGCGCATGTTCCCTGGCCCCGAGGTCCCGCAGGGATAATGCAGTGTCCAGCTCCAACTCCCTGCTAAGACCCTCGAGGCACTCAGCCCGCCTCAGCGCCCACCGCATGGAGTTCTCCGCCCTGACCATTGTGAGCCGTTCCTCCTCTGCCCGCTGCCGCTCCGCACCTATCTGCTGGCCCAACCGCTCCCACACGGAAGCCACTCCCATTCCAGGGTTCTCCTGCCGTACGGCCGATGCCTGCACCCCTGATGTTGATGGCCCCGAGCCATGATGCCTCCCACGTCGAGCCTGCCGCTGCCTCCGACGCAACTGCCTGTGCCAGCACGACGGCATCCAGGCTGATGGAAACCACCGACGCCGTCGTGCACGTGCCCTGCCCGATGATGCTGTCACATCCACCATCTTCTGGGGTCCAGTTGCTCGTGTGTCCTCCCCTGCTGGACCTCCGACTCCCGACTGTGGCAGGGATGGGATCCCCACCGAGGTGGCTGCATTGGTCGGGGCAGGTCCACAGGGGGCCCTGGTGGCATCTGGGCCGGAAGACGGCATGGAGTACGACTGGCGCATAGCCTCCACAGAGGAGGAGAGGGTCGCCATAGTGCCCGACACATGTACGAGACTCCCGACCATGACCGCTCCCAACTGGGCCACGTTGGCACGGTGCTCTTCGTGATGACGTGCGTTCTCCCCCCAGGAAGCACGCACCTCATCACGAATGACAGCCGTGCGCAACGCGACACCAATCAGGACCTTCTCCATACGGCCAGGGGTCCCCTCGTCCGCAGGTGGAGGGGAGTCAGATGACATGGACATCCCCCCTACCTGCGGACGGGCCTGGAATGGGGCATCCCTGCTGTTGCATGGTGGTGCAGTCACAGTGTCAGGGACAGTGACATGCACAGGCACCTCCACGGCGACCTGTGCTGCCTCCTGCCCCTGCCCCTGGACTGCACCACTTGCACCACCAGGGATGCCCCCACCAGGCCCCATGTGCGGCTCAGTAGCGGCCTCCTCCTCCTCCTCAGTGGAAACCACAAACCTGGATGGCTCCACACCGTCTTCCGCCGTTGCAAGCCCCTGTGGGGGCTCGCCCACCCCTTCCGCTGCAGCCGTGGGGGCATCCCCGCCGCTTAGCTCCACAGCGCCGTCTCCGCCCTCTTCTTCACTTTGCGCTGTGTAGAGGGAGACATAGAACACAAGCATCAGGGTACTGTACAATGGTCCCCTAGACAGGAAGTAATAGCAGATGAGTGGCACTGTCAAAGATCACTTCCATCATGTCCCTCCATAACACATGGGTCACTGCAGGCAAAACACATGCAGTAACAGGCATGGCGCATGCTATGAACATAAGCAAACATGTCCAAGGGACTCTTGAAGCATACAATGTTGTTTTTGGACTCACACGCATCATGGGTCATGCCTATCACATGCACACACTTCAATGTACTTTCATCCATCTGGACTCGTACACCCCAGACACAGTGGATGCAAGGATAACTAGGCTGCATCAGTGAATCTGAACATTGTCACAGACATGTGTCATGCATCCATGGCATCCACAAGTCACAGACACGCAGGTCAGAAACACAGACATGGACACCATACATGTACATGGCATCAGCACCCATCCCTCACCCACACCCATGTCCAGGAACAGAGACTGGCATGCTCTCATGTGTCCATTCCGCATAGGGCTCCCCATGTTACATTTCAACACATACACCAACCGTGTGCTTCACACATTACTGGTCTCACATGCATGACCATGATGTCCCTGCACACACACACGCGTACATGGTCTATGTCACACATACAGGCAAGTATCAGACAACCAGCACGCTGCAACATGCCCTGTCTCACACAGCAATGCTTGGCCACTTACCGCTCGACTCCAGACGGGTCTGCCTCTCAAGGATCTGGGCATGGAGCGCTGGGCGTACGCGTTCCAGGACCCTCAGCTGGATGGTACTCATGCTGCCCTGGCCCCCCTCCACGAGGCGCCGGGCCTTTATGAGGGTCCTGGACCTGAAGTCCTCCCAGCGCTTCTTGACTTGCTTGATGTTGCAGGTTGCCACCCCCTCCGCGTTGATGGCAACCACAAAGTCATCCCAGATCCTGTCCCGTCCTTCCTTGTCGGCGCGTGGTGATCCGAAGAGGGCATCATAATGCCCCAGGACAAGCTCCACCAGGAGACCAACTTCCTTCTGACTGAAGCTGGTGGCCCTCTGCCCCTCTGGCTGGGGGTCGCCAGTGGTCTCGGATGGTGTTTGCCCCGACATGGCGACCCCCGTGGCAGGCGTGGGTTGGCAACTGGGTCCTGGGGCTGGGCTGTGGAGCGATGGTATCCCAGTCGGGAGTGTTCTGTTCCAGCAGGGGTGGACACAGCAACTGGACCCCTGCAGATGGCTGATGTGCAGGCACCAAATGGCAGGGCACGGTGGCAGCAGGCAGGCAGGCAGCAGCAGATGGCTCGTGAGAGGCTGCTCGGGGCTTTGGGGGGCAGTAATTCGGCCTTTTTTGCAGGAGCGTGGTCTTCCGTGTGCTTACGCGTGGCCAGCTTGATACGGAGTGATTTGGCACGTGAAAATTCTGCACGTCAGCGTGTGAATCGAGGAAAGGCCCTTAGCGCGTAAGCGCGTCAGCACGCATACGCGATTCCATTGGACCAAAGGCCCTTAGCGGGTATGCGTGTCTGTGACGTATCGCGCGCAGGCGTTGCTTTTCGTGGGGTGCGGTGCGTGTGTTTTGCAGGCGTTGGGGTTCACACGCTATTACTTCACAGCGGGTGGGTGTTGGCTACGCGTTCTTCTACACGCAAGGCAGACGGTGAGTGGTACCCTGCTCCCCCAGGCCCGATCGCGTGTAAAACCACCCGCGAGCCCCTGAAATACACGTACCCCGCTCCCCCAGGCCAATCGCATGTGAAACTTCTCGCGCACCTCTGAAATACACACGCCCAGGCCAATCGCGTGTGAAACTTCTCGCGCACCTCTGAAATACACGCGCCAGGCCAATCGCGTGTGAAACTTCTCGCGCACCCCTGAAATACACGCGCCCAGGCCAATCGCGTGTGAAACTTCTCGCGCACCCCTGAAATACACGCGCCCAGGCCAATCGCGTGTGAAACTTCTCGCGCACCTCTGAAATACACGCGCCCAGGCCAATCGCGTGTGATACTTCTCGCGCACCCCTGAAATGCATGCGCCCAGGCCAATCGCGTGTGAAACTTCTCGCGCACCCCTGAAATACACGCGCCCAGGCCAATCGTGTGTGGAACTTCTCGCGCACCTCTGAAATACACGCGCCCAGACCAATCGCGTGTGGAACTTCTCGCGCACCTCTGAAATACACGCGCCCAGGCCAATCGCGTGTGAAACTTCTCGCACACCCCTGAAATACACGCGCCCAGGCCAATCGCGTGTGGAACTTCTCGCGCACCTCTGAAATACACGCGCCCAGACCAATCGCGTGTGAAACTTCTCGCGCACCCCTGAAATACACGCGCCAGGCCAATCGCATGTGAAACTTCTCGCGCACCCCTGAAATACACGCGCCCAGGCCAATCGCGTGTGAAACTTCTCGCGCACCCCTGAAATACACGCGCCCAGGCCAATCGCGTGTGAAACTTCTCGCGCACCTCTGAAATACACGCGCCCAGGCCAATCGCGTGTGATACTTCTCGCGCACCCCTGAAATGCGCGCGCCCAGGCCAATCGCGTGTGAAACTTCTCGCGCACCTCTGAAATACGCGCGCCCAGGCCAATCGCGTGTGAAACTTCTCGCGCACCTCTGAAATACACGCGCCCAGGCCAATCGCGTGTGAAACTTCTCGCGCACCCCTGAAATACACGCGCCCAGGCCAATCGCGTGTGGAACTTCTCGCGCACCTCTGAAATACACGCGCCGAGACCAATCGCGTGTGGAACTTCTCGCGCACCTCTGAAATACACGCGCCCAGGCCAATCGCATGTGGAACTTCTCACGCACCCCTGAAATACACGCACACGCTCCCCCAGGCCCGATCGCGTGTGAAACTTCTCGCGCACCTCTGAAATACACGCACACGCTCCCCCAGGCCTGATCGTGTGTGAAACTTCTCGCGCACCTCTGAAATACACGCACACGCTCCCCCAGGCCGTGCGTTGTTTTTCCCAATTCGATTCCATGAATACGTGTTGTAGGCGAGCGTGTGGGCGTTCTGCGCACTTGCCACCTGTACTTCCCCCGTGACGCCCACATTTTCACGAGTTGTTCCCCATTCTGCGTTTAACGGCCCGTGTTACGCCTACTTTTGTTATGTGCGCCGCGCTATGTGCGAATTCGCTGTGGCCTTATCGCACGGCGTTCGATGACCTGTGCGCCAGCGTGCGCCGCGCACTTTTTCAGCGCACATCCCACATTTTGCGCGTGCACTGACTTCCATGAATAGATGTGCGATGTTTTCTGTGCGATAATCGCACTTGCACTGCGATTTTCGCTATTTCTCTGCGAATCGCACGTTTTCGCACGCGTGCGCCGTTTTTTCGGCGCACATTAATTCCATGAATCGGCCTGAAAATGTCAATATAAAGATGCGGCTAAAATGAGTGAAGCCTACGCGACTCGTTAGAACCGAACCACAGAACTCTCTCTCTCGCTTAGATTACTTCATGAAAGCTAGAGAAAGAGATCTATCAAAACGCACATTATCTTAAAAACAAAACTAAACCTCAATACGTTGTATTCTATTTAAAATGAAAACGTGAAAGGATTCCAAACTGTTATACAGCGCCATTTTGATTCATAAAAATCTAGTATAAATTACATGAAACCACCATTATAGAAACCCAAAAACCTGGAAAGTGAATACATATATAGTTGTAACTGTGAGAAATAACCTAAACTATTTACTAGATGCAATCAACCACACACTCAAACCAACATTTATCCATATTTCCCTAGACTCCTATTAAAATCCTAGATTGATATGGTCTCTGTAGCTAACAATCCATCTCTTTGCCTCTTCAGGATCCTCTGTAATTGTGAGGCATTTGGGAAAAATATCTTAAGAATTGCTGGTTTGACTAGTGCAGTTTTTATTTCTTTTTCCCATGCCAATATCTTTGCTTCCAAGAACAAACTTCTTTTAACCACTAATTATTTTGGATAGTCTGGGAATATTGCCAATTGTGACTTAGTCTAAAAAAATGACCCTTTTCTTTTGCTGCCTTCAGAACTTTCTCCTTTGCATTTATCCTTGTAAAGACCATCAATAGTTGTCTTGGTTTCATGGTTTCTAGTTTCCCTACTCTAAAGGCATAATCTAAATCTTCCGGGTTCAAAGTTCCTTGGCCATACATTTCTGACAGTATTTGGATTAAAGTGTCCTCTATTTGTCCATCTTTATTGGTGACTTCAGGAAGGCCCATGAGACTAAGGTTTTGATTTCTGGATTTCAAGTCCAATGTTAGGTTTTTAATATTCATATCCTCCAAATCCCTTCTTAAGTCATTATATGCTCTGTAACTTCCCAAAAGGTTCTGTAGAGAGACCTGCAGAGTCATTTTCTAAATGACCAACTATTCCCTCAAGATTAGTCACCTTACCATTCAAATCAGCAAATGAGACCTTCATCTCACCAACATCCTGGCACACCTTTAAAAGCAGAGTGTAAATGTCCAGGGCAGTCTCCTCTATGTCAGCCTTAGTTTTCTTGGAAGCAGGGTTCTCAAGGGAATCAATCTTCTTTTTGGTATTAATATTCATTGTATCATCAGATTATCAAAGATCAGGGCGAGCATGAGCTCCTGTTTCAAGCTGCTGCCGGCTCAGCCAGCATTCCGGATGGAAACAGGGACTTTTAATCTTGCTGGGAAGGAAACTACAGGACTGGGTCACCTGCTCATGGACGGCATGTGACAACTTCAGTGCTCTGGAGAAGGAGAGTAAGAGAGACAAAATACAAAACAGGAGGGGAAAATATAGCATACCAAAAGGAGGAAAAAGGAGAGACAGAATACATGGGGGAGAAGAGAGAGAACAAAAGGGAGTGAAAGAGAAAGAACATGATAGATGGTAAGACAGAGAATGTGAGGGAGGACAATCCAAGCAACTGAACAAAAGAAAGTGTGAGTGAAGAGACAGAATGGTAGTGAGGGAGAGCCAAGAGACTGCATCAGAGGGAGAGCAGAGAGAATGGTATGGATAAAGGGAAGAAGCTAAACAAAATGTAAAGTCACGCTGGGAGGAACAGGAGTGATCGAAAAGGAACAGGAAGGAGTGACACAGGCAGAGGACACTAAATAGTTAGGGAATTAAAGGTGAAAAGTGACCAAGAATGCAAGAGGGAATGTGAGAACACAAAGAATGTGAAAGAGTGAGCAAGAGTACAGACAGGACATCCAAAGGGGGGGAGAGAAAAGGTTGACAGAACAGTGGTGGGGCAGAAAGAACAGAGGAGGGAATGTGAAAAATCTAGAGGCAAGGGAAGGTGAGTGATGAGGGAGAACAGAAGTGTTAATACAATGGAAAATTGTTAATAATAAAACAAAATCCAAAATAAAAAAGACATCTGTTCTGAGTGAGCCCATTCCATGCTGTGTACATTCCATCATCAGTGATCTGCGATGGATATTTCACATTGGAAACATGACCCCCACGTACCCCCCATCCACCTGCAATGAAACAATCTGAGACAATTGGTTCGATGAGCTGCTTCTCCCCTCTTCATTCCTCCTGCCACAGAAGCATACTTCTCGTGGTGTTTTCCTCATTGCTATGCATTTTCATCCTCCTAGAAAATCAAATGCCATGTTAACCTCAATAGGAGACCCCTCAAAAACACCCAAGCTTGCAGACCCCTTCAAGGCTAAACAGAATTAGTGGTATGCATTAGAGTGCACAAAGGTGCCATTTTGCCATGCCGTTACCCACAGCCAATCCCTTGGTAATGTCCAGCTAACCCCTTGACTAGGGATAGGAGTGGGGGCAAGAGTGGGTTGGCATAAAACCATGTGAAGACCCCTTCCCTATGACGAAGCTTAAGGTTTAATTCTTGGGCTCAACTTTGCGATGACCCACACCTCCCACGATTAGCATCTTTTTTAAAACTAAACAGCCTCTGAATTGTGGTGAAAAATCTATCTAATGGGCCAAAGGAAGTTGACATGGCTATTCACCCTCCTGGGTGCAAAGGAAGGGGGGGCTTCAAAATTGTGACATGTCTACTGCTTTTAGCACAAAAACTCTTAAAGATAGGCAAAGGCACCTGGTATGTTGGTTGAGTGAGGGTAAATACCCTCCTTCGAAGGGATTGTGTCCTCCGACGTATTCCTTATCTTAGATATAAATCCTTCAGCTTTGCTGGCCTCGGAAAATTTTTTCGCCAGAGGGCGCTGCGCGTCGATGATCGCCGAGTCGATGACCCTCGACGGCCTCCGTGCCGACGTCGACGTCATCCTGCCTATAAAGGCCGCGCGCAGCGTCCGTTGCTCAGTTCCGTTTTTCCGCGCTTCGTTGTGCCTCGGAACACCGTTGCTCAGTTCTCGTCAAGATAACGTATATAATAACTACTATTTACCTCGATATCGATGGCATCCTCCTCCGACCCGACGACCCCTCGGTCCGGTTTCAAAAAGTGCCGAGACTGCGGGAAGAAAATGTCGTTGACGGACCCTCACAGGGTCTGTTTGTGGTGTCTGGGAATCACGCACCAGAGTTCGGAGTGTGAGGAATGCCTTTCCATGACGGCGAAAGCCTTGAAGGAGCGTAGGGGGAAGCTCGAGAGAGGTAGGTCAACTTTAACTTCCTCGAAAGCTTCTTCGGTAGAGTCGAGACGTTCGTCTCCTCACCATAAAAAACACTCTCGATCTAGATCACGAAGTGGCTCCCACCACTCGTCGACATCGAGACACTCGAAGAAGAGACGTAGGAGATCCCCTTCGTCATCTTCGTCGAGTTCTCCTGAGAGAGTTCATTGCCCCACAAAACGCAGCTCGCAAGCTGAGTGGGAGGAATTCAGGAAAAAGATGCTAAGCGTCTTCGAGAAAGCGGCCTCGTCCCCCTCGAAGACAGCTGAGGGTGATACCCCGGGTAAAAAACCCAAAAAATCTAAACGCCGCGAGTCGCAGTACCCGGCGGAAAAGTCAACCCGAAAGCGCCTCGAGCCATCGGGAGATAAAGCATCATCGACGCCATCGTCGAAAACTCCTTCGAAACAGAGGTCGGCGCCATCGACGCCGTTGTCGAAGGATTCATCGGCGCATCAGTCGATCGAGTCGACGCCGACGTCGACGCCGATATCGACGCCGGTGAAGGAAAGAACCACGGCTACTCCACAGCCAACGGTTAGACAAAAGACCTCCGACTCGACGCCGAGAACGTCGACGTCGTTCTCGAGCAAGACTCCGATCCTTTCGAGTTCTTCGAGGCCTAGTACACATTTCTCGACGCTTTTCACGGCGCCTTCGAGTACTTTCACGTCGGTGTCGACGACATCGACGTTTTCAAGGCCTGTGATGATGGCTCCTTCTGCATTGGAAATGGGGTTTATACCATTCCAAAAACCAATGTATCCCCCTTTAACCTCGATTTTTGAGGAAAGGGAGGATTCAGACCAAGATATTGATTTACAGAGGACCACATCACCAGAGCCAGAGACTTTCGCCTCTGAGGAAGGAAGATTAAAAAATCTTCAGGATGCACTTCAGGAAGCTAGTGGCTTGGACACTTCTCCTGAAGCAGAATTTATCAAACCAGACCCAGGAGAACATGCGGAGACTCCATATAGAGCTCTGATGTCTAGAATCATAGAATTTATGGGTTGGTCTGCACCTTCTCCTGCCTTTCAGCAGGATGATCTCACTGACATACTGGACAAGGGCCCACAGGAGGATCCTGTGGTTCCATTTCACTCTGCTCTACAGAGAAGGATTTTGACAAACTGGGAAACGCCAGAAATTATCCCGGCAGTAAATAAAAAACTGTCAACAAAATACAGGGTGGCTAGTTCTGACCCTGAATATTTGTCAAAACACCCTACTCCTGAGAGCTTGGTTGTACAGGCTGCAACCTCATCAGGCAGCACATCTGCATACCCCACTGCTCCGCAGGATAGGGATGACAAAAAATATGATGCCATGGCTAAGAAGGTTTTTTCTGCCTGTAGCATGGCGTTAAAGTCTATTAACGCGACCTGTACGCTCGCTAGGTTCAGCCACACCCTTTGGGAGTGCGCTTCATCAGCGGCTGACTGCCTCCAAGAAGGAGAGGAAAGGGACGCATTTTTAAACATCATCAGGGATGGTAAAGATGCGATGTGCGAGACCCTACAAACTGGCCTAGATTCTGCTGACAGTATCAGCAGGGCCATGGCGGCAAGTACCACAATCCGCAGGCATGCGTGGTTGAGGAAGTCTGGTTTTGCCTCTGACGTGCAGACCAGGCTTTTGAATATGCCCTTTGACGGTTCTACCCTCTTTGGAAAGAAGGCGGATGACAGTTTGGAGAAACTGCAAACGTCCAAGGCAGCAGCCAAGTCATTGGGAGCTGCTATCCGTCAGAATACCTTTCGTCCTTCGGGATCATCGTGGAGAGGACGGTCCTTTCGTTACTATTCCTCATATGGAAGGGGCAGGGGACGACCGGCTCAAAGAGGCCAAGGAAGATTTACCCGTGGTGGACGGGGTAGGGGAAAGAAAGCCGCACCCGCAGGAGCAGGAGCCACTTTACCTTCGGCAACTGCATCAGCCGCTTCAAAACCACTCTGAGGTCTCCCCTCACAGAACACCAGTAGGGGGCAGGTTAACTCACCATCTGACGGAATGGCAGGCTATTACGTCAGATGCTTGGGCTCTGGAGACAGTAGCCCAAGGTTACTGCCTGCCCTTCCTACATATCCCTCAGAGTCATCCACCGGGGAACAACCCTTTGAAGCTTCCAGATCCGCTCCTCTTGCAGGAGGTTTTAGACCTGCTAGAGAAAGGTGCCATAGAACTGGTACCTGTAGCGGAAAGGAACAAGGGTTGGTACTCCCCCTACTTCATAATACCGAAGAAGGACGGAGGACTGAGACCCATCTTAGACTTACGGGAATTGAACAAATTCCTCCGAAAGGACAAGTTCAAGATGGTGACTCTCTCTCAGATCCTTCAGGCCCTCCAGCTTCAGGACTGGTTGGTATCTCTAGACCTCCAGGACGCTTATTTCCATGTGCCGATCCATCCCAGGCACAGGAGATACCTGAGGTTCGCAATTGGCAGCTCTCATTATCAATTTCGAGTTCTGCCATTTGGGCTAACCTCCGCCCCGAGGGTCTTTACCAAGCTAATGTCGGTTGTGGCTGCAAGTCTAAGGAGGGAAGGGATTCATGTCTACCCTTACCTAGACGATTGGTTGATCAGAGCTGTATCTTCGGAACAGGCTCAGAGACAACTAGATTATGTTTGCCACTTCCTTCACAAGCTGGGCTTCTCCCTCAATTTAAAGAAGTCACAGATGATACCATCACAGAGACTCCAATTCATTGGAGCAGTCCTGGACACTTCCCTGGGAAAAGCCTTGCCACCAGAGGTGAGGGCTCGAGATATTCTGCAGATGGTCATCAGATTTCAGAATGCCCAATATCTCCCAGCCTACGACTTTCTGAGGTTGCTAGGCCTCATGGCATCCTGCATATTCCTCGTGCCGGAGGCTCGCCTGAGAATGAGATCCCTCCAGTGGGCACTGAGAACTCAGTGGTCACAGTTCTCAGGAAGGATGACAGATCTCCTTCGGATCCCGGTCAAAGTAGCCCGAGACCTTCAGTGGTGGGCCTGTCGGGAGAACATCCTGAAAGGAGAAATGTTTTGGCAACCATGGCCGGAGATAACAGTAGTCACGGATGCCTCACTCACGGGGTGGGGAGCTCACGCCAACGACTTGACCATCAGCGGTCGTTGGTCTCCATCGGAGTCCAGACTACATATCAACCTGTTGGAGCTGAGAGCCATCAGACTAGCGCTGAAGGCTTTTCTGCCGTCTGTACGGGGAAGAAACGTCCTAATAATGACGGACAATACAGTGGCCATGCACTACCTCAACAAAAGAGGAGGCGTAGGCTCACTACCACTGTGCAGAGAGGCGATGCAGCTCTGGTTTTGGGCAATTCAGGAAGGAATCTCTCTATCGGCAATTCACCTAGCCGGAGAGAAGAACTTGACAGCGGACGCTCTGAGCAGGCAGAGCACAGTCTCTCACGAGTGGGAGATAGCTCAGGAAGTCCTTCAAGAGATCTTCGCCCTTTGGGGAACCCCTCAAGTGGATCTGTTCGCCACCAGTATCAACAGGAAGTGCGACAGATTTTGCTCAAGGGAATTTCCCCCGAGAGGAGCTCTAGGAGATGCGTTCGTAGTGGACTGGGAGTTCCCACTTCTGTACGCGTTCCCTCCGGTCCCTGTCATTCCTCAAATGATCAGGAGGTTGAGAAGGTTTCGGAAGACCATGATCCTAATTGCCCCGGATTGGGCCAGGAGAACGTGGTACCCGGACCTTCTAGACATGTCCATCTGCCCTCCAATTCGACTGCCATACAGAGAGGATCTTCTCTCGCAGAAGGAAGGTCAGGTTCTCCATCCAGCCATCAAGACCCTCAACCTTCACGCTTGGTGTCTGAAAGGTTGAGGTACAAGGATTGGGACCTTCCGGATGATGTTATGGAGGTGTTGCTTTCGGCCAGAAGGCCGGCAACTAAAACTCTATACCGCTGCCGTTGGAACAAATTTTGCAGCTGGTGCAGAGAAAAGAATATTGAACCCTTTTCTTGTGGTACACCTATGGTGTTGTCATTCTTACTTTACCTGGCTAATTCAGGCCTACAGGTTGGCACAATTAAGGGCTATCTCGCAGCGCTATCAATCTTTAAGCGCACTGCAGAGGAGCCTTCATACTTCAAAATTCCATTGGTAATACAATACCTAAAAGGATTAACTAATGTTTATCCCCCGAAACCTTTTCAAGTTCCCTTATGGGATTTAAACCTAATTTTAAACTTCCTAAAGGGTGCCCCTTTTGAACCACTACACTCTTGTTCATTGAAGCTTCTCACCCTCAAAACTGTTTTGCTAATAGCATTGACATCTGCTAGAAGGGTTAGCGAGTTGCAAGCCTTATCGTGTAAACCTCCACATACAATCTTTTACAAGGACAAAGTTGTTCTTCAGGTGAAGCCTAACTTCCTCCCGAAGGTAGTCTCGGAGTTTCACATCACTCAGAAGATTATATTACCTTCTTTCTACCCTCCTCCTCATCCGGGGAAGGAGGAAGAGAGACTGCACAGGCTGGACCCTAAGCGAGCCTTGAGCTTCTATATCAGCAGATTGGCTAAGATCAGACAAGCAGACCAACTCTTTGTAGGTTATGCAGGACATAAGTTGGGCCTTCCAATAACAAAACAAACCATCTCCAGATGGATTATTTTAGCCATTCTGGAATGCTACAAATTGGCAGGAAAGGAGCCTCCTCAAAATCTAAGGGCTCATTCTACCAGGGGTATCGCAACATCCTCAGCCCTTCAAAGAGGGGTGCCAATTCGAGATATATGTGCGGCTGCCACATGGTCGTCCGCACATACATTTACCAAATTCTATAGCCTGGATTCCTCCTCTAGTCAAGAAACTAGATTCGGCAAGGCTGTGTTACACTCTGTCCATTCTGGAAGGGTAACATAACTTTTATTACTCCCGCCTCCAGTCACAATACCACTGCTATGGGAGTCTATCTAAGATAAGGAATACGTCGGAGGACACAATCCCTTCGAAGAACTAGTTACTCTTACCTTGTAACGTTCTTTCGATGGGATGTTCCTCCGACGTATTCCTTATCGACCCTCCCATCCATCCCCGCAGTATGACTTCCTGTGGGTTTGCAGCCTATGCTCCTTCAAGGTGATTAGTCTAATCCAAAAACATTACTGGGGACTACAAAACGGAACTGAGCAACGGACGCTGCGCGCGGCCTTTATAGGCAGGATGACGTCGACGTCGGCACGGAGGCCGTCGAGGGTCATCGACTCGGCGATCATCGACGCGCAGCGCCCTCTGGCGAAAAAATTTTCCGAGGCCAGCAAAGCTGAAGGATTTATATCTAAGATAAGGAATACGTCGGAGGAACATCCCATCGAAAGAACGTTACAAGGTAAGAGTAACTAGTTCTTCTGAGGCTGATTCTTCCAGAAGTGTAGTGGCTGCCAAGGTTGACAAACCGCAAGCCCCTAAAAGGGCGAGGTCTCAGGAGAGACTGCCATCTTTCTCTAAAAAGAAAAATGGGGAGAAATCAAGCCTTGCTGTAAAATCAGTCCAACCTGTCCACAAAGGGGTCGTCCAAGAAGAGAAAACAGTCAACGAGTGACGTAAAACAAAAAGAGGCAAAACCTCTGTTGAATACTGTTACCATGTCGACCACTACACCGTTGACGGGCTTGTCAGCCGCAGAAGCTGCGTTGAAGCAGGCACCACCATGACAGCCTTGTCAACGACAATGGGTAAAACCTTGTTGATGACAAAGACGACGACAACATCGTTGACGTAGATGGGAAAACCTTGTTGATGACAAAGACAATGAGTGGCAGATTGCCAGCAATGATTCTGTCACCCACCGTGCATGGCATATCGCCGACAATGATACAACCGTCGACGGGAACCTCCTCGTCGACGATCGACGACCTCATGAACGACAATGGTAAAACGCAAGGTCACTGTCGACGACATAAAAAAGGCAATCGGCCCACCATTGACAAAACCGTAGACGTACCATAAAAATCACAGAAATCATCCAAAAAGAAGCCACCGGTAACATCTCCAGGCGAAGAATCTTCTGGAAGGCAGGAGAAAAGCAGGGATACTGCTCCGGAGGAGCCCATAGTGACAAAATCCGTCTAACATCATTACAGCTTATCGAGACAGGTAAGGACCAACATCCTTTGAGGGAGTAACAACTTGTTAAAGAGCCAGTCAGGGTGAAAAACCCAACCATTAGTAGGGAATCACCTTCCATTTTGCCAGTCTCATCGATGCCAATGGAACAAATCCTTGAGCACCACATAGACTCTGTGTTTGATCAGGGTTATTCACTCGAATTCTCAGAGGATGATTAGTCAGATCCCACTGCTTTGTCTCCATGAAGAAAACCAATACACTCTCCAGTGCTCCCTGCACCATGTTCGCGGACCCTACTGGTCCTGCCACAACCACCCATCCTGCCAATGCTTCCACAGCCACCTGGGATCAACCCGTAGGTGTTTCTGACCCTTCAGATCTTAACCACACGGCAGTCGCTAGCGGAACTAGATAAAAGACTACCTTCCATGTAGGAGCAAGGAGATCACGATACCTCATATAATGATCTTTCAGGTCCCTCAGGGAGTCACCCGATTCCCTATCAGAGGAAGGAAAAGACGTCACAAAGAGAAGAATTGGGACAAAGGGGTGCAAACTCTTCTAGAAGAAATAGATCTCCTCTCATGGAGTCACCTCTCATGCCGTTGGTCCCTCGGTACAGAAATGCATGACGGAGCATGTTGAGTGCACCATAAGTTTAACCAGGAGTTTCTCTGCAGAGACCAGCAGATTCTCCATATCGCAAACAAGAGGAAGGAGAAATGCAAACAACAGATACAAAAGGAGATAATCCAGATACTGATTCTACAACCACCCAAACCCTGCCCCAGGATGACTGGGATGAAGGTGCTGCATTATATCATGCTATAAACATTGCCGTAGGGGCGTGGCCTGGAGCTCATGGCGAGTGGAAGCTGAGTCGCCGTGCTCCGGCCGAGGCGCCGTATCCTGATCCTTTTGCCTGCCTAAAATTGCACCTGAGACGGAAAGAACCGGTTCCGAGGGAAGGGGAACCGACCCCAGACACGTTACTGTGGTCTTCCCCTGGACTCGGATCTCCAAACCCACGGATTCTTCCCGATAAAGGTCCCCCCCCTGGCGGGACCCAAGATGGCGGCCATCTTTCGAAGCTGATGTCGCAGGAGAACGCCAGCCGCCTTTGCAGCGAAACCGACTTATAAACTGCTGCTGCGACTGAATCGGGGGAGAAGAGCCTCCACCTCCACCCGGGTCCGAACCTCTGCTGCAGGGAGCCAACCGGGAGCTCCCGACCGGGGAGACCGAGCCCGTGCCCTGGACTACGGCACCGAGAGAGGCTGCGCCGACCCCCCGGTGCGTGGAGCCCTGCCATCGACAGCAGAAGAAGGTGGAGGTGAGGAGAGCGCTGGGCGAGGGCATAAACCAATTGAACATGTGCCATTGTATATTCCTCCGAGAATTTGGTCACTGACTCGCAAACCGGACCACCCTGCTTCCGGAACCATAAGCTCCCCAATCTCGCCCGCCGTCATTCACCTCCACACGACCGAGTGGCGCCTCTCACCATGGCGGCCAGGAACAAGACGAAGGCAAGCACCATGGACACGTATGTGTCCGCTAAAGTAAAAACTCCTCCGCAGCCATGCGCTTCCACTCCCGAACCTCCCCGAGCAAAACCGGCAGACTCTCCCGAAAATCAAGCTCAAGTGCTCGAGGCAATTGCATCACTGCGCGCATTTATAGATTCCAGAATCGGGGAGTTCAAATCCGAGCTGCAACTTATGGGCCAGGATGCCCGCAACCTGACAGAAAGGGTAACCTCCGCCGAATCAACCATAAAGGAGACGTCGGGAGATACAACGGAGCTGAAAGCTAAGGTGCTGGACTTAGAACGGAAGGTGCTCACACTCGAGGCCAGGGTTGAGGAGGCCGAGGGCCGAGCCAGACGCGCCAACATCAGAATACTGGGGGTACCGGAGGGAAGTGAGGGCCCGAACCCGACGGCCTATATAGAATCCCTGATACAACAGGAGGTGGGCGCTGGAAAGCTGACGCAAGGATTGTCGATTGAAAGGGCGCACAGATCACTACAGAAGAGACCCCCGCCGGGCTCACACCCTCGCCCTATAATTGCTAAAGTTCTCAACTTCCAGGATAGAGAGATCATCCTCCGGCACTCCAGAGAGGAGGGCCCCATTGAACGCGGGAGCTCGAAGATCACAATCTACCCCGATTACACCCCGAAAGTCCAACGGGAGAGGAACTCATTTGTGCCAATTAAAGCCCGACTCAGGCAACTGAACCTGAAGTATATGTTGCTATACCCCTCCAGACTGAAAGTGATCCACAAGGGCAGGGCGATCTTCTTGGAATCCCCGGCAGCTGCAAACATGTGGCTAGAAGACAACAATCTAGCTGCAGATAAAGACCCTCAACCCACTGAAAATTGAAGAACCCCCCGCGCCTGAGACATCGAAGATGCCGTGACTCATAAACCCAACTCGGATGTAAGGCAAATGACCTAAGAGAAGGTAAAATCACCCATTAGTTAGCAATGATGATGCGGCCCTCGCTCGGCCCACGCCAGGCAGAGGGCCCCACCCCCCACGAACAGTACAGGACAGGCCAGTTGCCTGACCGACCTCCCTCGTGCCCAAAACCCGGATGGGTCCTGACGGTACGAGAGCGCCTGAGCACCAGCAAGACCTTGTCGTTGCTGGGCGCACCAGTTACAGTTTTGTTAATTGTTTTTGTTCACACCACAGTCCTCAGAATATCAGCGGAGCGGAAACATGGGACCGAAGGCCCTTGGGGGCGGCGGAAGAGAAAACACCAGAACCCAGAGGGAAAGCCACACCACCTGGAGACAGGGGCGACAGGGAAGATGAAACCAAGACACAAGCCCAATGGCACTCCAACTTAAGGTGATGACGTGGAATGTGAGGGGCATGGGCACGTACCTGAGAAGGAACCGGATCCACTCCTACCTGCATAGGAAAAAGGTGTCAATAGCGATGCTTCAAGAAACCCACCTCACGGATGAAACCACGGCCAAATTATCCGATAGATGGGGAGGTATAGGGAAAGGGGCGCCATACTCCAAATTCGCCAGAGGAGTGTTTACGTGGGTGAGCCCGACTGTGCCCTTCCACCTACTGGGCTATGAAGCCGATAAAGAGGGCAGATACCTAATATTATGGGGTACCATTGAATCCACGCCAATCTGCCTGGTGAACTCATACTTTCCACAACACGGAATACCCTCACACCTCGCAACGCTCAGTGCCAAAATGATTCCTCGGAGAGAGAGTGCTTTCATATGGGGTGGCGACTTCAACTCCATCAGGAACGGTGCTGTGGACAGATCAGACCCCCCCCTCAAATAGCCCTGCATCCAACGCGCTGAACACTGCAATAGAACAGCTCGACCTGGTGGACATCTGGAGGGAACAACACCGCACCGAGAGGTGCTACTCCTATTATTCTGCCCCCGCACAAGGTCCACACGAGAATAGACTATCTATTCATAGATCGTGAGCTGGCTCAACAAGTGGACGACACACTCTACCTAGGCAGAACCATATCCGATCACTCACCGCTGATCATGCAATGGGCCCCTAGAGGACCCAGACCGCCTATCCCGCTATGGAGAATGCCACCCGCAGCACTCACAGACCACGCATTTAGGGAGGAACTTGGCACCAAACTTGAGGAATACCTAGACATTAACACAGGCTCAGTGTCAAGCTGGAGCACACTATGGGAGGCCATGAAGGTTGTAACAAGGGGTGAAGTTATATCAGGTGCCGGTGGTATCCATAAGCACCTGAGACTGGAACTGGAGGAACTGGAGAACAAGATCACCCACCTGGAATCCGAAATCAATATCATGCCGGATGCCGAAATAGAACTGAAGGGCACCCGGGAGGAGTGCCTTTTGGCCTGGAACAGACTGTCCAAATTTGACTACACGACCTACATAGCCAGAGCTCACAAAGAAGCAGATAAGCCTGGTAGAATGTTGGCCTGGCTATGTAAGCGCGAGTTCCCAAGACACCTCCCAACTGAAATAACCGATGAAAGGGGGATAATTCACCGGACGCAGCGAGACATTAACTCAGCTTTTGCGGCCTTCTACTCCAGATTGTACGCCCATGACACCAAAATACTAGTGGACGACATAAAGGCCACACTGGCCGAGATTGAGCTCCCAAGACTGACGGAGGCCCAAAGAGAGTTACTGGACGCGGAAATCACTACAGAGGACGTGACGGATGCGATTAAATCGCTGACCACCTGCAAAACCCCCGGGAGCGATGGGCTCCCGCCTGAATTTTGCAAAGCGTACAAAGCGACCCTAGCTCCGACACTCCACAAGGTGTATATGGAGGCATACGAAAACGGAAACTTACCCAACTCCATGAAAGAGACAATTATCATCCCTATACTCAAACCCAACAAACCCGCCAACAACTGTGAATCATACCGCCCAATTGCCATGCTAAACTACGACTGCAAGATCCTGACCACAATCCTGGCTAAGAGGCTGGCGAGGGTGATTGGAACCCTGATTCATGAGGACCAGAACGGTTTTGTGCCAGGACGCAACACCACCGCGAACCTGAGGAGACTCCAACACATCATGGCAGAGACCTATGATCGGGACGAGGACCTAGCAGTACTCTCCTTGGATGCCATAAAAGCCTTCGATTCCATCTACTGGGAGTGGCTGATCGAAGTGCTAAAAGAATTCGGCTTTGGCGAGAGCTTTGTAAAGTGGGTCGAGGTATTGTATAACACACCGACAGCGAGAGAGAAGACTGGTAAGACGTTGTCCGAAGCCTGGCCGATACAGCGGGGCACGCGGCAAGGATGCCCGCTATCCCCAATGTTATACATACTGGGCCTGGAGCCAGTGGCTACCTATTTCAGGACACAACACTTCGACGCGGGCATTGGACTGGGCAGTGATCACGCCATAATATCCATGTATGCGGACGACGTCCTCCTGTACCTGAATAACCCCCAGCTCAATGCACAAGTCGCGTTGGACATCCTTGACAACTATGCCCGATACTCTGGAATAACATTTAGCAAACTAAAGTCGTGTGCGTTCCCACTGGCCAGACTCAGGGGTCTGGATAAGCCCGACCTCCCAGATGTCGGGATACAATGGCAACCAGAGCAGTTTAAATACCTGGGAATCGAGGTGTGTCATACCCCAGCGCTCACGCACGAACACAACACGGAAAAGCAGTAAGAGCCCTCCGCAAATCTATGAACTTCTGGTCGAAGTTACCACTGGCAGTAATGGGTAGAGCGGCAATAGTCAAGATGATAGTTCTCCCCCGTTTCTTATACCACTTCACGAATGTATGCTTCTACATCAGACCTCCCTTCTTCAAAAAACTAGACTCTCTAATCAAGGACTTCATATGGGGTTCGTCCAGACACAAGATCTCCCTGCCCACACTCACGCTCCCGTACAAAGAAGGTGGGATACAACTACCCGATCTGCAAAGGTACTACCTAGCCGCGCAGCTCAGCCACACAACGAAATGGCTCTCTGACGACCTGTCAGCAGAAGTAGGGCTCCTGCGACATCCGACTCCCAAGCTGTTCCCTAAAGAAATGCTTTGGAACCCGACGAAACAAACTTCTGGAGTCCCCATGATTGTTACCCTGGGCAGGCAGGTATGGGCCAGAATTGGCTTCCTTCGACAACTGAAACACCCTTACAATCCCAATACTCCCATCGTGGCGGATGTGTGCAAAACTCAGGCAGACTTAGCGACAGCTAGGAAATGGGAGAGAGCCGGAATCTTTACATGGGGAGATCTGTTTGAAGACGGCACGTTCAGAGAACTCA
The DNA here is from genome assembly GCF_040938575.1 of Ambystoma mexicanum. Lineage (NCBI taxonomy): Eukaryota > Metazoa > Chordata > Amphibia > Caudata > Ambystomatidae > Ambystoma > Ambystoma mexicanum. The sequence goes on along the minus strand of NC_090938.1, from coordinate 789,503,232 downwards.
AATCGCTACAAGCCAATGAAGGCATCCCGAACACCCAGTTCCTGTGGTACCACCGTCTCAAGCGGACAGCAAAGGCACAGTGGCCTGTCTGGCCAGAAGAACCCCCACCGGACCCCCTCCTCCAGGAGATGTACGATTTAGCAGACGGTTGGAAACCGGTCTCCCGCTTGTACACCAAACTAAATGACAGACCCAACCCGAAAAGCGTGTCCCTGAGACAAAAATGGGAATCCGAATTAGGGACACGCTAACTGACAGTGAATGGGAGCGAACTCTACTATACCCCAAAGAGGTGTCGAGGAACATTAGATTTAAACAAGTTCAATTGAACGTGCCATACAGGACATACATGACCCCACTAAGAGTTGCTACCTTCAACAAACACGCACCGCCAAACTGCCCCTGGTGCGGAAATGACAAAGCGGACATGATCCATATGTTTTGGACCTGCACCAAAACAGCGAATTTCTGGTCCATGGTGGAACGTACCTGCACTGAAGCGGGACTCACGAGATATGAGTGGAACCCAAAGGAATGCCTACTGGGAGCCCATCCCAGACTTAGCAAATACAAACACCTGGTCAAACTAATGGACCTAGCCTGCATCCTTGCAAAAAGGTCCATAGCAATGGCATGGAAATCCCCAAGGGGCCCAAGGCACGGACGTTGACTTAAGGACCTGGAAAAGTGGACGGAGGCAGAGACCAGGGCCTGGCAGGATGGAATCCGCTCAAACGATGATGACTCCAACGACACCCTAGACTCATGGAAGGCCCTGGTGCGCGACATCCAATTTGCCTCCGACCACAAACCCCCCTGAGCCTTCACCCCTACTAGAGACTTGCTTGTGACTTACCCCCAAGAATGGTCAACCTGATAACCAAGCCCCCGTGACCTTGGGTGTGCCGTACACCAGCCCCTCTCCCCCCGCCACAATTACGAACAATATATTGAATTACGAAGACTGTGGTAGTTAATTAGTCAATTTGACTTAGTTTGTTTGTTGTGTTACCGTTTGATGGTTGTGTTGTATTTATATAAATGGCAATAAAATACTTTAAAAAAAAAAATAAACATTGCCGTAGACCTGTCAGAAACAGGGTTTAAGCAGATCGGCAATGGAGTGGTTTGATGAAGACAGTGAACCCCGAGACCTGGGGTCCTTAAAGACGAGGTAGCAACACTTAGAGATGGATGGGGATACAGAACTTACTCATACATCAATAATCAAACCGACTCAGGAAGTTGGCAAAACCTAGTACTGTTTTATTAACAATTATCTAAAACCGGGATTTACAACAGACATCTACGGACGCTGCACAGCCTTATCTCGAAGCATTTCATAAAAAACTACACTTTTATAGTAAAAACTCATCATCATTTGACGTCATACTACGTGGCAAACTAAGAAATCCTACTTGGGGATGTGATAGGCTTAACAGGAACATCTAGGTATACGTTCCATACTGACGGGGGTTGTGATTGGGTCTCTAACATCAGGTGGACAACTAAGCCCACCCCAAGTGCAAGTCATCTTCTGTGTCATACTAATATTTGACACTCTATTGGTTACACAAAATATAGGGCTTTCTAATACATGGCCCTCTATAATTGGTTGGCACACTTTTGCCATTCTGGAATATTCCACTTGCTAGCAGCACGCAAGCTGGTTACCCCAGGTGCTGGGAGTGTCAGCCTGGTCATGCCTCCCCACCCAATTAGCCCAACATCTATCATCACTCCTGTGGTTTGTCATTCAATTAGGCTTTGAACTTGGCCTTGTAGAAGCTCACTGTGCCTGAGAATAAAAGGGAGTGTGGCATGGTCTTATCTTCTGGTTTCGGTGTAGCTCGACCCAAAGTCTATTTTCAGCTGATCATGTGACTGGAGACCACATTTTCGAGCTTTTCGTGGCATACTATTTTATTATTATTCTTTTTTTATTTGTATATGGTTATAAACCTTTACAAAACACAGTTCAATCAATACAAAGATATGAAAGATTGAGATAAGAAAAGGAAATTAAAAAAAAACAGAATGAAAATGAATACACAAATAAATGCATATAACTCATCTTACTCACGATAAATAAGACTCCCTGGCCCTATTGAACTGAAATCGTCAAGGATACATTTTCTCACATTTTAGAACAATTAAAACAGATAATAAATAACTCAATAAAATACAAGAGATAAGAGTCTGCCTAGATGATCTCACACATTAACGAACCACCCTTGATAGAATAACCAAGAGAGCCTAGAGGAGCACAAGACACAGCCACACTAACAAACAAAACTAGTGGGTGGAGATCACCTTTGTGTTAAACAGCAGCACAGTCATAATAAATCAGTGGATAATGTTGGCTCTTTCCAGGACCTGCAACATTGCGATTGTCAACGCGCTATCATGGCCAGAAATCGTTCTGTCCCAGAACATGTCAGGCAAAAACCTGTGATTGTTCACTCCAAAAGGATCAAACATTAAAGAACTCTCTACCCAGGTGCCTTCACACTCCATTAGGAGATGATGTAATGATTGGTTGGCTGGAACTTTGCAGACACTGCCCAATGCGGTTGAAAGCGCAGCCATCCCCCTTTTAGACAGAACTTCCCCCGTATGAACAATATTCAAACGCATTCTCAGAAAGTTCTTTCTAAATTTCCAATCTGGAAATTTTAACAAATATCTCAGTATGGTTCCGACTTTTTTACCAACCTTCTGGAATGAGTTAATGGGTGAAATAGCACGCATACTGTCAATAGTTCTAATTCAGTCAATTTCCTCTAGGGCCTTTTTGGCTTTCAGGGCGTTCTGGATCAGGGTCTCAGTATTAGTATTGGCATTGACAAGAGCACCCCCCACCATTTCCTCTAGAGATGACAGCATCTTTGATCTTTTGCTTTCTAGATGACATTTAATGACTGCATACTATGTTAAATCCTGGGTAGTGATGATCAACCGAAACAAAGAGCATAACTTCCACATTACCTGGGCCTTCAAAGATCTTAAACCCAGTTCGAATCTAAGACTAGAAATGGGCAGGCACATTGGCAGACTAAGGGCTTTCTTCCACACAAGCCCCTCAATGAATTGCCACTCCAGATTCCATAGGAGGGCCTTGGTCTCCAGCCCGTAAAGGAGCACTGGGACAGCATTCGCCTTATAAAACCTAATTACCGGGAGGATGGAAAATGTACAATATTTCATCAGGATCTTTTTCAACTGGGGCACCAATAGCGTAATTTTACTCCTTATGTCACACTCCAATTTACACATAGAGGGCGAAGCATAGACTTTGTACTCCAGTTAAACCACTCCCTCTACTCTTGGGATTACCTGGCCCGCAGGTTTCCACTGAGAACAGACGACCCTTTTGTGCGGGTGCCTGAAAACAACTATTTTGGACTTAATGGGGTTTATCGAGAGTCCATTTTCTATTGCATACTCATTTAATTTATCCAAATGGTGCTGGAGCCCTATTGCAGTTTTATCCAACAGGACAACCTCATCGGCATAGGCCAGCCAGTGAATTCTGCCACCATTAATCACTGGAGTGACCAATGCCGATGAACTCAGGAAATCACCCATGTCCGCCAGGTAAAGATTGAAAAATAGGGGTGCACCCAGGCAGCCCTGACGCACTCCTCTTTCCACCTTAATGGATTCAGAAAGATAGCCCATTTCATCCAGTCTCACTCTCATTGTAGTGTCTTTATGGAGTTCCACTAGCATAGACAATAGATGTTCAGGGATGCCCCACGCTCTTAACTTCCTGAATAGCCGATCCCTGTTCACCTGATCAAAAGCTCTGGAGAAGTCCACTCAGGCCCCTTAAACCTGACATTCTCCCTTTCCCATAGTGTTTTCATTTAAGATGTTCAGAACTACCCCATTCAAAGCGGTCGATAAACCCCTTCTAAACCCTGTCTGATATTTAGAGAGGACGTTGACAGTTTTGGCCCATTTCTCCAATTCATCAAAGAGTATCCTCATAAATAACTTGCTCTCAATATCTAGGAGGGCGATTGGGCGAAAATTGGTTGGTAACATCCGATCGCCCCACTTAAAGAAGGGTATAATAATCGCACACTTCCACAAAGAGGGAAAGCTTTGCCTCACAAGTATCTCCCTAAACAACCAAAGAAGCAGTTTCGCCCAGAGTGCTGGATTGTTTTTCAACACTTGATAGGTGAGGCCATTTGGGCCTGCTGCCTTCGAAGCAGATGCCTTCACAATTCGGTCTATCAGGGATTGTTCGTCAAGCGGAAGATTCCACATGACCCCCTTTGCAACCCTAAAAGTGGACACTCCATTATCCTTGAAATTAGATGACAAAAAATCTACCCACTTCTGCTCAGGGACCAGATTGCATTGGTTGGAATGAGAGACAGTCTCCAGCTGATGCAAGACTGACCAGAAGTTTCTCGAGTCTTTGTTACACACCAACCTTAGCATCCTCCCCCTCTTGTTGAAGGCGCCACATCCTTCTGTCTAGAGACCAAAGCTTAAATTGTTGTTTAAGCACCCCCAATTCTCTCTTCAAATCAGAAAGGTTAACACACCATTTTTGAAGGTATCTCACTTTCTTATTCAAAGCCTTGTTTTTTTCTCTGGATGCCTCGTCCAATACGTGGCGATTAACCCGTGTTCTCCCCCCTCCTCCAGCACTCGGCGGACAGACTGACCAAACAAAATTCACAAACAAGTCTGGCAGGCATTTATCAAACTGAATCCTTTCTGGAATTCCCAGAAGTTTGCCGTTAAGGGTAGTTCCTTACCATTTATATTTGGGTAGGCGAAGTCTGCTCTTTCTGCTTAATAGAAACTGAGCGTACTTTTCTGATGTACTGGCCACCCAGCCAGGGAATTTTAACTCTAATTTGCAGTGGACACTATTTCCATCCCCCATAACCCTCAAGGAGGCATCCTGCGCAAACAATTCAGCTGAGATGAATATATAGCTCAGAATTTAGGAGGAGAGACTATTAAATGATGTACTCTTGTCGCCTTCAGTGTTTTTTCATTCCACCTCAAAAAGAAGTTTGTTTCTTTTTCACTTTCATCTAGCTTCTTGACAGACAACCAGACTCACTGTGGCCTCGACTCTTGGTGCTGGGCCAGCCAGCCTTTCTTGAATTCTCCTTCGCCATCAGTTTTTTCCAACTGCACCACACTCAAGCTCTTTCTATTCACAGGGTTCAAGTTTGCTAAAGTGCATTGTGGAACAACCAGATTCTATACATTCCTATGTATATACACTGGCGCATCGCCGCAATCTATTCACTACGTAGCCAGCCTTAGGATTACTTTGTCTACTTGCGTTACAGCATCTATACCAGTGTAAAATGACTTTGCATTTTCTTCAGTGGTTCTTTGCACGAGCATCTTTATTTCAATCCTGAAATGTTGATTAACTTCATCACCTCCTCTTCAGATTTTATAGAATGTTTATGTCCCTTCTACATTTGTGTCTTTTCTAGGTGCGTCAGTTCTGCTTTTCATGATGTCACCAGTCCTTTTTCTCATTAATTTTCATACTTCTTTTGGGACTCCCTCCAGAAGACCATTATTTCTTAAGGAATGCATATAGGGTTTTTTCAATGGATACCTTGTTTCAAGAATTCTTTGCGGTATAGGCTTCCTCACTGGTACTGCACGTGTCGCAATTTCTGGTTCCCAGCAGCTTGGAGGCGGAGCTTCTGGTAGGGGTATTTGGCTCCTCCTCTACACTCCCCCCTCTGGGCGATTCATCGACCACTCTCTCATCAGTCTTCACATCAAGACATCATCATCTGAAGAAATGCTTCTTTGGAGTCCATATCTTCATGACTCCTTTCAGGCATCCTGCTGATTTAATATGCTCGTCAGTACTCCAGGTCATAAGACCGCATTGTTCATTGGGACTGCAGTAGATCCATCTTCCCACATACTTCTTGTGGTTCCTCGGATACAGGAACTTTGTTCGTTCAGGTGCATGAATACTGGCCTTTACGCAGTCTCTGATTTCTTCATCTGTCAGTTCTTTAGGTTTGAATCCTGATTCTACATCAATCACAATCTTCATTCCTACTACTTTCTTCGCAGTCTTCTTGCATTGTGTGTTTATTATCCTGATCACACAGAACCCAAAGATGATCATCACCAACAGGGCTCCAAGAAACTTGAATATATTCGCCATCCATTGTGGAACCCATACGAAGATCGACGCAAACCAGCTGTCATCAGCAATATATTTCACTTCGTCTTCCATCTTGATGTGCAAGTTTGTCAGTATCGTTATGGCCTCTGTCAAGGTGCCATTCTCGTAATCATGGGAAGGTATGAATGTGCAACTTGATTCTCTGATTTTGGCACATACACCTCCATCCACAGCTGTAATCATATCCAAGACATATCTGTTCTGAAGAGTCATCAAACTTATGGCTCTTGGGGACTGCGCATGCGCGTGCCGTGCATGCAGAGCTAACTACATCGGCTCCCGGTGGCCACAGCAATGAAAATACTCCCTTTTCTGTAAACCTACCCGGCCTCAAACGCTCCAATACGGTGTCAGGCCCACTGGGGCGGCTACCGCTGCATTTGCAGAAATAATCGGATTCGGAAACACCAGATCCCGGTCCGGGATTGCCAGCGCGTGGCCGGCCGCCATTGCTGAACGGCCGATCCGCCCCTCCCCCCCAGGTTGTTACCAGCGCTGAGGCTCTGGAGAGGACGAGGTAGTCACGAGGGACAGACCGCATTGGTGCGCCCTGCGACAAGAGGCGGCAAGAGGCAACTGCTCCCCTTCGGCACCGGCGCCCGTAGGACACCAGAACATCCTGCGCTGAAGCCGCTGAACTCCACGAAAGTGTCATGATTCCTGCCCCTCATGTCCCCAGCCCTCCAAGATGTCAGGCTGGGCCAGGCCACGATCACCTACATGGCCCTCAAGGGCCTCTCCATCCCTCCAAAGACCCACTTGGAGTCAGACTTGGCGCTTGTGGCACCAGACTCACTCACTCCCATAGGATAACATTGGGGATTGGACTTGTAGTGCATTGATGGGGACAAGATGGATGCCCCCACATATTTCGGTTCCCAGAACTGCATGTGTGGTCTAGTCTTTTGGGTGTGGTTCAGCCCAGAGACACCTGGGATACCCAGAAACTATTTAAGCCACACCCAGGCTGAGAAACATGCTTTGCGTTTTCTGCACCTGCAGCGTAACACTCACCGTGTTCGGATCGGTCTCCAGTAGGCCTGCATCTTTCTTCTGCGCTCAGCTGCTGCAAGAACAAGAACACCGTTAGGAACAGCCTTACCTTGCATCGCTTCTGCCCATCATTCATCGCTCCTTCTGTTCTGCGGGCATCTTCGGCGGTGTCATTCCCATCCCGGCACGCCGCTTCCTAAGGAAAAGGGAAAAGAACAGAAAAAAGGCAATAGTAAGCATTCTGCAAATCTTCGCTTATTTTTAAATACTGTACGAGCTTCAAACGCTTACCTGAATCCCAGCCGCTCTGTGGGAACTCTGTCTCCGGAACTTCTCATCCATCTGCAAGAGGGAAAAGCCACTCCAGGTTAGCGTGGAAACATCTAGAGGCGCCGCATACCGCGCTTACCCACCGCATTTCTTCTTCATAACCGGCATCCACGCTGAAAACGTTGCGGCACCTAAAAGACACAGAAAAAGAACTCAGTTCAATGCAAATACGAAAGGGGTGCATCGCGCATCATGCTCTCACTCACCTTCAGCGTTACTCATCTCAGCAGCACGCCGCCATCCCCGGACGCCGGCCATCATCTAAGGAAGGAAAGGAACGAAGTTAGAGAACTGTTCAAAAGACTCATTATACTTACCTGTCGGACTCTTGCCAGTGACGTAACTAGGCAGCAACGAACCCGCATCAATCAACGTGCCCCTGCGCTGAAAGCAGGATGGAGAGCACACTATCCAAGAAAACAAGGTCTGTGGATCAAAGGGAAGGGTTGGACCCCGGGGAAGAAGGGGTTCAAGCACACAGAGACAATAGGGAGTTAAACTCTACCAATCCTGTGTTTCAGGCCCAGTCTCCAGTCGAATAGCCTCCAGGGAAGGGTTCAAAGTCATTAGAGGTCAGAACAGGCTGAGTGACATCCCCATGGATACCAGGTGAGCATTAAAGAAAGTCGCGGGCGGCCCACAACACCAATCTCCTCCACACAGCGGCTTCCCGCCCCGCCAGCGAGACTGCAGCGCCCGGGGTCGAGCCGCGGCACGACACGGGATCTCTGTGCCGCACTCCCCCGCCACTGAGGGAAACACCAGAGGGGGCCTGGCGCCGACGAGGTACGTGCAAGTCAGGTGGGGGCCACCTCCTTTCCCCCCCCCCCGTTGACCACACCAACACCAGGTCCTACGAGACTTGCTGGGGACATCTGGCTCGCCCCTCTTTGAACATAGCTGAAGCACCGGACAGCGCTGCACTTGTGAGAGCAGCAGGGGTATATCACCCTGCGTTGGCGGAGGAGACCCCCCCCCTACATGGAGACTACATACATTCAGGGTGTGGTAAGGGGGCAGTGACTGGGGGTACCCCTCCTCAAACCAACATAAGCACCCTGTGACCACGGCAGACCCCTAGACCCCCCCTCACTGCACCGCGGGCTGGAGGCTGTGAGGACTGGCTGTGGAGCAGCTCCTGTGGGGCACCATCACTAAAGTGTTGAATACCCCCAATACACTAAGCACCGTCCCAACTAGACGGGCAGCCTCGGAGGAGGGATCCATACCCAGAGGATGCACACTCTACAGCTTTGGACACCGCCTGTATGCAGACACAACCGTGGACACCCCTTTTCGGCTGGCGGCATAGTAATTAAAGCCACACAAGGTCCCCCCAACTCCAACACTATTCCTCCTTGGGGCGGGCAAAGCGAAATACCCAAACCTGACGCCACACCGGGTGCACTGACAGCGATATGGAAAAGAAAAGGTCAAAAGACAAACCTTCCAAAGTAGTATGGACCTTTACACTGTTGCCCCCCCCGCCGGAAGACTCAGGCCCCAGAAGAGGAGGGTGCCGGAGAGGAGCCCACGACCCTCCTATCTCTCTGACTGACCTCATGAAAGCGATTGGGGACTCGAGAACATCTCTGGAACTCAAAATTGGAGGCCTATCCACAGAGGTGTCCCTCATTCGCCAAGATCTACACACAACCTGTTGGCTAGAGTCGGTGAAGCAGAACAAAGGGTATCAGACACAGAAGACACGGTCCACCGACTGGAACAGCAACTAGCCACAATCACCCAAAAAGTCACCCAGCTTGAATACCGCGCGGAGGACAGTGAAGGGAGGGCGCGACGCAATAATCTCAGGATTCTAGGGATTCCGGAGAAGGAAGAAGGCCCAAGCGCCAAACTTTTCCTGGAAGACTGGCCGGCTCATTTCTTCGCTCCAAAAAAACTATCCAGGTTCTTTTCCATAGAAAGAGCACACAGGGTGCCCACTGGACGACCTACCCCTGGTGCCCCGCCTAGAACGATAATTGCACGCCTGCTGAATTATCGAGACCGCAACGCTATCCTTCAAATGGCACGGGCCTCCGGCCCAGTCACATACAATGGCTGCAGAGTTGGGTTTTACCCTGATTACACCAAGGAAGTCCAAAAGGCCCGCAAGTCATTTGACTCAGTTGAAAAGAAACTCCAGTCATTATCAATTAAGTATGCTCTGTTCTTTCTGGCAATGCTCAAAGTCCATTATGAGGGCACCACTCACCTGTTCCACAACCCCAAAGATGCATGGGATTGGCTCGAAACACAAATCCTCAATGATCCTAGAGCGCGACGTGCACCCCCTGGCCCGTCTGCACAGAAACCCAGGCCCGGGCTGCCCTCGCCCCCTTTATCCCCGGCGGGCTTGGATGCCGAAACCACACAGCATCATGCCAGCAGCACCACAGAGAATGGATGAGGCCTCTAACCCATGGGGCCCGACCTACAGCGTAACACCATGGGAACTTTAATCTAGCCGCAGCCGCTCAGCATACAGTGTAAGCCCTACCCCAGTCCGGGTCATCCCGGAGAAGTTTTCTAGTTGTAAGTTTAATGTTTGGGCGACAGGTGCTCCCAGTTAGGGGGGAAGTACAGGGTGGGGGGAGTTCTATAGGTGTAGGCAACCAGAATCACAGGATGAGAAGGCAAGACACCTACGCACACTGGCACATGAATCATAAACCGCCCACTGGCGGGGCCAATGATACCCGCACTATCCAGCTATTTGTCATACAATCACATGGCAATCTCCGGACGTCTCCCTCCGGTGAATACTCCTGGATACTGCAAAAACACACTAAACCACCACTAACCCTCCCAGAGGCCCCACTACCAGACCCACGCAGATAGAGCAAACACAAACAAGCTCTCCTAATTGTCCTAGAATGTCAATGGCCTCAGCTCCAAAACGAAGATTGGTGCTCCAGTAGCTCAATCGATACTCACCAGACATAGTTCTCCTTACCGAAACACATCTGATTGGCACTGAAAACAGCTTCTTCAGAAGAACCAACTACCCGCACACCTACCAAGCTGGATTCACTAAAGGCGCCAGGGGTACAATGATACTCGTCCATAAACGAGTCCCCCTGCAGGTCAGAAAAGTACGGACCGACCATCGGAGCCGCTATGTGACACTGCTCGCGGACATCTGGGGTGAGAAATGGGGTCTGGCTGTGGTCTACGCCCCCCCATGCTCACGAAGGAACTACTGGTTGAACTGCAGAACTTGCTCCTGGAGGAGGAAGCCAACCTGTGGGTCATAGGAGGGGACGTTAAAGAAGTGATGAACGTCACAGCCGATTGGTCCCATAGCAGGGCTGGGAGCCGACTCGCCCCGACATCGCTTTTCGCGTTCACTGAGGCATTGGGGCTAATGGACACGTGGCAATCACTGCACACCGATGAGGCCGGCTTCTCCTTTTTCTCCAGTGTGCATAAGTCATTCTCAAGAATTGATTATGCTTTCATCCCCCATAACACAACCCATAGGCTTCTATCAGCTGAATTCCTAGCAAGAGGCATCTCGGACCACTCCCCACTCCTGATAACCATGAAAAATGCCTGCCGACACACGGATAGCAACTGGCGCCTGAACACATACCACTTGCGGCTTCCCGAAATTGCGGAAGAACTCGAGAAAAAGACCACAGAATACTTTGAATTGAACGAAGGCTCAGTGGAATGTCCGATCTCGATATGGGAGGCATATAAAACCGTCTTCCGAGGGGATGCCATCTCTGCGGTATCTGCCCACCAGAAACGACACTCCCAAAAAATCAGGGAAGCAGAAACGCAAGTACAATAATGTGAGCGACAACTCCTTGCACATAACACCCATGACGCAAAGGATGCCCTGGTCACAATTTATGATGCCCTCAGCAATATAGCTCTGGATAATGTGCAAACGGCCCACTGGCTGATACGGAGCCAAAAAAGGAGACACAGCAAATAAAACCCTGGCCTGGTTAGAGAAACGGGAACAAAGCAAAGGACATGTGCGAGCTATCAGATCTCCGGAGGGGACGATGTTGATGGAAGACTCTGACATAGTTGAAACATTCGCCGCCTACTATAAAAAACTCTATACACCACCAACCGAACACCCCACATTAGTGCCCTTTCGCTTCCTCGACCGGTTCGAGATCCCGAAACTGTCACAGCAGCAAACAGATCTCCTTGGCACCGAAATTACTGAGAACGAAATCCAGGAGGCACTTGCACAACTCCAACCGGGGAAAACTCTGGGCCCCAATGGGTTCCCAATGGAGACCTGGAAATGCCTAGGTGGCACACTATCGGCTCACATACACCGCATGTTCCTACGTAGTAAAGAGCAAGGCGCACTCCCCCCGGTCCTCAGGAGGGCGTGCATAGTCATCATACATAAAATTGGAAAGCCCCCGGAAAAATGTGCCTCCTACCGCCCTATTTCATTGATCAACGGAGAAGCTAAGGTCCTCGCCAGGGCACTAGCTAACAGACTGCTCAAGGTGTTTGAGACACTCGTACACCCAGATCAATGTGGATTCATGCCCAACAAATCCACCTGCATGAACTTACGTAGAATTCAACTTGCCCTGAGCAGAGCCGCGGAAATACCGTCGCCACTGGCCCTCCTGGTGGTGGACTTTGAGAAGGCATTTGACTCAGTGGGGTGAGATGCTCTATGGGCAATCATGGCCCGAATGAACTTCGGGCAAAGCTTCATCTTGTGGTTTAAACTCCTCTATGCATCCCCAGAAGCCACTGTGAGGATGAACGGCAAGTCCTCCAGTCCATTCCCTCTGGGCCGAGGAACCAGGCAGGGGTGCCCCCTGTCTCCGCTTCTCTTCCTCCTCGCTATCGAGCCACTAGCAATTGAACTCAGATCAAACAAAAATTGGTCCGGATTCGCCTGGCCAGGGTGAGGGGAGGATCGGCTCTCGCTGTACGCAGACGACCTCCTTATATACCTTAGTAACCTGATTACCTCATGCCTGACTATATCCCTTATCCTTAAGGAATACCAAACCTTCGCCGGCCTAAAGGTGAATGAGGCCAAAACCATTTTCTTCCCAATACAGGGAGGCGAGTCTGCGATCCGAGAGACTTGCCCCTACCATGTCTGTATCAGGGAGTTTAAATACCTGGGCATACGCATTGGCCCGACTCTAGATGGATTGCTTCAACTCAACCTACAACCTGTATTAGAGAGGTTTAACAGAGATATTTCCCACTGGCAATCACTCCCCCTATCACTAATGGGCAGGGCAGCCCTGTTTAAAATGATGATACTCCCAAGACTCCTATACATTCTCCAAAATGCCCCGCTTCCCATCCCCCATGAAACCTTCACACTCATAGATAGGAATCTCTGCACGCTGCTATGGGGTGGGAAACAACCCAGAATCGCCCTCGATACACTCCAAAGATCAGTATGGGAGGGAGGCATTGGTCTACCCTGTGTACACACATATTACCTAGCGTCACAGATAGGGGTAGTAAATGACTGGTTGCACGCAGACCCCACACTACCACACATCCGCATTGAAATAGAGACCATGCTCTCAGTCCTGCCACTACAGGTCTTGTATGCTACCAATAACCAATTCCCGACACTACCGAGAATGTCATGCCACATCCGTCACACCTGGAGAGATGCACACAAACTGGTTGGCTGGAAGTCAAAACCAACTCTATCCCAACCCATATGGCACAATGCATATCTCCCGGAAATAGTGAAAATGGGCTCTTTTGAACACTGGGGTATGTGATCCAAGAGGGCCGCCTCCTAAGCTTTGATACCATGCAAGACAAATTTGGCTTGGCACTTATGGACCGGTTTCGACATGCACAACTAGCTCATGCCATACGCACCCAGTTCCCAGACACAACAACCATACCCCCCTGCTCCCCCATAGAGACTAATGTTCTCCCGCAATGAATCCTCTCCAAAGTCACCTCCACCCTCTATCAGGCCCTTAACTCCTTCGGGGCTAAACCACTCGATAGGCTGAAGAAAAGGTGGGCAAGAGACCTGGGTAATCTGGAACCAGAGGACTGGATGGATGCACTAATGTCCCCCCCGAGAGATTGGGATAGAAGCCAAACTCAGACTTAGATAACTTAGAATACTCCACCGCTCATACCACTCACATACAGCCATGGCCAAATGGGGAGGGACCGAGGAGGAGATATGCATTAGATGCAAGCGTGAGCCGGCCACCTTCTACCACATGATCTGGGACTGTCAAGTATTACAAGTCTTCTGGGGGGACTGCATTAAGACAATCTCCACCATCCTAGCAACGCCAATTCCTGTAGACCCTAAAATGACACTCCTGGGCATCTGGGGAGATGTGGACTTGACAAAGTACGAAAAAATGTTTCTTGCAGTGGCGCTGGGTGTGGGGAAAAGGCTTATTGCCACAAACTGGGGCTCTGCAGACCCACTAAACCCGAACCGTTGGAGCAATGAACTGAACAGATGCGCAGCTTTGGAACGCCAAATCTACAATGCGCGGGGTTGCCCCCGTCGATTTGAAAAGATATGGGGTAAATGTCTTGATGCTCACTGTGACTCATCCCCTCCCCATTTCCCTCTCCCCCCCTCGCCCTTCACCCTCCCCTCAACTCAAGGACACAAGACGCAACCAGTGTTGCCAGCAATTACCTGTTTTGCAATTGTATCATTGCTTCCTTGTCCTGTGCCGCCTTTGCTACTGACAATACCGCCATGTTTTTCTGATGAATGCCTATGTTTATATCTATGTTGTTGTTGTGCTGTTTAAATCCAAATAAACAGAGTTATAAAAAAAAAATGTATGGCTCTTAGCTCCTCCTTGATGGCATTGAATCCCATTATGGTGGTGTTAATTGTCTGCAGAAGCTTCCATCTGGTTATCTGTAACCACTTGGCATTTGCCATCGTCTGCATCCCAGGCATGAAGAAAACAGTAAAAAATCTGAAGCAGTCTTGCTGAACAATCTGTGTTCATATGGAATAGCATCAAAGGCCTCTTTCTAGCTGCCTGAGAAATAGTTTTCTCTTTTCATTCAATCAAGGAGTTCAGCAGATCTCTTCTTCCTCAGGTGAGCATCTGCTTTCGGAAATTCACCAATGTTTAAATCACTCTTCGGAAATCACTAATGCTGGAACATGAACAATCACTATAGAACACAGTCCTCCCCAATCTCTGGGCAGCCTCATATATGCTCTGGATCCACAGGCCCAATAGTGATCCATTATCACCACTGTCCCATCTTTCATTCCTGGTACATCAAAGATTCGACCGCATTGCTGATTCTCTCCAACTTTTCTCGTGCCATTGTTTCCGAAGAATAGCTCTGCACTAGCCAAAGGCACTATCTGCAGAGGGCCTCCTTTGTCTTTGAAACATGTCAGAAGCATTGCGAGCCTCGGCCAGAGAGGTTTTCATCCCTTTTCCACTGGTTCGATAATTGGCTTGTGATGACCAGTTACTGCCACAGCTCTGCATACGACTATGCCTTCTTTTTTTTTAATTTTTTTTTTTTATTTATTTCATTTAGTTTGTACAAAACTTTTTGAAAAGAGATTTCCCATGGCCCGCCCACAGTGTGGGGAGAAGTTCCGTGGTGTCAACAGGCGACGAAGAGCAGCTGGTCTTTGGGGATAATTAGCCTCACAACTTCTCCTAAATACCATCGTCTCGGGGCCCACTGTTTATCGCCTTTCTCATCCAACTTTTAGTAGTGTTTCTAGTTTTTGTAGAAAGTTTGTTAACCCAAAGATTTCTTTTTCTCTTGGATTGTGGAGTTTGCGCCATAAGTCCTCTCCACATAATGTGTCATACTGTATTACCAGGCTTCCTAAGTGAACAGATCTAAGATCTTTTAGACTTTCACAATACAGTGTTAGGTGTTTGAGAGTCTCATTTTGTTTATCGCAAAAGCGACATTTAAGCATTGCTGTTACTTTTCGTGCTCTTGTCGCTTGACTCACTCTTGTGTTGAATAAGTTTAAACGAAATTTCATGTAGGTCATTCTGTGTCGAGCGTTGGGTGTCTTTATCAAGTATTGCAGCAACTGTTTACGGTCTTTGGCTTCAATGGGTGCATCATCAAAGAGTTTATGACGGTTTTGCGCGTCCACTGTTAGACACCAGTCCTGTTCCCATAGTTTTTTCTTAACATGGGTTGGGTTGTTTTGCAGTGTGAGTTGGTCCGTACCAAGTTGCGTTAGCTGATTTTTACAGCCAGCTGCCCATCTGCACAGCCCGGTTTCGGAGTTGCCTTTGAGCGCTTCCTGTAAGATCTTAAACTGCGGAGTACAGTCTTCTATGATTATTTTCCGATAGATGGATAGCATGTTCCATAACACTCGTGCCTGCAGCGAGATAAGGTTTAATTCATATCTGACGCACGCGCTCGAGATTCCTTTCTGTATTTGCAGGACTCGTCTCCAGTATTGGTTTTCCAGCTGTGGCCACAGGGTAGCAGGGGCTCCTAGGGCGCTTTCCGCACCATAAATAAGCGTTGGAGTGGCTTTTTGGTTATAGTGAGCTAACACTGGGAGTAGGGAAAATTTTCCGAACTTTTTGTTTATGATGACCCCTTGGCATGCTAGTTGTTTGCATTTTTGTATGATGTTCTCCGTCCAGGGGGCATCATTTATGTTGCTGTTAAACCAGACTCCTAAGTATTTGGCCTTTTTCACACATCTCAGGTTGTCGTTACACAGCCTCCATTTCGGTGTAGTTTTGGGGTTCCGTTTGTTGTTTCTTGTAAGATCTTGGAGGATTATTATTTCCGACTTTGCAGGGTTGATTTTCAATTTGTTTTCTTTTACGTAACCTTCTAATGCAGCAAGCTTCCTAGATAGCCCAATTGGGTTTTTTTCCACCAGGCGCTGCAGGTGAGCTGATCCATCGGAGGACCCTCCTGGGCCTCTGTTTGGACTAATTTCGGGCCTGGTTTGGGCCCTCTGCCCCTGCCTGCATCCCTCTTTCCCCACTGCTTCCCAGCTTGGCCTCCTCCTTCCTCCCGCCCCTCAGCCCATCCCCGGTCCCTTATTGGCTGATTTCAAAGAGCCATCCGAGGCTCGTATCGAGCCTGCTCACCGCCGCTGCCTTTTCCACCAGGCGCTGCAGGTGAGCTAATCCATCGGAGGACCCTCCTGGGCCTCTGTTTGGACTAATTTCGGGCCTGGTTTGGGCCCTCTGCCCCTGCCTGCATCCCTCTTTCCCCACTGCTTCCCAGCTTGGCCTCCTCCTTCCTCCCGCCCCTCAGCCCATCCCCGGTCCCTTATTGGCTGATTTCAAAGAGCCATCCGAGGCTCGTATCGAGCCTGCTCACCGCCGCTGCCTTTTCCACCAGGCGCTGCAGGTGAGCTGATCCATCGGAGGACCCTCCTGGGCCTCTGTTTGGACTAATTTCGGGCCTGGTTTGGGCCCTCTGCCTGCATCCCTCTTTCCCCACTGCTTCCCAGCTTGGCCTCCTCCTTCCTCCCGCCCCTCAGCCCATCCCCGGTCCCTTATTGGCTGATTTCAAAGAGCCATCCGAGGCTCGTATCGAGCCTGCTCACCGCTGCTGCCTTTTCCACCAGGCGCTGCAGGTGAGCTGATCCATCGGAGGACCCTCCTGGGCCTCTGTTTGGACTAATTTCGGGCCTGGTTTGGGCCCTCTGCCCCTGCCTGCATCCTCTTTCCCCACTGCTTCCCAGCTTGGCCTCCTCCTTCCTCCCGCCCCTTAGCCCATCCCCGGTCCCTTATTGGCTGATTTCAAAGAGCCATCCGAGGCTCGTATCGAGCCTGCTCACCGCCGCTGCCTTTTCCACCAGGCGCTGCAGGTGAGCTGATCCATCGGAGGACCCTCCTGGGCCTCTGTTTGGACTAATTTTGGGCCTGGTTTGGGCCCTCTGCCCCTGCCTGCATCCCTCTTTCCCCACTGCTTCCCAGCTTGGCCTCCTCCTTCCTCCCGCCCCTCAGACCATCCCCGGTCCCTTATTGGCTGATTTCAAAGAGCCATCCGAGGCTCGTATCGAGCCTGCTCACCGCCGCTGCCTTTTCCACCAGGCGCTGCAGGTGAGCTGATCCATCGGAGGACCCTCCTGGGCCTCTGTTTGGACTAATTTCGGGCCTGGTTTGGGCCCTCTGCCCCTGCCTGCATCCCTCTTTCCCCACTGCTTCCCAGCTTGGCCTCCTCCTTCCTCCCGCCCCTCAGCCCATCCCCGGTCCCTTATTGGCTGATTTCAAAGAGCCATCCGAGGCTCGTATCGAGCCTGCTCACCGCCGCTGCCTTTTCCACCAGGCGCTGCAGGTGAGCTGATCCATCGGAGGACCCTCCTGGGCCTCTGTTTGGACTAATTTCGGGCCTGGTTTGGGCCCTCTGCCCCTGCCTGCATCCCTCTTTCCCCAGTGCTTCCCAGCTTGGCCTCCTCCTTCCTCCCGCCCCTCAGCCCATCCCCGGTCCCTTATTGGCTGATTTCAAAGAGCCATCCGAGGCTCGTATCGAGCCTGCTCACCGCCGCTGCCTTTTCCACCAGGCGCTGCAGGTGAGCTGATCCATCGGAGGACCCTCCTGGGCCTCTGTTTGGACTAATTTCGGGCCTGGTTTGGGCCCTCTGCCCCTGCCTGCATCCCTCTTTCCCCACTGCTTCCCAGCTTGGCCTCCTCCTTCCTCCCGCCCCTCAGCCCATCCCCAGTCCCTTATTGGCTGATTTCAAAGAGCCATCCGAGGCTCGTATCGAGCCTGCTCACCGCCGCTGCCTTTTCCACCAGGCGCTGCAGGTGAGCTGATCCATCGGAGGACCCTCCTGGGCCTCTGTTTGGACTAATTTCGGGCCTGGTTTGGGCCCTCTGCCCCTGCCTGCATCCCTCTTTCCCCACTGCTTCCCAGCTTGGCCTCCTCCTTCCTCCCGCCCCTCAGCCCATCCCCGGTCCCTTATTGGCTGATTTCAAAGAGCCATCCGAGGCTCGTATCGAGCCTGCTCACCGCCGCTGCCTTTTCCACCAGGCGCTGCAGGTGAGCTGATCCATCGAAGGACCCTCCTGGGCCTCTGTTTGGACTAATTTCGGGCCTGGTTTGGGCCCTCTGCCCCTGCCTGCATCCCTCTTTCCCCACTGCTTCCCAGCTTGGCCTCCTCCTTCCTCCCGCCCCTCAGCCCATCCCCGGTCCCTTATTGGCTGATTTCAATGAGCCATCCGAGGCTCATATCGAGCCTGCTCACCGCCGCTGCCTTTTCCACCAGGCGCTGCAGGTGAGCTGATCCATCGGAGGACTCTCCTGGGCCTCTGTTTGAACTAATTTCGGGCCTGGTTTGGGCCCTCTGCCCCTGCCTGCATCCCTCTTTCCCCACTGCTTCAAAGCTTGGCCTCCTCCTTCCTCCCGCCCCTCAGCCCATCCCCGGTCCCTTATTGGCTGATTTCAAAGAGCCATCCGAGGCTCGTATCGAGCCTGCTCACCGCCGCTGCCTTTTCCACCAGGCGCTGCAGGTGAGCTGATCCATCGGAGGACCCTCCTGGGCCTCTGTTTGGACTAATTTCGGGCCTGGTTTGGGCCCTCTGCCCCTGCCTGCATCCCTCTTTCCCCACTGCTTCCCAGCTGGGCCTCCTCCCTCCTCCCGCCCCTCAGCCCATCCCCGGTCCCTTATTGGCTGATTTCAAAGAGCCATCCGAGGCTCGTATCGAGCCTGCTCACCGCCGCTGCCTTTTCCACCAGGCGCTGCAGGTGAGCTGATCCATCGGAGGACCCTCCTGGGCCTCTGTTTGGACTAATTTCGGGCCTGGTTTGGGCCCTCTGCCCCTGCCTGCATCCCTCTTTCCCCACTGCTTCCCAGCTTGGCCTCCTCCTTCCTCCCGCCCCTCAGCCCATCCCCGGTCCCTTATTGGCTGATTTCAAAGAGCCATCCGAGGCTCGTATCGAGCCTGCTCACCGCTGCTGCCTTTTCCACCAGGCGCTGCAGGTGAGCTGATCCATCGGAGGACCCTCCTGGACCTCTGTTTGGACTAATTTCGGGCCTGGTTTGGGCCCTCTGCCCCTGCCTGCATCCCTCTTTCCCCACTGCTTCCCAGCTTGGCCTCCTCCTTCCTCCCGCCCCTCAGCCCATCCCCGGTCCCTTATTGGCTGATTTCAAAGAGCCATCCGAGGCTCGTATCGAGCCTGCTCACCGCCGCTGCCTTTTCCACCAGGCGCTGCAGGTGAGCTGATCCATCGGAGGACCCTCCTGGGCCTCTGTTTGGACTAATTTCGGGCCTGGTTTGGGCCCTCTGCCCCTGCCTCCATCCCTCTTTCCCCACTGCTTCCCAGCTTGGCCTCCTCCTTCCTCCCGCCCCTCAGCCCATCCCCGGTCCCTTATTGGCTGATTTCAAAGAGCCATCCGAGGCTCGTATCGAGCCTGCTCACCGCCGCTGCCTTTTCCACCAGGCGCTGCAGGTGAGCTGATCCATCGGAGGACCCTCCTGGGCCTCTGTTTGGACTAATTTCGGGCCTGGTTTGGGCCCTCTGCCCCTGCCTGCATCCCTCTTTCCCCACTGCTTCCCAGCTTGGCCTCCTCCTTCCTCCCGCCCCTCAGCCCATCCCCGGTCCCTTATTGGCTGATTTCAAAGAGCCATCCGAGGCTCGTATCGAGCCTGCTCACCGCTGCTGCCTTTTCCACCAGGCGCTGCAGGTGAGCTGATCCATCGGAGGACCCTCCTGGGCCTCTGTTTGGACTAATTTCGGGCCTGGTTTGGGCCCTCTGCCCCTGCCTGCATCCCTCTTTCCCCACTGCTTCCCAGCTTGGCCTCCTCCTTCCTCCCGCCCCTCAGCCCATCCCCGGTCCCTTATTGGCTGATTTCAAAGAGCCATCCGAGGCTCGTATCGAGCCTGCTCACCGCCGCTGCCTTTTCCACCAGGCGCTGCAGGTGAGCTGATCCATCGGAGGACCCTCCTGGGCCTCTGTTTGGACTAATTTCGGGCCTGGTTTGGGCCCTCTGCCCCTGCCTGCATCCCTCTTTCCCCACTGCTTCCCAGCTTGGCCTCCTCCTTCCTCCCGCCCCTCAGCCCATCCCCGGTCCCTTATTGGCTGATTTCAAAGAGCCATCCGAGGCTCGTATCGAGCCTGCTCACCGCTGCTGCCTTTTCCACCAGGCGCTGCAGGTGAGCTGATCCATCGGAGGACCCTCCTGGGCCTCTGTTTGGACTAATTTCGGGCCTGGTTTGGGCCCTCTGCCCCTGCCTGCATCCCTCTTTCCCCACTGCTTCCCAGCTTGGCCTCCTCCTTCCTCCCGCCCCTCAGCCCATCCCCGGTCCCTTATTGGCTGATTTCAAAGAGCCATCCGAGGCTCGTATCGAGCCTGCTCACCGCGGCCCTCGCGGGCTAAGAGTCAGCATTGCAGGCTTCCCCTGCTCAGTTCCGCCTCCCCCTCCATCCTCCGGGCCCTGATTGGTCCACCTCCCCTTTATCCTCGACTTTCCCAGGGCAGCCCTCTGCCCGGCAGCCCCTGCGGCGAAGGGCCGCAACGCCAAGGGCGGCTCCAACAGAGGCGGCTCCAGGAAGTGTCAGCAGGTGTCCGCAGGGGAAGCCAAGGAAGCCACCAGACACCATCAAAACCGTAAGTGTTGGCTTGGGTGAAGGGTAGAGCAATTACTCTACTCCAGAAAGCTCCTGCCACTCTAACCTACATTTCAATGGCCTGCAGTATAATGTCAACCAGTGATTGTTGGCATACGCCACACCTAGATGGAATCTCTAATAACCTCTCTGTGAAAGTTGAAATTAGAAGTGTTCCCACTCTCATTTAGAAGTGTTCCAATTGCATTTTAGAAGTGCACCCAATTGCATTTAGAAATGCACCCAATTGCATTTAGAAGTATACCCAATTGCTTAGAAGCACCAATTAGTTACTTGACTAGTTGAACGTAGAAGTGTGCCTAAAAGCGTGAGTCACCGATCCTAGAACTACAATCAGAAAACCCTCCTAAATCAACCCAAAGCTCACACCAATCATGAGCGCACCAACTCCACCAGTGCCCGCCAGAAACTACTCCCGTGGACCTCCTCCACTCTCCGATCTGCCCTCCTTCCCGCCCCCCGCCCTCCCAAGACAACCCACCCTCCTCCGCAATCCCTGCCAGCACCCTCTCTAAACACCAAGCCAGGGGGGCACGATGGCATGCCACCCACCCCATGACCACTCATCTCCTGAACCACACCACCACTCACCCCAATACCTCTCATCCCCTGAACCACACCGCCGAACCGCCTGCACTGCCCATGCCCGCTCCCCTCACTACCGCGCCCCACCCTGCAATCACCCGCCCCCCGCCTTGCCATCTTACCCCTGCCACCTCCCCCCGCCCGACTGCACCCTTTCCCCTCCCTAAAAACTGCGCGCCTAGCCCTAGCGAGAACCGAAGCTGCCTCCCTCTCCCCCTCTGACCTCATGGAGTTGTGAATATTGGCCTGCGTCGCATCTAGATGGAATAATGCTAACCATACCACGAGTGAACCACAAAGACTAGCCTGCGCCAAATTTAGGCAGAAATGTGACTGTTAGCATGTGCCACACCTAGATGGATTTTCAGAAATGTGATTGTTAGCATGTGCCACACTTGGATGGATTCTCGGGTTTGGCCTGCGCCGAATCTAGACAGAAATATGATCGTTAGCATATGCCACACTTAGATAGATTCTCAAGTTTTATGAATCTTAGCATGTCCACACTTAGATAGAATTATGAATGTTAGCATGCCCACTCTTAGATGGAATTGTGAATACTGGCATGTCCAAACCTAGATAGAATTGTGAATGTTAGCATGTCCACTCTTAGAAAGAATTGTGAGTGTTAGCATGTCCGCGCGTAGATGGAGTTGTGAATGTTAGCATGTCCACACCTAGATAGAATTGTGAATGTCAGCATGTCCACGCTTAGATGGAATTGTGAATGTTAGCATGTCCACTCTTAGATAGAATTGTGAATGTTAGCATGTCCACCCTTGGATGAAATTGTGAATGTTGGCATGTCCACTCTTGGATAGAATTGTGAATGTTAGCATGTCCACACTTAGATGGAGTTGTGAATATTGGCCTACGTCGCATCTAGATGGAATTATGAATGTTAACATGTGAAAGATGCATTAAGAAAGCGTGCCCTTTAGCCTCTCCATGAATTTAGAAATGTGCCCAATAGCCTCTCTGGTAAACTGAATTTAGAAGTGTACCCAAGATCCTCTGTGACAGTTGCATTTAGAAGTGTGCCCAATAGACACTCTGGAAAGGTGCATCTAGAAGGGTTCCCAATAGACATGCTGTGAAAGTTGCGTTAGAAGTATGTCCAATATCCCCTTAGTGAAATTTAGAAGTGTACCCATAGCCTCTCTGAGAGTTGCATTTAGAAGTGTGCCCAATAGTCTCTCTAGGAAATCGAACTTAGAAGTGTTCCCAACAGCCTCTCTGAAAATTGACCTAATAGTACGCCCAGTAGACTCTCCGTAGAAAATGGAATTTAGAAATGCGCCCAATGGCATCGCTGTGAAGGTTGCATTTAGAAGTGTAACCAATACCCTCTGTGAAAGTTGATTATAGAAGTGTATCCAATAGACGCTCTGTAAAGTTGAATTTAGAAGTGTTCCCAACAGACGCTCTATAAAGTCGAATTTAGATGTGTTCCCAATAGCATCTGTGAAAGTTGACTATAGAAATGTATCCAATAGACACTCTGGAAAGTTGCATTTAGAAGTGTGCCCAATAGCCTCTAGTAAACTGAATCTAGAAGTGTGCCCAATAGCCTCTCTGTGGAAAACTGTATTTAGAAGTGCGCCCAGTACCCTCTCTGGGAAAGTTTCATTTAGAAGTGTGCTCACTGAAAGAGCATATAACCGATCATACCACACCACCATGCTTACTCTCTCCTTACATCACCACTCAACTAGAACACAGAGATACTATGACACCATTCGGTATAACTGTTCTCATACCAACATTCCGCCGCTTACTCCACATCATTCTATGTAATCACTGCTGGTTCCACACCCCCAGCCAGGCGTTTTCCTCAGGCCTAACGCAGCCACATCCGTTCCGGATAAATCCTGCCAGAACGAACACATTCTCCTGATCTCTCAACCACCACACCTACCGCTAAGAAGCAGCTACTACACGAGTCCCGCACGAGCTGCACACATACCCGGTGCTCACACGCACCTTTTGACTCTCCCTACTCTCTCTACTGATCTGAACTTCGGTTCCCAAGGGCGTTCAACCTACAAGCGCCTTCAGACCATACCAATGGTATATAAGGCGCTATATAAGTGCAAAATAACAATAACAATAACAGTATAGCAATATCATCTGCATTTAACAACCAGCTTACAGGCATACCATTAATTTTTGGGGGAAATGATGTGACAGCTTCAAAGCTTTCTCCAATGTCAGACAGGAATAGGCCAAACAGTGTGGCTGCCAACGGGCAGCCTTGTTTCACACCTTGATTTGTTTTTATGGGCTGACTCAGTGTGCCACGAGAGTCCAGCCTTAATTTGATTTCTGTATTGGAGTGCAATTCTTTTATAGGTTGTAGTAGGTTTTTCGGGCAAAGCCATTTTTTTTAACTTTGTCCATAACAGCTCTCGATCAATCGTGTCGAACGCGCTGGATAGATCAATGAATGCAACATATATCTTCCTGTTTTGGCCAATAGCTTCCATCTTCAGGAAGCTCAGGATGGTCAAGTTCAGCCCGCAACCGACTCCTTTTACGAATCCTGTTGGACGGGGGTCGTATCTTTTGGAGTCTTTAATCCATTTAAGTAGTTGGATTTGAAGCTGTGTTGCGAAGATTTTCCCAATAACGTCAAGCAGGGCTATCGGCCTGTAGTTCTTGGGGTCTTTTCGGTCGCCCTTTTTGAAGATCGGTACCACTATGGCACTCCTCCAGGACGCAGGTATAGTTCGCGACTGTAGTATTGATCTGAACAGGGAGTGACAAAATTCTGCCCATAAGTCTGGATATTGTTTCAAGTGTTGATTGGTTAGGCCGTCTGGGCCAGGTGCTCCTGAGGTACTCAGTCGGGCAATGTTGTTGTATATGTCATCTTTCTTTATTACAACTGACCATTCCTGCTCTTGACATGTGGCGGTTATGGTCTTTGTTGAGTTGTTATTGAAGGCCCCTGCATAGTGGCTTATCCATGTATCTTCTGGGATCATGGATTTTGTGATTGCACCCTGAGGGACTGAGATATTATTCAAGTAGCTCCAGAAGTCGCTTGTGTTCCTGTTTGCAAGAGCTTTCATCATGTATTCGGCATCTCTTTGCACCATTATGTGTTTATGACTGATTAGCCAATTCTTGTAAGTCTGTTTCAGTTGTTTTGCCTTGTCTAGGTTGCTGCTGACTCTGTTATTTTTGAGCAGTCTTAGGGATTTTCGGAGATTTTTTTTCTTTAGATTAAGCTCTGCATCCCATGCATGTACCTGTTTGAAGTCAGCTTTAGCGTTGCCGGGGCACTTTTCTCTGTAGATCTCTAGTAGAGTTGTGTATTCAATTTGTTCTTTCTCTGTTTTTTCTCCCAGTGCTTTACACAGTGAGCTCACTTTGTTTGCATTGAGTCTCAGACGATTACGACCCGGTCCAACTTCAAGAGGATATTCTAACAAGGCGGTTTCACGTCCGCTTTTGTATGAGTTCAAATATAGCTTTAGTATGCAGTGATCACTGGACTCCATTTCGGTGATGGTTAGATGGGATACTTCACGTCTCAGTAAATCGTCAGCAAACATATAGTCAATTATCGAGCTAGAGTGGGTTCTTCGGCAAGTTGGTTGAGCTGGAATGTCTCCTTTTGTTTGCCCATTCAGCATGTGTAGGTTCCACGTCTTCATTTCCGACAGCCAGCGCGTAGCGGCTAGTTGGACATTTGTTTCTTTCTTGTCATGCGCAGTATCGATTTTGTCAATCATACAGTTTATGTTAAGATCTCCACATATAATGATGTGTGTATCTTTATCATTTCTTTTGCTGTTACAAATGAGTTCTGAGACGGTTTCTAGAAATTGATCAAGGTCTACAGCTAAGTGTTGCCAGTATATGTTTATCAACATAAGTAGATTTGCTTTCTTCGTTGGTCTCACCGGCAATTGTATTTTGCATACCTGTAGGTACGCAGACACATTGGTTGCAGACAGTATGCGAACTCCACTTTCAATTTTAGCAAAAATTGCCATTCCTGACATGGGGCGTCCTTTGGTTCCGTTAATGGTTGTGTTGAAGGCGGTCTCAAAACCATCTGCAATGGGAGGTTCCGTTAGCCAAGTCTTCTGGAGACACAGTAAGTCTATGTCTTTCAGGGCGTTTGGGATTTCTTCGAACAAATGCGTATGCCCACGTGTGTTCCATGACGCAATACATAGTTTGCTATACGCATTTCACGTTTGGCGTTAACTGTGTTTGGGATTATTTATGGTTTTGGCGACCCAAGACCAGTCAAGATCTTCATGTCCTGAAGTGGGTTTCCTCCCGCTTGTAGAGTTGAGAGGCCCCATTGTTGTTGCAATTGATCCGTCCGGTGTCTTTAGGGTAGAGTCATCAGGTAGTCTCCTTAGGATGTCATGTTTAATCTCTGTACATGAGTCTTCTGCTAGTGATGTGGGATTACTGCTTGATGTGGTTTTGCCTCTTGATGGCAGTTGTTTATCCAGCAGATGTTCCGACTCTTTGTGAGTCTGAATCTCATTTATGTCGAACCCCATCAGGTTCATTGTGGCACCGGTATTCAGAAGTAAGTCGCAAATGATTTTAGACGCTATGTGTAGAATCACGCAGTAGTTATTTTTTTCATCTTCAAATTCCACAATTTGAATGTCGTCGGACGTGATGGTTCGCAGTTGCGGAATGTGATGTAATAATCTCATCACATTTTTCCTGTTTAGGAGGAGACCATCTTGTTCTCTCACAATTCTTTCCAATCGCAGCATGTATTTCCCCATTTTCTTATTGCTTCGCAATTGGTTACCATGATCTGTCCCACCAGCGACATTAGGTCTTGCAATGGACCGTATGTTTTCAGTCGCGAGTGAGCACTTATCATGGAGGCTCTTTTTGAGTAGTGATGGGTCTTTCAACATTCGTTGGACTAAGAGATTGTTGTTTTTCCGGATTTCAGTGCCGGGTTTACTCCTGGTAGATAGGGAGATTTCAGAGATATCAGTATCCATTACGGCCATTTTAGCCTCCAGGGCTATGCGGTTAGGCTCGAGTTTTAGGAGATCCATGTTGCGAGAGGTGCGAGGCCTGTCAAGCGATTCACGTTTCCTTAGGGCTATAATTGAGGCTCTTCTTGCTTCTAACATGATGCACTCTGGGACACTGTTTTCTGGACAAGTTGGCCTGCTTCCAGCTTGACTCAGCATGTCCATTGTGACGCATCTAGGTTGGTTTGTTGATTTCTTCACAGTTATGTGGCAGGATTTTGGGGCTGATTTGCTTATAAGGTGATCAGGCTGATGGTGTTTCGAGGATAGCGATTTCTCTTAATTCGATAATGAACTGAGGTCTATGTTTATAGCAACACTTGGTGGTGCGTAGTCTTTATTTCGAGCCGCCTCGGATACAACGTTCTCGACTTCTGGATTATCCTCGCTGTCTTCGTACGTTGAGAGGTCAAGGAGATCCTCTAGGGAACTCTGAATTTCAGTGGACGGGGATCCGGCTGGGTCCTTTGTGGTTCCCAACCCTTCAATTTGTTGAGCTTTGGTTACTTCCTGGCTGTTTAGTTTATCAATTGTTGACGGGGTCTTCACGTTGCCAGAGATGGACTTTATTGGGACGCCGTCGTTTTGTTTGTCAGGTATTGTTGTGCAAAAGCCTTTTATGTTCCGTAGAAAAAGGAGCGCACACTTGATCTTGTTTGGGTTTTTCTTTTCTTCGTGTTTTTCGATTTTTTACTCATTGTGGGCTCCTTCGCTTTAGTAGCTGCATTGGAGTCTAATGATTTTGAAAAGATGGAAAACATTTCTTTGGTGATGACGGCCACATTGTTCATTTGTTCACTTCCAGAGCCGTTCTCATCCTTCTCATTTGGTGGATTCACTAAATTTTGGTTCTGGGCGGCCATACTAAGATCCTCTTGGGAGGCAGGTGTGTCAGGATTTTCGCTAGAGAAGATGGAGGGCTCAGATGTGAGGTGGTTGGCAGGGCCATGATACTCATCATGCAGTTGAGATGGATTCATTTCCGTGTCACCTTCCGGGTTTCGAGAAGCACAGTCTAATGAGGCATTTCTCTCATTCAGCGGCTCTTCACCGCTTTTCCTTGTAGCTTTGTCTTTCAGGGAGGTGACATCGTTAGGTCGATTTAGTTTTTGTTTACATTTCATGTGTACATTTTCTTCGCCACTCTCTTCACTCCTTGACTCTTTCATATTACTCGGTCCGATATTCTCTGAGTTTAGAGATGTGTAGCAAATGTCTGGATTGGGTGCGTTAACAACCTGTGTCACCTCCTCAGTCGCTACACAGGGGTCTTTATTCTCTTTTGGAGCTAGCCACTTACAGGAAGTGTGTGACTTCTGAAGTTTTAGTAGTCCAATGGCTTCACGAGCTACTTCTGCGAATAGTCGTTTGTCGGACGCACTATTCTTAGTGTGCTCCGTTATTATCCTTACATTTGCTTCAGTTCTTAAGTGTTCATCTAACTTCGCTTGTTTCATTAAATTTAGTTCTTGTTCCACGTTTATCATTTTCGAGTTTAGCATAGCCAGGAGCGTGGATTGGTCCTTGATGTTCTCGTTCAGTTGTTCATATAGTTTCATATATGGCAGCATCGATGTAGTGTGTTCGGCCATTATCAGAGTATTTAACTCTCTTGTGATTTCTCTCGAAAGACACTCTGCCAAATACTGTGTAGAAGCACTAGCTTTTTCTCGAGTGCTTACTTTTAGGATATCCGCTTTGAGTTTCCTTCTGTGTAGTTTGCATTTCTTTGAGCGTGAAACAACAGGGGGGGAACCAGCTAGGACTAAAGAAGAGGTACCCTCATGTGTGGCTATGATTTGGAGAGCTGAGTCGCTTACATCCGCATGTCTTTTTTGTGAAACTGGCAGCTGATCGCTGTCATCGTCGTTCATAGAGTCGGTTCTTTTCCTTTTCGTCAGTGTATTCGCCCACAGGTTGCTCTTTTGATTTTTTCCTCGTGTGGTGGTGGGGAGGGAGAAAACGTTCACCTTCACGGGATTAGGGGCACAGCTCTCCTGTTCGTTTGGTTTTGAGGGCTCATAAATTTCAGACAATGGAGGTTTAGCTGTGTTTTCCGAGCTCAGTTGGCTTCCCAATCTGGTGTTAATTTCAATAAGGTCTTTTAGGACTTTGTCTGCAATGGCGATCGAGCTCCGCCGGTTAGAGCTTGTCCCAGGGCTAGAGACTTGATCCAAAAAATTGGTCGAGCTGGATCAGTCCGTTCTATTTGTGGTGCTAGATTCTACTTGCAAGTACCTTAATGGGTTCGCTCTGTCGAGCCCGGTTCCACATTGTGGATTCAACAGAGCTTTGGTTTCAATATGGTCGTGCGCGATTGTGTCATTTTCGTTGGCGTCCGCGGGGCTCGCCGTGGAACTGAGCCGGGCGGGGGACCATACTTGCGCTCCCGCGGAGTAGATCACACGCCCCTCCACTGTGTTGTGGCCCCCCGCTGGACTGCTCTTCTTGTTTGCCACTGCTAGACCTGCCAGGACTTGTAGGGGTTTAACACATGGGGGCTCGCCTACGCCCTCGCTCTCTCGACTGTGAGGTGTGTATGTTTGTAGTACGTTATTGTGCAGACGTCTGCCAACTTCAACATCAGTCTCGCCATCTAAAAAGCCATCTGGCACTATGTGCCTATCGTGATCACCCGCCGGGATCGGACCATAAACTGCGTGCCTTAGCGTGAGTGAGGGTACATTCATTACAGTTTTTGGGGAGTTTGTTGGGCAGCAGTCAAGGAGGGGTTCAGTACTTATTGGGGATAAGGGAGGAGTGGAGGCGCTTACCCTTTTGCGATGTTTGCCGTTGCTTGCCGTAGGGGGCGCCCGTAGCTCAGTGGTCCCTCCTCCACCGGCTGCCAGGATGCGCCTCTGTTGTCTCGTGAGCGGGTGTGCTACGTCACCTCCTCCTTGAAGGATCGAAACTTCTCCCATAATCAGCCCAGAAGGGCCGGGCTCCAGCGTGGTCATAAATGTTTCCAGTTTCCAACTGCACTGAGGTGGTGCCCGTGCGCCCCGTGCACCCCTGGCAACACTGCCAATACTCTGCTTCATTCCGCGTCGCTCCGCGACCGAAGCAGAGGCTTTGAGGCAAAAAAAGAACTTCCTTGCAAAACGAGGTAGATAGGGTCCAAAAGCAGCATTTCCAACACTGCCAACACTCTGCTTCACTCCGCGTCGCTCCGCGACCGAAGCAGAGGCTTTGAGGCAAAAAAAGAACTTCCTTGCAAAACGAGGTAGATAGGGTCCAAAAGCAGCGTTTCCAACACTGCCAACACTCTGCTTCACTCCGCGTCGCTCCACGACCGAAGCAGAGGCTTTGAGGCAAAAAAAGAACTTCCTTGCAAAACGAGGTAGATAGGGTCCAAAAGCAGCGTTTCCAACACTGCCAACACTCTGCTTCACTCCGCGTCGCTCCGCGACCGAAGCAGAGGCTTTGAGGCAAAAAAAGAACTTCCTTGCAAAACGAGGTAGATAGGGTCCAAAAGCAGCGTTTCCAACACTGCCAACACTCTGCTTCACTCCGCGTCGCTCCGCGACCGAAGCAGAGGCTTTGAGGCAAAAAAAGAACTTCCTTGCAAAACGAGATAGATAGGGTCCAAAAGCAGCGTTTCCAACACTGCCAACACTCTGCTTCACTCTGCGTCGCTCCGCGACCGAAGCAGAGGCTTTGAGGCAAAAAAAGAACTTCCTTGCAAAACGAGGTAGATAGGGTCCAAAAGCAGCGTTTCCAACACTGCCAACACTCTGCTTCACTCCGTGTCGCTCCGCGACCGAAGCAGAGGCTTTGAGGCAAAAAAAGAACTTCCTTGCAAAACGAGGTAGATAGGGTCCAAAAGCAGCGTTTCCAACACTGCCAACACTCTGCTTCACTCCGCGTCGCTCCGCGACCGAAGCAGAGGCTTTGAGGCAAAAAAAGAACTTCCTTGCAAAACGAGGTAGATAGGGTCCAAAAGCAGCGTTTCCAACACTGCCAACACCTTCTTCCCAGCCATCTGGAGAAAGTACTGTTCCCCAGATTTGCATCTGGCCTCTTTCCTTACAGCTTCATACTTCTTGATCAGTCTTTCCTTGGCAATTAAGTTTCCTGTTTATTTCATATCTAATTCCAGCTCCCTTCATACCAGGCTGTTCATATCTTATCACATGATCTCTGGTGTGTGCTCTTTCTCTTGTCTTCAAATCTTGGACAAAATTATCTTCTTCTAGAGCTGACCATTCTGCCACCCATACCAAGGATGCCGTTTGACCCTAGAACTGACCTCTTGTATGACATAGTGGAAGGTAAGTCAGGCAATGAGCTGTTTGGACATCTATCTCAATAGTTATGAATATCTCAGACTTTTCCATAGCATAAGGCAGGAGGGCACATACATAGCAATCTTCCTTAGAAGTGCTTATTCCCACTTCTTTCATGTGCTGGTACCACATGTTATTCCTCAAATGTGCTGTACTGTCTAAATAATCATTTAATTCAAAATCAACCTCCCTTGCACTTCTCTTAGGTCTCTTTCTTGCCAGATGAGCTTGTTTAAGCAACTCATGAAATACATCAGTATACATTCTTCCTACTGGAGGAATCATAGGGACACTTGTCAGAGAAATCAGTGCCTTCACATGTGTAACTGGAGTAGAAACAATAACACAATGCCTTGGCCTTCTTACAGTGTCTAGTTCTGGAAAGGGGACTGGAGTGGGAAGGATTAACGGGACTACTTCCCTTTTGTGACCATTAAAGTAAACAGTATGGATCAATAGAAACAGAAAAACGATAATAGATGCTGAACAGGCATATATTATGCACCAATACATTAGGCACCACCATCGGTGTCTCTCCACACGTTGCCGACTCTGCTCACTTTCTGGAACTGCAATAGGTTTAATAGACCACATTTTGCCTTTAATTACTTTTAAGGAAGGAAAAATTATTTTTAATTAGGTAATCTCGTTAAATGCTCAGGTAGTTGTTTGATTCGTTCTATAATTGCTGCCAATAAACATCTAATCGGCGGGCCATTTTTAGGATCTTGGATAAAAGTGCTCTCATCAGTGCTGCGCCCAACAAGAGCAGGGTAAGCAGTCATTGAAAAGGAAGTCTAGATTGGGCACTTTCCATTTACTTCAACACACCAAGGTCCAATGTCGACATACTCCTGTGGCTCAACAACAGTAACGTTCTCACTTCCTGCTATAATATCCATAAGGAGTGTTTCAGGAGAGCCACAGTCCAAATGTACACTGTTGTCTATCTATCTATTATGTAGTCTTTGCGTCCTTCTTCCTCGTCATCAATCGAGTCTGCATGTGCAGAACTTCTTCTTCTTGACTTGCTTCCGAAGGGGTTGGGGTTATGTCGGCCTCTCCAGCATAGACTTTCACAGATCCTAAGTGCATCCAAGCTCGTCTCCCTTGGACCTTAACTGCTGAAGGAGTAATATCTTCCACAACAAAAGGGCCACTAAATCTGGGTTTGTGCCACTTCCCTGTGAAGTTTCTTACTAGAACAGCATCTCTGGCAAATAAGTTAGGAACACGTAGTTTCTAAAGTCCGGTTGCTGTATTGTCTTCATCTGTGTCCTGAGACTGACACCTCTTTCGCTTCAGTTGATCTGGCAAGACAGAGATACTAGCGGTCATACATGTTAAGTACACATGTAGCTCATTTACTAACAGTTCTGCAGTTGTCTCGGCATCACTCCTAATCCTTGATGGAGAGGTCAGAGGCGTTCTCATCTGCCTCCCTGTAACTAGTTCATGGGGTGTGAGGTGGTGGTCTGAACCAGGCTGATTTCTCAATGCATATAATGCAAGGGGCAGGCAATGCAACCACCCCTTCTTCAATGTCAATTTCAGCTTTGCTATCCGTTCTTTGAGCAGACCGTTGAGTCCCTCACATATTCCGTTCACTTACGGGTGATAAGCAGAAGAAAACCTATGTTTAATGCTAGGCAATAAGCTAATCTGTTTGAATACCTCATTCACAAAATGAGGTATATTATCTGATCTCAACACCTCACATACTCCCCATCTAGAAAATACTTCTCAAACTAAAAACATTGCAGCGCAAGTGGCATCAGAATATGTGCATGGACCGGCTTCAGTCCATCTCGAGAAGGGGCACACTACCACTATCATATACCTATATCCATTACAAACCTGCAGCATGTCAACATAGTCAATTTGTAAATGCTGAAAAGGTCCATTTAGTCGAGGAATTACTCCTCTGAATGTTTGCAGTGTGTGCCCAGCAGTAAACCTTTGACATATGATGCAATTTACTACATAAAAAGCAGTGTGTTCTAACAGGTTCGGTACGAACCAGTCCTCAGCAAATGTTTGCTGCAAGGCTCTCCCTAGTAACATGCGCATGGTAGTGTAGCTGTTCTAACGCCACCCTTAATAAGGCTACAGGCTTCACCAGTTTACCAGTCCTGTCTTGTCATCACAGTGCTTCGGAAGGGGATAAAGTACACCCCCTCCGTGTCCAGGGTTATTTTCTTCTCGTGGAGCTCCACTTTCAATTTTCATCAACTGTGTTCTTGATAAATGATTAAACCCTTCATTCACAACCATTATTACGACCATGTTTTCTTTCACATCAGGAGTATCAAAACGTATGCACTGTCTTGGCAATTACGGCAAGGAGCAATCTGAAAATCTTCCTCCACTATCTGAAAAGGAATCGGCATGTCTATCAGAGAATGACAAATGCATTAAGATGCTGGATAAACATTATGAAAAGTGCAGAAGCATCATCTTAGCAAGATATCACTTTGGAAAAAGGAAACAATCAAAGGATGAATCTGTAGAACAGTATATCACTGCGTTGAGAGGATTAGCAGCTTCATGCAAATTTGGATGCACGTTAAATGAGAGGCTACGAGATCAATTTATGCTTGAGTGCTTGAGTGCAGCAATGAATAAATAAGGGAAGCACTATGGACCAGAAGCAACCCCACCATTGATGAAGTCATAGGGGTAGCAAAGGAAATGGAGTATACCCACAAATATGTCAAGGAATTGGAGAAAAGGATTGAACAAGATGAGAAGAAACCAGAAGAAGAACAAGTTATGAAAATATCTACTGTAAAGATGAAAAAATATGATAACAAGAGGCAGAAAAGGTGTTTTCGTTGTGACAGCCCCTCTCACTTTGCAAGCAGTGACAAATGCCCGGCTATCAAAGCTCTGTGCAAAAGATGCAATAGAGATATCTCACCTCATGTTGTAGAACCAAGAGCGAAAACATAGCTTGTCTAGACGAGCTGTGTGAGGACATGGAGGACTGTACTTGTCTCATTGACTTTACCTCTGATGAAGTTGTCACTGTTAAGGATGATGACACTGATACGGAGAAACCCATGTCCACTGTCGAGGTTGAAGGGATGAAACTCGTCATGGTGATAGACTCAGGAGCGAAATACACATTGTTTCCCTAACATATTTTTGACAATACACTACAAGAGACAGTTTCTCTTAATGTAGTCGACATACGACCATTTGCCTATGGGGGAAAGCGAATTGATTTAGAGGTATGCTTCGGGCTGTTATGAAATTCAAGGACAGGTTAGCTAAAGGCAATGTATATCTCTCTAAGAAAGAGAGCAATCCACTGCTAAACTGGTCACACCAAAAAAGTCTTAAGATACAGCTAGATCCCAATGCTGAAGAAAGTGTGTATGCCATATATAGTAGTAATGAATTGTCACATCATGCTGTATTTCAAGATGAATTAGGTAGTCTCAAAGGATTCATGCACAAAACTAGAATAAAGCCAGAGTCTATTCCAGTTGTAGAAGTTTACCATTAGCCACCAGGGATGCAGTAAAAGAAGAACTGCTAGCCATGGAAAAACAGGATATGATATGATATGATATAGCATTTATAATGTGCCTATTCACAAGTGTTTCAAGGCGCGACGAGGCAAGGGAGGGGGAACAGAGGGAAGACAGACAGCGATCCTACTAGGCCAAGTGTCATTCAGATCGCACAAGTGCATGGGAAGGTGGAATGGGAAAGTGCGGGGGGAAGGTGGAGGGGACAGTACAGTACATGGGATAATAGAATAAATAACAATATTTACAAGTAAGGCCAGCAAGTGGCAAGTTCAAGGGTAAGTGCAGGCATCAGGTGTCAAGTGCTGGTAGTGGGACTGTAGGGATACAGAAAACAGTCCCCACATGTGGGGGTTGCCAGGAGGGAAGTGCATGTGTTCAACTGGTGAAGGGGGACCTAGGCCTGAGATTAGAGGGTGGCCAGGTAACCAGTGCAGTGTCAATTTCAGCCAGGAAGTCAGCAGGGGAGAGGAGGAGAAAAAGCAGAAGCAAAGAGAAAGGTTTTGAGGTGATTCTGGAACCAGAGATGATTCTCCTCAAGTTTCAGGGAGGCAGCAAGGCTGTTCCAGAGGGAATCCCCAGCTGGAGAAAGAGATCTACCCCCAACTCATTGCTTGGAGAAGCGACTTACCCTGAGGTAGTTGGAGGCGGATGAACGAAGAGCTCGAGAAGGAAGATATTTAGGAAGAGAGAGTTGAACGTATTGAGGTCCCAAGCCCCAGAAGGCCTTGTGGACAATGCAGAGGGTTTTGTACTCACAGCCACTGGGAGCCAGTGCAGAGATTTCTGTCCTGGAGAGATACAATCCCTGGGCTTGAGGCCAAGGACAAGTCTTGCAGTCCTGTTCTGGATGAGTTGCAGATGGCGGAGAGTAGAAGCAGGCAGTTTTAGAAAGAGGCTGTTGCAGTAGTCCAGCCTAAAGAGAACCAGAGCTCTGGAGACAGTGAGATTCTGGGGGAAGGAGAGAAAAGGAAGAATACCTCTGAGGAGGTGCATCTGGTAGTGTGACTTCTTAGAGACCATGGAGATGTAAGGAGAGAAGGAGAGCGGGGAGTCGAAGATGATCCCAAGGTTTTTAGCCTCATAGGTGGGAGCAGGAAGAGGGCCGAGCGAGGCCAGCCAGAGAGTGACAGGAAAGGAGGGTATGCCGATGAGGAGAATCTTGGTCTTACTGGCATTAAGGCAGAGATCATTGGCAGCACACCACTCCTGGATGGCGGACAGACAGTCAGAGATGAGAGAGAGAGAGAGAGAAGAGGTGGCTGAGGGTAGTCTGAAAAAGAGCTGAGTGTCATCCGCATAGCACTGGAAGTTGGGGTAGAATGCGGCAATGCAGTGGGCAAGACGTGCCAGGTATTGGTTGAACAGACAGGGCGATAAATTAGACCCCTGGGGAACACCACATATAGGGTCAGAGGAGAGGAAGGACCCAAGTTGGACCTGGGAGGGTCAATCAGGGAGGAAAGAAGTCAGCCGTGCTAGGGCCTGACCAG
This sequence comes from Ambystoma mexicanum, assembly GCF_040938575.1. Lineage (NCBI taxonomy): Eukaryota > Metazoa > Chordata > Amphibia > Caudata > Ambystomatidae > Ambystoma > Ambystoma mexicanum. The sequence goes on along the minus strand of NC_090938.1, from coordinate 789,467,210 downwards.
TGATACCCAGGTTATCACGGAGACACTTGAGCAGGATGGCATGGTTGACTGTGTCAAAGGCAGAAGAGGGATCAAGTTAGATGAGGACACAGGGGGTGTTGGAATTGAGGTTGTTGAGCAGGTCTTCACAGATGTTCAGGAGAGCAGTTTCCATGCTTCTGGCAGCTCTGAAGCCAGACTGATGATCATCGAGACAACCAACAGATTCAGCATGAAGATTGAGCTGGGAGATTGCCAGCTTTTCTAAGAGTTTGCCCAGGAAAGGAGTGATGGAGATTGGGTGATAGTTAGTCGGGCAGGAAGGGTCGGCAGAAGGTTTCTTAAGAAGAGGGCGCACAAGAGACTGCTTCAGGGGGGAAGGGAAGACTCCAGTGGTGAAGGAGTGGTTACAGAAGTCGGCCAGGGCAGGAGCCAGGGAGTCAATGTGGTCCTTGAAGGAACAGGGATGAATCTGTTTTGACAAGTCTTTTATAGATCGGACTTGTCTAGAAACCTTGTCTGGGGAGAACAGGGGAAGGCAGAGAAGCGGGGAGCAGAGGTGGCCGAGGAAGGGCCAGAGGAAGAGCAGGGAGTAGAGGGAGGAAGGGGAGAGGAGGAGAGAGAGGACAGGATGTCCTGAGTTTTAGAGATGAAATGAGAAGCCAGTGCCATGCAGAGGGCCTGGGAAGGGACAGGAGAGGTAGAGACCGTGGCAGGATTGGCCAGTTCCTTGCAGATTTTAAAGATTTCATCTGAGTTGTTAGATGCCGCAGAGACACAGGCTTGGATGTGAGCTCTCTTCTTGGTGAGGACAGAGAGCCGGTATTGCCTTTGGAGCAGGCGGCAGGCCAGTTTGTCAGAGAATGTACATGAAGAACGCCATTTCCTCTCAGCCATCATGCACTTGCGTTTAAGGGTGACGAGGTCTGAGTCGTACCAGGAGTTGCACTTGGCTTTGTGCTTCAGGCGGATCCCCATGACAGGGGCAAGAACATCACGAGTATCAGATATAGCAGAGTGGAGCATGGAGAGGGCTGTGTCAGGGTGTGAGTCAGCCAAAGGAGGAGGGGAGGGGAGAAAGTGGTGGCAAAGGCCTCAATTGACATGTACCTCATGGGTCGGATGACTGAGAAGGTGGGTGGCAGTGATGGAGTTGGCTTGGCCTGAGGGGTAGAGAGGGTGAGCTGGGAGGAAAGGAGAAAGTGATCACTCCAGGAGAGAGGAGTGGTGAGAGGGATAGAAAGGTGAAGGTCTGAGGAGATCAGAACATCCAGATTATGCCCTGCAGAGTGAGTCGGGCCAGAGGGGAGATTAGAGAGTGAGAGAGAGTTGCAAAAGTCACAAAAGAGTCCAGAGGAAGGACAGGAAGCATCCAGGTGGATGTTGAAGTCTCCAAGAAGGAGTAGTTGAGTGGTCGAGACCAGGAGGGCAGAGGAGAGGTCCGCCGACTCAGAGCGGAAGGAGGAGATCTGACCGGGTGGCCGGTAGATAGTAGCCGCAGTAAGGGAATGGCTAGGAGAGAGAGCCTGCAGACGAGGCATTTGAAAGAGGAGTAGGCCTGCATAGGAATGACAGAGGTATGAATCCACTCAGGGAAGATCAGGGTTACACCCCCTTCGGATCGGTTAGACCTGGGAATGGACAGGATTTTGTAGCTGTCATGGAGGAGAGTGTCAAAGCTTGTGACAGAGCTGGCCGTGAACCGTCTCTGTGAGACGGAGGACATCGAGGTCAAGTTCCTCCAGAAGGCGGCAGATGTCAGAGGAGTGTTTGACAGCTGAGCGAGAGTTAAGAGTGGCAATATGGAGAAGGTTGCCATCCTTGAAAGACTTCCAGGGAAGGGTACAAATCAGAGGTACGCCGTGCAGAGGTGTAGAAGAAGCTCGATGGGGGCAGAAAGGGAAGGAGGAGAGGACAAGGCAGCCAAGGAGGAGGCAGCAATGGGAGATGAGGAAGCCGTAGAGGGGGGAGAGGGGACAGCAGGAGAAGAAAGGAAATTGTTGAGGCATGGGAAGCGTCTATCAAAGAGGAGAAGGTTTGCTTGAGGGCCTTGGACCAAGAGAGTATCATTCACATAAATATTAATGATGACCTTAGGGGAGTGGAAGGAGGCCAGGAGGGCCTCCCACCAGGAGGATGTTATTGAAAGAATAGAAGCAGCTGAATGGGTCTTCCCTTTAGTTATTGTACACAAGTCCAATGATAAACTCAGGTTGTGTATTGACTTAAGATCTGTAAATTGGTGTGTAATACCAGACAGAAATCCCTTGCCCAATATTACTGAGATGTTACGGACCATTAAGGAAACCACATTTATGAGCAATTTTAAATCTGCTTATCACCAGATTGTACTTCATCCGTCTTCGAGAAATATAATAGCATTTATTACATCAGAAGGTTTGTTCCAATGCAAACCCATGTCCTTTGGTCTAATATCAGCCACTGCGGTTTTCCAACGCATCTTGTATCAACCTTTTCATTACATGGATGGTGTACTGTGCTTCCAAGGTGATGTGTTAGTATATGAGAGAGATCATGAAGAGCATGATAAAAGATTGAGAAGTATGGCATATTTTTATGGAAGCAGATTTAACATTGAGTAAAGTCATATGTAGATTCAGTAAAACATCTATCCATTATTTGGGACACACAATATCAGAACAGGGAATTGAACCAAAAGCTGAATTAGTCAACAATATTGTGAATTTTCCTAGTCCCTCAGACAAAGAGAAAATAGTATATTTCCTAGGTATGGTGGAATACTATTCCAAATTTGTGCCAGGTCTAGCAAGCAAATCCATTCACATGAGAAACCTTGTCAAGAAGGGGGTAAGATTCCACTGGAGTGAACAGTGTGAGGATGAATTCCAAGAAATTAAATCAACTTTGACAAAAGCTCCCACTTTAAGGAATTTTGACTCTAGAAGAAGCACCATAATAACCACTGACACCAGCAACCATGGGTTAGGTACAACCTTATCAGAACAGGGTGAGCGAGAAGAATACATGGTTGCGTTTGTCTCTAGGGTTTTAAGAGCCGCAGGGAAGAATTAGTCTACGATAGAGAACAAATTATTGGCCATCAAATGGGCAATAGAGAAATTGCAACCTTACCTTTGGGGTGTAAAGTTTACCTTTAGATCTGGCCATAAACCTTTGAAAGAGATTCTCACAACAAAAGGATTAGATAAAGTGTCATCTAGAATCCGCAAGTGGGTAGCCAGTTTACACGATTACAACTGGGAAATTGAATATCTGCCAGAGGTTAAGAATAAGGCAGCAGACTGTCTGTCCAGACTAACTAATGTAGTGGAGGATGGAGTTGACGATGAGGACAAAGATGAACAATATATGAGTATAAATCAAGCAGTAGTGACAGAGAATGAATGGCATGAGGCCATGTTAGTAGATTCTGTTCTAATTGGTGTCAAAGAAAAGTTAGAATGTGGGAAGAAAAGCACTGAAATTAGGAGAGGGATACCATTAAGAATGTTATTGATGAACTCCTGATAAAATATGGAATGATTTTGAGGGGTGATAAAATACTCCCTCCAACAGTAGTAAAGAAAAGGATTCTTGAAGTTGCACATTAAGGTCACTAGGGAATGACCAAAACAAAGCAATTGGTTAGGCACGATTACGGGTGCTCAGGAATGGACTTGCAGACAGAAAGAGGGAGTGTGCCATATGTGAGAATACAGCCAAAGGTTGTGTCACCAGAGTGGAACCTATGACCCTTATGCCTATTCCATCTGACCCCTGGGAAAGAATAGGACAGGACACAGTAGGACCAGTGAGGTCTCAAAGGATATGTACATATGGTATAGTTTTCGTCGACATGCTTTCTCATTGGGTGGAACTGTTATGGGTTCAAAATGTGCATGCCAAGGATGCAATTACATTTCTTGATAGAGTTTTTAAGAGGGAAGGACATCCCACCTTCATCATAACTGACAATGGTGTACAATTTGTTGCAAATGAAATGAACAAATATTTTAAAGTGAATGGGATTGAACCTAAAACCAGTGCCATCTATCACCCAAAAACCAATGGAATAGTTGAAAGATTTAATCGAGTTATCAAAGACAGTATAAGAATCGCTATTTCGGAAGGAGGTGATTGGGAAAAGGCTGCAGAGGCTACTGTAGTAGCTTACAGATTCACCTGTCATGTGACAACGGGTATATCTCCATTCGAAATGTTAAGAAGAAGGAAACCTAACACAAGAGTTTGCCCAGGGTGGTTGGGTAGAACATGTCAGAAAAATATTGATATGGATTCCGTCAAAGAGACAATAGATAGATGAGCAACAAATCCAATTTTGACATAAGGAAAGCGACCAACCAATGCATAGTCAAAGAAGGAGATTGGGTGCGTACAAGATTTCCCAGCAATAAGGTAGAAGGAGGTTTAAAGTGGTCACAACCCGTGGAGGTTAATAAAAGATTACATAGTGAGGTGAAAGTGTCAGATGGACGACGGTGGATTTTTAATTGAGTGTGCAGAGTCATGAGGCAATCTAGAGAATTGCAGGAGAGAGGAGAAGAGTCTGGTTGAGTTATGCGCAAGCAGACTTGGAAAACTCATAGAAGGGAACTTCCCATTAGGAACTGTGGGAGACCATCCTATTTGAAAGATTATGTTGAATAATCCCACTGTTAAAATGGTGTAGCTCTACTCTTGCACCTCAGACCTCATGCATACATGTTCATGTTTTATTTTCAGATGTCATCTGTGATGTAGTAATGTTGCATCACATTTCCCATGTTGTTTTACATGCACCCCCAATGTTTTCCTTCCCATGTGTTGCAGTTATTTCTTTTTGTACAGTGAGTTCCTTAGAGAGTGTTTACTTCTAGTTCTTAATTTTACAATATTGTTTGTTATCTACATTATATGTCTTATCAAGTCACCCAGATCGTGTACTACTATATAATTGTGTTTGGCTTTGTGGAGAAAAGGGAGATGTGTTGCATTCCTCTTTGGTGGAATGCAATCATGGAACTTAGAGTGAACCTAGAATGAGAATGTGGAGAATGTGGCCAAGTACTTGTAAACTCCGGAGTTCCCGGTCAGTTAGAAGGAGCCTTTGACAAGACCGCTGGGGTGTATAAGTGATCCTGCATTATCACAATAAAGAAGTTATAATCCTCACCAGTGTGTAGAGGATCATTTCAATTAGTCATGTTTATGTGAATGCTAAAAGTGCACTCCTTCCAGTCATCAAAAATGGAAAGGAGACACATGAATTCCAAAATGATGCACAGAGCCAGGAAATAAGCTATTCTGGGACACCCCATGGACCAACCTCTCCCCCCTCCTCCCTCCAACTTAAAGAGGTATGCTCCAATTACAGCAAGAAAAGTTCTGGAAAGGTGCCAGTGGTTGTGAAAATGTAGTGCCATCATTAAACAGAGAAACATAAAACCTCTCAAGCAGCCACTGGGAAGGAGGGGGGGGGGGAGAGTGTGCGCAGCAAGGCGGCTTTCAGCCCTCAGACACACGCCACACTGATAGGCGCCCAGAGACTGCACTGGAACGCAGAGACGAGACACAGAGAGTGAGAGAGAACAGAGCGAACCTCGCAGCGAGAGAGCACGAGAGAGGGGTCGCTGCGCCACTTGCAGTAGCAATCATTTTATGTCTCAGTCTTTTACACACCACTCTCTTCTTGTTGTAGTTACATCATTGTATGCGTGCATGCGATTGTGTAAGTGTACGCGAGTGAATGAGAGCGTCTGTTGTATTTGTCCCTGCGAGTGAATGGACAAATAAACGTATGTATGAATGCATGTTTGAATGATAGGAATGGATGAATGAATGCGTGTATGCGTGTGTCCCGGGGAGCGGGCCTGCCTCTATGCACAGCGAATGGAGGGATTCGGAGGGAGTGTGAGGCTGCAATGTCATGTTCTGGCACACACCCTCACCCTCGCAGTGAGGGTGTGTGTGTGTGTGAGGGGGTATGTCAGATATGCTATTATGCCAGCACATGCCATTGCATGTTTTTATGGCCATCAAGAATAAAGCAAACATGGTTTGTGTTTGCTTTACTCTTGGTGCCCATTTTGTTATTCCATGGCAAGGCTGGACTACGTCGGTGGACCAGTCTGGGTATACTTTGCATTGTGGCCCAGTAAGAAATGCATGCAGACTGGCCCCCCAAAGTAGGCCAGTCTTGCCAAGGCGGCACAAGGCTGACAGGACCGGAATCTAGAGAGGGCTGCAGGTAGCAACATAAAATACATGGATTTGTGTTTGCGTGCATACAAGGGTTTTTATCCGTAAGTGGGTGCGTGAATGAGAGGGTATGTTGTTTGAGTGCACATGTTAGTTAGAGCACATGAATGTATGTGTGCGGGGGTGAATGTAATTTTCTGAGTGAATGAAGAATGAATGCAGAATGAATGCTGATGCGTGTGTGTGAATGTCACAGTGAATGAGGAATGAATGTGATATACATGATGAATGCTGATGCATGTGTGTGTGTGTGTGTGTGAGAGAGAGAGAGAGTGAATGAGGAATGAATGTGATATACATGATGAATGCTGAGGCCTGAGTTCCAATGTGAGAGTGAATCAAGAATGAATGCAGTATAAATGATGCATGCTGATGCATGTGTGTGTGTGTGTGTGTGTGTGTGTGTGAGTGAATGAATGCTGTGTAAATGATGCATGCTGATGCATGTGTGTGTGTGAGAGAGAGAGAGTGAATGAGGAATGAATGCAGTATAAATGATGCATGCTGATGCACGTGTGTGTGTGTGAGTGAATGAATGCTGTGTAAATGATGCATGCTGATGCATGTGTGTGTGTGTGAGAGAGAGAGAGTGAATGAGGAATGAATGCAGTATAAATGATGCATGCTGATGCATGTGTGTGTGTGTGTGAGAGAGAGAGTGAATGAGGAATTAATGCAGTATAAATGATGCATGCTGATGCGTGTGTGTGTGTGTGTGTGTGTGAGTGAGTGAATGAGGAATGAATGCAGTATAAATGATGCATGCTAATGCATGTGTGTGTGTGTGTGAGAGAGAGAGAGAGTGAATGAGGAATGAATGCAGTATAAATGATGCATGCTGATGCATGTGTGTGTGTGTGTGAGTGAATGAATGCTGTGTAAATGATGCATGCTGATGCATGTGTGTGTGTGTGAGAGAGAGAGAGTGAATGAGGAATGAATGCAGTATAAATGATGCATGCTGATGCATGTGTGTGTGTGTGTGTGTGTGTGAGAGTGAATGAGGAATGAATGCAGTATAAATGATGCATGCTGATGCATGTGTGTGTGTGTGTGAGAGAGAGAGTGAATGAGGAATGAATGCAGTATAAATGATGCATGCTGATGCATGTGTGTGTGTGTGTGTGTGTGAGAGAGAGTGAATGAGGAATGAACGCAGTATAAATGATGAACGCTGATGCATGTGTGTGTGTGTGTGTGTGTGTGTGAGTGAATGAGGAATGAATGCAGTATAAATGATGCATGCTGATGCATGTGTGTGTGTGTGTGTCTGTGTGTGAGAGTGAATGAAGAATGAATGCAGTATAAATGATGAATGCTGATGCATGTGTGTGTGTGTGTGTGTGTGTGTGTGTGAGAGAGAGTGAATGAGGAATGAACGCAGTATAAATGATGAATGCTGATGCATGTGTGTGTGTGTGAGAGTGAATGAGGAATGAATGCAGTATAAATGATGCATGCTGATGCATGTGTGTGTGTGTGTGTGTCTGTGTCTGTGTGTGAGAGTGAATGAAGAATGAATGCAGTATAAATGATGAATGCTGATGCATGTGTGTGTGTGTGTGAGTGAATGAGGAATGAATGCAGTATAAATGATGCATGCTGATGCATGTGTGTGTGTGTGTGAGAGAGTGAATGAGGAATGAATGCAGTATAAATGATGCATGCTGATGCATGTGTGTGTGAGAGAGTGAATGAGGAATGAATAAAGTATAAATGATGAATGCTGATGCATGTGTGTGTGTGTGTGTGAGAGAGTGAAAGAGGAATGAATGCAGTATAAATGATGCATGCTGATGCATGTGTGTGTGAGTGAGTGAATGAGGAATGAATGCAGTATAAATGATGAATGCTGATGCATGTGTGTGTGTGTGTGTGTGTGAGAGAGTGAATGAGGAATGAATGCAGTATAAATGATGCATGCTGATGCATGTGTGTGTGAGAGAGTGAATGAGGAATGAATGCAGTATAAATGATGCACGCTGATGCATGTGTGTGTGAGTGAATCAAGAATGAATGCAGAATAAATGATGCATGCTGATGCATGTGTGTGTGTGTGTGTCAGTGATTGAGGAATGAATGCAGTATAAATGATGCATGCTGATGCATGTGTGTGTGTGTGTGTGAGAGTGAATGAGGAATGAATGCAGTATAAATGATGCATGCTGATGCATGTGTGTGTGAGAGAGAGTGAATCAAGAATGAATGCAGAATAAATGATGCATGCTGATGCATGTGTGTGTGTGAGAGTGAATGAGGAATGAATGCAGTATAAATGATGCATGCTGATGCATGTGTGTGTGTGAGAGAGAGAGTGAATGAGGAATGAATGTGATATACATGATGAATGCTGAGACCTGAGTTCCAATGTGAGAGTGAATCAAGAATGTTGTGTAAATGATGAATGCTGATGCATGTGTGTGTGTGTGAGAGAGAGTGAATGAGGAATGAACGCAGTATACATGATGAATGCTGATGCATGTGTGTGTGTGTGTGTGAGAGAGTGAATGAGGAATGAATGCAGTATAAATGGTGCATGCTGATGCATGTGTGTGTGTGTGTCTGTGTGTGAGAGTGAATGAAGAATGAATGCAGTATAAATGATGAATGCTGATGCATGTGTGTGTGTGAGAGAGAGTGAATGAGGAATGAATGCAGTATAAATGATGCATGCTGATGCATGTGTGTGTGTGTGTGTGTGAGAGAGAGAGAGAGAATGAGGAATGAATGCAGTATAAATGATGCATGCTGATGCATGTGTGTGTGTGTGTGTGAGAGAGAGTGAATGAGGAATGAATGCAGTATAAATGATGCATGCTGATGCATGTGTGTGTGTGTGTGTGTGTGTGTGAGAGAGAGTGAATGAGGAATGAATGCAGTATAAATGATGCATGCTGATGCATGTGTGTGTGTGTGTGTGTGAGAGAGAGTGAATGAGGAATGAATGCAGTATAAATGATGCATGCTGATGCATGTGTGTGTGTGTGAGAGAGAGAGTGAATGAGGAATGAATGCAGTATAAATGATGCATGCTGATGCATGTGTGCGTGTGTGTGTGTGAGAGTGAATGAGGAATGAATGCAGTATAAATGATGCATGCTGATGCATGTGTGTGTGTGTGTGAGAGAGAGTGAATGAGGAATGAATGCAGTATAAATGATGAATGCTGATGCATGTGTGTGTGTGTGTGAGAGAGTGAATGAGGAATGAATGCAGTATAAATGATGCATGCTGATGCATGTGTGTGTGTGTCTGTGTGTGAGAGTGGATGAAGAATGAATGCAGTATAAATGATGAATGCTGATGCATGTGTGTGTGTGTGTGTGTGTGTGTGTGTGTGTGTGTGTGTGAGTGAATGAGGAATGAACGCAGTATAAATGATGCATGCTGATGCATGTGTGTGTGTGAGAGAGAGAGAGTGAATGAGGAATGAATGCAGTATAAATGATGCATGCTGATGCATGTGTGTGTGTGTGTGTGTGTGAGTGTGAGAGTGAATGAGGAATGAATGCAGTATATATGATGCATGCTGATGCATGTGTGTGTGTGTGTGTGTGAGAGAGTGAATGAGGAATGAATGCAGTATAAATGATGCATGCTGATGCATGTGTGTGTGTGTGAGAGAGAGAGTGAATGTCGAATGAATGTGATATACATGATGAATGCTGAGGCTTGAGTCCAATGTGAGAGTGAATCAAGAATGAATGCAGTATAAATGATGCATGCTGATGCATGTGTGTGTGTGTGTGAGACAGAGAGAGTGAATGAGGAATGAATGCAGTATAAATGATGCATGCTCATGCATGTGTGTGTGTGTGTGTGTGTGTGTGTGTGTGAGAGTGAATGAGGAATGAATGCAGTTTAAATGATGCATGCTGATGCATGTGTGTGTGTGTGAGAGAGAGAGAGTGAATGAGGAATGAATGCAGTATAAATGATGCATGCTGATGCATGTGTGTGTGTGTGAGAGAGAGAGAGTGAATGAGGAATGAATGTGATATACATGATGAATGCTGAGGCCTGAGTTCCAATGTGAGAGTGAATCAAGAATGAATGCAGTATAAATGATGCATGCTGATGCATGTGTGTGTGTGTGTGTGTGAGAGTGAATGAGGAATGAATGCAGTATAAATGATGCATGCTGATGCATGTGTGTGTGTGTGTGAGAGTGAATGAGGAATGAATGCAGTATAAATGATGCATGCTGATGCATGTGTGTGTGTGTGAGAGAGAGTGAATGAGGAATGAATGCAGTATAAATGATGAATGCTGATGCATGTGTGTGTGTGTGTGTGTGAGAGAGTGAATGAGGAATGAACGCAGTATAAATGATGCATGCTGATGCATGTGTGTGTGTGTGTGTGTGTGTGTGTGTGTCTGTGTGTGAGAGTGAATGAGGAATGAATGCAGTATAAATGATGAATGCTGATGCATGTGTGTGTGTGTGTGTGTGTGTGTGTGTGTGTGTGTGTGTGAGTGAATGAGGAATGAATGCAGTATAAATGATGAATGCTGATGCATGTGTGTGTGTGTGTGTGAGAGTGAATGAGGAATGAATGCAGTATAAATGACGAATGCTGATGCATGTGTGTGTGTGTGTGTGTGAGAGAGAGTGAATGAGGAATGAATGCAGTATAAATGAGGCATGCTGATGCATGTGTGTGTGTGTGTGTGTGTGTGTGTGAGTGAATGAGGAATGAATGCAGTATAAATGATGCATGCTGATGCATGTGTGTGTGTGTGTCTGTGTGTGAGAGTGAATGAAGAATGAATGCAGTATAAATGATGAATGCTGATGCATGTGTGTGTGTGTGTGTGTGAGAGAGAGTGAATGAGGAATGAACGCAGTATGAATGATGAATGCTGATGCATGTGTGTGTGTGTGTGTGTGTGTGTGTGAGAGAGTGAATGAGGAATGAACGCAGTATAAATGATGCATGCTGATGCATGTGTGTGTGTGTGTGTGAGTGAATGAGGAATGAATGTAGTATAAATGATGCATGCTGATGCATGTGTGTGTGTGTGTGTCTGTCTGTGAGAGTGAATGAAGAATGAATGCAGTATAAATGATGAATGCTGATGCATGTGTGTGTGTGTGTGTGTGTGAGAGAGAGTGAATGAGGAATGAACACAGTATAAATGATGAATGCTGATTCATGTGTGTGTGTGTGTGAGAGTGAATGAGGAATGAATTCAGTATAAATTATGCATGCTGATGCATGTGTGTGTGTGTGTGTGTCTGTGTGTGAGAGTGAATGAAGAATGAATGCAGTATAAATGATGAATGCTGATGCATGTGTGTGTGTGTGTGTGTGTGTGAGAGAGAGTGAATGAGGAATGAATAAAGTATAAATGATGAATGCTGATGCATGTGTGTGTGTGTGTGAGAGAGTGAATGAGGAATGAATGCCGTATAAATGATGCATGCTGATGCATGTGTGTGTGTGAGAGTGAATGAGGAATGAATGCAGTATAAATGATGAATACTGATGCATGTGTGTGTGTGTGTGTGTCTGAGAGAGAGTGAATGAGGAATGAATGTGATATACATGATGAATGCTGAGGCCTGAGTTCCAATGTGAGAGTGAATCAAGAATGTTGTGTAAATGATGAATGCTGATGCATGGGTGTGTGTGTGAGAGAGAGTGAATGAGGAATGGACGCAGTATAAATGATGAATGCTGATGCATGTGTGTGTGTGTGTGTGAGAGAGTGAATGAGGAATGAATGCAGTATAAATGATGCATGCTGATGCATGTGTGTGTGTGAGAGTGAATGACGAATGAATGCAGTATAAATGATGAATGCTGATGCATGTGTGTGTGTGAGAGAGAGTGAATGAGGAATGAATGCAGAATAAATGATGCATGCTGATGCATGTGTGTGTGTGTCTGTGTGTGAGAGTGAATGAAGAATGAATGCAGTATAAATGATAAATGCTGATGCATGTATGTGTGTGTGTGTGTGTGTGTGAGAGTGAATGAGGAATGAATGCAGTATACATGATGAATGCTGATGCATGTGTGTGTGTGAGAGAGAGTGAATGAGGAATGAATGCAGTATAAATGATGCATGCTGATGCATGTGTGTGTGTGAGTGAATGAGGAATGAA